>NC_141055.1:50403726-51003726 GCF_041138505.1 Cibotium barometz
AAGACGACGAGGTAGAGGAGACCGTGGACGTGGCCAAGGAGGTGGCCGAACAGATAATGAGAATTATGGCCAGCAGCAGCAACAACAAAAGTCCCAGAATTCACAACAACAACAACACGCACGTGGAAGAGGCCAACTCAGAGGCAGGGGGAGTCAAAGAGGTCGTGGAAATTGGCAAAGGAAGTATAACGATACACGTGGATGCTTTTATTATGGTAAGCCTCAACATGTGCAGGCAGATTGCTATAAGAAGCAGGCTGACATGCAAAATGGAAAATTGCAGCAAAACAACTATGCATCCTCGAGCAAAAACAATGATGAGGATAATGAAAGGTTGTTTGTTATGCAGCATGTTGTTAATGCTATGTCTAAAAATGTTGAAGCAGCACATAAAGATGATGTATGGTACGTTGATTTAGGTGCTTTGAACCACATGACAAGTCATGTGGGGAGTGGTTCAAGGAGATGAAAAACCTTGAAAGACCAGGTTTTGTGGAAACAAGGGATGACACTGCTCATCCAATTGTCCATGTTGGAGATGTGCCATTGTCTATGCTGCAGGATGGCAAAGTGAAGTACCTTGTAGATGTACTTCATGTTCCGAACATAACAAAGAATCTGGTTTCAGTTGGCCAGATGATTAAGTAGGGTTTGCAGGTTCGATTTAACCCTGATGGTTGTTATATTGAAGACTTGAAAGACAAGTGCAGGTTGGTTGCAAAAGGCAACAGAGTGGGCAGAATGTTTACATTGAATGTAAACATGCCTGAAGTGAGTGTTGCGATGTTTGCAAATGGTTCAGGAATTGTTGCAGACACAAACATTTGGCATTAAAGAATTGGACATGTGAATGTGCAGAGAATGAAGTCTATGCAGACTAAAGGAATTGTGATAGGGCTGCCAAAGTTTAAATTTGAAGGTATGCAGAAAATATGTGAACCATGCCAATTTGGAAAGCAAACAAAGCATGTATTTCCATGTGACAGAAATGTGAGTAGAAATGCACTAGATTTTGTGCATTCAAATGTATGGGGTCCTACGAAGACCATGTTTATGGGGAGGCTGCAGGTATTATGTGACATTTATTGATGACTACACAAGGAAAGTGTGGGTATACTTCATGAAGGAGAAGGGTGAGGTGTTCACTCATTTTCAGAATTTTAGAGTTATGGTTAAAAAGCAAACAGGGAAATATGTAAAGTGCCTAAGGTCAGATGGAGGGAAAGAGTATTTCTCTAATGAGTTCTCTGAATTTTTGAAGAAGAATAGTATTCGGAGATAGTTTACATGCGATACACTCCGCAGCAAAATGGAGTTGGTGATCAGAACAATAGGCATATTGCTGCGATTGCGCGAGCATTGATGGGAGAGAAGAATATGTCCTCGTGTCGAGCTTATTACACGTGGCGGGGGCATACCTCAAACGAACGCCCCCCATTCTTTTGTGACACGTGGAGGGAGGAAGTTAGCTGGGTTAAATATATAGAGAAAAGAAAAGAGAAGATAAAGCTCACTTTTCCTTGGCAAAAAAAACATGTATGTGGGGATATGTTTCCATATTCTGTGTAAATCGCTCAATGGAACATGTAAGCATGAGCTCACGCACCAACTTACATCTGCGGTGGCTATGGCTTCTATTACCCCCTCTTGCCATCATTGCAGGCTATGGACTCCTCTCTCTTTTCTTCTTCTCTCTTACTCGCCCTCCATCATCACTAAATCTCCCTCTTTCACCAAGCCAAAGCCATGGCCATCGAGCTTGCTTTCTAGAGGTCCCACAGATTGCATGGGGCCTCAACAATCAGAAGATAGCTCTGGCGCGAGCTTTGCTCACAGCTCGCTTTCTAAATCGCTCTCTGCTCCTACCTTCTCTCTCTGCATCCCTAACCTACAAAGACACATCCCACATTGACCCTCTGCCCTTCGATCATCTCTTCTCGCTGCCGCAGTTCAACTCCCTCTGCGAAGGTTTCGTCGCCATAGCCAAACCTTCTGCAGCATTTTTGCAGGAAAGCCTAGCTTTTAACGTTTCCAAACGCTCGGGGCGTCGATGGACTAAAGAAAGAGATCTGCAGCAGCTTCTGGAGTGCAGACAGCCTCAGATTGATCGCCATGCCCTAATTAGGGTTTTGGGAAAGAATCCCTTCCTCTGGCATGACCACTGGCCTGTCCGAGATTATGCGAGAGTTTTTCAATGCTTCGTCCTGGTGGAAAATATCTCTACAGAAGTGGATCGCATTGTTTCAAAACTCAAGCAGAGAAGTCTCCATCTTTCCACAGCTCAAGGTATGCATTTTCATGCTCAGAAAAGCTCTGAAAGTAGTCATTATCAAACTTTGCTCAATGGCCATGGTTTGGTAAGATCAAATGAACGTATTGGCAATGACCAAGGCTTTGAAAGATTAATTGCACATAATGCCAATGGCCTTGGCTTGGGAAAATCAAGTGTACATGATGGCAAGGGCCATAGCTCCGAAATGTCGAGTGGCTATGACCATGGCTTGCAAAGCTCAAGTGGCTATGTTGCTGTGCACATGAGAATAGAGAAAGACTGGATGATACACTGTAAGAAAACAGAAGAGCGGATTAGAACAAGGCAAGGGAAGCTTTTTAATGTATGCAGTAGTAAGCAGGAGATCATTGACAGAGTGAGCCTTATAGCGAATTTGCAAAGGCCTTCTCTGGTTTACCTTGCAGTAGCAGATGTTCTTTTGGAGGATAGCACCCTCTTAGATGGTTGGGAAGATGGCCTCATCCCCTTTGAAAAGAAGAAATTAGGGTTTCTGCAGATGTATAAGAAGTATCCATACCTTATCCAGTCAGCCCTAGACTATGAAGTGTGCTTGAGAGCTGACATTTTTGTAGGTAATAGCTTTTCGACTTTCTCAAGCCTCATTGTTTTGGAGAGAACACTCAACATGCTTAAGACACGGCCTTCTGATCCCTGCGGCGGGAGCAATTTCCCTTCGTTTGCATACAATCTACACAACAGAAATGGAGGTCCTCAGCTATGGATCACCAATCTCTCTGATGTGTCTTTACAGTCTATAAGCTATGGTACTAATCACATTTCTTGTGATAGGACATCATTGATGATGCCTCGTACTTGAGTTTGAGGCTTCTGGCAGGTTTACTTAATGGGAAGCTTAAAGCTTTCCCATGCACTTATGCACAATATATCATTCAAACGATTGTAACATGCTACGAGGAAGAGTGTTCCAGAGTGGCTTTGATATATCAATTTTGAACGACAATGTCAGCAGTTCTTCTAAGCAGTCATCCAAGAATGACAGGAGATGTATGTGTGCAGCCATCACTTAGGTGAAGGATCAGAGCATTTGGGTTTTTCTCACTAAGGCCAAAACTCTGAGTAGTACAGGGGAAGCCCACCAACTAGCAAGGAAAAATGGGGACAGATCTATGCTTTGATGGCTTTGATATATAAATTATGAACAACAATGTCAGCAGTTCTTCTAAGCGGTCATTTTATAGAAGAATGACAGGATATATATGTGTGCAGCCATCACTTAGGTGAAGGATCAGAGAATTTGTGGGGTTTTTCTCACTAAGGCCACAGTCACAATAGTACAGGGGAAGCCCGCCAACTATAGCTAAGACAAAATGGGGCATTTTGTGAGGGCCGAGAAGGGCCTTATCTTTGGTAGTGGTCCCAGTTCCCACTTTTGATAGAGGGGATGTCATGAGCATTCTGTCAGCCAGGCATCCATTTTGGAGGTTCTGCCGAAAACCAAAATACATGGTAGATGAGCAGCAGAACTATGAGGCAGTCATCCATCCAGCAGTGGAGAACCTTCAGATGGCTGCCTAAAATCCCTGTCCATGGGCACAAACACGGCCCATGGGTAACCATGCTACATTGGAGGGTACTTATGACATGTCAGGTTGATGATGACACATGGTCATGACCAATAAACATAGCAAATCACTTCATGCATCACTTGAAGAGTAACACATCCATATATCCGTCACATCATTAGATTAGCTCATGGTATTCGAGTTGACCTTGTTTGGGTGCATGTAGGACATGCATATTAGAGGCCAGCTCTGGATGGCTTGTTGATTGTGGCATGGCTAGGTGATGCAATATGGCTTGAAGATCGAGTGATGTGAATTCACATGGCAGAGTATGAGCTACTTTGCATAGTACTTCCAAGACCGACTCTTTAAACCACTTAGACCTTCTTCCTTTTCCCAATAGGATCATGAGCCTAGGGCCATCAATAATCAATGGGAAAGCGTGCCAAGCTTGCAGGACGTAAATTGCATGCAATGTCTTTAGAGACTTTACATGATGTCATGTTGGTCCTTTGCATATGTGTGGATAGTCTCTCATGGAGATAAGGATTGGCCAATTACATGGTATATATGGCCTAGTTGTATGTTAGATACATGCATTCTCGTGTAATAGATTATTTTGGGCGAACATGACATTTGTTTCACACTAGAGTCAATGTCAATGATTAAAGGTTGTAATTGTACTCTCTTAGCCTCTCTCATGGGTTCTAGGTTAGGGTTTTGCATGTTTAAATTGAAAGCTTTACATTTGTCAATTTAGTACATGAAACCCTAGATCTCTCAAGTTGGTATCAGAGCCAAAAACCTTATTATTGTTCAAAGCCTAATGTATTTGTAGGCTAGCCTACTAACTTGAGGCAAAAACTTTTGAAAACCTTATAATTGGTCAAAGCCTAAATATATTTGAGTGTCACTCTATTTGAGCTTTTATATTCTTAAAAATTCTAAATCCAAGTGTTAGCAATGGAATTTGTGAATTTAGAATAGTGCTACTATAGTTTACATTACAGATACAAGTGAGCTATTGGAGATCTTCTTGAAGGAGTTTATGCACCAAACTCTATAGTATTCAAGGACATATGGTTGACTTCATTAGAAGGTTTCATTAGCTACATCCTTCATCATTTGGGTGCCCAATTCACACTTCAGTGCTACTATAAATTATAGGTACAAGACATGTATAAAGTTTTCAAGCACTTCCACTTATCTTTTTTAGTTGCCCAATTGTATATAGGGGCTATTTTTTGTTGCTCCCTAAAGTGAGTGCAATCTGGTTGACTGTGTATAACAATATCTTTTGTGTTGCACAATTAACTATGGTTAACATAAATTAAAGTGTAGTGAAAGCTTGAATTTGGAATCGTACATTATGGCTAGACATCAAACTTACATAAGAACAACTATTTAGCTTGGAAGTTTAGGATAAAGAACTTTCTAAAGGCAAATGGCTCTAGAGAGGTAATACATGGAGAAGAGGTTATCTAGGTACTCCCTCTATCAACACATTAATATCCTTGCTCACTCAAGAAATAGTGAGAAGAAGAGAATGAACTCTGTTATATGAGCATGTCAACTCGAGTGCATACCACTACCAAGAGATGATAGAAGCAACACAAGAGTACAAGAGAGAAACATTGACTCAAGTTTATATAATGAAATTGTTTTCTTTCTCATTACTCAAAAATATATCCTATACATGTTTACCAAGAGTTTACAAAAGGCCACCTAAGATCTAGTGTCAAGGGTGTCCATGTTTACTAATGAGACTTTTCACTAATCACAAAGTGTTTTTTGGCACATGGATTTACACTTGGAGATCAAATTTCTATTTTTCTTTATTAGAAATATAAGTGATGAAGGGTGCAATAGATTGGCAACGGGGCCTGTAGGGGAGTGTTGAGATGTCAAGTTCAACTAGAGCTGACACTCACGACATGCTTGGGTGATTGTTTCAAATTTACATCACTAGCGTGTTTAGTAGCCGACACGATGGTAATTCTACAGTTGGCCTGTACCTACATAGTCCACCCATTGAGTTATGGCATACTTATCTTGTCAGCTCATCTATTTAGCATGTTCACATTATGGATTGCTTGTACATAGTACTCTAGTACTTATGTTGGTTCAACTAGAGCTGACACTCACGACATGCTTGGGTAATTGTTTCAAATTTACATCACTAGCGTGTTTAGTAGCCGACACTATGGTAATTCTACAGTTGGCCTGTACCTACATAGTCCACCCATTGAGTTATGGCATACTTATCTTGTCAGCTCATCTATCTAGCATGTTCACATTATGGATTGCTTGTACATAGTACTCTAGTACTTATGTTGGTTTTCCACCTATCTTTTGAACTATGGAGTGGAAGGTTGCATCAGAATGTCAGTCCTGCAAGCTCAGCGGTGCATCACTCTTGATCCCACTTTGGATTAACAAAGATGCTCCTCTATTTGAGGACATTAATAAGTGCTATGTAATGGCACTATAAAGGTTGTACATTGTGAGATACTAGCCAGCCAAGGCTTTAGTTAGTAAGTTTTGGGCGCCCAAGTGTGAATAAGGGCTAGTTGTATGTAAGGCAATTTCTCATAATGGAAAGACATAATCCCCCTTTGTGTTATGAGAGCTCGTCTTGTCTTGTGAATGAGAGAGAGTGTAATCTAGTTCATGTGCCTCTTTTATGCTTGTGTGTGGAAGAGTGAGAGGACGATTGCCTTGCATTGTGGTGTGAGCGACTTCGCAGTGACAGAGTGGAGGATTAGACCTTCTACAAGCGAGCTTGTAGAGCCTCACCGGTCGGAGCACTGGTAAGTACCCTAAGACGGTTGTTTTCTATTGCTTATTCCATTGATGAATGTGTGGAGTTCTCTTAGGAGGTGCAGTATGAAAAGATGCAGGGGAGAAGAGAGCTTGAGCTCTTGCAAGCACACAAAAAGAGCTTGAGCTCTTGCAAGCACACACACTCACACAAACCTTAGAAGAGAACACACAAGGTGAGAGGCTGAAAATTCTTCTTTTTCTTCACACAACAAAAAGATATCTACAAAGAAAATAAGTGACTAACACACATAATAGAGTATATACAAGCGGTCCATAATGTGAACACGCTAAGAGGAGTGAGTAGATGTGGACTAGTCAGTGTAGTCCAGCTGTCAAATCTCTGGGGAAGATATGTTGGTGCCAACTACCAAACCCACCAGTGATATAAATGTCTAACAGTCATGCAGACGCCTCGTGAGTGCCAGCTCATGTTGATCTTGACATCTCAACACTCCCCCTCAAGCTTAACTCTAGCTCATGAACTCCAAGCATATCTCAAAATCTGCGAAGCTTCTCGGCTCCCAAGGCCTTCATGAAGATGTCAGCGACTTGATCCTGTGTGCTGACGTAGGCGAGGTCTATGTCGCCTGCCAAGACTCTCTCTCTAATGAAGTGGTAAAGCACCTCAATGTGTTTTATCCGCACATGAAAAATTGGGTTCCTGGCCAATTGTATACTCCTAAGATTGTCACAATATATGACAATCTTTCTCTCCACATGCAACCCCAAATCAACAAGTAGCTTGCGTAACCAAGGTACCTCACATGCTGCCACCATAACTCCTCTATACTCTGCCTGTGTAATCGACAAGGCAACTGTGGTTTGTGCGGAACTTGCATAAGCTGGTTCTCTAAGCTAATAGTGTAGCTCAATTCTGGCTTGCTGATCGTGACATAGATCAAACTCCCCATAATCTTCCTGCACATAGTGGGATCCTCCAACACATAACTTGCATCCGCACTAAGCTTGCCATTTTGATCTAATGGCATCGAGATTGGCTTACAATCAGTCATCCCATATTTGGACAACATGTCCAATGCATACTGTCGCTGTGACAACCAAATATCCTCAGTGTGCAAATGACCTCATTCCCAAAAAGTAGCGTAGATTTCCCAAATCCTTCATCTCAAACTTTCTTTTGAGAAGACTTTTCACATGCTCAATCTCTTCCAAGTTGTCACCCCCAACAATAAGATCATCTACATAGATGGTGATGATCACAATACCCTTTATCTTGCGCACATACAAAGAGTGATTTGCCTCTCCCATATGAAAACCAATAGTGACAAGATACTCAGTAATCTTGTCATGCCATGCTCGTGGAGCTTGCTTCAGCCCATACAAGGCCTTACGAAGCTTACATACATACTCTGGGTGAACTGTATCCTTAAAACCTAATGGTTGATCCATATACACATCTTCTTGCAAGTCACCATGCAAGAATGCATTTTTTACATCCATCTGATGTAAAAACCAGCCTTTAGTTATAGCCACTACAGTCACAACTCTCACAGTTGCCATCTTTGCAAAGTGAAAAAAATGTATTCTCATAATCAATCCCATGTGTCTGCGCATATTCTTTGGTTACTAATCTAGTCTTGTACATGCTTATGCTGCCATCACTATTATGTTTCATCTTATACACCCACTTACAGCCAATAGCTTTCTTGCCTTCAGGTAATGGGACCAAATCCCAAGTCTCATTTCCATACAATGTATCCATCTCCTCATTCATAGTTTTCTTTTAATACAAATTTCGAATAGTCTCATCAAAACATGTGGGTTCTACAACCTGCACAACTTTTGCCATATAAGCATAGCATAGTGATGTGCCACATAATCATCATAAGTCAACCTCTGCACAGGGTTTTTGACTCTTCCAGATCTTCGTAACTTTGCATTCATGGCTTCCATAGCCTTCTTCACACCAGGTGTTCTCATTGCTGGAATCCCAAGCTCCTCATCGAGGCTCATCTCCGAGACATAGAATCTCCATCAACAAGAGAATGCCTTGTAGAAATATCAGGTATACCAAGGGGCTCAGCCGCCTTCTCTTTTCTTTTATGTGATGTATCAACTACATTTTTAGGATTGGTATTATGACGCAGCCTGCCACTCCATGGTCTATCAACATAACCGCCGCTGGATGAGGACTCTCCTGGTCCACTCAAACTGTGATTTCTGACTTGTATTCTGTGCAACCACATTTCTACAACAACATGTTTTTCAGCAGCATACCAGCTACTCATCTCATCAAGCACAACATTATTGCTTGCTCTCAATTCACGTGTAGTAGGATTATAACATCTATATCTCTTTTGCTTAACGGAATACCCAATAAACACACATTTTTTTGCTTTTGGATCCAGCTTAGTATGCAGCTCATCTGGCACATGCACATATGCACAATACATCCAAAAACTTTCAAGTGAGACAAATCAAGTTTTTGCCAGTAAACTTCTCCTCTAACGTTACATCATGTATGGCTATAGTAAGAGTCCTGTTTATGATATAAACTACTGTAGACACAGCCTCATCCCAATAGCTATGCGGCATATTCTTCTCTTCCATCAATGCTCGTGTTATCTCTGCAATGTGCTTATTTTTTCGCTCAGGAACTCCATTTTGTTGCGGAGTGTATCTACATAAAATGTAAATTATCTCTAAATGCCATTCTTTTGTAAAAATTCAGAGAACTCATTAGAGAAGTATTCTCCCCCTCCATATCTGACCTTAGACACACTGGAAAACCTTTCCTGTTTGTTTTTGAAATTTTGAAAATGAGTGAAGACTTCACTCTTCTCTTTCGTGAAATACACCCACACTTTCCTCGCGTGGCCATCCATGAATGTTACGTAGTACCTACAGCCACCCATAAACATAGTCTTTGCAGAACCCCATATATCTGAATGTACAACATCTAGTATATTCTTGTTTACATTTCTATCATGTGGAAATACATGTTTTGTTTGATTTTCAAATTGACATGCTTCACAAACTTTCTGCATACCTTCAACTTTAAACTTAGGTAGCCCTATTACAATTTCTTTAGTCTGCATTGACTTCAATCTTTGCACATTTACATACCCAATTCTCTTATGCCAAATGTCTGTATCTGTAAAAACTCATGAACTATTTGTAAACATTTCAGCACTCACTTCAGGTATATTTAGATTCAGTGTAAACATTCTTCTCACTCTGTTGTCTTTTGCAACCAACCTACACTTATCTTTAAAGTCTTCTACATAACAGTAACATTAGGGTTAAATCGGACCTGCAAACTTTGCTCAATCATCTGGCCAACATAAACCATATTCTTTGTAATTTTCGGAACATGAAGTACATCTGCAAGGTACTTCACCTTACCATTCTGTATAGACAATGGCACATATCCAACATGGGCAATCGAATGAGCAGTGTCATCCCCTGTTTCAATAAAACTTGGTTTTTCAAGACTCTTCATTTCTTTGAACCACTCACCATGACTTGTCATATGGTTCGAAGCACTTGAATCAATATACCATACATCATCTTTACATGCTGCTACATCATTTCCACACACAGTATTAACCACATGTTGCATAACCTCTCATTATCCTCATTATTTCTGCTAGAGGATGCATAGTTGCTTTGCTGCACTTTTTTATTTTGCATGTCACTCTGCTTCTTATAGCAATCTACTTGCATATGCCCATGCTTACTAAAATAAAAACAGCCTCGTGTATCATTATGCCATCTTTGTCAATTACCACGACCTCGTTGGCTCCCCCTGTCTCTAAACTGGCCTCTTCCACCTGTGTGTTATTGTTGCGAATGTTGGGACTGTTGCTTCTGCTGACCATAATTCTGATTACCTGTTCGGCCACCACCTTGGCCATGTCCACGACCTCTACCTCGTCCTCTACCTACACTTGTGTAGAAGGCCTGTTGCTCTGAACTGTTTTTGTTTTGTGAAGACTGTTGATCTTCACCCAAGTTCTTCTCTTCAATGATCAACATTAACACCAAATCTGTGAAGTTGCGAATGTTCTCCTGAGTCTAAATAAATGTCTTGAACGCCTTGTATTGTGGCCCGAGACCACATAGACACACTTCCACCTTATCATCATCATCAATAGAAACACCAATTGATGAAATGGATTCCACAATGTCCTTGATCTTCAAGGCATAATCATTCACATATTCTTCTTTTCCACAATATGAAGCTCATTCTTCAATTGAAATCTTTCGTGCCTTGGTGTTAGTTTCATAAGAGCTTCATGAAGGTGTCCCATGCCTCCTTAGGTGAGTTGGCATCCTGTATGCCCAATCATGGTGTCCTGTATACTAATAGAAAGATAATACATGACTTTCCTTGCTCCTTGATTCCAATCCTTGAACTCTTTTACATCTGCAGAAGTTGGATTGATCTTCGGTATCTCCGGTGCCTCCTTATGTTCACCTTCAATGTAGTCCTAGTAATCTTTTCCCATCAGGAAATTGGTCAATCTAAAACTCCAAGCATGGAAGTTATTCTTGTCAAACTTCTCTGCAACAATTTGGTTTATTCTATCATTTGACATCTTGTCTACAATACAATTTTGCCAAAAACAACACTCTTGTTGAACTTGCATAAATTGTTGTATTCTCTGCAGCAGCGGTACTATACTGCATCCATACTATCACAACAAGTGACCTCAATTTGCATACATACACCCAATGGCAACTTTGAGACCTCTTTGCAGTACATACAGTGTCTGCACAACCAATCTCCCTTCATGTAGTTCCAAAAATAGAGTTCTTTAGAGAACCAAAACTTACCCCCGCAGTGCCCGTGAACGCTCTGCGAACTGAAAAATAGAGGTCTAGATGCGTCTGAAACGCGTTTTCAGTCCAAAAAATTATATCCAATGAACTATATATTTGTCATGTAGCTTTCCTCCCGTGAAGAAAGCTCGTCAATCAGAGTTTGTTTGTCAGTGTCTCTCGAAAATCTCCTAACAAGGGTGTAGTAGCCAACACAAAGCGGGAAGAGTAGATGAAGCTCTTACCTTGTACCGCTTCCTATGCTTCTCTTGCTTGTTGCTCAGCTCTTAGCATGAATCAGGCTCTAATACCATGAAAAGATGTAGAGGAGAAGAGAGCTTGAGCTCTTGCAAGCACACACACACTCACACAAACCTTATAAAAGAACACACGAGGGTGAGAGGCTAAAAATTCTTCTTCTTCTTCACACAACAAAAAGATGTCTACAAAGACAATGAGTGACTAACACACATAATAGAGTATATACAAGTGATCCATAATGTGAACACGCTAAGAGGAGTGAGTAGATGTGGACTAGTCGGTGTAGTCCAGCTGTCGAATCTCTAGCGAAGATATGTCGGTGCCAACTACCAAACCCGCTAGTGATATAAATGTCGAATAGTCATGCAGGTATCTCGTGAGTGTCAGCTCATGTTGAGCTTGACATCTCAACACAATAGGCCATAACATTTTTTGCACAACTTTCGGGGAAACCACCATTGTTTCTTCCATCTTCTTAGAGCTCCAGGTCCCACTATGTAAGATTCAGGGTTGTCTTTGCATTTTGGAAGTGTAATGTGAAAAAATTGTGTGGATATGGTTTGTGTGGAAGCGAAGGAATTCGATCGATTATGAAAATTTGTGTGTGTTGAAGTGTGTGTGAGTACTTGGTAATGCTTGAAGAAAAGCGACACTTGGATTTTCTTTTGATTTTGTTGTTTCATCACCCATTTTGCTATTGTGAGTTAGCAGTTGGTGATACTCCTTTGTTTTGTTTTTTTAAAAAATCACAAAAATAAGGAGCCATTGGTTGTGTTTGTGACTTGCAATCATTCTAGATTCATTGGGCATGGAAATAACACTCCAAATCACTCAAAAAAGCATTTTGTTGGCTCGACTATTAAACGTGTGAAAGTGCATAAAAGAATTTCATGATGTGAAACATAATTGTTGTTCATGACGTGAAATCCTACCCACCTTTGTGCTTGAAGTTTCAGAACCGCCTTACTAAAATGATTGCATCACGATTGACACAAGGAAAAGGAAAAACCTTATATCGTGAAAGTGCAGAGTGCATTTCATGATGTGAAACATAGTTTGTTATTTCACAGTGTGAAACTGGTCAAGTTCATGGATTGTCACATCAGGGGCAAGAGAGAGACATAAGTGCACTATAGTAATCTCCCCGACTCAGGTTACTGTAATTCTAGCTTGAAATTACAAAGCGTGAAACACAAGTTGTTTATGACATGAACACATTCTCGTGAAAAAGCAAGATTAGCATTTCATGACGAGGTAGAACTGCCATTTCACGACGTGAGACATAGTTCATGATGTGAAACATCAGTCCGACAGAAAACTGAGCATAACAGTTGTAGTAGTGAACTCGCATGGTAAACTGCATTCTCATACACTTAAGGTTAGGAAAACTTATTGGAGATGACTCTACCCCTGACAATAGTGCATCCAATTACCCAGGATCTTCCTACGAGAAAAGTGTTAGTTCAGGCCGCTCGCGACAATCACTCAATTGAGTGTTGCATCTTGGAGAAATCTGATCCTACTGCAGACACCAGTAACGAAGAATCCATGGAAGAAGGACTAAAATTCTCCAAACTTGGAGAGGAAGGGAAGCCCGCTTCTCCTACAAAGTCTAGTGGAATCTTTGATATGGCCAAAGAATTCTTTGGTCTCGAACACGGCACAGATGATGAAGCTCAATTTGCAGGCAAGAGTCCGTCAAAACGGGTGAGAGACACGTCCAAAACCAAACTTACCAACACTATTACCCTAACATCTAGCCCCAAGAATACGAACACCTTGAGACTTAGTGGAATAATCCCTAGGGTTAGGGGAGACAAGGAGAATGCGGTCAAATCAGGTCAAATCTTTTTCCCCACATCCGAGGAAGTGGAGGTTGACATTAAGATTGCTAAAGTAGAGTGTCCATTGACTTCTGAGCTTAAAAAGGCAAGAGCTTGATATGCATAGAATGGTGGCGAAATGGAGGGAAATTGATAATTTACTTTTGTTATGTGGCAAGGAAGTAAAAACATCTAGGGATGCCACAAATAACATGGGGATGGGACTGACAGAAGGAGGGATACCAGCCCTAGAAGCCATAAATGAGAAACCCAAGGATGAGGAAGACCTTGAAATGCAAGAAGAAGTGGACGATCTACCTAGGGCGTTTGTAGGAGAAGAGGATCGACTCTGCCAAGGGAGAAGGTACATGAAATGATTGATAATCCCACATTCTTGTAGAGTATGGAACTCTTCATTAAACAAATGCGAGCTGAGGTCGCTAATTATAAGCCAGGTGACGAGCAATTTCTTGGACACAGCCATAGATTCAGATTGGATAGAAGGATCTTTAGGTAGAGGACGAAGTCTAGGTAGGGGGGATGGTCCTCAGGGGCCAATAGTAGATCCCCACATAGATCTAAATACGGCCACTGTAAGATTTCTCCCTCTAGCTTTTGAGATGTACAGGTGTAACCTTCTGATCTTGTAATTATTCCCCTCTCTGAAATAGAAGAAAGATCATGTTTTACCCTATTTTGGCCTGGAGAGAAAATATCTAGAGAGAGATAATCCAAAATTGAGATATTTTTGGATATAAAAATCCTCCTAGTGTCTATTTTCAAAAATTTGTAGATTATGGTCTAATTAGGGTTCCTATGGGCCAATAGGATCAATCCAAGTGTGGGGAGGAGATAAATCCAATGAATAAAAGAAAATACTAAAAAATGAGTAAATGCCCTAAAATTGTGATATTTTTATCTCTCCTCTCTCCCGGATCAAACCAAATCAAAAGGGAGCCAAACTAGGTCGAAATCTTATCCAAATTTAGCCAAACTGAACTTGAAAAATTCCAGAACCTAGTTGGACTTGGTTAGAGGCCTCCCTCACCTCCTATAAATAGATCCTTAGTCCTTTGTAAAAATATATGTGAACTATACCATGTCAGTATTATACTAAAATAATGATATTTTTTATTATTCCTTAAAAATTCTCTACTTTTGGAGAGAGTGGAGCCTCTCTCTCTCTTCAACCATCCTTGGAGCTTTCCTTTCAACACACAAACCAATTGATTGGTTGGGGGCTTCTTCTATGAGAGAGAAGCAAGCAAAAACAAGAGGTAAAGTATAATTTTATGGTTTTTCTCTACTATTCTCAATGTTTTCACTTCTCAACTCCTCTCAAGCTTGAGAAGTTTCTTAATTAAGTGTTTATAATGCAAATCAAGCTTTTCTTAAGAGTTATAATGAATAATTAAGAAAAGTTTACATTTATGGGTAAATTAGGATGATTTTATGTTTATCTCTCTCTCCCCCAAAGAATGGTCATTCCTATGACCGATTCTCTATTCAATTGATGCTTCTCATGGAGAAATTCTCAATTCACAAATCAAACTCTAGGCTTGTGAAACTAGAGGTTAAGAAAATAGTTTTATACTTATATGCTAGTAAATTATGGTAATTTTATGAGTTAAATCCATAAATTAGATTTAAGGCTAAAAGATAGTTATACTATCATAATTACATTACTAAGTCTTATTTTTTTTAAAAATATTAAAAATTATTAGTAATAACAACGGAGCTATGGTAAAATTTTTAAGAAATTGACACATAATTCATTCTTATGCATAACGTGAAAAGAGGACTTCCTACCATATTCTAGGATTGAATATCCTAGGTTAAAAGAACGATTTTCATTACATTTAAGAGAAAATTAATTTTTAAGATTTATGTATAATTAAATAATTAAAAAAAGAGAAAATTATGATAATTTTATTTAAATGATAAAAGAGAAATTTTCATGACATTTGGAATTCAATCATTTAAATAGGAAGAGTGAAATTTCTAGCATATTAAAATTAATGGATATTTTATTTAAATTCAAAGATAAATTTTAGATAAATTTATTTTATGCATGAGAAATATTTAAATCATAAAAGAGAAATTTTCACGACATTTGAAATTCAATCATTTAAATAGAAAAAGTGAAATTCTTATCATATTGGAATTAATGGATATTTTTTTAAATTTAAAGATAAATTTTAGATAAATTTATTTTATGTATAAGAAATATTTAAATGATAAAAGAGAAATTTTCATGATATTTGAAATTCAATCATTTAAATAGTAAAAGTGAAATTCTTGGCATATTGAATTAATGGATATTTTATTAAAGAAAAGAGAAATTTTAGATAGATTTTATGATAAAAGAGGAATTCCCATGACATTGGAATGTAAATAATTAGGTCAAAAAAGAGAAATTTTCATGATATTTAAGGTCCAAGAAATTAAATGAAAAGAAGAAGAATTTTTAGTATAATTTAATTTATGAATATTTATCAAAAGTGAAATATAGGTAGAATTGATTTTTGTAAATCCCATGAATTATTTTATTCAAAAGAGGAATATTGAATATAATTCATTTAAGAAATGGAGAAAGAATCATTCATATCTTTAACATAATAATGGTCCATTAGACCAAAATTTCCATCTGAACAGTCCTCCATGAGGATTTCAATTATACAGTTTTTTTATATTTTTTTTGTCATCCCTTAACTTGATCCACTGGGTCAAGTGTTAACAGTAGCAATTTGTCAACACAATCCACTAATCTCATAGTGATTTGCTGAAGTCATTATCGTCATCCGAGTTATGAACATCATCATAGGGACTCGTCCCATTCATCCTCATTGTGGTTTTGTTCAGCTTATTACATTTCAACCAAAATTCAGGAATCATCATTTTTCAATCAAAATCCAAATCAATTCATCAATTCTCAACCAAAATTTTAAAATCATATCAACCACATTCGAATTCATCATCTGGATAGCATTTTTGCTTATAATTTCAAGATCTTAGATTTACTTGTATATACTGCCAATAAAGAGCTGCAGTTATACCCTCGGTATATACGGGTAGTCATGGTCCTTGGAATTATAAGGTAAATACCATCATGTCTAGGCCTCAAGCAAGTCAGGGATTCCATATAATTGCAGTACTTCCATCTGAAGACCCAATTACTAATTTATGAATTTCAGTCTGAATAACAATTTGTATGAATTTATCACACAATTTCAACCTTTTACTACTTCATTAATTTTTGACATTTTTGGCTTCTCAGTTGATCCACTTTAGCCAATTTTGCTCTGATACCAGCTGTAAGATCCCTGTCCACCACCGATCGCGCAACGAATTCAGGGGTGCTACTAGCGAAAGTAACACTTCTTGTGCCGGGCAGGGTCCCACACTCGGGGCCTCGCCCACGGATATCCAGACAAGAGACTAATCCATCGGTTCTTCCAAAATCGAACCCAGAAAAACTTCCCTTGCTCGGAAAGCTCGGGTGATTCCTCCAGGATAAATTTTTCTCTAACGTGGTCAAAAGCCTTAACTAACCAAACTAATCTGACCAAACTCATAAATCCCATAGTCAGATCAGGGAAAGATTGCACTTGGATCATAGAGACCAATGCTTTTTTCCTCATTGAGAGGCACAGCCGTTGATTCTTTTCCATAGAACAATTTTTGTCCGGGATTTACTTCATCTAGCGTACCATAACAGAATTGAGTCTCAATTTAGGGATCCATCAGTCCAGCCTAACCCCATCCAGTCCCATACCACTGTAGTGATGAGATTCAATTAGGAATTTGGTTAGGTTTTGTCCCGGGACCAGGGAAAAGAGTTCCCAAGCCCCCTAGCCAGATATTCATGCAAACTTAAAACTAGTCACACCACTTACACACCCAATATGAAATTGCCTTTTTCACAGATTCAGCTGTGAAAACAATCATTTAAAACTAGTCACACCACTTACACACCCAATATGAAATTGCCTTTTTCACAGATTCAGCTGTCTTTAAAACAATCATTTAATGAAATCATAGTAGTCACTGATCATAATCCTCCAAAAAATTTTGTTTGAATTCTAATTTCCAATCATGCCTTCGTCAGTATACCTATGGCATCATTGGCAACCAGAACGCTCACCACCTGTACACTCAAGGGTCTTTTTGATAGTTCCTAGCTCATAGTACTCAGCAATATTCACATATCAAAATGGAATCTTTGTTGAAGATGAGCAAGATCAACCCAACAGATCCATATAAAAGAACCATGGACTCATCTATTGTTGAGGACCAGCAAGGTCAATCAACCAGATCCATGCTCGAATTCAGAAAACAACTCTTACTCCTTGTTCCAATATCTTCCACGACGCACGTGTGGTTATCTTCCTTCGCAGGTGACCTAGCGCTTCACTCATAGGCCGCTTCCTTGGTCCCTCATCCATCGTACCGGAAGCTCTTAAATCGAACCGGGGCTTGCTAAGCGAGACGTCCTCCGTTGACTCTCCGTTAGCTGTTGCAACTTTATCAGATTCGGTCTCCACGACCTCATTCACAAGACGGTCAAAATGCTTCTCTAGCATTCTTGACATAAAACAGTCATTTAAAAACAGTTCAAAAATATAGTTTCTTAACGAACTCTCGTCTTTCCACATTGCTCCACATCAAACCACATTAATTAATTCCACAACCATTTCATAAGTATTCCTATTCTCATCCAATCACATCGTTTTCATCTCATCACATCTTTCCTCAATTTATCCTCATCAGACCTCATCCACTCGTATCTACCCATATCCACATCTCATTACATCACATTCATTCACATCTCATCCATTCATTTACATTTATGTGATTCACATCACATCTATTCACATCACATCTCATCACCTCTATTCACATCACATCCATCCATTCATTCCCATCTATCTGATTCACATCACATCTCATCACCTCTATTCACATCACATCCATCCATCCATTCATTCCCATCTATCTGATTCACATCAAATCTCATCACATCTAATCACCTCATATTCTCATCATCTCTATTCACATCACATCCATCCATTCATTCATTCCCATCTATCTGATTCACATCTCATCACCTCTATTCACATCACATCCATCCATCCATTCACATCTATCTAATTCACATCACATCTCATCACATCTATTTACCTCTCATCTCATCGCCTCTATTCACATCACACCCATCCATCCATTCATTCACATCTATCTAATTCACATCACATCACATCACATCCATCCATCCAATCATCATCTATCTGATTCACATCTTATCTCATCACATCTATTCAGCTCATATTCTCATCACCTCTATTCACATCACATCCATCTATTCAATCATCATCTGATTCACATCTATTAGCCTCATATTTTCATCACTTCTATTCACAGAATTTAAACATAGAATTTAAGAGGATTCTAATTTTTGATATAAAGATTCTTTACGCATCTATTTATGCATAATTAAATTTTAAGAAAAATAACACTTTCAAAATAAAATTAAATCCTTTATGCATCTTCCTATGCATAAATTCAATTTTAATGAGAATAACTCTTTTGAAATAAAAACAAATCTTTTATGCATCTTCCTATGCATAAATTCAATTTTAATGAGAATGACACTTTTTTGAAATAAAAATAAATCTTTTATGCATCTTCTTATGCATAAATTCAATTTAATGAGGATGACACTTTTGAAATAAAAATAAATCTTTTATGCATCTTCATATGCATAAATTCAATTTTTAATAAGAATGACACTTTTGAAATAAAAATAAATCTTTTATGCATCTTTCTATACATAAATTTAATTTTAATGAGAATGACACTTTTGAAATAAAAATAAATCTTCTATGCATCTTCCTATGCATAAATTCAATTTTAATGAGAATAGAACTTTTAATATAAAATTAAATCTTTTAGAATGCACAAACGGAGAGAATTACTCTTTTAGAATAACCTAACGATAAATTTTAGTTCCATAAAATTTAGGAAAATTTTACCATAACCTCCTTTGTATGGCTGACCATTTCTCAATTTTATCATTCAATTTATGACTTGAATTAATCCAATTTGAATTCTAATATCTCTAACATACTCTATTTTTCAAAAATCAAGAGAGTAAACAATGAAAAGAGTTTAATCAATTTTTTAATTAAACTTTCTAGGATTGAGAAGGGCTTAATTGTAAAGAAGAGAAGGGAGGTGGCCTTTCCATCAAGGCATAGCATCATATTTTGATTCAACATTTACAAAGCATAAAATTTGAGAAAACCAAAGATTTAAAAATTCTCAATAAGTAAGAATTAAGCTTACATGGAGCTTGTAAGCTTTCCTTTGGCTTGAGGGATTGAGGGTTCTACTCTTGTTTTTGCAGCAAGAGTGGCCACCAAATTCACTTGGAGAGGATTAGGCCAAAAAATAATTGAGTTATTAAGAAATTCAATGTTAAATGGCTCAGGACACCACAGAAGCAGAGTAACAGTGCATAAACACCATTAAGCTTTTACAAAGGGGGATGCTTCTATTTAAAGGAAAAAGTGAGCCTCTAACCAAGCAAACTGATTCTAGAATTTTCCAGATCAGTTTGGTCACTTTTTGACCATTTTTAGGTCAGTTTAGCTTACTTTTTGGATCTAGTTGAAACAAGAGAGAGGAGAGATGAAAATATCTCATTATTTGTGAGTTTAAAACTCATCCACACATGTGAAATATGCGCCTCCTTCATGAGAAAAATTTCCCACACTGAGGTGTCAAAAATGCATCATTTCCTCTAAATCTCTCTTCTTTTTTAACTAATAAACCTTGTCCTTAGTCAACTCTTCATCTTATGTGAGTATTTACTCATTTTTGGGAGATTTTCTTTTATTCTTTAATTTATCTCCTCCCTACATTTGGATTAATCTTATTGGTCCATAGGAACCTTAATCCGAAATTTTCAGAAAATCTGGACCCTCAGGAGATAAGGTTCTTTTTACCTATTCTCAAATTATTCCAATTGCACATTGGAAAGTTCTTTTTGAATTTCTGTTTCAGGGAATTTTAGTTTAATAAGAAAGGATATTTTTTCATACAGAGATATCTAAAAATTGAGTTATTTCTCTCTAGAATATTTTCTCTCTCTAGGCCAAACAGGTAGAAACAAGATCTTTTATTATTCTGAAAAGGGAGATTGATTACATGGGAAGAAACTAGAAATCTTGAGGGACTGGGAAGGAATCTTATAGAGTGTATCTGCATGTAAACTGTCTCTAAATACTATTCTTCAGTAAAAATTCAAAGAACTCATTGGAGAAGTACTCTCCCCCTCCGTCTGACCTTAGGCACTTTACATGTTTCCCTGTTTGTTTTTCAACCATAACTCTCAAATTCTGAAAATGAGTGAATACCTCACTCTTCTCCTTCATGAAGTATACCCACACTTTTCTTGTGTGGTCATCAAAATGTCACATAATACCTGCAGCCTTCCATAGACATGGTCTTCGTAGGATCCCACACATCTGAATGCACAACATCTAGTGCATTTCTGCTCACATTTCTGTCATGTGGAAATACATGCTTTGTTCGTTTTCCAAATTGGCATGCTTCACATATTTTTTCAATACCTTCAACTTTAAACTTTGGCAACCCTGTCACAATTCCTTTAGTCTGCATAGACTTCATTCTCTGTACATTCACATGTCCAATTCTTTTATGCCAAATGTCTGTATCTACAACAATTCCTAAACCATTTGCAAACATCGCAGAACTCACTTTAGGCATGTTTACATTCAATGTAAACAACATTCTGTCCACTCTGTTACCTTTTGCAACCAACCTGCACTTGTCTTTAAAGTCTTCAACATAACAACCATCAGGGTTAAACTGAACCTGCAAACCCTGCTCAATCATCTGGCCAGCTAAAACCAAATTCTTTGTTATGTTCGGAACATGAAGTACATCTGCAAGGTACCACAATGCCATCCTGCATAGACAATGGCACATCTCCAACATGGGCAATTGGATGAGCACTGTCATCCCCTGTTTCCACAAAACCAGGTCTTTCAAGGTTTTTCATCTCCTTGAACCACTCCCCATGACTTGTCATGTGGTTCGAAGCACCTGAATCAACGTACCATACATCATCTTTATGTGTTGCTTCAACATTTTCAGACATGGCATTAACGACATGCTGCATAACAAATAACCTTTCATTATCCTCATTGTTTCTGCTCGAGGATGCATAGTTGTTTTGCTGCAATTTTCCATTTTGCATGTCAACCTGCTTCTTATAACAATCTGCCTGCACATGTCCAGGCTTACCATGATAAAAGCATCCACGTGTATCATTATAATGTCTTTGCCAATTTCCATGACCTCTTTGACTCCCCCTACCTCTGAATTGGCCTCTTCCATGTGCGTGTTGTGAATTCTGGGACTGTTGTTGTTGCTGCTAGCCATAATTCTGATTACGTGTTCGGCCACCTCCTTGGCTACGTCCACGGCCTCCTCTACCTCATCCTCTTCCTGAACTTGTGTAGAAGGCCTATTGCTCTGAACTGTTTTTGTTTTGTGAAGACTGTTGGTCCTCACCCAAGCTCTTCTCTTCTAAAATCATACCAAATCTATGAAATTGGGAATGTTTTCCCGAGTCTGAATAGACGTCTTGAACGCCTTGAACGCCTTGTATTGTGGCTCGAGACCACGTAGACAAACTTCCACCTTATCATCATCATCTAATACTGAAATACCAATAGATGCAAGGGATTCCACAATACCCTTGATCTTCAATGCAGTCATTCACAGACATACTCTTTTTCTCCACAGTATGAAGTTTATTCTTCAACTATATCTTTCGTGCCTTGGTATTCGTTTCATAGAGTTTTACCAAGGTGTCCCACGCCTCTTTGGGAGACTTGGCATCATGTATGTGCCCAATCATGGTATCCTGTATACTGATAGAGAGCCAATACATAACTTTTCTGGCTCCTTGGTTCCAATCGTTAAACTCTTGGATTGATTTCCGGTATCTCCGGTGCCTCTTCATGCTCACCTTCTATGTAGTCCCAGTAAACCTTTCCCATCAAGAAATTTGTCAACCTGAACCTCCAAGCATGGAAGTTGTTCTTGTCAAGCTTCTCAGCAACAATAGGGTTTATGCCATCATTTAACATCTTGCCATCATTTAACATCATTTAACATCTTGCCAGACACACAAATTTACCAGAAACAGCACTCTGGTTTGTCCTCCACAAACTGCTGTATTTTCTGCAAAAGGTACTGTACTACACTCAAATGTCACAACCAGTGACCTCAATGTGCATACATACACCCAATGGCAACTGTTTGACCTCCTTGCAGCACACACAATGTCTGCACAACCAATCTGTCTTCCTGCAGTTCTTAAAACAGAGTTCTGCATAGAATCGATGACTTACCCGCAGTGCTGGAACTCGCCTGCTTTCCAAAAAACGGAGGTCCTAACGCGCCCAAAATGCGTTTTCGGCCCTGTTAACCTATGACGGACATTGAGACGTACTATGTTTTACATCATGTAATTAGTTTAACTATTCTGAGTCATGGGCCGATGGGCTTGTCAGCACCATATGCAAAGGATAAAGGGATTGGGTGATCGCCGATGAGAGGCGCACCTTGAATATCAATAGGATAAGGGTTAGCATCGGCCGGCCATGTATGGGAACCCATGTGTGAATGGCCAAGTCACCTATAAGAGTCAAATGTAACCCTAAAACCATTATTCTCATGTGTTGAATACAAGAGTGCTCTTGCCTTATCCTCTTGGTTTCCTTCTCCTGCGTGTGTGTATGTGTGTGTGAGAGAGAGAGAGAGAGAGCGATCGAGCACTGTGTAGCGGCACGGCCGCGGCGGAGAGGCGGTAGAGCGACGACGGCGGCTCCTTCTTCACTGCGACGCAGGAATCCTTCACGGCGGCGGTTCTAGCGGTGAGTGACACACCTTTTGCATTCTGTTTGAGCTTGCTTTCCTGGTTGTATGCTTGCAGCCATTCGTGGCTCGCATACGATGCTCGGCAAGTCCCTAGCTATGACCTGTGCGGCAAAAGCGCACATTTTTGGCGCCGCTGCTGGAGAAATGCCCTGCACCAAGCTCCAGTTTGCAGCTCGGACTGCTGCGTGAAGTGAAATTTACACTGTAGGAAAGGCGACTGTGTGTTTGTTGTTGAGGTGTTTCCGTGTTTTGCAATCTGTTTCTACAATTTGTCTTCTGCAATTCTGTTTCTTTTGTTATTTCTCCGCTCTGCGTGCGTTCTGTTCTCTGGTTTTCTACGTGTGAGAGGAAATTCTGAATCCCCAGACCTGCGCTGTGTGCGATCCGCGCCGCGGCCAAGGCCGAACCCCAGGAAGAAACCCTAGAAAACTTATCCCAAAAAAAAGAGAAAAAAGAAAAAATTAATTTCAAAAAAAATAAATAAGAAATTAAATTTTATTTTTAAAGAAAAAAACCAACTGTGTGGAGAGGAAAGATTTTTTATTTGGAGAAAAAAATTTTGAAAAGAAAAACCCCTAATTGACCCTGACCCCGGCCTCGGTCTTTTGATATATATATATATATATAGGAGAGTGAGCCTCCATAGCTTCCTTTCAAGTGAGAGCTTATGGGAAGTTGAGCCCTATATGTAGCCCACCCCCCAAGGAGTGAAGTGAGCATGTGGGATAAAGCCTTCACCCTTTCCTCCACAAGCAAATAGGCCTGCACCCCTTCCCCCACAAGAAAACAGACTGTTTTGAGGACCACAGGAGCTCTGTATAGGCGAACACGGTGCTGTAAAGCACGCTAGGACCCTTTAAACGATATGCTTGTTTCGAGCTATCACACGCCCTAGTTCAAGTTCGACCATAAGTAAGGGGGTTAGAAACAGGTTAAAAATAATACAAAAAAACAAGTAAAAACGGGGTGTGAAACACCTAAGAAACCACTTGTGTGGACTTCAAGGGTAGTTACCAACACCCGTAGGGTACCCACGTCACATGCATCTACGCTCTGGTCGGGTACTAGAGCCTAAGCCACTAGAAAGCATTTCAGTTTACGCAGGCTCACACCATCCCTCCACGTTAGCATCTTGGCCTTCAGCTGGAACCTAGGGAAGTGCAGCCCAAGATCCACGAATAGCGGATAGTGATTCGTCCTCTGACTCAGAAGCCATGGAAGGACACCCTACCAAGAACCCTGAGGAGACAAGCCAAAACATGCCAGTTTGGGCCCCACAACCCGGATCTAGCATGTTTAGTCATCTAATAGAGACCTTTAGTAGAGCTACACGCTCTGAACATGCGACAAGCGAAGTAAATGAAGAAGGAGGGGTAGTAGATTCGCCATTCACATCTTATGTAGACCCTACCCTCCCAAAGAGTGTCCATGTGGATATTCTACCCACTTCGTTTAATGAGGACCCTACTGAGCTACCACCTTCCTATGCTCTTCCTAAAGTAGAGGTCCCTAGAAGCCAATCCATAAGAAGTGACATTGCGTCCACTTCAAGAGAACCATTTGCACACCAAGTCTGGATGGGATATTTCTCAATGAAAATTGGAAATATGATCTACACACAGAGACTCTAACTGACCTATACACGGGTTACACATACCATGTAGGTTGGTTAGAAGTCATACGATCTACATGTAGCGCCACTAATCTAGAGGAGCAACAACAAATGATATGTGAGGTTATTCATAGAATTATCCAATTTGAGAGGCAAAATAGGGGAGTGAACCTAGCCCTATGAGATTTTTGGATACGAGCAAGGCCAAACAACCAACCCTATCACAATTGGAGACTCCCTCGGTGAGTCCCATAGACCCTTCATATATTGTTTCGCCTGGAGTCTCAATGCAGGTTGAGCCCACGAGCAGTAACTTTAGCTTTCCAACCTTGGCTCAACTTTCCATTAAGGAATCCACAATGCTTACCCCAATGATGAGTATGACGGAAGGCGCACCTGTTACCGCTGTAGTTAGTACGACGCCACTACCTAGTGGAACAGTACCTACAACAATGCGTGCCAGTGCCTATCGACCATATGTACCTATGGCTACTCATGCTCATGTAGCTCCTATGCCTCTTAGTATGCCAATGGTATATGCTCCACGACCGCCTTATCACAACCCTTATCCAAGAGGAGCTAGGCCTAATCACATATCACATCCTACATCAGCTACCTACATACCAAGACCAACGCCAACTCCTATCAACCAAGCTATCCCAGAAGTGCCTCCACTAGCTATGCCTGCTCACCTAGGTGATCTCGCAGCATTTGCTCAGACGATCGAATGATCTATTGCAGAAAACATGCGGGGCATGCCTGAGAGAGAACCCAGAAGCAAGGCGGTACAAGTGGCTAAGCTCACTCAGAACTTCAGTGGTAACGAAGATGTGAGGAAGCACATTGAAGTCTTTGAACACGTGTGTGATTCCTTGGAAGAGCACAATGAGCTACATAAGTGTAAAGCCTTAGGCTTAACCTTGAGTGGGAAGGCCGGAGATTGGTATCGAACCTTAAGGGTTGAAGAGCGCACTCACTACCCCACTCTCAAGAGATTGTTCTTGAAAGAATACATACGTGAGGGTGTGCTTTGGTGGGGAGTAGCATCTCAACTCCAAAAAGCTGAACGCGAGGAAGGGGAGTCAGTGAAAGACTTTATAAGTCGATTGAAGCATCTAAATTCTCGTTGCACTCCCGATGAGCGCTTCAATAATAACCAACTGCTCGATAGATTCATCCGAGGATTGCGCCACGAGGACATATACAATGGCTTAGTCATTAGAGGTCTTACAACGTGGGAAGCAGTCACACTGCCAATGCAATCCAGTTAGAAGACAACTTGATGATTGCAGGTAAAAAGGTGTCTTCGGAGACAAAATCCGTTAGTTCGCAAGTATTTGGGCACGAGCCAATGACTGTAAAACTTATTGCCAAGGAGCCCAAGATATCCGAAATGTCTGTGATGACCGACCTTACGAAGGCTCTCCAAGAATACTTTAGGGGTAATCGAGCTCCTCAAAATAGCCATATGTACCCAAGAAGAGAGCAACAATGGTGTTCGGTTTGCTTAGGACCACATAGCACGAGTGAATGTCCCACATTCAGAGTCAAATTCAATGGGAATTACAATGCATGTGGTAAGTATGGCCATCAATCTAAAGATTGCTAGTACTTAAGCGAATGTTGGCAAATTAGGCACCACTAGCCTGGTCAAACACACCTCAAGTACCCGCGCTAATGCCTACACAACCTATCGAGCAACCGTCACAGCACATAGTTTCAAGGAATCCGAATGTAGTCCAGTCTGTGCCGTTACCACCGCAAGTGCTAGGACAACAACCTCCACATCCAAGGATTACCCTTGTAAACCAAATGGGTTGTGAGTCACATAGTGCGTGTGGGGATTATGAAGCAGAGATAGACCCCACTGTTTCATATGGGATTGATACGTTTGAAATGATTCCCTAGTACTACATGGAGGATCATTTCGGGCAAGTCAAGCCTGTATATCAAGCAGCTGCTCTCGCCCCACAAGAGGGCAAAACCTTAATACCTTGGCGAGGAGACCACCTCTTCAATGCTACGAGTGTGGTGGACCACATCGTGTAGCGGAGTGCCCTAATAGGCTATAGAAGATCACTACTCAGATGCAACCAAATCAAGGGAGCACATCAGGAATGCCGGTACTTACATGTAATCGTTGTGGCATAGATCATTTGATTGCTCAATGTCCACATAATCCT
Source organism: Cibotium barometz (assembly GCF_041138505.1). Lineage (NCBI taxonomy): Eukaryota > Viridiplantae > Streptophyta > Polypodiopsida > Cyatheales > Cibotiaceae > Cibotium > Cibotium barometz. The sequence goes on from NC_141055.1 coordinate 50,431,005, forward strand.
AATGCACCCAAGATTATGCCATTGAATTTGGTTGAGGTCACCAACCAGGCACGAGGAACCATACCTGTCATACCCGCGAATGTAGTTACACGGTCAATGCTTCAAAATCAAAGCTACATTCTCGAAGAGAGGGATACTGCATCAATTGCTCGAGCAAAGAAAAGAAAATGCGGCGGAAGAGATCGCTTAATGCCACGAGCTCCAAGCCTAGTTCAAAGACTAACATAGGGGACAGGAGACGACCCCGTGTATATGAATGATCCTGAAGATGATTCCGATTCAATAGAAACCATGGGGACCAAAGCCACTACCTTAAGGGAGGAACCCACTCGAGAGCTCAACGAAGGAGAATCAAGTGAGTACATAAATAAGAGGAAACAGAAGGAAACTTCCTCGGCCCCATAACCAAGTCAGTTAATGCCCTCTCGACCACCCAAACTGACTGAGACTCCCCAAGACAAGCCACGTGGGCCAAAAACCCTCAAGAAAAAGATTGGAACTTACCCAAACCCAGTTGAGGAGATTGAACAAGTGCAACACTTAAGGGGTTTGGTGGAAGAAACACAAAGAGAACTGGAGCCAAACCCGAGAAAAATCAAAATTCCTGACACAATGTTTCCTACACAAGTTTAGCCTCATAGGAACCATAAACCGTTAGCTATACCTAGTATCATTCGGGAAGAAAGTGAGGATAGGACATGAGGAAGTGGGCAAACACCCTTTTTGCTTGAAAGAATGTTTAGTGAGGGAATGCCTAACCCCATCGAAGAGGAAGTGATTCCATCTTCACCAGTCCCTAGTCAAGGGGCGATGTCTCGAAAAGTACCGTTGTTGAATGTGTCTAAGCTAATGGATTTCATGTCCTCTGGAATCAGAACCACGATCATATCCAAGTTATACGGAGATCCTGAGCTATTCTTAGCTCTTCGGGCATTTCTCAATGGAGAACTAAAGGCGGGATTACCACAATTTGCAAATATGGATAGACCCGACACGTTTCAAGATGAAGGGGAACATTGGGATCTACAACCCAACCTAGATGAAGACTCGGTCGTTGAAATACCTATGAACAAGTTGGGACAGTACTTTGAAGGTGACGAATCTAATGCAACCCTCCCCATTACTACCAAGGGATTAACCCTAAAGGGAATCCTTGATGGTGGTGCTAGAATGAGCATTGTGACTAAAAACTGTTGGGAATCTATGGGAAGACCTCACCTTGGAGTCACAAACATAGTGGTTAAGATGGCAAACGGAACTATTGCTAAACCTATTGGAATGATAAGGGACCTTAAGATCAAGGTTCTGGGATACAAGGTAAGACATACCTTCATTGTAATAGATTTCTCCAAGCATCCTATGTCATATCAAATGATCTTAGGACGTCCTTTCATGAGGGAAGCACAAATGGTACATGACTGGTCGAAAAACCATGTCTATCTACAATTCCAGGATTCTGTCATTCGAGTTGATCTTGAGAATGGTCGCGCACATCCTTTAGGAAGCAAGGTTATCATTGATAATCGATCGGATACCACTATTCACTCCGCCCCATTAAGGTATTGCTATACATGCAAAAAAGAGACTGATGATGGGAAAGATTCTCCTTATATGGATGTCCTACCGGGTATGACTGAGTCGGATAATGTGGACTGGGTACACCTAGCGGCAACCATAGACACATGGGGAAATAGAGGCACAAGTTGTGGGTAACACCTGAGGGGCAAGATATGCCACCGTTAGTGCCAATAAACATGATAGGAATTATGCACTTGACTCCTGATGGCCAGAAAGCGGCAAACTCCACTGACACTAAAAGTAGCGAAGACTCTGACCAATGCAACTCTGAGTATGAATCTCAAGAAGAAACTGACTTTGAGCCTAATGGGGGGGATGAATCAAATATTCACCCAAATGTGGAAGCAAGGTGCTCAAGGCCTAGGACAGTGACCTCCTACAGTTCATCCGAAAGTGAGGGGGACACAAGTGAAGATCGACCAAGTGAGTTCGAATCTGACAAAAACAAAAATCAAAAACTTGGTAAGAAGAAAACGAGACATAAGCGACAACGCTATCGAGCTAATGTACGAACTGCAATAAACAAGGAGAGATCCACTGTAGAATGGCTTAGTTATGTAGGAGCTATTGACGCTCATCGAAAGTTCGGATAATTGGAGACAATACCTCCAAAGTGTCATGTGGTGTATTCCGCAACCTCATGACATCGCCCAATTAGAAATCGAAGAGAAGCCAAAACTAAGTCGTACTGCAAGAAGGCGGCAAAACCAAGAGTTAGCTCAGCAACAAAAGGAGGCAGAATTAAAAGAAAAAAGCCTGGCACAACAAGAACCAGTAGACTTACACCCCGCACCCGAGCATTTCAAATCATTTACCACAGGGAAACGTAAAGTGGTCTACACAAAAGCCCAACGAACGCCTACCAATGGGAGTACGATGGCCTTGCGGTAGTTAAGGAGATAGACTTAGCAGATCCGGGTGAGGAGTTTAAACCAGTTTTTATTGCTCAAGACCTCACCAAGGCGGAAGAAGCTGCACTTACGAAGCTTCTTAAGGAATTCAAGGACATATTTGCCTGGACATATCATGATATGAAGGGTGTTCCACCCTCGGTGGTGCAACACACGATTCCAATGATTAGCACTGCTAAACCAGTCCAGCAATGTCCCTACCCAATGAATCCTAAGTACGCAAAGATTGTACAAGAGGAAATTGAAAAGCTTGTAAAATGTGGATTCATATACCCTATTGAGCACTCAGAATGGGTTTCTCCGATAGTCATCGTACCAAAGAAGAATGGGAAACTCAGAGTGTGCGTTGATCTCAAAAAGGTTAATGCAGCCACCAGAAGGGATCATTACCCCTTGCCATATTCTGAACATGTGCTTGAAAGAGTGGCAGGCAAGGAGGCATATAGCTTTTTAGATGGGTACTCGGGTTATAATCAGATCACAATTGCAGTCGAGGACCAAGCTAAAACAGCATTTATCACAGAGTTTGGAGTGTTTGCCTTTCGCGTCATGGCTTTTGGCTTGACCAATGCACCAGCAACATTCCAACGATTGATAAACACGGTCTTTAAGGAATATCTAAGGGACTTCTGTGAAGCTTTCTTAGATGATCTTTGTGTTCATTCCTCTTGGGACGAGCACTTGATGTGTTTACGAAAAATATTTGAAAGGTGTAGATTATATCGCATCTCATTGAATCCTTTCAAATGCCAATTCTGGGTTAAACACGGAGTTATCTTAGGGCATATAGTGTCCAAAAATGGGATTTCCACTAACGAGAGTAAAATCAAGGTCATTCTGGAATTGCCCCCACCTACCAACTATAAGGGAGTCTAACGCTTTATGGGCCATGTTGGTTATTATCGAAGGTTTATTCTATTCTTCGCCGAGATAGCTCGACCATTGTATAAGCTTCTCATCGAGTTTATTTGGACCGAAGAATGTGACCGTGCCTATGAGCTAATAAAGAAGGCCTTGGCGAGTGCTCCAATCTTGAGAATGCCTAACTGGGATTTACTCTTCCATGTGCATATTGATGCATCAAACTTTGCTATTGGGTGTGTGTTAACTCAACCTGGAGAACACAAGCTAGACTACCCCATTAGCTTTGCCAGTTGCCAGCTGAACGATGCTGAGATGAACTACTCTACTCTACGGAGCGAGAAGGGTTGGCAATGATATATGCAGTAAGGAAATTTCGTTATTACCTCCTTGCCACCAAGTTTGTTTTCTATGTGGATCATCAAGCATTGTTGTATCTGGTAAACAAACCATGCTCCACAAGAAGAATCACACGATGGCTATTGATTCTTCTTGAGTTTGATTTCACTGTTGTTGTGAGACCTGGCAAAAACATATTATGTCTGATCATTTGTCTCGCATACCTAATGGTGAGGCTCCTACAGGGGTTGATGAATGACTTACCTGACACTTCCCTGTTCATGGTGGAGACAATGCCTGAATGGAGTGAGAAGATTGTTAACTTTTTGGTTAATGGCTTTCCACCCAAGGAGCTTCGTAAAGATCTAGCTCGAAAGCTGATCAAAGAATGCGAACCCTATTGCCTGATAGCTGGGACTCTTTATAAAAGAGGAAAGGATGACGTTCTTAGGCGTTGTGCCCGAGAGGATGAGTATCTATACATTTTGCAATAGGCACATATGGGTGTAGCCAGTGGTCACTTCTCAGGAGACTTAACAGCGTGAAAGATCTTACAATCGGGGTATTGGTGGCCCACTATGTTCCAAGATGCATCACTCTTTGTGAAGGGTTGCGATGAATGCCAACGATCGATACAAGAAATCCCAGAGGAAAGATCAGATGCCCCTACATCCAATCAAAGTAAACCAACCATTTGAAAAGTGGGGTTTAGACTTTGTAGGTCCAATTAGCCCAGCGGCCCGAAACACACAATCTCGCTATATTATTGTGGCCACTGACTATATGACCAAATGGGCTGAAGCGAAGGCGACACGTAAGGCAGATGCAAGGACAACAGCCAAGTTCCTCTTTGAAAATATAATCACATGCTTCGGTTGTCCTTTTCAACTTGTGAGCGACAATGGTACACATTTTATAAATGAAGTGATTAAGAAGCTCACAACAAATTTCATGATATCCCATCATAAATCTACTCCTTACTATCCGCAAGTGAATGGCCAAGCCGAGAGTACCAATAAGACCTTAATCTCTGTTTTGACAAAGACAGTTGAAGCTCATCGCATGGATTGGGATCTAAAGCTTACAACAGCTTTATGGGCCTATCGTACTGCATACAAAGTGGCTATACACCATTCAAAATGGTATATGGCCAAGAAGTGGTCATGCCGTGGGAATTTGTCATTCCTAGTCTTTGTGTTGTTACTCAAGAGGGTTGGGATGGTAATCCCTTAGTAGAGCGTTTGTATATCCTTGAGTGGCTAAACGAAGAAAGACAATTTGCTGTATACAATGCCCTTGTGGAGAAAGATAGAAGGAAAAAATGGTTTGATCACCACCAAGGTTGGGGATAAAGTCCTGATGTATGGAGTGCGTAACGAAAAGAAGAAGCTCAAATATACTGGTAAGGGACCGTATAGAGTATGTGAAATTATCCCGCAAGGTACCATCCGAGTGGAAGAAAACCCTTGTCTCAGGAATTCTGCACACTCCGGTTGCCTATGACAAGGGGACCGTAATTCAAAGTTTTTTGGTTATGCCTGCGGGTACCATGGAAGGGACTATAAACTTAGGGCGCAAATGGATGATGGCCAGCAAGTGCAATATCGATTGGACAACCAGACGAGTCACAATGCAAGAACCAACACTAGGTCTGACCGCTCAAAATCCCGCACCTAAGTCATCCACTCAAATGTTAGATAATGAAAAATCACAAAGTCTAGTGGCAAAACCATCTTTGATTGTTTGCCACCCCTCTAACACTTCAACGCCAAGAGTGGAAACAGGCAGTGTGGTCTCTAAAGCTCCGCTTACTATGCCAAAGAGTACATACAAATGGGTCCCAAAAGCTTCGTTAACAGCTACTTCCCCTGCTCAATCTCGTTCAGACACAAAGCCTCGTAGGAGGAAAGCAGCTACCCACCCGAAAAAGGGCAATGTGATATCACAATGGATCCCTAAAAAATTATTAGTAGCCCAAGGGTATTACGAAGGGAATGACTAGATTTGGGTCCCTAAGCATAAGCTGAATCCCTCTACATCACCTGTAAAACCTTGCAAACCAAATGTTGCCACCCCAACGACAATTCAAGACCGTGGTAAAGGAAAGGTAACAGAGTGCTCCACACCACTTCTTCTAGAACTAGTTTGGATTCCCAAACGATATCAATCAATACCACCTAGCTCAGGAAGGGGGGAGCCACATGAAGCTTCTAGCTCCTCATGCCAGGCACACGCTGATATAGAAGTTTCTACATGCTCTACACCTACTCTTGTCAACACCCAACAAAAGATCGATGAGTCTACGTCTTCCCTTGTAATAGTATCGTCGGAAACCATTTCCTCCATTCGTCAATGGGAGCGTACACTAACATCTCTGCAATTGGATGTGGCCACAAGGGTCATAAAAAGCTATCTGCCCACATTACAACCTATGACTCGCTGGACAAATTGGTTCCAAGAGGCTGCAACATCATTGCAAAAAATATGATCTACCCAAGGAAAGGGGGAGCATGTACTCACGCTCGACATTCTAATGCTTCCTCCTTAACCTTCTCCCCTGACCATGTAATTGGCAAATTCAAGGGGATGTATATATATAGCTTCATACACAGAAAAGAAAAGAAAAGAAAAGCAAAAAATAGTAAAAAGAGCAAGAGCACATTAAGAGCAGAAATATCCGTTTATACAATCAAAAACTAGATTGACCTGTCATTAACCTACTGATGCTATATCTGTGTTTGCAGATATGGCAGATGCACGATCATCATACACTTCATCCACTCCCACCTTTGGTGAGAGGTATCATTTGTACCTTTCTCAGATATTTCACATGTGCTATTCTGTAATTGAAACTGAATGGGATCATATAGATGTACTAGCCAGAGAGGAAATGTTGAGGAATTAGAATGGGATCATATAGATGTACTAGCCAGAGAGGAAATGTTGAGGAATTAGAATGGCTAATTCGCCTATTGACCATGACTAACCCCTACTCCGTAGAGGACATATCCCCGATAGCCCAATGCTTTCCTTTTCCACAAGATGACTATCCTGGCATGGTTACATTCTTGATGAGTTTATGTGGATGGGAAAATGAAAAGGAAATATCAGACAATGATGAATGGACGGATGAAACTCATGGCACTACTGAGGTTGACTTTATTTATTTGGATGATGCGGATAGAGGATTAGCCTTAGGGCTAGAGCCAGGACTCTACAACATCCTCTTACCGTATCCTCAGTAGTAGTGTGGTGACTAGTAGGTAGGTTAGTGTTTTCAAGTTTTTTCTAGTTTGGATTCCTTAAACAAGTCTTTAATTTTTCACATTGATGTGCCTCTCGAGGTATAGTGCTTGTTAGTTGGTTGTACAGGTGGAAAAGTTTGAGGTGGGTTCGCTTTCAAGTCCTGAGATAGCCGCAACGCTCATACATAAATATCTCATCAAATTGCAGGCATTTTTCTCATCGAATCAAGGAGATCTCCAAAATACAGGTGTAATTCTTCCATACCCACTTTCTTTCCTTTTTACTGTTCAATTAATTGCATTAACTATAATGCATGACCACATGGAAATTGTTAATGTACTACTTAGTTTTTGAAGTTGCTTGACGTGTTAGTGTAAATCATTAATGAGCTTAACTTTATTGAATATATTCCTAGGCAGCATGACGTCTTTAGTTAACCTTGGAATACGATTGTCTTAGGTCTAGGGTCAAACCATCTTAATGTTTGACACCTGGCCATGTGTGTGTTGACCTTTAGGACATAGCTTTTACCCCTTTGTCGAAAGGATGCAAGACAAATTATAGTTCAGGAGCGAAGATCAAAAGAAATAAATTAAAAAAAAAAAGCCTACAATAAATGGCAATACAAGTCTATGATGTGCTTTAATGTTGGCCTATCGCCTTGGCCTATCGCCTTATTGATACTTGGTAGGTGAGGAGTATTCTACTCCAGACCGATGCCTTGGTTGGTAGGGGGTAGCCTTGCCTAAGGTGAACTAATAGATTCCTGGATAATTCCTTGTGTTAAACGTGGTACCAGGATCGATGTTAGTTTTGCCTTAGGAAGGTCGCCATTGTGTGTAAAAATTGTCACGTGCATAAAAAAATAAAGGCAAAAGGCTCCTATAACTCTGATGTTTCTTATGTCCCTAGGCTCGCGGTATTAACTTGTTCTTAGAGTAGACACAGTGTGATCATCTGTTTATTTATTAAGCTTGGTTATTTTCCTTGACTTAGGCCAGTTATAAACCTTGATTAATCTTTGACACCTTGCTAACTCTTGATTTACTTTCAATAATTTTAATCTCCTGTTAATTTGCTACACTAGCTCATTCATGTGACCCCTTAAACTAAGTCTCATAGCAACATTCATTGTGGTCTAACATGCTTGAATTTATACACTTTATATCTTTTGAATTCCAGCATACTTTCACTCTACTTTCCTGTTTTGCAGACGGTCTACCACAACCCTATCGAGCTTACCATACCATAGCTTCCGAGGACGGAATCTACATCAGGAAGGGGGGCATGTTAACCTATGATGGGGACATTGAGACGTACTATGTTTTACGTCATGTAATTAGTTTAACTATTTTGAGTCATGGGCCGGGCTTGTCGGCACCATATGCAAAGGATAAAGGGATTGGGTGATCGCTCATGAGAGGCGCACCTTGAATATTTTTCATACAGAGATATCTAAAAATTGAGTTATTTCTCTCTAGAATATTTTTTCTCTCTCTAGGCCAAACAGGTAGAAACAAGATCTTTTATTATTCTGAAAAGGGGGATTGATTACAGGGGAAGAAACTAGAAATCTTGAGGGACTGGGAAGGAATCTGCATGTACACTGTCTCTAAATACTATTCTTCAGTAAAAATTCAAAGAACTCATTGGAGAAGTACTCTCCCCCTCCATCTGACCTTAGGCACTTTACATGTTTCCCTGTTTGTTTTTCAACCATAACTCTCAAATTCTGAAAATGAGTGAATACCTCACTCTTCTCCTTCATGAAGTATACCCACACTTTTCTTGTGTGGTCATCAAAATGTCACATAATACCTGCAGCCTTCCATAGACATGGTCTTCGTAGGACCCCACACATCTGAATGCACAACATCTAGTGCATTTCTGCTCACATTTCTGTCACGTGGAAATACATGCTTTGTTCGTTTTCCAAATTGGCATGCTTCACATATTTTTTGCATACCTTCAACTTTAAACTTTGGCAACCTTGTCACAATTCCTTTAGTCTGCATAGACTTCATTCTCTGTACATTCACATGTCCAATTCTTTTATGCCAAATGTCTGTATCTACAACAATTCCTAAACCATTTGCAAACATCGCAGAACTCACTTTAGGCATGTTTACATTCAATGTAAACAACAATCTGTCCACTCTGTTACCTTTTGCAACCAACCTGCACTTGTCTTTAAAGTCTTCAACATAACAACCATCAGGGTTAAACTGAACCTGCAAACCCTGCTCAATCATCTGGCCAGCTAAAACCAAATTCTTTGTTATGTTCGGAACATGAAGTACATCTGCAAGGTACCACAATGCCATCCTGCATAGACAATGGCACATCTCCAACATGGGTAATTGGATGAGCACTGTCATCCCCTGTTTCCACAAAACCAGGTCTTTCAAGGTTTTTCATCTCCTTGAACCACTCCCCATGACTTGTCATGTGGTTCGAAGCACCTGAATCAACGTACCATACATCATCTTTATGTGTTGCTTCAACATTTTCAGACATGGCATTAACGACATGCTGCATAACAAATAACCTTTCATTATCCTCATTGTTTCTGCTCGAGGATGCATAGTTGTTTTGCTGCAATTTCCCATTTTGCATGTCAACCTGCTTCTTATAACAATCTGCCTGCACATGTCCAGGCTTACCATGATAAAAGCATCCACGTGTATCATTATAATGTCTTTGCCAATTTCCATGACCTCTTTGACTCCCCCTACCTCTGAATTGGCCTCTTCCATGTGCGTGTTGTGAATTCTGGGACTGTTGTTGTTGCTGCTAGCCATAATTCTGATTACGTGTTCGGCCACCTCCTTGGCTACGTCCACGGCCTCCTCTACCTCATCCTCTTCCTGAACTTGTGTAGAAGGCCTATTGCTCTGAACTGTTTTTGTTTTGTGAAGACTGTTGGTCCTCACCCAAGCTCTTCTCTTCTAAAATCATACCAAATCTATGAAATTGGGAATGTTTTCCTGAGTCTGAATAGACGTCTTGAACGCCTTGAACGTCTTGTATTGTGGCTCGAGACCACGTAGACAGACTTCCACCTTATCATCATCATCTACTACTGAAATACCAATAGATGCAAGGGATTCCACAATACCCTTGATCTTCAATGCATAGTCATTCACAGACATACTCTTTTTCTCCACAGTATGAAGTTTATTCTTCAACTATATCTTTCGTGCCTTGGTATTCATTTCATAGAGTTTTACCAAGGTGTCCCACGCCTCTTTGGGAGACTTGGCATCATGTATGTGCCCACCAATCATGGTATCCTGTATACTGATAGAGAGCCAATACATAACTTTTCTGGCTCCTTGGTTCCAATCCTTGAACTCTCGGATTGATTTCCGGTATCTCCAGTGCCTCTTCATGCTCACCTTCTATGTAGTCCCAGTAAACCTTTCCCATCAAGAAATTTGTCAACCTGAACCTCCAAGCATGGAAGTTGTTCTTGTCAAGCTTCTCAGCAACAATATGGTTTATGCCATCATTTAACATCTTGCCATCATTTAACATCATTTAACATCTTGCCAGACACACAAATTTACCAGAAACAGCACTCTGGTTTGTCCTCCACAAACTGCTGTATTTTCTGCAAACGGTACTGTACTACTGACCTCAATGTGCATACATACACCCAATGGCAACTGTTTGACCTCCTTGCAGCACACACAATGTCTGCACAACCAATCTGTCTTCCTGCAGTTCTTAAAACAGAGTTCTGCATAGAATCGATGACTTACCCGCAGTGCTGGAACTCGCCTGCTTTCCAAAAAACGGAGGTCCTAACGCGCCCAAAACGCGTTTTCGGCCCTGTTAACCTATGACGGACATTGAGACGTACTATGTTTTACGTCATGTAATTAGTTTAACTATTCTGAGTCATGGGCCGACGGGCTTGTCGGCACCATATGCAAAGGATAAAGGGATTGGGTGATCGCCGAGATGAGAGGCGCACCTTGAATATCAATAGGATAAGGGTTAGCATCGGCCGGCCATGTATGGGCACCCATGTGTGAACGGCCAAGTCACCTATAAGAGTCAAATGTAACCCTAGAACCATTATTCTCATGTGTTGAATACAAGAGTGCTCTTGCCTTATCCTCTTGGTTTCCTTCTCCTACGTGTGTGTGTGTGTGTGAGAGAGAGAGAGAGAGAGAGAGCGATCGAGCACTGTGTAGCGGCACGGCGGCGGAGAGGCGGTAGAGCGACGACGGCGGCTCCTTCTTCACTGCGAGACGTAGGAATCCTTCACGGCGGCGGTTCTAGTGGTGAGTGACACACCTTTTGCATTCTGTTTGAGCTTGCTTTCCTGGTTGTATGCTTGCAGCCATTCGTGGCTCGCATACGGTGCTCGGCAAGTCCCTAGGTACGACCTGTGCGGCAAAAGCGCACATTTTTGGTGCCGCTGCCGGGGAAATGCCCTGCACCAAGCTCCAGTTTGCAGCTCGGACTGCTGCGGGAAGTGAAATTTACACTGTAGGAAAGGCGACTGTGTGTTTGTTGTTGAGGTGTTTCCGTGTTTTGCAATCTGTTTCTGCAATTTGTCTTCTGCAATTCTGTTTCTTTTGTTATTTCTCCGCTCTGCGTGCGTTCTGTTCTCTGGTTTTCTGCATGTGAGAGGAAATTCTGAATCCCCAGACCTACGCTGTGTGCGATCTGCGCCGCGGCCAAGGCCGAACCCCAGGAAGAAACCCTAGAAAACTTATCCCAAAAAAAAAGAGAAAAAAGAAAAAATTAATTTCAAAAAAAAAAAGAAATTAAATTTTATTTTTAAAGAAAAAAACCAAATGTGTGGAGAGAAAAGATTTTTTATTTGGAGAAAAAAATTTTGAAAAGAAAAACCCCCAATTGACCCCGACCCCGGCCTCCGGTCTTTTGATATATATATATATAGGAGAGTGAGCCTCCATAGCTTCCTTTCAAGCGAGAGCTTATGGAAAGTTGAGCCCTATATGTAGCCCACCCCCCAAGGAGTGAAGTGAGCATGTGGGATAAAGCCTTCACCCTTTCCTCCACAAGCAAATAGGCCTGCACCCCTTCCCCCACAAGAAAACAGACTGTTTTGAGGACCACATGAGCTCTGTATAGGCGAACACGGTGCTGTAAAGCACACTAGGACCCTTTAAACGATATGCTTGTTTCGAGCTATCACACGCCCTAGTTCAGGTTTGACCATAAGTAAGGGGGTTAGAAACAGGTTAAAAATAATACAAAAAAACAAGTAAAAACGGGGTGTGAAACACCTAAGAAACCACTTGTGTGGACTTCAAGGGTAGTTACCAACGCCCGTAGGGTACGCACGTCACATGCATCTACACTCTGGTCGGGTACTAGAGCCTAAGCCACTAGAAAGCATTTCAGTTTACGCACCATCCCTCCACGTTAGCATCTTGGCCTTCAGCTAGAACCTAGGGAAGTGTAGCCCAAGATCCACGAATAGCGGATAGTGATTCGTCCTCTGACTCAGAAGCCATGGAAGGGCACCCTACCAAGAACCCTGAGGAGACAAGCCAAAACATGCCAGTTTGGGCCCCACAACCCGGATCTCGCATGTTTAGTCATCTAATAGAGACCTTTAGTAGAGCTACACGCTCTGAACATGCGACAAGCGAAGTAAATGAAGAAGGAGGGGTAGTAGATTCGCCATTCACATCTTATGTAGACCCTACCCTCCCAAAGAGTGTCCATGTGGATATTCTACCCACTTCATTTAATGAGGGCCCTACTGAGCTACCACCTTCCTATGCTCTTCCTAAAGTAGAGGTCCCTAGAAGCCAATCCATAAGAAGTGACATTACGTCCACTTCAAGAGAACCATTTGGCACACCAAGTCTGGATGGGATATTTCTCAATGAAAATTAGAAATATGATCTACACACAGAGACTCTAACTGACCTATACACGGGTTACACATACCATGTAGGTTGGTTAGAAGTCATACGATCTACATGTAACGCCACTAATCTAGAGGAGCAACAACAAATGATATGTGAGGTTATTCATAGAATTATCCAATTTGAGAGGCAAAATAGGGGAGTGAACCTAGTTTCCATTGGCCCTATGAGATTTTTGGATACGAGCAAGGCCAAACAACCAACCCTATCACAATTGGAGACTCCCTCGTAGACCCTTCATATATTGTTTCGCCTGGAGTCTCAATGCAGGTTGAGCCCACGAGCAGTAACTTTAGCTTTCCAACCTTGGCTCAACTTTCCATTAAGGAATCCACAATGCCTACCCCAATGATGAGTATGACGGAAGGCGCACCTGTTTTACCGCTGTAGTTAGTACGACGCCGCTACCTAGTGGAACAGTACCTACAACAGTGCGTGCTAGTGCCTATCGACCATATGTACCTATCGCTACTCATGCTCATGTAGCTCCTATGCCTCTTAGTATGCCAATGGCGTATGCTCCACGACCGCCTTATCACAACCCTTATCCAAGAGGAGCTAGGCCTAATCACATATCACATCCTACGTCAGCTGCCTACATACCAAGACCAACGCCAACTCCTATCAACCAAGCTATCCCAGAAGTGCCTCCACCAGCTATGCCTGCTCACCTAGGTGATCTCGCAGCGTTTGCTCAGACGATCGAATGATCTATTGCAGAAAACATGCGGGACATGCCTGAGAGAGAACCCAGAAGCAAGGCGGTACAAGTGGCTAAGCTCACTCAGAACTTCAGTGGTAACGAAGATGTGAGGAAGCACATTGAAGTCTTTGAACACGTGTGTGATTCCTTGGAAGAGCACAATGAGCTACATAAGTGTAAAGCCTTAGGCTTAACCTTGAGTGGGAAGGCCGGAGATTGGTATCGAACCTTAAGGGTTGAAAAGAGCGCACTCACTACCCCACTCTCAAGAGATTGTTCTTGAAAGAATACATACGTGAGGGTGTGCTTTGGGGAGTAGCATCTCAACTCCAAAAAGCTGAATGCGAGGAAGGGGAGTCAGTGAAAGACTTTATAAGTCGATTGAAGCATCTAAATTCTTGCTGCACTCCCGATGAGCGCTTCAATAATAACCAACTGCTCGATAGATTCATCCGAGGATTGCGCCACGAGGACATATACAATGGCTTAGTCATTAGAGGTCTTACAACTGTTGAAAGAACGGTAGAGGGGGAGGAGACACACACACAGGAGAAAACCCTAATGTATATTGCAAACCCTAACCATAGAGGGAAGCCATGTCCACTCTCACACAAAGCATAATGCACTAATCCATAATCCACACACTCACAATGAGTTGTGTCCACACTCTACTAACCCTAGCTAATGTCCACACACTATGACCAGCTGGACACGCGGTCATTTGTGTCTCACACATGTTCCTACCTAATCTGCCAGCACATAGCATAGCTGGCTCACACTGACATCGAGCTTGAATCTCAACAGCCCCTCTCAAGCTCATGATGTACTGCCGATGAAGATGTAGATGAGCTTGGGATATCAAGACTCTCAACACTCCTCCTCAAGCTCATCCCATGTACTCCCAACATAGTCCGGAAGTACTCAAACTTCTCCCTGCTAAGTGGCTTCGTAAAGATGTCTGCCACCTGCTCATCAGTCTTCACATAGTGAAGATCAACTGTACCATCCAGCACCTTTTCTCTGACAAAGTGATAATGGACCTCTATGTGTTTGGTCCTCGCATGAAACACTGGATTCTTTGCCAACTGTATACTGCTCATGTTGTCACAATGAATGACAACTTTGCCATCAATAGGCTCACATAAATCTGTCAAGAGACTCTTTAACCATATAGCCTCACAAGTAGCAATGGCTGCACCCCTGTACTCAGCCTCTGTACTGGATAAAGCAACTGTAGGTTGCTTTTTGCTACTCCAACTCACCACGGCACTTCCAAGTGTAAAAGCATATCCACTAGTAGACCTCCTGTCATATGCGCTACCTGCCCAATCAGCATCTGTGTAGCCATGTATGTCCAAGCTTTTACCACTCTCATAAAATAAACCATAATGTGCTGTGGTTTTCACATATCTCATGATGCGTCTCACTGCATCCAAATGTGGTTTCCTGGGGCTCTGCATAAACTGGCTGACTAGCCCCACAGCATAACTTAAATCCGGGCGTGTGATAGTCATGTATATGAGACTACCAACCATCTTCCTGTACATAGAAGGATCATCCAATTCCTCGCCATAATCAGCCCGCAACTTCACATTTTGCTCCAATGGTGTACTCATAGGCTTACACCCTGTCATGCCATACTTTGCCAACATATCCAATGCATATTGGCGCTGTACTAACCAAGTACCTGCATGATCTTTTACCACTTCAATTCCAAGGAAGTATCTCAACTCACCAAGATCTTTCATGTCAAATTGCCCACTCAAAGCTTTCTTGACATGCATCACATCTGCACCATGATCACCTGTGAGATAATCAAGTCATCCACATAGATGACTAGTAAAACAATCCCATGCTCTATCTTCTTCACATAGAGTGAAGAATCTGTTGTAGAAATCTAAAAACCAAGTGAGATAAGATATCTGCTCATCTTATCACTCCAAGCACGAGGTGCTTGCTTTAGACCATATAATGCCTTTTTCAACCTGCATACGTGAGTGGGATATCTAGGGTGTACATAACCTTCTGGCTGTGCCATGTACACTTCCTCTTGTAGATCTCCATTCAGAAATGCATTCTTGACATCCATCTGATGCATTTCCCAGCCATTAGCTGCAGCCATAGCAATGACTGCTCTCACTGTGCCCATCTTAGCCACTGGACTAAACGTCTCATCATAATCCAATCCTTGGGTCTGTGCATAACCCTTTGCTACCAATCTTGCTTTATGTCTTTCAATAGAACCATCAGATTTGCACTTCACTTTGTAAACCCATTTACATCCAATAACATTCTTATCCTTTGGTAATGCAACCAAGTCCCATGTATCATTATGGACCAATGCGTCCATCTCAACATCCATTGCTTTCTCCCATACATGCTCTCCAATAGCCTCTGTATAGCATGTAGGTTCCACATGCTTTACCATAGATGTCATATATGCATAGTGCATAGCAAAATCTCTATATGTCAACCTGTCAACAGGATATCTGACTCTCTGGGATCTCCGCAATGCCTGCGGGTCACTCTGTACACCTGTAACTCTAGCATGTGGTGGCACATATCTGTCCTGCCTAGCACCAGGTGTGCGTAAAACAGGTATGCCAAGCTCCTCATCCAAACTCTCAGAACTAGATGACTCATAACCTGTGATTCCTATTCCTTCGACTTTCTTTTTGCCTTTATCCATAGCACTACTCCCAGTGCTCACACTCTCATGCCTCAAACATCCTGACCATGGACGTACACTGCTACTCTCAGCTTCTGCTGCTGCTGCTGGCCCAGACATAGTAGTAGAACTAGAACTTGCTTGTGGTGGCAAGTTCACATGAACATCAGCCTCAAGTGACTCAATAACACCCTCATCTTTTGCTTTGTACCAACTAGCAAGCTCATCAAACACCACATCACGTGAGATGACTAGTTTGTGGATTATAACATTTGTATGCCTTTCGATCCTGTGCATATCCAACAAATACACATTTCTCTGCCTTAGGATCCAACTTCCTTCTTCTTTCATCAGGCACATGTACATAAGCTATGCATCCAAAAACTTTAAGATGTCCAATGTCTGGCCTATAACCTGTGAGCCGCATCTCTGGCGTGCTTCCATGAATGGCTGCTGTAGGTGTTTTGTTCAATATATACACTGCAGTAGCACATGCTTCTGCCCAATAGTAATCTGGCATGCTCTTTTCATTGAGCATAGCCCTTGCCACTTCACATATGACTCTATTCTTTCTCTCAGCCACACCATTCTGCTGAGGTGTATACCTGCAAGTCAACTGTCTTCTTATTCCATGCTTCCTCAAGAAATGCTCAAAAGCTTTTGAGGTGTATTCACCACCTCCATCTGTCCTCAAACATTTAATCCAACAGCCATATTGCTTTTCTGCAAAAGCTTTGAAATCCATGAACTTTTCCAACACTTCACTCTTCTCTTTGAGAAAGTATATCCATGTCATCCTGCTAAAATCATCTATGAATGTAACATAGTATAAACTGCCTTTGATAGATGGGTTTTGTGCAGGACCCCATACATCACTGTGTACTATCTCAAGTGGCCTGTTACTCATATTTCCTTCTCTAGGAAACCTCAACCTTGCCTGCTTTCCAAATTGACAGGCTTCACAAACATGCATATGTCCATCATATTTGAACCTAGGCAATCCATTGACAATGCCTCTTGTTTGCATGTTCTTTAATCTCTGTATATTGACATGTCCAATCCTCTTGTGCCCCATATCAATGTCATGTACCACATTTTTACTTTTGGAGAACATGGCTGATTTTAGCTCAGGAATTCCAGCATCCAGCTTAAACAATCTTCCTTCTTTCTTGCCTTTAGCAATCACTCTACATCCATGTTTGAAATCTTCAACGAAGCATCCATGCTCGTTGAAACGAACCTGTAATCCCTGTTCCACCATTTGACCAACTGAGGCCAAGCTTTAAGTGATCGAAGGCACATACAGCACATCTGACATAGACTTTGTCTGACCATTGTGCATGACCAATCGTACACTTCCAACATGTGTAATGACATGCTGGGTATCATCACCTATTTCCACATAGCCTTTTACTTCCATAGGCTTCATATGCTCAAACCATTCACCATGACATGTCATATGGTTTGATGCTCCTGAGTCCATATACCATGTATCATCATTCTCAGCATTTGTTGTCATAGAACCCACAACATGCTTCATGGCAAACAAATGATTTGCAGTTCCATCATTGCTACTTGATGCATAGTTACCACCATGTTGTGCATAGTTTCCACCATAATGACCACCACGTTGTGCTCTTCCCCCTCTCAAATCATTCTGTTTGCGGAAACAATCTCTCGCCATATGACCATATTTGCCACAATAATGGCATTCCACATCTTGCATTGAATTTTGTTGGCCTTGCCAACGTCCTTGACCACGGGGGTTACCTCTGCCTCGCTGAGGTGCATATCCACGACCACCTCGAGCACCATATGAAGGCTGAAAATTCTGTTGTGGAGGCCTGTCCTGCCATCCACGACCATTACCACCATGTCCACGTGATGCGAATCTCCCCCTGCCTCTAAAGCCTCTCTGCGAGTAGAAAGCCTGATTTCTGCCATCATCATGGCTAGTAGATGCATCCAGAAATGAATCACTGAGCTTGATTTCCTCAACCAACAAGAGTGAAACCAACTCATCGAAGTCAGGTAAACCTGTACTCCTCACTGAGATAGATGTATCAAAAGATTTGTATTCCTTGCCAAGACCACGCAAGGTAATATCCACCAAATCATCATCAGGCATGGGGGCATTTATTGTGGCCAATGCATCTGCAAACTTTTTGATTTCTTGCACATAATCATGTATGCTCCTTTTATTCCTTTTCACATTATGTATCTGCTATCGCAACTGAGACTTGCGAGCACTCGTATCTGTATCAAACATCTTGACCAAAGTATCCCATGCATCTTTGGGATTCTCAGCATCCTGAATGTGTATGAGCATAGCATCAAATATACATATAGACAAATAATGCAGCACTTTGAATGCTCTCTCTGACCATTGCTTATGAGCAATAAGCTGCTGCTGTGTAGGTTGTCGAGGTAGCTCAGGCTCAGGCTCAGCACCTATAATGAGATTCCAAAATCCTTTCCCTTTCAAGAAACTCTTTATCCTGTACTTCCATGCCTGGAAGTTCTTCCTATCCAGCTTCTCACCAACAATCTGAACTGGATTATCCGACATGTTTGCTCAATGCATACACCTTTCGCACGCTTCAAATCTGTAAATGAGCCTTCCTCAGCTCAACCACACTCCAATGAATGTTCCAGATACTCCAAGGTAGCCAACAAACTCCAAATTTGATGTAGAAAAACAACCTGTAATCATCCAAGATGAACTGACTCACTCAGTGCGGGATACCCTGAATTGACATGCCTTCCAAGGCTCCAAATCACAATGTAATGGTGCAATCAAGTATGGGAAACTTGCCTTGACACCTAATCAACCTCAATGTTGAGTATCAACACCATCTGACATGTGTACATATCGATTTTTGAAAACCCCTTTCTCTGTTTTTGGAAAAACCAGAAAAACCAGTAGAAAATTTACTCTAATTCCTTCAATATTTGTCCAAATTGGGCAACCAGGCATTCATTAGCTTAGCATTAGTGTCCATTAACTCCATGTAAGAGGAATTTGTCCAATTGTAAAACACCAAGGATTAATTGCTCAATTAAAAAATGCTCTGTTTCTCTGCAACCAGTGGATAGCCTGTTTTAATCAGCTCATTCCCAGCTCAATTAAGCATCATTGACCAAACAAATCACATAGCCCTCTTCTCCAAAGTGTAAAGCATCCAATTGCTAAAGAATTTGTGGAAGATATCAAGCAACCAATGAGAAATTGATCTCCTCGTAGTCAAAAAACCAGAAAACTGCTCTGTTTCCTCCTCTCTGGCTGCGCCGCCTGCTGTAGGGTGATTTAGGAGAGTTTGTGATGCTAATTGATGATGATAATAGATGCCCAACACACCTAGGTACATGTGCAATCCATAAATGCTTGGATTTTTGCCAAATACATGCTCCAAATGCTTCAATTTTGGGCTTCTTTTTCACTGTTTTGTGAGAGCTCAAAAAACAGAGATTTTCACACTTTGAAATGCATTCAAATTGCTCCAAAATTTGTTCAAGGCTTGCACATGGGTTGCCAATACATCCCTCTTTGTCAAATACATGTTTGCTTTGCCAGATTTACATGTATTTCCACCATACATCAATGTTCCCAAGCTTTAATGGAAAGCTTCAAAAACCAGAATTTTGCTTTGCTTTGATTTGCTTTGTTTTTGCCTGTATCACCTGCAATCCGCTCAAGGATGTTTAGAGGACCTTACCCGGTAGGCCAAGCTCTCAGATCTGATAGTATTTGGTGTGCTCCAAGCTTCACAGCTCCAATGGCAAGCTTCACAGCTTCTCTTCACAGCTTCTTCTCCCTCTTCTCTTCACTCACTCATAAACCCTAATAAACAGCACAAGGCTCTGATACCATGTTGAAAGAACGGTAGAGGGGGAGGAGACACACACACAGGAGCAAACCCTAATGTATATTGGAAACCCTAACCATAGAGGGAAGCCATGTCCACTCTCACACAAAGCATAATGCACTAATCCATAATCCACACACTCACAATGAGTTGTGTCCACACTCTACTAACCCTAGCTAATGTCCACACACTATGACCAACTGGACACGCGGTCATTTATGTCTCACACATGTTCCTACCTAATCTTCCAGCACATAGCATAGATGGCTCACACTGACATCGAGCTTGAATCTCAACAACGTGGGAAGCATTCACTACCAATGCAATCCAGTTAGAAGACAACTTGATGATTGCAGGTAAAAAGGTGTCTTCGGAGACAAAATCCGTTAGTTTGCAAGTATCTGTGCACAAGCCAATGACTGTAAAACCTATTGCCAAGGAGCCCAAGATATCCGAAATGTCTGTGATGACCGACCTTACGAAGGCTCTCCAAGAATACTTTAGGGGTAATCGAGCTCCTCAAAATAGCCATATGTACCCAAGAAGAGAGCAACAATGGTGTTCGGTTTGCTTAGGACCACATAGCACGAGTGAATGTCCCACATTCAGAGTCAAATTCAATGGGAATTACAATGCATGTGGTAAGTATGGCCATCAATCTAAAGATTGCCTAGTACTTAAGCGAATGTTGGCAAATCAGGCACCACTAGCCTGGTCAAACACACCTCAAGTACCCGCGCTAATGCCTACACAACCTATCGAGCAACCGTCACAGCACATAGTTTCAAGGAATCCGAATGTAGTCCAGTCTGTGCCGTTACCACCGCCAGTGCTAGGACCACAACCTCCACATCCCCAAGGATTACCCTTCTAAACCAAATGGGTTGTGAGTCACATAGTGCGTGTGGGGATTATGAAGAGGAGATAGACCCCACTGTTTCATATGGGATTGTTGATACGTTTGAAATGATTCCCCAGTACTACATGGAGGATCATTTCGGGCAAGTCAAGCCTGTATATCAAGTAGCTGCTCTCGCCCCACAAGAGGGCAAAACCTTAATACCTTGGCGAGGAGACCACCTCTTCAATGCTATGAGTGTGGTGGACCACATCGTGTAGCGGAGTGCCCTAATAGGCTATAGAAGATCGCTACTCAAATGCAACCAAATCAAGGAAGCACATCAGGAATGCCGGTACTTACATGTAATCGTTATGGAATAGATCATTTGATTGCTCAATGTCCACATAATCCTAATGCACCCAAGATTACGCCATTGAATTTGGTTGAGGTCACCAACCAGGCACGAGGAACCATACCTGTCGTACCCGCGAATGTAGTTACACGGTCAATGCTTCAAAATCAAAACTACATTCTCGAAGAGAGGGATACTGCATCAATTGCTCGAGCAAAGAAAAGAAAACGCGACGGAAGAGATCGCTTAATGCCACGAGCTCCAAGCCTAGTTCAAAGACTAACATAGGGGACAGGAGACGACCCCGTGTATATGAATGATCCTGAAGATGATTCCGATTCAATAGAAACCATGGGGACCAAAGCCACTACCTTAAGGGAGGAACCCACTCGAGAGCTCAACGAAGGAGAATCAAGCGAGTACATAAATAAGAGGAAACAGAAGGAAACTTTCTCGGCCCCATAACCAAGTCAGTTAATGCCCTCTCGACCACCCAAACTGACTGAGACTCCCCAAGACAAGCCACGTGGGCCAAAAACCCTCAAGAAAAAGATTGGAACTTACCCAAACCCAGTTGAGGAGATTGAACAAGTGCAACACTTAAGGGGTTTGGTGGAAGAAACACAAAGAGAACTGGAGCCAAACCCGAGAAAAATCAAAATTCCAGACACAGTGTTTCCTGCGCGAGTTCAGCCTCATAGGAACCATAAACCGTTAGCTATACCTAGTATCATTCGGGAAGAAAGTGAGGATAGGACATGAGGAAGTGGGCAAACACCCTTTTTGCTTGAAAGAATGTTTAGTGAGGGAATGCCTGACCCCATCGAAGAGGAAGTGATTCCATCTTCACCAGTCCCTAGTCAAGGGGCGATGTCTCGAAAAGTACCGTTGTTGAATGTGTCTAAGCTAATGGATTTCATGTCCTCTGAAATCAGAACCATGATCATATCCAAGTTATACGGAGATCCTGAGCTATTCTTAGCTCTTCGGGCATTTCTCAATGGAGAACTAAAGGCGGGATTACCACAATTTGCAAATATGGATAGACCCGACACGCTTCAAGATGAAGGGGAACATTGGGATCTACAACCCAACCTAGATGAAGACTCGGTCGTTGAAATACCTGTGAACAAGTTGGGACAGTACTTTGAAGGTGACGAATCTAATGCAACCCTCCCCATTACTACCAAGGGATTAACTCTAAAGGGAATCCTTGATGGTGGTGCTGGAATGAGCATTGTGACTAAAAACTGTTGGGAATCTATGGGAAGACCTCACCTTGGAGTCACAAACATAGTGGTTAAGATGGCAAACGGAACTATTGCTAAACCTATTGGAATGTTAAGGGACCTTAAGATCAAGGTTCTGGGATACAAGGTAAGACATACCTTCATTGTAATAGATTTCTCCAAGCATCCTATGTCATATCAAATGATCTTAGGACGTCCTTTCATGAGGGAAGCACAAATGGTACATGACTGGTCGAAAAACCATGTCTATCTACAATTCCAGGATTCTGTCATTCGAGTTGATCTTAGGACGTCCTTTCATGAGGGAAGCACAAATGGTACATGACTGGTCGAAAAACCATGTCTATCTACAATTCTAGGATTCTGTCATTCGAGTTGATCTTGAGAATGGTCGCGCACATCCTTTAGGAAGCAAGGTTATCATTGATAATCGATCGGATACCACTATTCACTCCGCCCCATTAAGGTATTGCTATACATGCAAAAAAGAGACTGATGATGGGAAAGATTCTCCTTATATGGATGTCCTACCGGGTATGACTGAGTCGGATAATGTGGACTGGGTACACCTAGCGGCAACCATAGACACATGGGGAAATAGAGGCACAAGTTGTGGGTAACACCTGAGGGGCAAGATATGCCACCGTTAGTGCCAATAAACATGATAGGAATTATGCACTTGACTCCTGATGGCGAGAAAGCGGCAAACTCCACTGACACTGAAAGTAGCGAAGACTCTGACCAATGCAACTCTGAGTATGAATCTCAAGAAGAAACTGACTTTGAGCCTAATGGGGGGGATGAATCAAATATTCACCCAAATGTGGAAGCAAGGTGCTCAAGGCCTAGGACAGTGACCTCCTATAGTTCATCCGAAAGTGAGGGGGACACAAGTGAAGATCGACCAAGTGAGTTCGAATCTGACAAAAACAAAAATCAAAAACTTGGTAAGAAGAAAACGAGACATAAGCGACAACGCTATCGAGCTAATGTATGAACTGCAATAAACAAGGAGAGATCCACTGTAGAATGGCTTAGTTATGTAGGAGCTATTGACGCTCATCGGACAATACCTCCAAAGTGTCATGTGGTGTATTCCACAACCTCATGACGTCGCCCAATTAGAAATCAAAGAGAAGCCAAAACTAAGTCATACTGCAAGAAGGCGGCAAAACCAAGAGTTAGCTCAGCAACAAAAGGAGGCGGAATTAAAAGAAAAAAGCCTGGCACAACAAGAACCAGTAGACTTACACCCCGCACCTGAGCATTTCAAATCATTTACCACAGGGAAACGTAAAGTGGTCTACACAAAAGCCCAACGAACGCCTACCAATGGGAGTAGCGGTGTCTACGATGGCCTTGCGGTAGTTAAGGAGATAGACTTAGCAGATCCGGGTGAGGAGTTTAAACCAGTTTTTATTACTCAAGACCTCACCAAGGTGGAAGAAGCTGCACTTACGAAGCTTCTTACGGAATTCAAGGACATATTTGCCTGGACATATCATGATATGAAGGGTGTTCCACCCTCGGTGGTGCAACACACGATTCCAATGATTAGCATTGCTAAACCAGTCCAGCAACGTCCCTACCCAATGAATCCTAAGTACGCAAAGATTGTACAAGAGGAAATTGAAAAGCTTGTAAAATGTGGATTCATATACCCTATTGAGCACTCAGAATGGGTTTCTCCGATAGTCATCGTACCAAAGAAGAATGGGAAACTCAGAGTGTGCGTTGATCTCAAAAAGGTTAATGCAGCCACCAGAAGGGATCATTACCCCTTGCCATATTCTGAACATGTGCTTGAAAGAGTGGCAGGCAAGGAGGCATATAGCTTTTTAGATGGGTACTCGGGTTATAATCAGATCACAATTGCAGTCGAGGACCAAGCTAAAACAGCATTTATCATGGAGTTTGGAGTGTTTGCCTTTTGCGTCATGGCTTTTGGCTTGACCAATGCACCTGCAACATTCCAATGATTGATAAACACGGTCTTTAAGGAATATCTAAGGGACTTCTGTGAAGCTTTCTTAGATGATCTTTGTGTTCATTCCTCTTGGGACGAGCACTTGATGTGTTTACGAAAAATATTTGAAAGGTGTAGATTATATCGCATCTCATTGAATCCTTTCAAATGCCAATTCTGGGTTAAACACGGAGTTATCTTAGGGCATATAGTGTCCAAAAATGGGATTTCCACTGACGAAAGTAAAATCAAGGTCATTCTGGAATTGCCCCCACCTACCAACTATAAGGGAGTCCAACGCTTTATGGGCCATGTTGGTTATTATCGAAGGTTTATTCTATTCTTCGCCGAGATAGCTCGACCATTGTATAAGCTTCTCATCGAGTTTATTTGGACCGAAGAATGTGACCGTGCCTATGAGCTAATAAAGAAGGTCTTGGGCGAGTGCTCCAATCTTGAGAATGCCTAACTGGGATTTACTCTTCCATGTGCATATTGATGCATCAAACTTTGCTATTGGGTGTGTGTTAACTCAACCTGGAGAACACAAGCTAGACTACCCCATTAGCTTTGCCAGTTGCCAGCTGAACGATGCTGAGATGAACTACACCACTACGGAGCGAGAAGGGTTGGCAATGATATATGCAGTAAGGAAATTTCGTTATTACCTCCTTGCCACCAAGTTTGTTTTCTATGTGGATCATCAAGCATTGTTGTATCTGGTAAACAAACCATGCTCCACAGGAAGAATCACACGATGGCTATTGATTCTTCTTGAGTTTGATTTCACTGTTGTTGTGAGACCTGGCAAAAACATGTTATGGCTGATCATTTGTCTCGCATACCTAATGGTGAGGCTCCTACAGGGGTTGATGAATGACTTACCTGACACTTCCCTGTTCATGGTGGAGACAATGCCTGAATGGAGTGAGAAGATTGTTAACTTTTTGGTTAATGGCTTTCCACCCAAGGAGCTTCGTAAAGATCTAGCTCGAAAGCTGATCAAAGAATGCGAACCCTATTGCCTGATAGCTGGGACTCTTTATAAAAGAGGAAAGGATGACGTTCTTAGGCGTTGTGCCCGAGAGGATGAGTATCTATACATTTTGCAATAGGCAGATATGGGTGTAGCCAGTGGTCACTTCTCAAGAGACTTAACAGCGTGAAAGATCTTACAATCGGGGTATTGGTTGGTGGCCCACTATGTTCCAAGATGCATCACTCTTTGTGAAGGTTTGCGATGAATGCCAACGATACAAGAAATCCCAGAGGAAAGATCAGATGCCCCTACATCTAATCAAAGTAAACCAACCATTTGAAAAGTGGGGTTTAGACTGTGTAGGTCCAATTAGCCCAGCGGCCCAAAACACACAATCTCGCTATATTATTGTGGCCACTGACTATATGACCAAATGGGCTGAAGCGAAGGCGACACGTAAGGCAGATGCAAGGACAACAACCAAGTTCCTCTTTGAAAATATAATCACACGCTTCGGTTGGAGTTCGTTAAGAAACTGTATTTTTGAACTGTTTTTGAATGAGTGTTTTATGTCAAGAATGCTAGAGAAGCATTTTGACCGTCTTGTGAATGAGGTAGACCTAATCTGATAAAGTTGCAACAGCTGACGGAGAGTCAACGGAGGACGTCTTGCATAGCAAGGTCGACTGAGGTCTTGACCAGCCTCGGTTTGATTTAAATGGTGAGCTTCCCCGGTGCGGTGGATGAGGGACCAAGGAAGCGGCCTATGAGTGAAGCGTTAGGTCACCTGCGAAAAGGATCCTAGAGGGTGTTGACCATACGGTGCTCGGGCTTTGGGTCGCCGAGGATACCCACATGTGCGTCGGGGAAGATATTGGAACAAGGAGTAAGAGTTGTTTCCTGAATTCGGGCATGGATCTGGTTGATTGACCTTGCTGGTCCTCAACGGATGAGTCCATGGTTCTT
Organism: Cibotium barometz; assembly: GCF_041138505.1. NCBI lineage: Eukaryota > Viridiplantae > Streptophyta > Polypodiopsida > Cyatheales > Cibotiaceae > Cibotium > Cibotium barometz. The sequence goes on from NC_141055.1 coordinate 50,457,449, forward strand.
TTATATGGATCTATTGGTTGATCTTGCTGATCTTCAACGAAGATTCCATTTTGATATGTGAAGATTGCTGAGTACTATGAGCTAAAAACCATCGAAAAGACCCCTGAGTGGACAGGTGGTGAGCGTTCTGGTTGCCAATGATGCCATAGGTACACTGAGGAAGGCATGATTGGAAATTAGAATTCAACCAGAAATTTTTGGAGGATTATGATCAGTGACTATGATTTCATTAAATGATTATTTTAAAGACAGCTGAATCTGTGAAAAAGGCAATTTCATATTGGGTGTGTAAGTGGTGTGACTAGTTTTAAGTTTGCATGAATATCCGGCTAGGGAGACCTAGGAACTCTTTTCCCTGGTATTACCTGAGACAAAACCTAACCAAATTCCTAATTGGATCCCATCACTACAGTGGTTGGGCGGTTGGCTAACCCATGGGACTGGATCTGGACTGATGGATCCCTAAATTGAGACTCAATTCTGTTATGGTATGCTAGATGAAGTAAATCCCGAACAAAAATTGTTCTATGGAAAAGAATCAACGGCTGCGCCTCTAAATGAGAAAAAAAGCATTCGTCTCTATGATCCAAGTACAATCTTTCCCTGATATCTGACTATGGGATTTATGGTTTCGGTCGGATCAGTTCAGTTAGATAAGGCTTTTGACTACGTTAGAGAAAAATTTATCCTAGAGGAATCGCCCAAGCTTTCCGGGGGCAAGGGAAGTTTTTTCAGGTTTGGTTTTGGAAGAACCGATAGATTAGTCTCTTGTCCGGATATCCGTGGGTGGGGGCGAGGCCCTGAGTGTGGGACCCTGCCCCGTGCAAGAAGTGCTACTTCCGCTGCTAGCACCCCTGAATTCGTTGCACGGTGGGGACAGGGATCTTACACACTCCGCATCAAAATGGAGTTGCTGAGCGGAAAAACAGGCACATTGCAGAGATTGCATGAGCATTGATAGGAGAGAAGAATATGCCGCATAGCTAGTGGGCTGAGGCTGTTTCTATAGCAGTTTACATCATGAACATGACTCCAACTGTAGCCATACATGATGTAACTCTAGAGGAGAGGTTTACTGGCAGAAAACCTGATTTGTCTCATCTAAAAGTCTTTGGATGCATTGCATATGTGCATGTGCCAGATGAGCTGAGAAGAACTAAGCTAGATCCAAAAGCTAAAAAATTTGTGTTTATTGGGTATTCCCTTAGCAAAAGGGATACATGTGCTATAACCCTACTACACGTGAGTTGAGGGTAAGTAGGGATGTTGTTTTTGATGAGACGAGCAGCTGGTATGCTGCTGAAAAAGAAGCTGTTGGGGCTAGTGGTTCAGTTGATAGACCATGGAGTGGCAGGCTGCGTCATAATACCAATCCTGCAAATGTTGATTAGTACATCACATAAAGGCAAAGAGAAAGTGGTTGAGCCCCTTAGTATGCCTGACATTTCTGCAGGGCATTCTCATGTTGATGGAGAGTCTAGTGGCTCAGAGATGAGCCTTGAGGAGGATCTTGGGATACCAGCTATGAGAACACTTGGTGTAAAGAAGGCTATGGAAGCCATGAATGCAAAGCTACAAAGATCTGGGAGAGTGAAGAATCCTGTGCAGAGGTTTACCTATGATGGTTATGTGGCACATCACTATGCATACATGGCAAAAGTTGTGTAGGTTGTAGAGCCCACATAAATTGATGAGGCTGTTGGAAATGTGTGTTGGGAGAAAGCTATGGATGAGGAGATGGATGCACTATATGGAAATGAGACTTGGGATTTAGTGCAATTTCTTGAAGGCAAGAAATCCATTGGATGCAAGTGGGTGTACAAAGTAAAACACAACAGTGATGGAAGCATAAGCAAGTACAAGGCTAGATTGGTAGCCAAAGGATATGCGCAAACATATGGCATTGATTATGAGGAAACTTTCAGCCCAGCTGCCAAGATGGCAACAGTGAGAGTTGTGATAGCAGTGGCTGCATCAAAGCAATGGTCTTTACATTAGATGGATGTAAAGAATGCATTCTTGCATGGGGATTTGCAGGAAGAGGTGTATATGTTGCAGCCACCTGGTTATGAGGATGCGAGTCACCCCGAGCATGTTTGCAGGTTAAAGAAAGCGTTGTATGGCTTAAAACAAGCACCAAGAGCATGGTCTGACAAGATTTTTGAATATCTTGTTACTATTGGCTTTCATGTAGCCAATGCAGATTTCTCACTGTATGTGAGACACAGTGATAGATGGGTTATGCTTGTTGTCATCTATGTAGATGACCTGATCATTACGGGGGACCATGATGCAGAGATCTTTATGTAAAGATCTTGCTTAGACAGAAGTTTGAGATGAAGGATCTGGGGGAGCTCAAATATTTCTTGGGCATTGAGGTGATTAGGTCACCACATGGTATTGGATTACTGCAGAAACGGTATGGCTTGGACATGTTGTCCAAGTATGGTATGACAGGCTGTAAGCCTATCTCAGTGCCATTGGATCAGAATGGCAAGTTGAGTGCAGATTCAGGAGAGATTTTGGAGGATCCTACTATGTATAGGCTCATAGTAGGAAGCTTGATCTACATGACGATCACTAGGCTAGATTTGAGCTATGCTGTTGGGTTGGTGAGTCAGTTTATGCAGGTTCCTCAGAAGCCGCATTTGGATGCATTGAGATGCATACTGAGGTATGTGAGGTCTACTTTGCATTGTGGACTATTTTATGAAACTGGGACACAGAGAGATGTGTACGTGGGTACACAGATGCTGATTGGGCTGGTATTATCTCAGATAGAAGATCTACTAGTGGCTTCATGTTTTCTTTGGGGAGTGCTGTTGTGACTTGGAGCAGCAAGAAGCAGCCTACGGTTGCTCTGTCTAGTACAGAGACTGAGTATAGAGGTACTGCTATGGCAGTATGTGAGGTAGCTTGGTTGAGAAAGCTAGTTGCATATTTGGGTCTATCAGTGGATAGACAAGTTGTCATTTTCTGTGACAACATTAGCAGTATACAGTTGGCCAAGAACCTAGTTTTTCATGCTCGCACGAAGCATATAGAGGTCCACTACCATTTTGTCAGAGAAGGTTTTGGTAGGAGAGAGAGACATTGACCTTGTTTATGTCAGCACACAGGATCCGGTCGTCGCTGACATCTTCACCAAAGCATTGGGTGTACAGAGAAGCTCCGCAGATTCAGGGCTTTGCTTAGTGTACATGAGATGGAGTTGAGCTCTAGGGGGAGTGTTGAGATATCGAGCTCATCTAGTGAGGCGGTGGACACTCATGACCCGCGTGGGGGATAGGCCCCACACTTACACCACTGGCATGGTTGGTGAGATCATGGGTAATATGCAGCCAGTGGGATGACAGGCTGTGTGACAGCCATTCTTGAGACTGGCATAGTTAAAGCGCCAGCTCATTTAGTTGGGTTCACACTATAGAGAACCCTAGTATGTATTTGGTTGAGTACCTTTTCATATTGTGTGTACTCTTATCTTTGTATATGGTGTGTTGAGTGTTGTGTGAAGAAGAAGAAGATTTTCAGCCTCTCACCTTGTGTGTTCTCTTTTAGTGAGTGTGTGTGTGCTTGCAAGAGCTCAAGCTCTCTTCTCCCCTACATCTTTTCATGAATGAGATGTGATGGGATGTGAACCGGGATAGATGTGAATAAATGAGATGTGAGGTGAAATGGATGTGATGTGGATCGGGGTAGATATGAATGGATGAGGTGAGAATGAATGTGATGTGATGAGATGTGGATTGAAAAGATGCAGGGGGGAAGAGAGCTTGAGCTCTTGCAAGCACACACACACACTCACAAAACCCTAATAGAGAACACACAAGGTGAGAGGCTGAAAATCTTCTTCTTCTCTACTCAACACTCAACACACCATATACAAGAATAAGAGTACACACAATATGAAAGGTACTCAACCAAATACATACACGGGTTCTCTATAGTGTGAACCCGACTAAATGAGCTGGCGCTATAACTATGCCAGTCTCTAGAGTGGCTGTCACACAGCCTGTCATCCCACTGGCCGCATATCACCCAAGATCTCACCAACCATGCCAGTGGTGTAAGTGCGGGGCCTATCCCCCAGGCGGGTCATCAGTGTCCACCGCCTCACTAGAGCTCGATATCTCAACACTCCCCCTCGACCTCAACTCCATCTCATGCACACCAAGCGAAGCCCTGAATCTGCGGAGCTTCTCTGTACCCAATGCTTTGGTGAAGATGTCAGCTACCTGATCCTCTGTGCTGACATAAACAAGGTCAAGGTCTCCTGCCAAGACCTTCTCTCTGACGAAGTGGTAGTGGACCTCTATGTGCTTCGTACGAGCATGAAAGACTGGGTTCCTGGCCAACTGTATACTACTAATGTTGTCACAGAAAATGACAACTTGTCTATCCACTGATAGACCCAAATCTCCAAGTAGCTTTCTCAACCAAGCTACCTCACATGCTGCCATAGCAGCTCCTCTGTACTCGGCCTCTGTACTCGATAGAGCAACCGTAGGCTGCTTCTTGCTGCTCCAAGTCACAGCAGCACTCCCCAAAGAAAACATGAATCCACTGGTAGATCTTCTATCTGAGATACTACCAGCCCAATCAGCATCTGTGTACCCATGTACACATATCTCTGTCCCAGTCTCATAGAATAGTCCACAATGCAAAGTAGACCTCACATACCTCAGTATGCGTCTCACTGCATCCAAATGCGGTTTCCGTGGAACCTGCATAAACTGACTCACCAACCCAACAGCATAGCTCAAATCTGGTCTGGTGATCGTCATGTAGATCAAACTTCCTACTATGCTCCTGTACATAGTAGGATCCTCCAAGATCTCTCCTGAGTCTGCACTCAACTTGCCATTCTGTTCCAATGGCACAGAAATAGGCTTACAGCCTGTCATACCATACTTGGACAACATGTCCAAGCCATACTGTCTCTGCAGTAATCCAATACCATGTGGTGACCTAATCACCTCAATGCCCAAGAAATATCTGAGCTCCCCCAGATCCTTCATCTCAAATTTCTGTCTAAGCAAGATCTTTACATCAAAGATCTCTGCATCATGGTCCCCCGTAATGATCAAGTCATCTACATAGATGACAACAAGCACAACCCCTCTATCACCATGTCTCACATACAATGAGAAATCTGCATTGGCTACATGAAAGCCAATAGTGACAAGATATTCAGAAATCTTGTCAGACCATGCTCTTGGTGCTTGCTTTAAGCCATACAAGGCTTTCTTCAACCTGCAAACATGCTCGGGGTGACCCACATCCTCATATCCAGGTGGCTGCAACATATACACCTCTTCTTGCAAATCCCCATGCAAGAATGCATTCTTTACATCCATCTGATGTAAAGACCATTGCTTTGACGCAGCCACTGCTATCACAACTCTCACCGTTGCCATCTTGGCAACTGGGCTGAAAGTTTCCTCATAATCAATCCCATATGTCTGCGCATATCCTTTGGCTACCAATCTAGCCTTGTACCTGTTTATGCTCCCATCACTGTTATGTTTAACTTTGTACACCCACTTGCAGCCAATGGCTTTCTTGCCTTCAGGCAATTGCACTAAATCCCAAGTTTCATTTCCATATAGTGCATCCATCTCCTCATCCATAGCTTTTTCCCAATTCACATTTCCAACAGCCTCATCAATGCATGTGGGCTCAACAACCTGCACGACCTTTGCCATATATGCATAGTGATGTGCCACATAACCATCATATGTAAATCTCTGCACAGGATTTTTCACTCTCCCAGATCTTCGCAGGTTTTCATTCATGGCTTCCATAGCCTTCTTTACACCAGGTGTTCTCATAGCTGGGATCCCAAGCTCCTCATCAAGGCTCATATCTGAGCCACTAGACTCTCCATCAACATGAGAATGCCCTGCAGAAATGTCAGGCATACCAAGGGGCTCAACCACTTTCTCTTTTCCTTTACGTGATGTACTAATCACATTTGCAGGGCTGGTATTATGACGCAGCCTGCCACTCCATGGTCTATCAACAGACCCACTAGATGAGGACTCTCCTGGTCCACTCAAAGACTGTGATTGCTGACCTGCATTCTGTGCAACCACACTTCCACTCACATCAGCCCCAACAGCTTCTTTTTCAGCAGCATACCAGCTGCTCATCTCATCAAAGACAACATCCCTGCTTACCCTTAACTCACGTGTAGCAGGGTTATAACACCTGTATCCCTTTTGGTCAAGGGAATATCCAATAAACACACATTTTTCAGCTTTCGGATCCAGCTTAGTTCTCAGCTCATCTGGCACATGCACATATGCAATGCATCCAAAGACTTTCAGATGAGACAAATCTGGTTTTCTGCCAGTAAACCTCTCCTCTGGAGTTACATCATGTATGGCTGCAGTTGGAGTCCTGTTCATGATGTATACTGCTGTAGAAACAGCCTCAGCCCAATAGCAATGCGGCATATTCTTCTCTTCCATCAATGCTCGCGCAATCTCTGCAATGTGCCTGTTCTTCCGCTCAGCAACTCCATTTTGCTGCGGAGTGTATCTGCATGTGAACTGTCTCCGAATACCATTCTTCTTCAAGAATTCAGAGAACTCATTGGAGAAGTACTCTCCCCCTCCATCTGACCTTAGGCACTTTACATATTTTCCTGTTTGCTTTTCAACCAAAACTCTGAAATTCTGAAAGTGAGTGAACACCTCACTCTTCTCCTTCATGAAATATACCCACACTTTTCTTGTGTGGTCATCAATGAAAGTGACATAGTACCTGCAGCCTCCCATAGACACGGTCTTCGTAGGACCCCATACATCTGAATGCACAACATCTAGTGCATTTCTGCTCACATATCTGTTACGTGGAAACACATGCTTTGTTTGCTTCCCAAATTGGCATGCTTCACATATTTTCTGCATACCTTCCACTTTAAATTTTGGCAGCCCTGTCACAATTCCTTTTGTTTGCATAGACTTCAATCTCTGCACATTCACATGACCAATCCTTTTATGCCATATGTCTGTGTCTGCAACAACTCCTGAACCATTTGCAAACATTGCAGCACTCATTTCAGGCATGTCTACATCCAACGTAAACATTCTGCCCACTCTGTTGCCTTTTGCAACCAACCTGCACTTGTCTTTAAAATCTTCAACATAACACCCATCAGGGTTAAACCGAACCTGCAAACCCTGCTCAATCATCTGGCCAACTGAAACCAGATTCTTTGTTATGTTCGGTACATGAAGTACATCTGCAAGGTACTTCACTTTGCCATCCTGCATAGATAATGGCACATCTCCAACGTGGGCAATTGGATGAGCAGTGTCATCCCCTGTTTCCACAAAACCTGGTCTTTCCGGGTTCTTCATCTCCTTGAACCACTCCCCATGACTCGTCATGTGATTCGAAGCGCCTGAATCCACATACCATACATTATCTTTTTGTGCTGCATCAACATTTTCAGACATGGCATTTACAACATGCTGCATAACAAACAACCTTTCATTGTCCTCATTATTTCTGTTTGAGGATGCATAGTTGTTTTGCTGCACTTTCCCATTTTGCATGTCAGCCTGCTTCTTATAACATTCTGACTGCACATGTCCTGGCTTACCACAATAGTAGCATTCACGTGCATCATTATATTGCCTTTGCCAATTTCCACGGCCTCTTTGACTCCCCCTGCCTCTGAATCTGCCTCTTCCACCTGCGTGTTGTTGTTGTTGTTGATTCTGGGACTGTTGTTGTTGTTGCTGCTGCTGCTGGCCATAATTCTGATTACCTGTTCGGCCACCTCCTTGACCGCGTCCACGGCCTCCTCTACCTCGTCCTCTTCCTGAACTCGTGTAGAAGGCCTGTTGCTCTGAACTGTTTTTGCTTTGTGAAGATTGTTGGTCTTCACCCAAGCTCTTCTCTTCAATAATCAGCATAGACACCAAATCTGTAAAGTTGGGAATGTTTTCCCGAGTCTGGATAGACGTCTTGAACGCCTTGTATTGTGGCCCGAGACCACGTAGACAGACTTCCACCTTGTCATCATCATCTACTGACACACCAATAGATGCAAGGGATTCCACAATACCCTTTATCTTCAACGCATAGTCATTCACAGACATGCTCTTTTTCTCCACAGTATGAAGTTCATTCTTCAACTGTATCTTACGTGCCTTGGTATTTGTTTCATAAAGCTTTACCAAGGTGTCCCACGCCTCCTTGGGGGACTTGGCATCCTGAATGTGCCCAATCATGGTGTCCTGTATACTAATGGAAAGCCAATACATAACCTTCCTGGCTCCTTGGTTCCAGTCTTTAAACTCTTTCACATCTGCAGCAGTCGGATTTATATCCGGTATCTCTGGTGCCTCTTCATGCTCACCTTCTATGTAGTCCCAATAGCCTTTTCCCATCAGGAAATTAGTCAACCTGAACCTCCAAGCATGGAAGTTATTCTTATCCAGCTTCTCAGCCACAATCTGAGTTATCCCATCATTTGACATCTTGCCAAACACACAACTTTACCAGAAACTGCACTCTGGTTTTTTCTGCACAAATGCTGTATTTTCTGCACAGCGGTACTGTAGTACTCTCAAATGTCACAACCAGTGACTTCAATGCACATACATACACCCAATGGCAACTGTAGACCTCTTTGCAGCACCCACAGTGTCTGCACAGTCAATCTGTCTTCCTGCAGTTCTTAAAACAGAGTTCTGCAGAGAATCGATGACTTACCCGCAGTGCTCGAAATCGCCTGCTTTCTGAAAAACGGAGGTCCAGACGCGCCCGAAACGCGTTTTCGGCCCGAAAATTTTAGTCCGTAGGACTGTATAGTTGCCCTATCTCTTCACTCCCGCGAAGAAAGCTCCTCAATCGGAGATCGTTTGCCGGTGCCTCCCGTAGAGCTCCCGACAAGGGTGTAGTCACCAACACAATAGGGAAGAGTAGTTGCAGCTCTTACCCTCGTACCGCTTCCTGTGGTTCTCTTGCTTGCAGCTCAGCCCTTAGCACGAACCAGGCTCTGATACCATGAAAAGATGCAGGGGGGAAGAGAGCTTGAGCTCTTGCAAGCACACACACACACTCACAAAACCCTAATAGAGAACACACAAGGTGAGAGGCTGAAAATCTTCTTCTTCTCTACTCAACACTCAACACACCATATACAAGAATAAGAGTACACACAATATGAAAGGTACTCAACCAAATACATACACGGGTTCTCTATAGTGTGAACCCGACTAAATGAGCTGGCGCTATAACTATGCCAGTCTCTAGAGTGGCTGTCACACAGCCTGTCATCCCACTGGCCGCATATCACCCAAGATCTCACCAACCATGCCAGTGGTGTAAGTGCGGGGCCTATCCCCCAGGCGGGTCATCAGTGTCCACCGCCTCACTAGAGCTCGATATCTCAACATGGATATGGGTAGATGCGAGTGGATGAGAGTGGATGAGATGCGAGTGGATGCGAGTGGATGAGATGTGGGTAGATGCGAGTGGATGAGATATGGATATGGGTAGATGCGAGTGGATGAGATGTGATGAGTGTAAATATGGAAAGATGTGATGAGATGAAAAATGATGTGATTGATGAGAATGGATGAAGGACAATGGGAATACATATGATTGGACTTAGATTAAGTAATGTGGATTAATGTGGAGCAATGTGAAAAAACGTGAGTTCGTTATAGAAACTGTATTTATGACCTATTTTTAAATTACTGTTTTATGTCAAGAATTCTGGGAAAGCATTTTGACCGTCTTGTGAATGAGATCGTGGTGGAGACCTAACTGATAAAGTTGCAACAGCTGACAGAGAGTCAATGGAGGACGTCTCACGTAGCAAGGTGGACGTGTTGACCAGCCTCGGTTCGATTTAAATGGTGAGCTTTCGTGTACGGTGGATGAGGGACCAAGGAAGCGGCCTATGAGTGAAGCGCTAGGTGACCTGCCTAGAGAGTGCTAACCATACGGTGCTCGGGCTGTGGGTCGTTGAAGATACCCACGCGTGCATCGAGGAAGATATTGGAACAAGGAGTAAGAGTTGTTTTCTAAATTCCAGCATGGATCTGGTTGATTGACCTTGCTGGTCCTCAACGGATGAGTCCATGGCTCTTTTATATGGATTTGTTGGTTGATCTTGCTGATCTTCAATGGAGAGTCCATTTGGATTTTTATAAGTGAATATATTTTGAGGTACTATGAGCTAGGAACTATTGAAAAAGCCTTTGAGTGGACAGGTGTGGTGAGAGTTCTGGTTGCCAATGATGCCATAGGTACACCGATGAAGGAATGATTGGAAATTAGAATTCAATTTTGGAGGATTATGATCAGTGATACTATGATTTCATTAGAAGATTATTTTAAAGTTAGCTAAATCTGTGAAACAAGCAATTTCATATTAGGTGTGCAAGTGGTGTGACTATCTTGAAGTTTGCATGAAGCGCTGGCTAGGGGGCCTGGGAACTATTTTCCCTGGTACCCAAGACAAAACATAACCAAATTCCTAAACGGATTCTATCACTACAGTGGTTGGGCGGTTGGCTAACCCATGGGACTGGATGGGGTTAGGCTGCCGGACTGATGGATCCCTACAATGAGACTGAATTCTGTTATGGTATGATAGATGAAGTAAATCCTGGTTAGTCTTGTTCTATGGAAAAGAATCAACGGTTGTGCCTCTTGATGAGGAAAAAAGCGTTGGTCTCTATGATCCAAGTGCAAGTTTCTTCCTTGATTTAACCATGTGACTTATAGGTTCGGTCGGATCATTTTGGGTAGTTAAGGCTCTTGACTACGTTAGAATAAAAATATCCTGGAGGAATCGCCCGTGCTTTTCGGGAGAGGAAAGTTTTATCGGGTTCGGTTTTGGAAGAACTGAGGGATTAGTCTCTTGTCCAGACATCCGTGGTGGGCGAGGCCTCGAGTGAGAGGCTCTGCCCTGCACAAGAAGTGCTACTTCCGCCTACTAACATCCCTGAATTCGTCGCGCGGAGGGGGCAGGATTCTTTCAGCTGGTTTTAGAGCGAATTGGCTAAAGTGGATCAACCGAGAAGCCAAAAATGTTAAACATTTATGAAGTAGCAGTAAAAGGTTGTAATTGTGTGATGAAATTCATACAAATTGATATTCAGAATGAAATTCATAAATTGGTAATTGGGTCTTTAGATGGAAGTACCGCAATTGTATGGAATCCTTGACTTGCTTGAGGCCTAGACATGATGGTATTTACCTTATAATTCCAAGGACCGTGACTACCTGTATATACCGAGGGTATAACTGCAACTCTTTACTGGCAGTATATGCGAGTAAATCTAAGACCTTGAAATTATAAGCAAAAATGCTATCTAGATGACGAATTTGAATGTTGGTTGATATGATTTTAGAATTCTAGTTGAGAATTGATGAGTTGATTTGGATTCTGATTAAAAGATAATGATTCATGAATTCTAGTTGAAAGAAGATAAGTTTAACAAAGCCACAATGAGAATGAATGGGACGAATCCTAGTGATGATGATAATAACTGGAATGATGATTGTGACTTCAACAAATCCCTATGAGATTAGTGGATTGTGCTGTGACAGATTGCTACTGTTAACACTTGACCTAGTGGATCAAGTTAAGGGATGACAAATTAAAAACCTGCATAACTGAAATTTCCATGGAGGAATGTTTAGATGGAATTTTTGATCTAATGGACCATTATTGTGTTAAGAATATGAATGATATGTTCTGAATGAATTGTTATCTGGTAATGAGTTCTATATGTTCTTCTCGTAGAAGGGATCTTTATCCCGGGATTCTGTTGGGGTTACTAGACTATAAGGAACCCCAGAATCAGTTGGATCTAAGAGTTGTCCTCCAACTGCGCGAGATAAGGACATCTCACATTTTTTAAAGTGGGGTAGGATGTAAGATTCCTCCCTCCAGCTTTTGAGGTGTACAGGTGTAAGAACCTCCCCTTCTGATCTTGTAATATTCCCCTCTGAAATAGAAGAAAGATCATGTTTTACCCTATTTTGGCCTAGAGAGAAAAAATATCTAGAGAGAGATAATCCAAAATTGAGATATTTTTGGATATAAAAATCCTCCTAGTGTGTCTAAAATGGTTTCCCTTGAAACAGAAATTCAAAAAGAACTTTTCAATGTGCAATTGGAATCAATTGAAAATGTGTATAAAAGGACCTTAGCCTAAGGGTCTAGATTTTCAGAAATTTTTGGATTATGGTCTAATTAAGGCTCCTATGGGCCAATAGGATCAATCCAAGTGTGGAGAGGAGATAAATCCAATGAATAAAAGAAAATACCCAAAAATGAGTAAATGCCCACATAAGATGAAGAGTTGACTAAGTACAAGATTTATTAGTTAAAAACTATGAGATATTACTAAAAAAAATGAGATATTTTGGAATAATGCTACATTCTTGACACCTTGGTAAGGAGAGGGGGGGACTTCAAGGAGGCGCCTATTTCACACATGTGGTGGAGTTTTTAATTCAATAAAATTGTGATATTTTTATCTCTCCTCTCTCCTGGATCAAACCAAATCAAAAGGGAGCCAAACTAGGTCCAAATCTTGTCCAAATTCAGTGAAACTAAACCTGAAAAATTCTAAAACCTAGTTGGACTTGGTTAGAGGCCTCCTTCACCTATGAATAGATCCTTAGTCTTTTGTAAAAAAATATGTGAACTATACCATGCCAGTATTATACTAAAATAATGATATTTTTAATTATCCCTTAAAAATCCTCTACTTTTGGAGAGAGTGGAGCCTCTCTCTCTCTCTTCAACCATCCTTGGAGCTTTCCTTTCAACACATAAACCAATTGATTGGTTGGGGGCGTCTTTTATGATAGAGAAGCAAGCAAAAACAAGAGGTAAAGCATAATTTTATGGTTTTTCTCTACTATTCTCAATGTTTTCACTTCTCAACCTCTCTCAAGCTTGAGAAGTTTCTTAATTAATTGTTTATAATGCAAATCAAGCTTTTCTTAAGAGTTGTAATGAATAATTAAGAAAAGTTTACATTTATGCTTAAATAATTAGGATTCTTTTCTGTTTATCTCTCTCTCCTCCAAAGAATGGTAATTCCTATGACCAATTCTCTATTCAATTGATGCTTCTCATGGAGAAATTCTCAATTCACAAATCAAACTCTAGGCTTGTGAAGCTAGAGGTTAAGAAAATGGTTTTTTATACTTATATGCTAGTAAATTATGGTAATTTTATGAGTTAAATCCATAAACTGGATTTAAGGCTAAAAGATAGTTATACTATCATAATTACATTACTAAGTCTTATTCTTTTTAAAAATATTAAAAATTATCAATAATAGCAGTAGAGCTATGGTAAAATTTTTAAGAAATTGACACATAGTTTATTCTTATGCGTAACGTGAAAAGAGGACTTCCTACCATATTCTAGGATTGAATATCCTAGGCTAAAAGAATGAAAACTAATTTTTAAGGTTTATGTATAATTAAATAATTAAGAAAATTATGATAATTTTATTTAAATGATAAAAGAGAAATTTCCATGACATTTGGAATTCAATCATTTAAATAGGAAGAGTGAAATCCTAGCATATTGGAATTAATGGATATTTTATTTAAATTCAAAGATAAATTTTAAATAAATTTATTTTATGCATGAGAAATATTTAAATGACAAAACAAGAATTCCCATGACATTTGAAATTCAATCATTTAAATAGGAAAAGTGGAATTCTTAGCATATTGGAATTAATGGGTATTTTATTTAAATTCAAAGATGAATTTTAGATAAATTTATTTTATGTATGAGAAATATTTAAATGATAAAAGAGGAATTTCCATGACATTTGGAATTCAATCATTTAAATAGTTAAAGTGAAATTCTTGGCATATTGAATTAATGGATATTTTATTAAAGAAAAGAGAAAATTTAGATAGATTTATTTTATGATAAAAGAGGAATTCCCATGACATTGGAATGCAAATAATTAAATGCAAAAAGAGGAATTCCCATGATATTTGAGGTCCAAGAAATTAAATGAAAAAAAGTGAAATTTTTAGTATAATTCAATTTATGAATATTTATCAAAAGTGGAAATATGGGTAGAATTGATTTTTGTAAATCCCATGAATTCTTTTATTCAAAAGAGGAATATTAAATATATTTCATTTGAGAAATCGAGAAAGAATATGAAAATAGTCGTGGAGAAAAAGAACCTTTATCTAGGCTATTGGCAGAAATTTAGAAAAAGTCCCATTATTGGTATCGAAGTAGGAAAAGCTATTAAATAGATGTGATAAGATGTAAATGGGATGCGATAAGATGTAAATGGGATGTGAATAGATGTGATAAGATGTAAATGGGATGTGATAGGATGTGAATAGATGTGATAAGATGTAAATGGAATGCGATAAGGTGTAAATGGGATGTGATAGGATGTGGATAGATGTAAATGGGCTGCGATAGGATGTGATAAGATATGAATGGATGTGATAAGATGTGAATGAGATGTGATAGGATGTGGTGTGATGAAAATGAATGTGGATGAGATGTGAAGTAAATGGATGTGGATGTGAATGATGAGATGAGATGATATGTGAAAGTGTGAGATGGGAAGTAAATGGATGTGGAAGTGTGTTTGGGGCATCATAGCATAGCGGAGGCTACACTCAAACCCACTCACTTGTCATTCCGTGAATGCGACCCGGTTAGCGCATAGAGGCTATCCCGAATGGGAGAAGAAGAATTAACCACATACTAATGACATAGACTCAATACATACTTAAGCTCAACTTGGCCTCATTCCTACACACCCATTCATTCACAAACACAAGCAAGAGGAATACAATCACTATGCACTCAAGCAAAGAGAAAGACCTCACTCCACTCCTATCTTCCTACAAGCATGCACACATTCAAGCATCAAGCTTCCATGAAAGCTTCAAATCAATCCATGTACTCAAAAATGAAATACTAAAAGCATGCATAAGAGTAAAATGATTAGAGAAGAGGATGAGAAAGACTCATGACATTGCTAATGATTCAATGAAGAGATTAACCTCATACAATGATGTAGATGGGGTGAGAGAAGAGTCTTCACCTCTATGGAGAAGAGGGAGAGTAGGTCTCTCAAAGGAGCTCTTGCATGAACTAAGCCCAAAGTGTGTCTAAGCTCTCAAATGAGCCACCTTTTATACAAAAATTCTAGGACTCCCATAAGTCCCCATGTGGGATTATTATCAAACCCTCTCCCACATTCATCTACAAAGTAGAACTCTTTTCAAGAGCCCTAAGTATTGTTTTTGTTGCATCTTGGTATTGGTATTGATCCTCATTTGCAAGCAACACTCCCCCCTTCCTATTTTGCGCACGTCCTCGAGCGCGGTAGTAGCAAGAGCTGCAACAAAAAAACAATTGATGCAAGTCAAGTCCTTTATTGATAAAAAGAAAAGAAAAGCAAAATCAGCAATAATAATTACACACGTGAGCATACAAGTGCAAGGCTGATTAAAGTTTTAATGAATACTAAAAGAAGTGAGTAAAAACTAGTCAAAGTGAGACTTAGGTAGTAGATAATGCTATGCAAAGGCAAGTGTCGTTGTACAACTCCGGTTATGACCGCAGTCTCAATGTCCTATCAGTATGTAAGTTACTCCTAAGTGGCAACCCTACTCCTAAGTATGAGCAAAGGTGATTGGAGCTCTCTCTTGTTGTTTTTTTTTTTTTTTTTATATATGTGTGTAGAAGGTGATAAAGATTAAGGTTCTATTCCCAAGGAGACCCGAGCAATGGCCAAGAGACCTCCGCCAAGAGAATCTAAAGACCGCTAAGTATCCCAAGGGCGACAGACCCTTTTTCTTTCTTTTATGACCTAAGGAGTACCCCTTGAAGATGAGGGCATCGGTTTCGAAGGCCCATAGTGTACCCCCGAGTCCTACCAACATCTATCAAGGCGATAGATTCCTCAAAGGTCCTCTATTGAAGCTTCTAGACATCAGTGTTTACCCCATGGAAACCAAGGCATCGGCCCCAAGGTGCTGAGACAGCCCCAGGTCCTACCAAGCACTTCGCATGGCGGTAGACACTTCATGTCACAATTCACCTTGTATATATATTTTTGTAGGGTATATTTTCATAAATTTTTATTACTCGTAGCACCCAGCTCATATCTAAGAGATAACTACCACTAGGGATAACTAATATACTTTGAAGACATAAGTACTTGGCATACTCCCTTGGTATATATCCTACACTGTCTTGGGATAGAAATATCTCTTACTAAGTTTTCTAAGACTCTAGAATGTACTCACCACATTTTAACTACTAATCAAAACTCAAACCAGCCAATATTGTGTACATGCAAACCATATATTCGAAAGATAAGAGCACATAAAGAAATAAAGATTAAGATTTGCATACACCTGATGTAGTGCCCTGTTGATGTTGTTCGTTTGCCTTGATTAATTGCTGATTTTGTGCAGATTGCTCCTCCTTGATCTTTGTAAGCGTAGCCTATCTCCCCCCTTCCTAGTTTGTGTGCACGATAGGTGGACTGTAGGGGCGTATCTGATGCTCTTCTTAAGCTGAGATCTCTGCACAAAGTTTTATTAACAAACAAAAGAAAAAACAAAAGAATAAAATTTATTAGTGGTGCCAATCACCAAATATAGCCGAGGGGAAAAAACCCAATGGGAGAAAAGTGCCCTGGCTTGTCGTTCTTATTGTGGAGTCAATGAGTTCACTCTTGCGCTGATGGTGGGGATCATCTCAAAAAGAACATAATTCTTTAAAGGCATAAGGAATTACACTATTCAAACATTGATCGACCAAAGAGCTTCATTTGTAGTGTTAATGCCTTATCTTTGGTTTTAGTTGTGTCCTTCTTGGGTGGGAATTTTATCAAATGTCGAGGAATTTGAGCAAGATAAGAGGATTTAGGCATTGAAATACCAGAATCTATGCTCAAATGAGACTCCTTTGGACTTGACTTATGTACACCAGTTGATGGTTGAATCATGTAACAAGGAGAAATCGGGTCAACCGGTGTTTCATTACATGTATTAGGAATATCAACACAAGTGGATTTGTAGGTGCTATCACAGCCACCTTTCCTTTCTTGGGGAATTTGTGTTGATTTCTTTTGCACCCACTGATATGGAAAATCAAGGGTGGCTTTTGGAATCTTTCGGATACACTCTTTTACCCTTTGCTCAGCATGGCATTTTGGAAGCCAAATTGCTGTTGTACCCTCATAGTAACCTTGTGCTTTAAGAACCCGTTTTGGGATCCATCGAGTAACAATCCGAGATTTAGGTTTGGAAATGATGTGCTTCTTAAGAGGCTTAGCAACTGGAATAGATGGTACAAGTTTGTACGCATCTTTGGGTAGCCACATTGATGAATCCTTCTTGCCTGGCCTTCTTTGAGCAGCAACTAGATTAGTTGGAACATGCCAGCCATGGCCCTCACTTGAGTACTCATCAATTATCCACATCATTTGTGTTGGAGCTAGTGTCTTTTTCTTATTAGCATCATTAGCTGATTCGTGTGTCAAATCCTCAACTGAGACTTTCTCAACATGCAGTGCTGTTGTGGATGCATTCCTATAGTACAAATCATCTCGAAGGTTACATGGTTGTACCATTCGTATAGGAACAATATCATATCCATCAGAGTCACAGAATTGAATTGGCTTTGGTAAAGCACATGTCGATAATGTTGCAAGGACATGACTCCATTCTAATGGATCAATTAAATGCTCAGGGAAGGGTTGTGGAATGTATGCCTCGTCAGATACACTTCGATTACCCTTAAGTCTCTCAGTGTTGAAATCCCTACATGAGGCTCCACACATCCATAGATCTTCTCGCCCATCTGACAATGTAATTTTTGAGCCCTCAGATGAAGCAGAATCAAACTCATCTATTGGAGACCTTGTTACATCACGATACGAGTGATTCCTTAGGTTGACCCTTGTGATGACAGAATCATGTCTGAGGTACAAGTAGTTGTATCCCCAATCTTGAATCATTTGAAATTGTCGCATGAATGGTCTACCCAATATCACTTCATAGTTTGGATGCTTTCCAAAATCCACCACTGCAAAGGTATGCTCATATTCAATCCCACATGTGGTGACCAATATGTTCTCAAGCAGCCCAAGGGGATGTTCTAAGCTTCCATCTGCTAGCTGCAAACGCATCCTGGTACTCCTAATAGCTGGTTTGCCCCATTTTTCCCAAATGGACCTTGTCACAATGCCCACTCCTGCGCCACTATCAAGTATTGCAGTTGAAGATACTTTTCGCACTTCCAATGGGAGGGTAGCATTTCCCTGATCGTCCTCACAAAATTTTCCTACTTTGTTGATAGGAACTGGCATTACATGCTTTGTCTCAGGGTGTATTGTACACTCATGGGGACCCTTTTGTAGCAATACCTGCTCCGACAAACATGTGGCAATATCATTCCACAACTCAGGTTTAAGCTTTATCAATTCAAGCAAAGGTAAGTTACAAGCCACTGGTGCAGACAAAATAGCTTGCACCATACTCATATCTTTCTCCTTAGTCAACCTTTTATGCATGGAGGGTATCCTCAAGGTTTGAGAACAGTTCTCATATTCTCCCAGATAGGATGGTAAGGTTTTCATTGTATGCTTACTTCTAGGAGAAACCATTGTTTGACCTTCCTCCCGGATGCTTGGGCGTCCAAAATTGTTTTCCGAATCTCTGGTAAAATCCACCTCAGAGAATGGAGGCGAACTAACAGAAGACATGTTTTCATTTATTTTCTCATTTACAGCGGCCCACATGTCATTTGCCATGTCCTCATTAGCATCAATAATTTCATCATTGCATGGGAAGACAAGGCTAGGTGATGGTAGACTTTCTTCTTTCAATGGAGTGTCGATTGGTGTCGATCTTTCGCTTTGAGCTTGTGAAATGAACTCACTTTTCATTTCCCTACTTGATGACACTTCCGGTATAGTTTCTAATGTTGGCTTAAGAGAAGTTGGGCCCCGAGGAATAGGTGGTGGTGGCCCCTCAAGTATCGACTGAGCTTCCCTAATGAGTTGCTGATGTACAGCTAGATTGATCTTCTCCTCACGAGGGTTTGGGTATTCTTGAAGCTTCTTGGGTAGCTCTGATAAGGCTGCAATGCGACTTCTATGAGCATCAATGATGGCCTCTAGAGTCTCATTTACTTTATCCACAAAAACAAAACCCCCAGAACTATCCTCAGTCGTACTAGCCTCATTTTGTTTAGCACTTGGCTCAGTTTGAGGTTCCTCACGCACTTCTTGGGATGTAAAAGTTTTATCCCGTATGTTTTGTTTAGAGGTTTCCTGAGAACTAGAAGTGGATGCACTTTTAGTTTGCTTGTTTCGGTTCTTCTTCCTCCTAGTGGTCTTTTTTCTACTGGATTGTAGGGTCTTGTCCACTAGATTTGTCTTTGCATCCCTAGTTCGAGGTGTCTCATCAGTCTGTATTTCAGCGTTTCGTGTCTGTGATCGAGTCATGACTCTAAGTGGCACGACATCCTCATTCTCAGATGAAGGTGGTGATGGAATTGCCCCTACAAGGTTAAGTGAAACCTTTGGTTGAGAGTTGCCTTCCTCATGTGGTTTCAACAGACAATCCTTCGGGAAGTGTTCGACACAACACCCCAGACAATATCTTTCTATTGGGGGAAATTGTTGCACTGTTGTATTTGTCCTAGATGCTTGCCTTGAGCGATGTGGACAATCACGAGCCCAATGGGGTTCTCCACACTCATAACAGGGGCCCATTGGTTTGGCCTCTACTTTCCTTGGCTGCCATTGACCTGAGGGGCCTGGAGTCCTAGGTTGGTAGCCGCCTAGCAACATTAAAGAGTTTTGTTCCCCTGGTTGAATCTCCACCAGTGCTTGGTTTGGGTATGTGGTACTTTCAAAGTCATTTTCTTTGGATGAATATGATACATATTCTTCCTCGACATATCCTGGGTTTACCAAGTCTCTACACATATTTGAATTGTCATAGTCAACAACCCTCACAGGAGCAGTCCCTGGAGCAGGAGGTTGAGCACCAAGAACAGGTCGTGCTTGTTCTTGTGTCATCGGTGGCTTACGTTCAAAATTTGTATATTGTTGATACATTTGTGGAGCCACTCCACCCCTCGGCTGCTCACGTTCCTGTCTCATTCTCGCAATGCGAGTACAATCCTGGGTAGTATGAGTAAAGTTCCAAGCACAGGCTTGGCACCACTTCTTTGTGGGTTGGTTTGTGACTAGAGGAGAAAAGGTATTACAGTCCTCTGTTTTATGGTCACCGCCACATGCTCCACAAAGATGAGGCCCTGTAGGAAGTACACTCCTCACTCTCTGCTGCTGTTGTTGTGGCTGCATGGGTGGACGATAGGTTTGTCCTAATCTCCTTAGCACTAGGTTGGCTATTTGGTCTGGATTTACTAGTGCGCTAGACCCTGAACTTTGATCATCACCCCACTGATTTCTAGGTTTCACCTCAGGGCCAGACCCATCCTGGAACTTGAAGTTATCGGTGAAATCCATAGCATCATGGCAACACTCATTGAAACTTGTATGCTTCTTTGCATAGAGATGTGTATGCAGTGTCGAATTTTTGAGGCCTTTTAAGAAGAGAGAAATTAATCGACTTTGGGCGGGTTTCTCATCTTCTGGGCAACGGTTAATGTACTGCTTCATTCTATTTACACAGTCTCTAACACTCTCATTCTCGCCTTGTTTGAAAGAGTAGATATGCGCTACTGTGTCATGTTGAATTCCCATCAAGGAAAAAGCAGCAATGAATCTCTCTTCCAAAACTCGTAAAGAAGTTTTGTCAGAAGCTTCTAATGCCTGAAACCAAGCAAGGGCCTTTCCTTCAAGAGTGAGTCCAAACCCTTCTATTTGAGTATGCTTATCAGCAACTTGCTCTGCTCGAACTGCTTGCCTAAAAGCTGCTACATGGTCGTATGGATCTCCCGACCCTTCATACTTCTTTACCAATTTCTGAAGAGTTGAAGGTCTTACTTGTCGTGAATACTCATCATAGGGCCTACGGCCTCTCACTCTCAGTGGAAATTGTTCCTCTCTTTGGAAAGATGGTCCACATGTTTCCAAAATTGGTGTGGGTGCCCTATTACCAGCCTCACCAAACCCCTCTAAAGATCTTGTCACCCTCATTTCAGGAGGTGCACTTATAGGAGGCCGGGTTGGCTCCCCCCTCATCCGATTGTCATAGTGGGAAAGATGTTGTAGTGGTGTGACCTGTGGTCGCACATTTGGTGTAGGACGATATCGTGGTGCTAGAGTTGGGCTACTAGCAGTGGTCCACTTAGATGTTGAAGGTCCCTCTCTAGTGAACTCTCGTAGGGGAGGAGCAACAGTTTCTCCAAGAAAGGCTGTCTCTCCTGGTTTGGCTGTATGTGTTGAGAACACTTCCATAAATAATGGTTGTCCTTTCCACGTGAGTTCCCTAATCTCTTTCCAATCTAACGTTCGATATTCATTTGACCATTTATCAACTATTCTGTTCATGTGTCCTGCACACTTCTCAACTACCACTACATAAGCTAGAGGAAGATCCAGCTCTGGCGATTTAGTTGTGGCATAATATCCCTCTAACGAATCTTTATAGACCTCTTGAAGTGGGTCATCCTGTAAAACCTTCGTCACAGGAATTTGTCGTACAAACTCCCATTGACTTTCAGCCCCCTGATCCATTTTACACTTGCCTTTCCTATCCTTGTCCAAATTTAGATCTACTAGAAGCAAATCATCTATGGATGGCTTTGAGGATTGGGCATTGGATGGTCCAGGCATGTCCGGCTCGATGAGCCAGTCATCTCGAGACTCCCTCGCTCTGGAAAGTTGTGATATGTCTAAAAACTCTGTTTTAGAGAGCTCCCCTAATTTGTCTACCTTTTCTGGATGGTAGGTGACTTCATAGCGAACACCATCTCCACCCATATACATGTTACCCTGGTCATTGACTAGAGGTGCTCTATCAAGTTCTGAGAATATGTCGGCTATCTTAACAAGATACCGTTGTTGTGGGTCCCTAAAGATCTCAGCTCCTTGAGCATTTGTGTAGACATATTGGAGTCTTACATTGAATGTTAATCCCATGGTGTCAGCCTCAAATGGATTAAAGGATCGTGAGGGTGTCCTATTTTGGGCTACGGGATGACTAGTTGATGGCCCTAGATTGTCCATGGACAATGAACTAGTTGTTCTAGAGGAAAGGGTATCGGATTGGGATTCAGATAGAGTTTCAGCAATATCTGCCAAGTTTCCTATCGATTGGGTTCCACTTTCTTGAGTAGGCACTCTAGAAGGTGCCCTAGACTCTACAAGACGTCCCGACCGTAAGTGCATAAGGTCAAATTTTGTTTTGGGTTTTTATGTGTTTCTGTTTCGTTTGTTTTTTTTGGTTTTTGTGTTTTGCTTTTTTTTTTTTTTGATAAAAATATATATATATATGTATATATATATATATTTTTCCCTACCTAATCACTAAAGACAACTAAAAAAGAATATGTATGGTGTAACTATCTATCCCTTTTTTTTTGTGTTTTTTTTTAATTTTTTTATTAAAAAAATGAAGAACTAAAAAATAATAGACTCCTAACAAAAATTTTCTTTTGTTTGTTTTTTTCCTCCTTTTGTCGGTTTTTATTGTTTTTTTTTCTTTTTTTGTTTGTTTGTTTGTTTTTTTGTTTTTTTGTTTTTTAAATAAAATGAATGAATTTCGTGTCAAAAATAAAAAATTATAAAAATACTAATTATGCATGCAATAAAAATAAAAAATGCAGGCTACCTTCAATTATGCAAAGTTTTGTACAAAAATTTAAATAATGAACAGTGGATTCGAAAAATAAAAATTATTTTTTCTTCTTTTTCTTTTTTTCTTTTTTTTTTCCTTTTATTTTGTTTTGTTCTTTATTTTTATTTTAATTTTGTTTTTGTTTTTAATAACAAAAAGTTAAAACAATGCAAATCTAAACTAATTATGCTAAAAAATTCAGAAATGAAAAAAATAAAAATATGCACACAATATGGACTCCTAAAAACAAATAAAAAGAATTTTTTTTTATTTTAATTTTTTTTTATTTTTTTTTAAATCTCTTTTTTTAATTTCTTCTCTCTATTTTTTAAATATTTAATTGTTTTCTTTTTTCCCTTTTTTTTTCTCTTTTCTTTTCTTTTTTAATCTCTTTTCTTTTCTTGTCCTTTTTTAATGCCTTTTTCTTTTTTCCTTTTTTTTTTGGTATTTAATGTTTTATGGTTTTTTTTTTTGAATTTAATGTTTTTTTAATTTTAATATATTATAGTCTTTTTTTTTATTTAAAAAATAAAAGCAAAATAACCAAAACCAAAAAAAAAATCATAAAAATCAAAAAATCAAAAAAAAAAATACTAACCTGCGTTATCTCCTCCGGATTCGTCGCTGCCACACCCGCACCCGCACCCGCACCGCCCGGATTTCCCGCCGATTCTTTAATGCACCGCCTCCGCTTTGCTTAGCTGCCAGCCAACCTTCACAACTGCAACGCCGGCCAACAACCGCCTTTGCTTCTCGCTTTTAGTGGATGACTCTTTGCTTTCGCCGCCCACACGATCTTCTACGATCTTCGCACTAGCCCTTCGCTTCCAACTGCGCCTTCTAAACGCTGATGTTTGGCCGCCTTCCACAGCTTCTACACGCCACACGTCCACCTCCTGCCTTCAACTGCTGCGCTTCAACCGTCGCCAGCTGCTGCAGCTGCTGCTGCTCACATCACCTTCACGATCCAGCTTCAGTGCTGCCGTCTACAGGCTTCCTTCTCCTCCAACAGTCAGCCTTCTCACTCGGCTTGCAGCAGCAGCCGACGTTCCCTGCCTTCCACAGCTTCTCGCATGCTCGGCCTTCTTGCCCTCTTCGGCCACCTTCGCCTGACTGGTGCGCCTGTTTTCCTTCGCCGCTAGCAGGCAGCTGAGGCCCCCGGCCACCACTCCTTCGCTCCAAGCACTCCCGCCAGAGCCACCTTCTTGCCGCTTCCGAACCAGTCAGCCACAACAGCCGCCAACTCCAGTTGTGGTTTTTTTTTTTTATTATTATTTTTTTTACCTTCTTGCCGTCGACCACCTCTGCTGTCGACCACCTCCCACACGCCTTCGCCCGCCGTTTGTTGGCCTCGCGACCAGCTGGCCGCCCTCAGCTTTGCTTCCGCCGGCCGCCCAGACTCCACAACGGCCTACGCTCTGCAGAGAACAACCGCCTCCACTTGGCTTACGACCAGCTGCCACGTCAACACACGCAGACGTATGAAAGAAAAAAAATATATATATATGTATATATATATATTTTTTTCTTTCTTTTTTTTTAAAAAAAAGTCGCCTCTGCTCTCCTTTCAGCAGGCTTTCCAACAGCCGCACACATATACATATAAATAAATAAATAGATATATATATGTATATATGTCTATTTATTTTTATTTTCTCTCTCTCTTTGCTGCGAAGACTCCCCACAAAACTACAAAATAACAAAACAATAAAGGAAAAACAGCCGCTTCACTACTTCCTACCAACCTCTCGCTACTTGCAAAAAAAAATAAAATAAAATAAATAAAATAAAATACAAAAAACAGAAAGTACTTAAATTTTGATTAATGGCGGGATTACTCAACCGCAATGAAGTTTAAATTTTTTTCTTGCTTCTCATCAAAAAATGAAAACACACAAGGCGCCCTTGAGATCACACACTCAATGCCCTTGCAAACTCTACTCTAATCTACCCTAATCCACGATTTTGCAATCAATGGAGCACTTAATAAGAAGTAATGGTTAACACCCTTCACTAACTTAGGTGTGCGTTCCCCGGCAGCGGCGCCATTGTTTGGGGCATCATAGCATAGCGGAGGCTACACTCAAACCCACTCACTTGTCATTCCGTGAATGCGACCCGGTTAGCGCATAGAGGCTATCCCGAATGGGAGAAGAAGAATTAACCACATACTAATGACATAGACTCAATACATACTTAAGCTCAACTTGGCCTCATTCCTACACACCCATTCATTCACAAACACAAGCAAGAGGAATACAATCACTATGCACTCAAGCAAAGAGAAAGACCTCACTCCACTCCTATCTTCCTACAAGCATGCACACATTCAAGCATCAAGCTTCCATGAAAGCTTCAAATCAATCCATGTACTCAAAAATGAAATACTAAAAGCATGCATAAGAGTAAAATGATTAGAGAAGAGGATGAGAAAGACTCATGACATTGCTAATGATTCAATGAAGAGATTAACCTCATACAATGATGTAGATGGGGTGAGAGAAGAGTCTTCACCTCTATGGAGAAGAGGGAGAGTAGGTCTCTCAAAGGAGCTCTTGCATGAACTAAGCCCAAAGTGTGTCTAAGCTCTCAAATGAGCCACCTTTTATACAAAAATTCTAGGACTCCCATAAGTCCCCATGTGGGATTATTATCAAACCCTCTCCCACATTCATCTACAAAGTAGAACTCTTGTCAAGAGCCCTAAGTATTGTTTTTGTTGCATCTTGGTATTGGTATTGATCCTCATTTGCAAGCAACAAAGTGTATGTGAAAGAATGTGATGTAAATGGATGTGGATGTGAAAGAATGTGATGTAAACGGATGTGGATGTGTATGTGAAAGATTGTGATGTAAAGGGATGTGGATGTGAAAGTGATGTGGATGTGGATGAGATGTGATGTGATGAAAAGAGATATGGATATGAATGTGATGTGGATGTGGATGAGATGTGATGTGCTGTAAAGGGATGTGGATGTGAATGTGATATGGATGAGGATGAGATGTGATGTAATGTAAAGAGATGTGGATGTGAATGAAATGTGATGTGATGTGAATATATATGGATGTGAAGTGATAGATGTGAATGTATGGATAGATGTGGATAGTCGTGCGCATGTGAATGATTGAATAGATGTGGATGAATGAGATGGGATGTGTATGAATTGTTGAGATTCAAGCTCGATGTCAGTGTGAGCCAGCTATGCTATGTGCTGGCAGATTAGGTAGGAACATGTGTGAGACATAAATGACCGCGTGTCCAGCTGGTCATTGTGTGTGTGGACATTACATTAGGTTTACTTTGTAGTGTGGACATAACACTATGTTGTGTTCTCCTTTGTGTGTGTGAGAGAGATGGTGACTATGGCTTCTCTCCTTCTTTATGGTTGATGATTATGGATTAGGATTTGCTTCTCTTGTGTGTGTTACATCCTGCTTCTGTTTTTTATCATGGTATCAGAGCCAAGAGCTCATTAGCTGTGTTGTGAGAGTGAGTGAGAGAAGAGGGAAGAAGAAGAAAAAGCTGTGAAGGAAGCCATTGGAGCTTGGAGCAAAGGAAAAGCTGTGGAGCACACACCGGCATCAGATCTGAGAGCTAAGGACCATTGGTGAGTGTAGCAAGACCCCCTCTGCGGATTGCAGGTATCAAAGAGCAAGTTCAGTGAAGATTGAAGGGCATAAAGCAAAGGAAAAATTCTGGTTTTTTCTCTAAGCTTTCATGGAAAGCTTGAAGTGAATGTATACTCTTGGCAAATGTATACACAAAGGCACATGTATTTGGGCTTGCAAATGTATTAACAAAGTGGACACAAACAACATACATGATCTTGAAGCAGATTGATGCATACAGATTTGAGCAAAATCAAGTGAAAGTGAGTTTATGCAAAAATTTCTGGTTTTTCACAAAAACAGAAAACATACCCCCCGTGGAGGATCAATTGCAGGAGCTAGAGGCAAAATTGAGCTAAACCCTTCATACCCAAGGTAGATTAGGTCATTGCTAAGAGGCCTATCTATTCAATTGTGATTTCCCCTCTAATTGGATCCTAAGGCAGAGAAATGTGTATTTGTTGGATATGCACAGGATCGCAAAGCTTACAAATGCTATAACCCTCAAACTAGACAAGTAGTCATCTCACGGGATGTTGTATTCGATGAGCTTGCTAGTTGGTATAAAGCCAAAGATGAGGGAGTCATTGACACACTTGAGGCAAATGTGCCTGTGAACTTGCCATCACAAGCAGGTTCTAGTTCTACTACTATGTCTGGGCCAGCAGAAGCTGAGAGTAGTAGCAGTGTACGTCCATGGTCAGGACGTCTGAGACATGAGAGTGTGAGCACTGGGAGTAGTGCTATGGATAAAGGCAAGAAGAAAGTCGAAGGAATTGGGATCACAGGTTATGAGTCCTCTAGTTCTGAGAGTTTGGATGAGGAGCTCGGGATACCTGTTGTACGCACACCTGGTGTTAGGCAGGACAGATATGTGCCACCACATGCTCGTGTTACAGGTGTACAGAGTGACCCGCATGCATTGCGGAAATCCCAGAGAGTCAAATATCCTGTTGAGAGGTTGACATACAGAGATTTTGCTATGCACTATGCATACATGACATCTATGGTGAAGCATGTGGAACCTACATGCTATACAGAGGCTGTTGGAGAGCATGTATGGGAAAAAGCAATGGATGTGGAAATGGACGCATTGGTCCATAATGATACATGGGACTTGGTTGCACTACCAAAGGATAAGAATGTTATTGGATGTAAATGGGTTTACAAAGTGAAGTGCAAATCTGATGGTTCTATTGAAAGACATAAGGCAAGATTGGTAGCAAAGGGTTATGCACAGACCCATGGATTGGATTATGATGAGACGTTTAGCCCAGTGGCTAAGATGGGCACAGTGAGAGCAGTCATTGCTATGGCTGCAGCTAATGGCTGGGAAATGCATCAGATGGATGTTAAGAATGCATTTCTGAATGGAGATTTACAAGAGGAAGTATACATGGCACAGCCAGAAGGGTATGTACACCCTAGATATCCCACTCACGTATGCAGGTTGAAAAAGGCGTTGTATGGTCTAAAGCAAGCACCTCGTGCTTGGAGTGATAAGATGAGCAGATATCTTATCTCACTTGGTTTTCAGACTTCTACAGCAGATTCTTCACTGTATGTGAAGAAGACACAGCATGGGATTGTTTTACTAGTCATCTATGTGGATGACTTGATTATCACAGGTGATCATAGTGCAGATGTGATGCATGTCAAGAAAGCTTTGAGTGGGCAATTTGACATGAAAGATCTTGGTGAGTTGAGATACTTCCTTGGCATTGAAGTGGTGAAAGATCATGGAGGTACTTGGTTAGTACAGCGCCAATATGCCTTGGATATGTTGGCAAAGTATGGCATGACAGGGTGTAAGCCTATGAGTACACCATTGGAGCAAAATGTGAAATTGCGGGCTGATTATGGCGAGGAATTGGATGATCCTTCTATGTACAGGAAGATGGTTGGTAGTCTCATATACATGACTATCACACGCCCAGATTTGAGTTATGCAGTGGGGCTAGTGAGCCAGTTTATGCAGAGCCCCAGGAAACCACATTTGGATGCAGTGAGACGCATCATGAGATATGTGAAAACCACAGCACATTATGGTTTATTCTATGAGAGTGGTAAAAGCTTGGACATACATGGCTACACAGATGCTGATTGGGCAGGTAGCGCATATGACAGGAGGTCTACTAGTGGATATGCTTTTACACTTGGCAGTGCTGTGGTGAGTTGGAGTAGCAAAAAGCAACCTACAGTTGCCTTATCCAGTACAGAGGCTGAGTACAGAGGTGCAGCCATTGCTACTTGTGAGGCTATATGGTTAAAGAGTCTCTTGGCAGATTTATGTGAGCCTCTTGATGGCAAAGTTGTCATACATTGTGACAACATGAGCAGTATGCAGTTGGCAAAGAATCCAGTATTTCATGCGAGGACCAAACACATAGAGGTCCATTATCACTTTGTCAGAGAAAAGGTGCTGGATGGTACAGTTGATCTTCACTATGTGAAGACTGATGAGCAGGTGGCTGATATCTTCACGAAGCCACTTAGCAGGGAGAAGTTTGAGTACTTCCGGACTATGTTGGGAGTACATGGGATGAGCTTGAGGGGGAGTGTTGAGAGTGTTGATATCCCAAGCTCATCTACATCTTCATCGGCAGTACATCATGAGCTTGAGAGGGGCTGTTGAGATTCAAGCTCGATGTCAGTGTGAGCCAGCTATGCTATGTGCTGGCAGATTAGGTAGGAACATGTGTGAGACATAAATGACCGCGTGTCCAGCTGGTCATTGTGTGTGTGGACATTACATTAGGTTTACTTTGTAGTGTGGACATAACACTATGTTGTGTTCTCCTTTGTGTGTGTGAGAGAGATGGTGACTATGGCTTCTCTCCTTCTTTATGGTTGATGATTATGGATTAGGGTTTGCTTCTCTTGTGTGTGTTACATCCTGCTTCTGTTTTTTATCATGAATGAGATATGATGTGGATGCAATGTAATGTGGATGGAATGAATGAGATATGATGTGGACATGATGTAATGTGGATAGAATGTATGTGATGGAATGGGGATATAATGAATGTGATGAATGTGAATGGATGTGAGTCGGGATAAGTGTGAATGGGTGAGATGTAATGTGAAATGGATGTGATGTGATATGATGTAAATTGAGATAGATGTGAATGGATGATATGTGATGTGAATGGATGTGAATTGGGATAGATGTGAATGAATGAGATGTGATGTGAAATGGATGTGATGTGAGATGATATAAATTGGGATAGATGTGAATGGATGATATGTGATGTGATGTAGATGTAGATGTGAATGAATGAGATGTGATGTGAATGGATGAGATGTGAATGGATGAGATGTGATGGGATGTGAACCGGGATAGATGTGAATGAGATGTGAGGTGAAATGGATGTGAACCGGGATAGATGTGAATGAGATGTGAGGTGAATGAATGAGATGTGAGGTGAAATGGATGTGATGTGATGTGGATCAGGGTACATATGAATGGATGAGATGAGAATGAATGTGATGTGATGAGATGTGGATATGGGTAGATGCGAGTGGATAAGATGTGATGAGTATAAATATGGAAAGATGTGATGTGATGAAAAATGATGTGATTGATGAGAATGGATGAAGGACGATGGGAATACATATGATTAGACTTGGATTAAGTAATGTGATTGATGAGAATGGATGAAGGACGATGGGAATACATATGATTGGACTTGGATTAAGTAATGTGGATTGATGTGGAGCAATGTGGAAAGACGTGAGTTCGTTATAGAATTTTATTTTATGACCTGTTTTTAAATGACTGTCTTATGTCAAGAATGTTGGGGAAGCATTTTGACCATCTTGTGAATGAGATCATGGAGACCTAACTGATAAAGTTGCAACAGCTAATAGAGAGTCAACGGAGGATGTCTCGCATAGTAAGGTCACGGCCGAGGTCTTGACCAGCCTCGGTTCGATTTAAATGGTGAGCTTCCGGTACAGTGGATAAGGGACCAAGGAAGCGGCCTATGAGTGAAGTGCTAGGTGACGTGCAAGGGATCCTAGAGAGTGCTGACCATACGGTGCTCAGGCTCTGGGTCATCGAAGATACCCACGCGTGCATCGAGGAAGATATTGGAACAAGGAGTAAGAGTTGTTTTCTGAATTTCGGCATGGATCTGGTTGATTGACCTTGCTGGTCCTCAACGGATGAGTCCATGGCTCTTTTATATGGATATATTGGTTGATCTTGTTGATCTTCAACGGAGAGTCCATCTGAATTTTTATAAGTGAATATATTTCTGGGTACTATGAGCTAGGAACTATTAAAAAGGTCCCTGAGTGGAGCGTTCTGGTTGCCAATGATGCCATAGGTACACCGATGAAGGAATGATTGGAAATTAGAATTCAACCGGATATTTTGGAGGATTATGATCAGTGATACTATAATTTCATTAAAAGATTGTTTTAAAGTTAGCTGAATCTGTGAAATAGGCAATTTCATATTGGGTGTGTAAGTGGTGTGACTATCTTGCATGAAGCGCCAGCTAGGGTGCCTGGGAACTCTTTTCCCTAGTACCTGGACAAAACATAACCAAATTCCTAAAACGGATTCTATCACTATAGTGGTTAGGTGGTTGGCTAACCCATGGGACTGGATGGGGTCAGGCTGGACTGATGGATCCCTAAAATGAGACTGAATTCTGTTATAGTATGATAGATGCAGTAAATCCCGGTTAGTCTTATTCTATGGAAAAGAATCAACGGCTGTGCCTCTCGATGAGGAAAAAAGCGTTGGTCTCTATGATCCAAGTGCAAGTTTCTTCCTTGATCTAACCATATGACTTACAGGTTCGGTCGGATCAGTTTGGCTAGTTAAGGCTCTTGACTACATTAGAATAAAAATATCCTAGAGGAATCGCCGTGCTTTTCGAGCGAGGAAAGTCTTTCGGGTTCCGTTTTGGAAGAACCGAGGGATTAGTCTCTTGTCCGGACATCCGTGGGCAAGGCCCCGAGTGAGAGGCTCTGCCTTGCGCAAGAAGTGCTACTTCTACCTGCCAACACCCCCGAATTCATTGCGTGGAGAGGGCAGGGATCTTTCAGCCACACCACAAGGGTGGATTTGTTGAATATGGTCCATGAAAATGGGCAAAGGTATGGTTAGGGAACTAGGCACTTCCCTTGAATCCAAACCATCTCAGATGAATCCACATATCATTTCAAAACTCATGCAAAAGTTCTCAGGATATGGGGATTCAATCCAACACCTAGAGATCTTTTGAGACTTGTAAACGATGTGATCATGATACATGCCTTTTCTTTACCTCTAGAAGGGAAGGCTCGCCCAGTGGTATCAAAACTTAAAGCCTGAGGACAAAGTCAATTTCACACAGCTTAAGAATGTGTTCATACCAAGCTTTGCTTGAAGTGGTGATAGATGGAGTCATGTGGCTTAGTTCCATAACATCAAGTAAAAGAGAGGGATTATGTTTCTCGACTCAATCACTTAAACTTAAGATGCAAATTGAGGGAAAGGCTAGTTGATGAGATCAGTTATTGCCCTATTTTCGAAGAGGATTATGAGATCATACGATGCATGATTATTTGATGCTAGCCTAGCCCAACTACTTTGGATACTTGCTGTAAGTTAGTTATCGAGTATGAAGATAACATTCTTGAGTTACCGCAACCAGAGATGCCAAGGTTGCTTCGGTAGTAGCAACATCATGAGTCTCTAGTCATCAAGATGCGGGACCCAAGAATAATCAAGTTGGCAACATGACAGTTGGAGAACTTAGTAATGCCATCTTGGAGAAGCTTAAAACAATGGATGGGAGGGAAACATGATGGAATGCCCATCTCTACCCATAGAGAGAGTTAATTTGGTCCTTAATTTGTAGACATAATCATACAAGCACTGAATGTCCTCACCTCAGAACCAAGGCAGTTGCTCTATTGTGCTCATTATCAAAGGCAAGGGAACCACAATATTGCCATGTGTGCAGATACCCGAGGATCCAACCCTTAGCACAATTGCTACACCCAGAGTGCCATTAGCTTTAACAGCACCACCAATGCAACCCAATGTTACTGTAGGACAACCAAATGCATGTGCTTGAGGAAAGGGAAGCACCTAGATTCATCCAAATACATGTTAACCAATTGGGAAGGTATTATGAGGGTGATGACATGAATGCCACAATCCCAATCCACCATAATGGGTACCAAGCACTTGCTATCCTAGATGGAGGTGCAGATTTTCTTCGGTCCGCCTAAAAAGTGTTCTCTTAGTCGAGGCGCCCCACCTGATTTTACTGCATGGCATAGCTTACACTCCCAATCTATGAATCGATCACCAACGTTAATTGCATATTGCCACTCTATCCCAGGTGCCTTTTTTTTCCTACTATTTGAAATTTGGACTCTATTGGAGGTATCACTGGATCCAACATTGTCCTCCATCTCAACAAACAACCTATTCAACCAAGCATATAACAATGAATACACAAATGAAAAAACAACAAATCACTCACGTATTACAAAACATACATTAGCAGACAAAGTACTTCGAAACTATCTTGACAAATACAAAAGATCATCACATAACACAAAACTACTTCAAACTATCTTGCAAGGTCTTACTACAAAACTACTTCGAAACTATCATGCACATTGCACCCCCACCAATGAAGGATGCCTTTTAAGGATACTTTACACAATCAAAGATCTATGCTTGCCCAATACTCTAGTATAGGACAATAGACCTTCTCTAACATTCACAAAGAAAATCAAAGATCTATGCTTGCCCAATACTCTAGTATAGGACAATAGACCCTTGTCTACTCTAAACTATATCAAGTATCAAGAACCAATACAAGCCCCTAAGCAGGACTCTTGGCTCCATCAAACCATTCATAAAGCAGAATGAGGTAGATTACGTACGTGGCTCAAATGCAAAGCTGAATGACTCCAAATTTGTCCCTAAATCTCCGCAAGTATTAGCTATGAACCACACCCTGCCCCCAGTTCAAAGAACTAAGGACGAGTGGCTCAATAGCCTTAGAAGTGCCTATAAGGAAAGACGACAGCCCCTAAGATAAGGACGTTCTTCCCAAGAGGACACTTCTGCAACTTGAGAGCTCTACAAGTACTTTGAGGAGAGATATCATGCCCCCAAAACAAGGACTATCTCCCCAAAAGTTGTACGATGGGTGTCGGGCAGTGTTTATATACAGAATAGTACCCCGCCGGTGTTCTGTGTTTTTCCCGGCGGGCCCGCCGGGATAAGTACTTTTCCCGGCGGGCCCGCCGGGAAACCTAAAAGCCCGGAGGTGTTACGGGACTAGTGGGTTCTGGCAGCTCATTGCTCATGTCATGTGAATATACAATGTGATCACAAGTTTTAATATGTTAACAATAGGTTTTGTTAACGTGATCACGAAATTGTGAAGACGTTAATGAAATCCCTGGCAGGCAGAATGTTATAAGAAGCAGGCTGACATGCAAAATGGAAAAGTCCAGCAAAACAACTATGCATCCTCAAGCAGAAATAATGAGGATAATGAAAGGTTGTTTGTTATGCAGCATGTCGTGAATGCCATGTCTGAAAATGTTGATGCAGCACAAAAAGATAATGTATGGTATGTGGATTTAGGCGCTTCGAACCACATGACGAGTCATGGGTGATTATTATGTATATTAGCTTGTTTGTGTGTTTGTTTGATTAAGCATTATTTTCAGCTTATTATGAAAAAAAAAATTATGCACACTCATATTATCATTTGGATTTGCATTTGTGATGAGGATTTGAGAGGAGATTTGCATTTGTGAGGATTTGAGAGGAGATTTGCAACAAGGAGGTTGCATAGAAGCTGCCCAAGAGAGTTGCAAGTGGACTTTTGCAACATGGAGAGCTTGCTCATCATCAAGGACGCTGAAAATGGAGATTTCAGCATTATGAAGGCTATGGAGTCTTCATCATCGTCAAGGAGAAGCTGCCAAGGAGATTTGTGAAGGTATTTTAGTGTTTTTTGCCTCTAATTTGGTATTTGAGCATGGAAGAATGTTTATATTTGAGAAGGGTTGCTATGTGTGGGATTTGTGGATCCCATGGTTCTTTGCATTTGGGCAAAGAGTGTAAGAGGTGCAATGCTTGTCTAAGAAGGGACAAGAAGTTATGGGCTTGGAAGAAGTCCATGGTTGAGCACATTGGAATGGGGTGGTGCTCATTGGTTTGCTCAAGGAGGGAAGCAAGCTGTTGTGGAAGCCATTGAAGGCTTGCTCTAGCGGTTTCTCAAATGGGAGAAACTTGCAGAAAAGCACCCTTGAAGATTTGCATGTAGAGGACAAGCATGCATGTTAGAGCTCAATTTTGGAGCTCATAGAGGCCATGTCAATGATTATGTGAAAAACCTCAACTTGGAGGTTAAAGAGGCAAACTTAATTGTAGCAAGAAGAAAGCACACATCACAAAGGATGTTATAGAGGTGGAAAAAGACCATTGCTTAGGATAGCATCAAGAAAATGAACAAAAGCAAGCATTGGACTTAAGCAAGAAGATTGTGGGCAACCCATTTGGAGATAACCGATGCAAGGAAAATTCGGTAGCATGCATGGAGAAGATGCATGGACGCTTTCAGGAGGTACCTCGTGCTAGTTACTAAGGGAAGTAGCAGGTAGCCGCCGCCAATGAGACCACACTGTAGACAAAGCCGCACTGGTGAAGAAAGAGCAACAGTTCGTGAGGATGTCGATCACCATGGGAGCTGAGATGAGCTCCAACAGAGAAACAACCAGGCAAGCGCATCTTGCAGGCAGCCAGCAAAGCGCATGTCAGTGGCAAAGAAGACAGTGGTGGCTGGTACCCATCACAGTCAGAGGGAGACTGCGTAGGGCAAGAAAGAGGCCACTGAAGACAGTTTGGCGAGTGAATGCATCGTATGCGTCAGCTAATACTGAAGACATGACGAAGGAGAGGAAGCTAAGCAGGAGCGCAGGAACAGGTCGAGAGGAAGGAGACCGCGCTGTGCAGAAGCAGTCCATCGTGAGGAGGAAGATGACCAGAGTGGGTCCCGTCTCTGCAAAAGTAATGCAGAGTCCAGAAGGTCTGTGCTCGCACGCGGATTGAAGGAAGCGACGCCGAGCTAACAGTTGCCGTTTTGCAGCCCCTGCACGTCTAGATTCGCAGCCCATGCACGTCCAGATTCACAGCGCCTGGCGCGTGGCTGCCACAACAAAAAAAATTAATTTTTTTGTTTGGTTCTTTAAACCCTTATTGATTATAAGGGTTCATTCACACACACCATTATTTGTGAAGCTTGAAGCCTTGTTTGTATGATATTTCTTCTTGAGATGATATTTCTTCTTGAAATGTAGCTGGTGCCTTGCCCGGCTTCGGCCAAAAATGATTGTATTTTTTTCTCTCACCCATGAATGAGAAGGGTAATCGTACCCGAGCTTGAAGCTCAAAACGAGGATTTTTTTTTGTAATCATCCATGGTATGAGGGTCGCCCTGCCCGAGCTCACCTAGAAGCTCGAAATGGTAGTTGTTGTGATGTGTGCAAGAGCGATGCACGTGTGAGGTGCATGCGCATGGGTTGGTGAACTTTTACGTTCAAATCGAACTCAGTGGTTCCGTTGTGAGCGAGTCGGCTCAAAATGTACTGGGTGTCTAAGATGGTAGACACACGCACACATGTTTGGTTGATGGACACTCCAATGTATCATTGAGGGGGAGTGTTGAAAGGTAGCGATTGCGTTTGTACAATGCTACATTGATATGGATGATGGGTGATGGGTGAGTTGTGGAACACCTCGATTAAGAGGGGGTGTTGAGAGATGTAATCGCGGTGTTGTGTATGTGGGAAAGCACTCTAGAAGTGCAAGATATTGTGGTGAGATGGAATGCCACATGTAATATTGCATGGTGTGTGAGAGTTGACCAAAAGAGTGGAAAAGGAGTTACCACATGGATGATGATGTGTAAAGTGGGATAAGGCTAGAGAGCCTATATCATTGTATGGTTCATTGTGATATGCAATACAAGGGAATAGTGTTGAGCGTGCAATCTCTCTCTCTCATGGAGTTTTTAGTGTGGTTTAATCCACCTTAATCTTATGCTTAATCTATGTCCTTCACCATGACCAATCCCATTTCTAGAATCTTAACAATGCATTGGCTGAACTTAAAGCTATTACTGAGAAGGGAAATTAGATAAAGATAGATCAGAACCAAAGATTGGGAGCATGTGTTGCTAGTTTTGGCAGAGGTGTTGCTGGACATAGAGGACTACCGGCTAGTATACCCAGGGTTAAATCTAGTTGGCTGCAGTAAAAGTGGGATATTTATTGAGATAGTTGGCCGACCAATAGTCGGCCAGTTTATTGTATCTTTTCCCAGCTTATAAATAGCATTGATGCTCAATGTTTTGACTCATTCAGGCCAGCAAATGGGCTGGGTCATAGGATTAGGTCTAGACTAAGGTTTACACCTTTTCATTAAAGGCGGCTTATGGCTGCAAGATATGTTGGTAATAAGCCCAACTTGTAGTCCCTAGCCTTTTTAATTATTTTGCATAGGATGTCTTTTAGTCTAAGATCAAAGATGTAATCCACCACCAAATGCCATAAGCAGTGATGTTATCCCAGAAATGTATCCAGTTACATGGAGTGTACCTCACATAGCTATATAAGCACTATGTACAAGATCATTTTTAACAATGCAATCAAGTCTATTTTCATTATGAATGGCTCACTTTTATGTCCCTCTTAAATTTTAACATGGTATCAAGAGGATAGATTCTTATTACCTTTAGACTTCTATTTTGGAGCTTCTAGCTGGGGATTTCTAGCCATTTCCAAGTTTGGAGTTTTCTATTCATTTTTCTTTTGGACCTGTCCCCTGGGCCAGGTTTTTTTTTTTCGACTTTGAACCTTTCCCAAGACCTTTTTTTTCGACTTTGAACCTTTCCCAAGACCTTTTTTTTTTTCTATTTTCTTTTTTCCTTGAATTCTGGGATTCCACAGCGAAGTCTACCAACATCTCTTTGTTGCTGCTAATGCCCGTTCATCACAGCCTGTGCATCTCATATTGGCCACTCCCGTCACTTGCTTCGCACCACCCACCTTCTGCAACCTACACGCAGGTGGTCAGAACGCCAGTCACAAAGGGAGCCATAGCTCAAAGTGCTTGCTCAAGCTCCTCATCAATTTCGACTTCGGCCCAATGGCTCCTGCCACGCTTTTCCCATCTCATAGCCTCTGCGCATCTAGTTAGCATAGAGCCTCCACAACACCAACGGTGCCCTATCCAGTACTCATCCGGTCTGCCTCCAAATGTTCACACAATCGTCGTCCATGCAGAGCTGCGTCATCACAACCACGTCTACATCATTACAGTCATCACCGCTTGTTGGCGTACTCATCAGTGCCTGCAGCTCGTGACCCTCTACCATCGTCTGAGCTCCAAGCTACCTCTTCCCCGCGACGTCCACCTGAGGGCCTCCACTCCACACAACCGCTTTCCACTAGCTGCACTCTGAGAGAGAGAGAGAGAGAGAGAGAGAGAGAGAGAGGAGAAACACCTCTGTACCTGGCGTCGATAGGCAAAATATAAGGTTTATTTTTTAAAACCCAAGGCAAAAATAAAAATAAAAAAAGCCCTAAAGGTTATTAACCTTAGAGGTTTAAAAATGCCTGTAAAAAGGCATTTGGTTGTTCATTTCTATTATTATGCTTCATTACGGCCTCCACGATTTCTTATTCATCGACTTCTACACCAACATTGGGACATTATCTTTGCACGGGCCCCAAACTACAATACCATGTAAACGACGCCACAAAAAGGTCGACATCTCTGGCATCGAGGGGGGATTCTACCATGCCTTTTTACATGTTTAATTTTTGGTCATGTTTGGTTATCTCTTTGTGTTGTTTGGTTCTCTAGATCAAGTAATTTCTATGATTGTAACCACCTCTGGTCACCTATGATTTAGAACATGTGGAATGTATGGTTTGTTTGGTCCTTCTTCCTTGTTGTTGTCCTACCCAAGTGGCACCCCTGACTGGCCTGAGAAGCTAGACCATGAGTTCAAGATTTATCCTTGACACAGCAAGAGAGATAGCCCTTGAGGGGGGTTTGTTGGAAGCAAGGCCATATCCTTGGTTATATGTGTGTACCTTATCTAGCAGGTGTTACCTCAAGGAAAAGCAAGAGAAGAAAAAAGAGAAGGCTGACATTGTTGAGGTAGAGGAAATCCACTTTGTAGCAACAAGTGGCATTGAAGACTTGGATGATTCTTATGCATTTTAACTCTTTTGTACACTCCCTTTTTGGATTATAAGCCTTTATTTTTATCCATTCCCTTAATTATTATAAGAGAAGAGTACACACACCTATTGTTATAAAAAAAGGGGGGGGGGGGGCTCTATCTCATTGTTTCAAGGAGGATAGGTATAGGCTAAATCCATGTATTGAGTGTCTTTCACTTAAGGGGGGGTTTGTTGGCAAGAAGCCCAACTTGTAGTTCCTAGCCTTTTTAATTATTTTGCATAGGATATCTTTTAGTCTAAGATCAAAGATATAATCCACCACCAAATGCCATAAGTAGTGATGTCATCCTAGAAATGTATCCAGTCACATTGAGTATACCTCTCATGGCTATATAAGCACTATGTATAAGATCATTTATAAAACAAAGAAATCAAGTCTATTTTCATTATGAATGGCTCACTTTTCTTGCCCCCTTTAACAAGATAGATGAACCTTTTGTACCATATGAATATACTGAATACTTACCTATCTCTCTCTTCTGGATGCATTTCGCATAAGCATGTTCCCAGATGTTGTTTAGGACTGAAAGAAGCCTCCCAGAGCTTCCGCATACATCACCATTATGCATACATGGAAAAGATTGTGTAAGATGTTGAACCCAATTGTTTTGAGGATACTGTTTTGGATTCTTGGAGATGGAGTTGAGCTTGGGGGGGGGTGTTGAGATGCCAAGAGGATGCCAAGCTCAACCAGAGCTGACACTCATGATGCCTGGGTGA
The DNA here is from genome assembly GCF_041138505.1 of Cibotium barometz. Classification (NCBI taxonomy): domain Eukaryota; kingdom Viridiplantae; phylum Streptophyta; class Polypodiopsida; order Cyatheales; family Cibotiaceae; genus Cibotium; species Cibotium barometz. Next base: position 50,496,887 of record NC_141055.1, read on the forward strand.
CCGTTCCACATTTACATCATTGGCACATTTGTTGGTAGCTACAACTAGAGTACACCTATATAGTCCACTAGTCGAGTTATGGCATACTTATCTTACTAGCTCACCTATTTAGTGTTCACATTATGGACCACTTATACATAGTACTCTAGTACTTATGTTGTTTTTTCACTTATCTTTTGTAGCCTTTTTTGAGAGTGAGAAAAAGAAGAAGATTTCAATCTTCCATCTTTGTGTGTGTGTTATCCATTGTTGTGTGAGTGTGTGTGATTACAAGAGCTCAAGCTCTCTCTCCTCCTCCACTCTTCTTTTAGTGGGGGAGGGGGAACATGCAACCTTACGATATAATAGTGGATTTGATGTAGCTTGTATGTATGAAAAGGTTTGCAATGTGAATAAGAATCTGTCCCAAACTAGTTCAAAAGTAGATGCCTCCTTCAAGTGGGTGGGCTAGTCAATGAGTTGTAGTCAACAATCAACATTTAATGTACCTAAAAGGAGATGCCTCCTTCAAATGGGCTAGTCAATGAGTTGTAAGTCAAAAATCAACATTTAATGTACCTAAAAGTGAGGGGAGGTGGCCCTTGATTTTGGGATCTTGATTAAGCACTCTTATGGAGCCAAATTAGCTAATATAATGATATATCCTCTATCTATTAAAAAAGCACCCATCTAATGCAAGTGTTGTGTGTTCATCTCATATCATTGCATGATTTTACTAATCTAATTATTAATTATCATTAGTACTGCTCTACTATTCCAAAACTATGAGTTTAATCCATTTCTACATTCCATAGCTTGCTCCTATATTGGATTTCCACATCATATCAGAGCCTCCACCATCCCCTCATAAATTTAGATCATCTAATCATCTTTATTAGTTATTTACAATTAATTCCTAATCACTCTACTAATCCATTTTTCACCATTCTCTACCCACCTTCCCACCTTCAAATCAAGCTCCAAACTCCATCATTGAAGGATTTGTACTATGATTTGAGTTGCCATCAACCTCTCATCACATTGTGGAACATCATCATCATGTTTTGGAGGTTCATGTCAAGAGCTTACCTTAGCGTTGCCATAGCATGTGTCATTGAGTCTTGCCTTAGATCCCCAATTGCAACTTTCTTACGTGAGTGTGCTAGCTCGTCTATTGCATCCTCACTCTATTGTTACATTAAATGATCCTTGCCCATGGGGTGAAGGGAGAGCTCTCTTTGCCTAGATGGAGGTAAATAGAAATGGTCCTTCCCATCCTCACTTTGTTGTTACACTGGAATGATCCTTGCCGATGGGGTGAAGTGAGGGCTCGCTTTGCCTAGATAGAGGCAAATAGAGATAGTCTTTCGAAATGGTTCTCTCTAGATAGTCTATTTGCCTAGATATAGGCAAATAGAGATAGAGATAGTCTTTCAAAACGGTTCTCTCTCACAAAAGGCAAGGGAAAAAGAGGGAACTAATGTAAGCACAAAACCTACAAAAAATCCTATCTAACAAGCATCCATCAAGCATGAAAGATTTAATAAAGCACAAGTAAGCAAGAGTAGAGAAGAAGGGGAGCTCACAAGTATTCTATTGCAAGGGAATGATTAGGTTTCCCTTATTGCTAAAAATGACTTATTTACAAGTGACTAGTTTTCACAAGGCTAGCTAAATCAAAAAATGGCCCGACCTCTGTTACTAGTCTTAAGCAAGTATGTACAGGAAGTCCTTAGACTTTCCCTATTTTACATTAAGAACAAGGTAAGGTTGCTTTATATATTCCAATGTCATCTTACCAAAAGATAAGTGCACGTTCGAGCGCATAAGATATCAAAGAGCCTTAATAGGTCGGGTTGGTGAAACCATGTTAACCTATGGAGTGGTTAACATACCACGCTGATAGGTTTTTTTGTGTCAAGATGATAATGCCAATAATACATGCCTTCCTACACCATAGAGATGAGAAGAAGACCGTAGAGTATGGTTAGAACCTTACTAGGAAATAAGTGGTTGTTGCATGACTACCTTCTAAATAGAACTGATTTGTTGAAATTTGAGCATAATGATGAGCTATGGTGGATCAAACACTAGAATCAACATAATTAACAAAGTGATTAGCAAGTGATTAAGATGTAATTAGTGAATAATTAGCAAATAGATTAATGTAGGCATGGATACTCAAAAACCAGCAAATTCTCATTAGGGCTATGCCTCAATTTATAGAGTTTACATCAAGCATCAAATCCTATTGATTTCTCCATGATTCACTCCCAGAATATCTCCACCTTTTGCCTGATTCTCTCCACCTCTTCTCTTTTCCCTGAATATCTCCCAGAATAACTCCACACTTCTAAATTCCCTCATGCTACCCATTATTCTCTCCCAGTAGATTCTTCTAACCTTTTCACAGGTTCTTTCACAATTACATCTTCTCTTTTACAGCCTCTATCCAAGAGCTTGTTCCCACACACACCCTATTCACTTGTATTTTCAACACCTCCCCTCAAGTGAATAATCCTAGCACACCTGGACCCTGTATCAAGTTTTCCTCTTACTTGATAGCCCGCGACCAGTGCCTCAAGTCCCTAAACTCCATAGTCCTTGACACTTTCTCTCTCTATGTGTCCAAGGCTACTATAAGTGCCCGCGACCTTGACTAAAGTGCTCACACATACATCTACCACGTGGCCTACATCATCGGTGGCTCAGAGGTGGTTTTACTTTATTGGGGCAGGTTACATTGGGTTGTGGGGTCTCTCTCTCTCTCTCTCTCTCTCTCTCTCTCTCTCTCTCTCAGAAAAGATGATCCGACTCCACTTCCCTTGGAGCCTCCATGAAGTTTGCCGATGTCGTTCCTTCTTCACTGGGTTTGCTGTAGCAGTCTCTCGCCATGTGTCCTGGCTTTCCACATTTGTGGCAAGTGAAGGTCCTCCCTCCTACTCTGCCTCTTCCTCGTCCTCGTCCTCGAGAGAATCCTCCTCGGGTGAAGAATGCTTTTTCCTCTCCTGCTGTTGAGTCGAGCCCTTTCTTCTCTTTGCCTCTGCTCTCTTGCTCTAGTAGAGCTGCTTCTATCTCGTGTATCTTCAGTTCAGGTACATTCTTTAGTGTTGCTACAATGTTTTCATAATCTCCTTTGTCCACACTCTTCAGAAGTACAGCTAATGCTTCATCATCTTCTACCTTTTTGCCAATAGCTGTTGCTTAATGCTTTTATATTTGTTCAAGTGTGTGATTAAAGGTTCACTTTCCTTCATGTCCAATTTGTAGAATTGCATTAATAGATTTATCTTGGAATTTTTTGCTTGTGTACCAAATAGTTTATTGAGTTCATCCCATGCATCTTTTGCCCACTGTATCCCTGTGATATGATGAATGATTTCATCATTTAAACTGAGTGCAATAAGTCTCAATGCTTTTTCATTCCTACTCTTCCACTCATTTTCCCCTCTCTCTGGGCATTCATCTCTCCCTTCAACTAATCCCCACAGATTTTTCCTCATCAGCAAATACATGGTTTTTGTTTGCCATGTATAAAACTGTTTCCCATTAAATTTGGCGATTTCCTGTGCTGAATTCATGGTGATGTGAAGGGGGTCTTACCTCTTGATCCAAATTCAAGATTCAAGGGCAGTGTCTACCCTTTTACAACTCAATCTGGTGTTTAATAGATGATTACAACAATTTTATCAGCATAAAATCACCAGAAATTACATTAAATTAAGGGTAACCAATTTGTACGGGATGGTTGGAGTACCAAACCAACTCCGATTTGCAATCTGAAGCTTTAGGGATCTGTATCAGATACCTAATGGTTAATTTGAACCCTCAATTGCACCAAAATACAGTGATTAGCACTGATTAATCACTGATTAGCAAATTAATGCTCTGTTTTGTGTGCAAAAAACAGAGTATGCGGGGAGTCCAGATCTGGTGCCTTCCACTTCAAATGAGCTCAAATGCTTTCAAAGGCATCAATAGCAATGAGTCTAGTAGAGGATTAAGCCAAGAAACACAAGATTTGACCAAATAATGAAAGCTTAATCTCTGTTTTACCAAAGTCACCTGCAGATTTGATGAAGAGCTTTGATCTCAATGTAGACTTGATGAAATTGAATTCTGTCTTCACCAGCTTGTAGAGCATGCTTGATTACCCCTTGGGCTAAGAGGAATTAGAAACATTTTAACTGAGCTTGAAGAAATCTCCATTCTGCTTCAGAAAAACGGCGCCCCTTGATCTGCAAAAATCAGCGCTGATTCGTGGCGGTTTGCTGCGTTTTTTGCATAGGCTTGAAGCCAAGGATGTTAGCTAGCTAGTGGTAAAAGCTTTTGCCCTAATTTGATGTGTGCAAGATGCTAGAGATCCTCCACTGGCTGGGGGTCACTAAAAATTGATTTTTTTTTTTGCTAATTACCTACTAATCCTAATTAATTAACTAATGGTCTCATAAACCTGGTTGATTCTAGGCATGGCTCTGATACCATGTTAAAATTTGAGCATAATAATGAGCTATGGTGGATCAAACACTAGAATCAACATAATTAACAAAGTGATTAGTAAGTGATTAAGACGTAATTAGTGAATAATTAGCAAATAGATTAATGTAGACATGGATACTCAAAAACCAGCAAATTCTCATTAGGGCTATGCCTCAATTTATAGAGTTTACATCAAGCATCAAATCCCATTGATTTCTCCATGATTCACTCCCAGAATATCTCCACCTTTTGCCTGATTCTCTCCACCTCTTCTCTTTTCCCTGAATATCTCCCAGAATAACTCCACACTCCTAAATTCCCTCATGCTACCCATTATTCTCTCCCAGTAGATTCTTCTAACCTTTTCACAGGTTCTTTCACAATTACATCTTCTCTTTTACAGCCTCTATCCAAGAGCTTGTTCCCACACACACCCTATTCACTTGTATTTTCAACATAATTGACTAAATGAAGAAAGAGCTTTTGCATGCAGAGGGAATAGAGAAGAAGTCAACAAATATAGCTAGGAAGCGGAAGGAGAGAAGCGCATAGTTGTGGGGAAGAATAGTGGAGAAGAGTTGTGATAGGGCATGGTGTGAGAGCATTGTTGTAGAGAAATGACGCGAGATTTTCTTGAGGAGGTTTGGGTCTGCCCAATAGAGCAGAGGGTGCATGATAGAGAGTCTTGTAGGAGGTTGGTACCCTAGGACCGCTGGGAATAGCAACTCTGTTGGAACTTGGACCAGTCCAAGTTCCAACAGAGTCTTGTAGGAGGTTGGTACCCTAGGACCGCTGGGAATAGCAACTCTGTTGGAACTTGGACCAGTCCAAAGCTTTGCTCGACAATTCTTTGAGGTGTTTGATGGTGGAAGCCTGGAGGGTGTAGCTGCAGTTCTTTTTGTTGCTATTGGTTTAGGGAAGTTTGAAGATACAAATTTGAAGGGGTTTCTGTTAGGGATAATCATGTGGAGGTCCCTTGGTTTCATGGTTTTCTCTCTTTTCTATTCAGACCCCATGTCTCATGGTTTTTGTTTACAAGCTCATTAATCATCTATATGCAAGAGGGTCCTTATGTCTTTGGATGGATGAAATGATTATGCTCTACTTTTTTTTTGTTTGGTTTGATATTGTTCAGGAAATTCATGTGTGAGTGAGGATCTAAGAATTGCTAGGTCAGCTCTATGTCAAGAAGCTTTAATTTGGACTCAGCAGGGGTTGTCAGAGTCAGCTAGTGTCAGTTGTGTGTTTGGATTAGTCAACTGATGTTGTGAAAGAATAGATTTTGTCTTGTTTGACACCTGTGAACTCTGGGCTAACAATCAGAGACCTGTCAAAAGTCAGCCGAATAGGTCGGGGACTGGATAGTGGTTTAGATCAACTGAGGATGGTTTTAGGTCAGAAAGGTGTTAGTTTGGGTCAATTGAGGATCAATAGGAATTAGTTAAGGGTGTACAATGGTAGATATGGTCTTTTGGGTTGAAAGGAAGTGGGTTTTGGGTTTGGTTTGGTAGTCAAAATTTCAATCAGTCAATAGTAATAAGAATTGCAGAATTAAAGGGAAAGGTGTTCGAGGATCAGAAAGTTGTTATGCTATCAGCTTAGGGTCTATGGAGTTGAGTCCTAGTGGGATTTGTGGTATTTGAGGGATTGTAGGTGTCAAAAAACACTCGAGTGTTGAGGTCTGACTCAGAAATGAATCAATTGGGATAGTTGGGTCGGAATCCACCAGTCACTTTGACATCCCTTTTCTTTGGGAGTTAAGATTAGTAGATGTTGAGGCATGGCAAGGGACTTTGCCATAGTTGTGATGGAGCTAAATAGGAGATTTGGCATTAGCAAGCATTGGGGAAAGAGGCAATGTAGATCAATGGGTGGTGGGGGCAAAGAAGAGGCTATGGAAGGTTCCTACTAGTTTGAAGAAGGTCTAGGTGATAGGTCATAAAATGGTCCCCCCATCCAAAATATACTTGGATAGCTATCTTAATGCAGGTGCTTGAGCTATCAATGCCTGTTGATGTGTCTAATAGATGTAAATCCCATGTGTATATTACAGGTGTCGTGCATAGACATTGGCAAACGGTGGACATGTGTAGAAGATCCTTTTGGTGGAAACTCCAACACATCACTTTCTTCCACACTTATTTGTCTGCTTTCTTCAACTCTTATACATGGTTTGCAATAGATAATTTAGTGCTGATGTGTAGCAAGCTTGGTTGAAAAGGTGGGTGTGAATGAGACTGGATTATCCATGAGAATAGAAGAACTTAGGACACCCAATATGGCATGTATGTTGGTAATTTGTGAGCGATAGGTGGCTTATCGACATATGTAAAGACCAATCCTTCACTAGCTATATAATAATGACAACTCTCACAGTGGTTTCCATTCTCTCAATTAGGTTGAATATCTCCTCATAGTCAATGCCATAGGTTTGTGTATAACCTCTGGTATAAGCAATCTTGCCTTATACCTGCTCTCACGATCTGAGTTATGTTTAATCTTATGCATGCACTTACATCTAATCTCCTTCTATTCTTTAGGTAAAGGAACTAACTCCCATGTTGCATTTGCATCCAATGCTGCCATCTCCTCATCCATGGCATCTTCCCATTTTTAATTTCCAAGTGCCTGCTCAAAACAAGTGGGCTCCAACTCCCATGTTGCTTTAACAATCATGTAAGCATAATGATGGGCTATGTATCCATCATATCTCAACCTGTCAATAGGGTATCCAACCACATGCACATACTACCAAGTGTCCTCAAAATAGTCCTAGGTTTTCTTGCACACCAAGAGTAACCACTAACAGAATGCTAAGCTCCTTATTAAGGCTCTACACTCAGAGCCACTAGAGTCACCCTCCACATATGAGTGACTTGCTAATAGATAATAGTAACCACTAACAGAATGCTAAGCTCCTTATTAAGGCTCTACACTCAGAGCCACTAGAGTCACCCTCCACATATGAGTGACTTGCTAATAGATAAGGGTACAAAATATTGATCTACCTTTTCCTTCCTTTTGTGTGATACTTCAATACCTATATCTATCCTCAACTTGCATGACCATGGACTAACACTCGATCCACTCATAAAGGACTCTCCAGGTCCACTAAAAAGCACCTGTGATTGTTTCTCTACGTCTGGGATTAAATCATTATTTATTACTTCTACATCTTATGTTGCCTTCACTGGTGTGCACCATCTATTCATCTCATCAAAGACATCTTTATTTACTCGCATCTCACAAGCGGTAGGATTATAACATCTATAACATTTCTGCTCCAAAGCATAACCAATAAAGATGCATTTCTCTATCTTTAGATCTAACTTTGTTCTCACTTTATCAGGAACATGTACATATGCAATACATCCAAACACTTTCAATTGAGACACATTTTGTTTTATGCTTATAAACTCATGGGGTCCTGTTCATAATGTAAATAGTTATTGCTCTTTCTTTCCAAAAGTAATTTGGCATATTCTTTTCAGACATCAAGGCACATGCCGCTTTTGCAATGTGCCTATTTTGTCTTTCTACAACACCATTCTATTGTGGAGTGTACTTGCATGTAAACTATCTCTTGATTCCCTAATTTCTTAAGAAATCATTGGACTCATAGGAAAACTACTCTCTCCCCAAATCCGATTTGCTTACCTTTTTCCTTCTTAAACAAGGCTTTAAATCTCTTAAAGTGAGAAAACACCTTGCTTTTCTCCTTCATGAAATAAACTCGCTAAACCACTCACCAACCATGACTAGTCATGTGGTTTAGAGGCAGAAAAATCCACATATCAAATATATGTTGATTGCTGACATATCTCATGTTGTGGAATTGAGCATGTGCTACATCCCTTGTCATGGAACTAAGCATGTGGTATATCACAAACAGCTGCTCACTGCTATCATCATGCTGTTTACTTTGATGAGGCATAGTTGCCTTGCTCCAACTTTCCACTTTTGATATCATTCTACTTTTTATAACAATCCATTTCCATTTGCCCTAGTTTGCCATAGTAATAGCACTCTATGTTGTTTGTATTTTGATTTCTTTGCCAACCACCTTGATCTCTCTAGCTCCCCCTACCTTTGGAGTGATCTCTTCCACCTGTATGAGATTGATTTTCTTGTTGTTGTTGCTGCTTATTTCAATTTCTAAATGGACAACCACCTTGTGCTCTAGATTACAACCTAACTCTACCTCTACTTGTATCTAAGTAGAAGACATGTTCATTTACATTTATAGAGGATGAACCTCCCCCAATATTCATCTCCTCATGGATTCAGTTTCTCCTAAAAATTAGGAAAACCCACTCTAACTCTAATGGAGGTTTAAAACTAGTTGTATTCCTTGCCAAGACCATTTAAGGTCACAAAAACCATATCATCATCATCTACTAGTGAGATCCAATAGAAGCAAGGGTATTTGCAAGCCCTCTAACCTTCACCGAGTAATCATTTATGCAGCTCCTTCTTTAGCTACATCTTTCGAGTTTGAGTGTTTGTGATGTACATCTTCACACCAAGGTTTCCCAAGTCTCCTTAGGCCTTTATGTATCCTATATATGCATAATCATAGAATCTGTCACATCATTGATAGACAACCAATATGACACCTTTTTGGATCTTTCATGCCATGCTTTATATGCATGCACCTACTGTGGGGCTCGATTTTCTTCAGCAATCTCTAGGTCCTTTTCATCATCACCTCTGATGAACTCCCAATATCCTATGATGAGTTCATCATCACCTATGATGAACTCCCAATATCCTTTTCCCATGCTTGGAAAATATTCTTGTCTAGCTTCTTGCTCACAATCTATGACAAGTTATCAAACATCCTTACTTGCAGCAACTTACCAAACAGTGCTTGTAAAACAAACTTTATGCACTTGAAAATCTACAATCTTTAACAATGGTACTATAAACCTGTTATAGTGTCATTATTGTATGTGAATCACTCATATATCTACAAACACATGCGACACTTAGATTCTCTACATAGACTATCCTACAACCGAATTCCTTCTATAACTTTGCTTTGACCGAAAATTGGGCTACATAGTAAAAATCAACACTTTTGAAGAGTGTCTGTGAAAATTTGAAGAGCTAAAACAAGGCCATAAATGCACCCAAATTGTGTAAAAATAGGTAAAAACTCAATTAACAAAGTTAATTACACATAATATGGTCTTCTTTCTTCACCCAAGAGGATGCCTCAATCTAAGACAATGATTTCCTTATCTGTCTGTAGTTCTCACAGCTACCAATGGTGTTGCTCCAAAATCAAAGAGAAAAAGAGATGGAAATACCCTTATCCATGAACTGCTTCCTTGCTTGCCTTGTTCTAACCTCTTGCTTGCCTCTTTATCTCTCACATGAACCAGAGCTCTAATATCATAAAGAGAATTAGAGAGAGAGAGAGGGAGAGCTTGAGTTTCTTTACAAGAAAACACACACACACAAGAGACCAAGATACATGAGAGAGATGGATGGCTGAATATTCTTCTCTTCTCTACAACCATTAACATAAAGAGATAAGAGTACATAATATAAGGGAGATAAGAGTACATAATATAAGAGATAAGATATTCTTCTCTTCTCTACAACCATTAACATAAAGAGATAAGAGTACATAATATAAGGGAGATAAGAGTACATAATATAAGGGAAAGTACTCTCCTACTATAACATATAATGGTCAATCCATGGTGTGAACCCGATATTGTGCCATACTCTAGTAATCCAAAAATGGCTATCACATAGCCTGTTATCCATTGGTGGCATATCAACCATAATCTCACCAACTGTGGTAGTGGCATAAATGTGGATGCTATCACTTAGGCAAGTGGGTCATTAATGTCTACAACACTAGCTAAGATCAATATCTCAACAATTCTATTAGGTCCCAACCAAGCTTCTATATAAGTGCAAGGATTCCTTTGAATTTGGATTCCAAAAACAAGAAAAACCAAACCATAAACCTCTGCAAACCATGCCATCAAACACCATACAAAATCTAGAGTGGAGACCAAAATCCATGTTGAGATATCGAGCTCAACTAGTGCTACGATAGACATTGATGACCCGCATGGGTGATAGCTTCCGCATCTACACCACTGCCATGGTTGGTGAGATTATGGGTGATATGTAGCTAGTGAGATGACAAGCTATGTGACAGCCATTTTGGATTACTAGAGATTAGCATAGTTATAGAGCCAACTCATTTAGTCGGGTTCACATTATAGACCGACACTTGTATGTTGTAGTAGTTGAGTACTAAACCCATACAGTGTGTACTCTTATCTTTATGTTATGTTGGTTGAGTAGAGAAGAAGAAGATAGAAGAAAAATCAGCTAACCCATACAGTGTGTACTCTTATCTTTATGTTATGTTGGTTGAGTAGAGAAGAAGAAGATAGAAGAAAAATCAGCTATCCATCTCTCTCTCTTGTGTCTTGCTCTTGCTTGTGTGTGTGTGTGTTTCCTTGCTAGGGTTTGAAGCTCTCCCTCTCCCCCACATTCTCTCTATGGTATCAGAGCCTAGTTCATGTAAGAGCTAAGGAGGCAAGCAAGAGGTAAGACCAAGCAAGGAAGGAATCGGTACTACACGGGTAAGAGCACCATCATCTCTTTCCCCTTCTTGGTTTAGGTACAACACCCCCCTCAATAGCTTTAGGAGCTACACATCTCCAATTGAGGAGTTGTCTTCACGGGAGCGGAGCTACAAGGTAGGTATATTGTCCTATTGGATGGAATTTTCCAGCGAGATTTGCATTTTGGGCGCGTTACGGGCGTCATTTTGTCACTGCAGTGTATTTTCGGCAGTTTTCTGGCGGAAGTTCTTGTAGAGAACTGTTTTTGCTCAAAATCTGGTTATTGTAGTGCAGTAGTGCATTTTGGAAGTGCAGACAAAGTTTGCACATGTATTGTTGATACTGGGAGTATGTACGTGTACTCTGGTCACATTTGGTGACCAGAGTATGTACATGTATTGTTGATACTGGGAGTATGTACATGTACTCTGGTCACATTTGGTGACACACAAGCTATGCTGAAGTACCGCTGCTACACAAGTTATAGGAGATACTGATGTATTACAGATTGCATACAAAATTTTTCTGTTTACAGGTTATTTGATTGCTCATTGCAGTTAGGGAGAATATTTCCAACTTTCGGGACTTGACATCTATGCTGATGATAGAAGAAAAGGCTTTAGGTGAGGATTCTTCTTCACATAAAGCAAGAATACATCAGAACGGGCCTTCTACTCTAATTCAAGTAGAGGCAGAGGTAGAGGCCACGGTCGAGGCCAAGGTGGCGACCAACAAGGAAATCAGAATTCTGGACAACAACAGTCCAATGATTCATAGTAGCAATCATACACAGGTGGAAGAGGCCAGTCTAGAGGGAGGGGGAGCCAAAGAGGCCAAGGTGGTTGGCAAAGAAATCAAAATGCAAATAGCATAGAGTGCTATTACTATGGCAAACCAGGACACATGGAAAAGGACTGCTACAAAAAGTAGAACGACATTAAAAGTGGGAAGTTGCAGCAAGGCAACTATAGGATATGTTGTATATCCATCATATCTCAACCTGTCAACAGGGTATCTAACCCTCGTAGACCTACGTACACCTGGATCACTACCAAGTGTCCTCAAAACAGCCCTGGTTCTTCTTACACTAGGAATAACCACAGACGGAATGCCAAGCTCATCATCAAGGCTCTGCTCAGAGTCACTAGAGTCACCATCCACATATGAGTGACTTGCTGACAGATCAAGCGCAAAAGTTTGATCTACCTTTTCCTTCCCTTTCCTGATACATGTGTACCTGCATCATTCCTCAACCTGCCTGACCATGGGCTAACATTGGATCCACTGCTCAAGGACTCCCCAGGTCCACTCAGCACCTGTGTGACGATTGCTGCTCTACATGTGGTGCAACATCAGCACTTCTTACATTTGCATCTTCTGTTGCCTTCACTACTGGTGCATACCAGCTACTCATCTCATCGAAGACAACATCTCTGCTTACTCGCATCTCACGAGTGGTAGGGTTATAGCATCTATAACCTTTTTGCACCATAGCATAACCAATGAAGATGCATTTATTTGCCTTTGGATCCAACTTTGTTCTCACTTCATCAAGAACATGTACATATGCAATATACCCAAACAATTTCAAGTGAGACACATCCGGTCTTATGCCTGTAAACTTTTGTTCAGGAGTCATACCATGAACAGCTGCAGACAGTGGGTGTTCTGTTCATAATGTACACAACAGTTGCTACTGCTTCTGCCCAAAAGTAATGTGGTATATTCTTTTCAGCCTTCAAGACACATGCCACTTCTGCAATGTGCCTGTTTTTCCTTTCTGCAACACCATTCTGTTGTGAAGTGTACCTGCACGAAAATTGCCTCCTGATTCCCTACTTTCTCAGGAAATCGCTGAACTCATTGGAGAAATATTCTCCCCCACCATCTGATCTTAGGCATTTTATTTGCATGCTTTTTTCCTTCTCGACCAAGGCTTTATATCTCGGATCTTAGGCATTTTATTTGCATGCCTTTTTCCTTCTCGACCAAGGCTTTATATCTCTGAAAGTGAGCAAACACCTCACTTTTCTCCTTCATGAAATAAACCCACACTTTCCTAGTGCGGTCATCACTGAATGTAACATAGTACTTGCAACCTGCAATTGTTGCAGTCTTGGTTGGTCCCCATACAACTGAATGTATGACATCCAATGGCCTTACACTAACATGCTTTTCATGTGGGAAAGCATGTTTGGCCTGCTTACCAAGTTGGCATGCTTCACATACCTTATGCATACCGTCAACCTTAAACTTTGGCAAACCTACAACAATATTTTGGGCCTACATAGACTTCAGTCATTGTACATTCACATGACCAATGCGCTTGTGCCATATGTCAATATCTGCAATGACACCTGTTCTATGTGCAAACATGGCTGCCTTTATCTCATGCATGCTCACATCCAAAGTAAACATCCTACCATTTCCATTACCCTTTGCAACCAAGCGACACTTATTTTTGAAGTCTTCCACAAAACATCCTTGAGGATTAAACCTCACTTGTTGTAGACCCTGATTAACCATCTATCCAAACAACAGAAACCAGGTTCTTTGTAATATTTAGAACATGAAGTACATCAGCTAAGTACTTCATTTTGCCATCCTGCATAGGCAATGGTAGTTTAATAACATGCGCAATGGGATGCGTAGTATCATCACCTATTTCTACATAACTTGGTTTTTCCATTTTCTGCATATCTCTAAACCACTCAGCATGACTAGCCATGTGGTTAGAAGCGTCAGAATCCATATACCATATATCTTGAGATCCTAACACATACCCTGTTATGGAACTAAGCATGTGCTACATCACAAACAGCTGCTCACTTCTGTCACCACTTCCATGCTTGCTAAATAAACACATAAATCACTCCATCTGACCATCAACTAATTGACTCAATCCTTTGGCTAAACTAGATGACTAATTGACTCAGATCCTTCAACATATGTATTCTCCAAGGGACAAACACCCAGACACTCTAGCCCACACAAAGACTCACCTTAACAACCCTCAAACTGATAGCAACTTACACTCAGCTGACTCTAAAACACTTTCATCCAACTGTCTGACTGATTCATTGACCCTGACTATCAAACCCAATCAACCACCACTTCCTCTCAACCCAGTCATACTATGTCTACCCTTCTAGATTACTTCCACTAATGTACTGCTAGCTCCAGATGACCTGTAAACACGAGTTACCTTCAGATCTGACTCCAAGTTGACTCCTCAGATCATAGAGCTTCATCCATAATTGATTTCTCACCAACAAATTTCATCAAAACAAACTACAGATGCTTTCCCAATTGACTTTTTCCCAATTTATCACATGAAATCCTATACATACATATATCGATAAATATATGTAAATATATATTTATTCATGTAAATATATATATGTACTTATTTCTTGTTTTAAAAAATTATTTGAATAAATCTTAAGAAAATATATTTTTTAAATTTAAAGGTTAGATTACTATTCACATAAAATAGATTTTTTTATCATTATTGATAAATATTAGTTTTAAATTAAAATAGTAAAACTTATTTTAATATTTTTTTACTAAATAACATATAGAAATGTTTTAAATGAATTATAACTAGTCGATAATATATGTGACGTTTATAAGATATCAAAATGAAATAAAAGTGAATGTAAAATAGTAAATAAATCGTTAATCTATTAATGTTGCAGGTCTGCAAAGGTTTTCTTGGGAAATGTTGGAGCAACTTCTATTGAAGTTCCTTTCATGGATGGAAAGGCTATGGCTTTGCATAAAACACTACAAGAAAAGCTTAATTGCCATCATGATGTGGTGTTAGAGGCATTGATTGAAATGGATAGGGTTTATCAAGCATATTCTTTTCAGCCACCATCAAGGCACGTGGCACTTCTGCAATGTGCATGTTTTTTCCTTTCTACAACACCATTCTGTTGTTGCGGAATATACCTACACGTAAACTGCTTCTTGATTCCCTGCTTTCTCAGGAAATCGCTAAACTCATTGGAGAAATATTCTCCCCCACCATCTGATCTTAGGCATTTTATTTGCATGCTTTTTTCCTTCTTGACCAAGGCTTTAAATCTCTGAAAGTGAGCAAACACCTCACTTTTCTCCTTCATGGAATAAACCCACACTTTCCTAGTGTGGTCATATCAATGAATGTAACATAGTACCTGCAGCCTACAATTGTTCTAGTCTTGGTCGGTCTCCATACATCTGAATGTATGATATCCAATGGCCTTGCACTAACATGCTTTTCATGTGGGAAAGCATGTTTTGTCTGCTTATCAAGTTGTTATGTTTCACATACCTTATGCATACCGCCAACTTAAACTTTGGCAAACCTACAACAATATTTTGGGCCTACATAGACTTCAGTCCCTGTACATTCACATGACCAATGAGCTTATGCCATATGTCAATATTTGCAAATGACACCTGTTCCATACACAAACATGGCTACCTTTATCTCATGTATGTTCACATCCAAAGTAAACACCCTGCCATTTTTGTTACCCTTTGCAATGAAGCGACACTTATTTTTGAAGTCTTCCACAAAACATCCTTGAGGATTAAACCTCACTTGCAGACCTTGCTCAACTATCTGTCCAAAACAGAAACCAGGTTCTTTGTATTTTTGTTACCCTTTGGAACCAAGCGACACTTATTTTTGAAGTCTTCCACAAAACATCCTTGAGGATTAAACCTCACTTGCAGACCCTGCCCAACAGAAACCAGGTTCTTTGTAATATTCGAAACATAAAGTACATTAGCCAAGTACTTCAATTTGCCATCCTGCATAGACAATGGCACTTTACCAACATGAGCAATGGGATGCACAATATTATCACCTGTTTCTACATAACCTTGTTTTTTTTTAATTTTTTGCATGCATGACTGGTCATGTGATTAAAGGCTCCAAAATCCACATACCATATATCTTGAGATCCTGACACATCCCTTGTTATGGAACTAAGCATGTGCTACATCACAAACAGCTGCTCACTTCTATCACCTCCTTGTTTGCTAGATGATGCATAGTTGCCTTGCTAAAGCTTTCCACTTTTAATGTCGTTTTGCTTTTTGTAGCACTTCTTTGCCATGTGTCTTGGTTTGCCACAGTAATAGCACTCTATGCTATTTGCATTTTGATTTCTTTGCCAACCACCTCGGCCTCTTTGGCTCCCCCTGCCTCTAGACTGGCCTCTTCCACCTAGTGTATGATTGCTGTTGTAAATCATTGGTGGAGTGTTGTTGTCTAGAATTTTGATTTCCTTGTTGGCCACCACCTTGGCCTTGACCATGGCCTCTACCTCTGCCTCTACCTAAATTAGAGTAGAAGGTCTATTCCGATGTGTTCTTGCTTTGTGAAGAGGAATCCTCACCTAAAGCCTTTTCTTCTATGATCAGCATAGATATCAAGTCCCAAAAGTTAGGAATATTCTCCCTAACTGCAATGGAGGTCTTGAATGGCTTGTACTCTTTGCCAAGCCCATTTAGATAGACACTCACCAAAGCATCATCCTCAACTAATACATTAATAGACCCAAGGGATTCAACAATGCCCTTGATCTTTAAGCCATATTCATTGATGGACATGCTTTTCTTTTCCACAGTATGTAACTCTTGCTTTAACTACAACTTCCTTGCCTTTGTGTTAGTATGGAACATCTGAACTAGATTCTGCCATGCAACTGCTGAAGTGTTTGCATCCTGTATGTGTCCTATCATCATAGTGTCTGTGACACTAATTGAAAGCCAGTGTACATGACTTTTCTTGCACCCTGGTTCCAATCCTTGAATGCCTTTATATCTGTAGGAGTGGCATTCTCCTCAGATAACTCTTGAGGCTCCTCATTGTCTCCTTGTACATAATCCCAAAATCCTTTATCCATTAGGAAATGGGTCATTCTAAACTTCCAGGCATGGAAGTTATTCTTATCCAGCTTCTCACCACCACTAACAATCTGATTAATTTCGTCAGATATGTTTTTCTACAACAATCAAATAACCTACAAACACATAACTTCTATATGCAACCTGTAATATAGGAGTATATCTTGTAATTGCTATAGCAGCAGTACTTGAGCACAGCCTGTGTGTCACCAAATGTGACCAGAGTATATGTACATACACCCATTATCAACAATACATGTGCAAACCTTGTCTGCACTTCCAAAATTCACTGCTACACTACAATAACCAGATTTCGAGTAGAACTAGTTCTCTACCAGAACTTCCAGAACACTGCCGAAAACGAGGCCCGTAACATGCCCAAAATGTGAATCTGGTCCAAGAAGGGTGGTAAAGTGCCATTGTCTAAATGAAATACTTGGCTGATGTACTTCATGTTCCAAATATTATAGTGGACAGATGGTTGAGCATGGTTTGCAAGTGAGGTTTAATCCTCAAGGATGTTTTGTGGAATACTTCAAAAATTAGTGTCGCTTGGTAGCAAAGGGTAATAGAAACAGCAAGACGTTTACTTTGGATGTGAACATGCCTAAGATAAAGGTAGTTTTGTGGGGCCTATTAGTCTGACAGCTCATCCATCTCAAGCCCGCTACATAATCGTAGCCACTGATTATTTCACAAAGTGGGCAGAGGCCAGAACTTCAAAGAAAGCAGATGCGCCAAAATTTGTATATGAGCAAATCATATCACGATTCGGCTACCCATTGGAATTGGTGAGTGATGACGGTTCACATTTCATTAATGAGGTGATTAATCAATTGCTTGCAGGATTCTTGGTAATCCATCATAAATTGTCACCATACTACCCCCAAGCAGATGGTCAGGTGCACGGCAGAAAGTACCAATAAGATTTTGTGTACCATCTTGAGATGAAAACTGTGGAAGCAAGTCGAACAGATTGGGAGCATAAGCTTACAGTAGCTCTTTGGGCCTACCGCACATCCTATAAGGTGGCAATAGGATATACTCCTTTCTGTCTAACTTATGGTGTTGAAGCAGTTATGCCCATGGAATACTTAGTCCCAAGCTTAAGAATTGCTATACAAGAACATCTAATTGAAAATGCATTAGCTGAAAGGCTAATTGACTTAGAAAAACTGGATGCGACCTGGTTGATAGCATCACACAGACTCATGGTTGAAAAGTTGTGTAGAAAACATTAGTTTGATAGAGACCTCAAGCAAAAAGTGTTAAAAATGTGGGACCTTGTCCTCATGTATAGTGTGGGAAGCGCCAAGAAAAAGAATTTGAAATACCGCGGTTGGGACCATTCCGCATATTAGAAATCACACCTCAAGGGTCTGTCCGAATAGAGACAATTTGTCATCCAAATGGAGGGCTATGTCAATGGGAGTAAACTAAAAAAATACTTTGGACCATTAACCCAAAAGATGCTCTTCCAAGAACACCTCTTTAAAAAACAGAAGCAATTAGCAAAAGAAAAGATCCAGCAACACAAGATGAGGCTAAAGCTAGGCAAGCAATAACTAAAATGTAACTAAAATGTAGAAGGGCCTAATTCATGTCAATATGGCATCCATAACCTTGGTCGACGAAGAGGATCTAAGCATTGAACCAGCAAGACTCAAGTTGGGACTCATAACAAATAAGGGCATTGCAACAAGTGTTGCATTGATAGATACGGGATCAAGCCACAACCTAATCTCATATGATACTTGGATAGCCTTAGGGAGACCAAACTTGGAACACACGAATTCAAAAGTTCGTAGTGTGCACTTAACAACCACAGAGGCCGTTGGGTATTTAAATGTTAACATTTCCATCAATAATAATCCCTTGGTTGGAAAGGTGTTTGTAAAGCCTGTAGGTACAATGGAAGAGGAGATGATCTTAGGACGATCCTGGATCTGTGCCAACAAGTGAAATATCCAATGGGAAGACAGAACAACATCGCTAACCATCGGTGAAAAAGTCATGTCCATACCATTATGGACCTCGGAAAATCAAGGCAAACAAATCGCTGTGCAGAAGCGGTACTTCAAAAAACAGAATCTACACCCACCGTGTTCAAATTGACTACACAAAGCCCAACATACAAGAGTACATATAAATGGGTACCCAAGATTCACCCAAAGGGTCAACCTGAATGAATGATGAACGTTCTCATGAGAGAACCCAATTCAAAAGTCAACCATTGACACCACCTACAAAGTGGCAGAAGGTCAAGAACTTGCAGAAGCCTCATGATGATGACTGCCGTCAACAGCGGATCTGAAAAGACCTATTGCGAGCACAAGGCTACTATCAAGGCAATACAAGAATATGGTTACCCAAAAGAAAATATGTGATAGACGCCACAACAGGTTTGAATCAATATACAAAAGAGGGTAAGAGCTTTTAGCATCAACTCCCCAAAAGGACAAACCCCACACCTACACTTGTGTGGAGAAGGAAGAAAATTCAGCAACCTGAGTTGAGAATGACTCAAACAACAACAATACCCACAGTAAATACAGAATTGAACAATATGTGTGAAGGAAAAGCAAGGGTGTCCCCAGTATAAGCAATACACAACTAGACACCGCAACAAAAATATTTAATTGGGTGTGGAAGGAACACTAAAAGTCCCCTAATTAGAATTAAAAAGATTTTATCAAAAAATGCCTAGAAGAAGTACAAGAGAAAACCCTTGGTTTCCATGGTAAAATTAAAAGAAAAAGAAAAGCAATGCATCATCATGTGCATGCGGGTGTGTTTGAGCACAAAAATTTGATTTTATAAACTTCACATGAAACAACAGAAAAATACTTCACACCATGAAGTACCCAAAATGTTTCACGACGTGAACTATTTTTGGTGTTTCACGCCATGAAGAACCCAAAACTGTTTCACGACGTGAACCTTTTTTAGTGTTTCACGCTATGAAAAAGTGCAAAGAAGCTCACGCCGTGAAACGGTAAGAACTGCGGAACCAATCACAAAATGACAGGTGGATTGATCATTTAACGTAGCCGCCGTGTCTGACGGCTACGCTATAAAATCGATTTGCTTTCTTGATTTTGTCACTTTCACTGGTGATTTCACGTTTTATTTCATCAATTCCTTGCGTGCTTTCGACTCCTTGCTCCTGACATCACCTTCCCGACCTCTCAAGGTGGGAGCTATACCTTTCCTTTCCTTCTTTTTTGGTTCTTTGTTTTTTGTTGTTGTTTCTTTTGAATGTGTATATTTTTTGATGGGTGTTGAAATTGTATCTCTTTTGATTATTATTAGCGATTCATAGATTGATCAACAAATGAAAACGTAAAATGCATATGTAAAAACGTAAGATATCAACCTTCCAAGAAAAATCTACATGAATACATAAGGTGTAGAAAACAAAAAATCTAGCCTCATTGTCACAAAAACTTTTGGTAAAGTCTATAACTTCACGAGAGAACTTCATGTCCCCAAGTCTGCAAATTCACGGGAGACCTTCACGTCCCCAAACTTCACGGGAGACCTTCACGTCCCCAAGTCTGCAACTTCACGGGAGACCTTCACATCCCCGAACTTCACGGGAGACCTTCACGTCCCCGAACTTCACGGGAGACCTTCACGTTCACGCATCACATTCATGCCTACGTTGCTTCATGGAGAAACCTTTTACGCCTTCAAAGTCACACCTTCTACTATATGGGAAGGCCCTTTCCCTCACATACTAACACTAATTAACACAATTTTTAAAAAAAAGGTGGCTTCCACCAGTCATTCGACTGACAATATATGGTTGTACAGATGTCTATGTCAGAATCTGAGTCCCAGGAGCAACCACCTCCAACACAAGCTAGCAGTGCCACAATGCTGAGAGTGCCAGCAAGCTGAGGACCAACTTCTTGGGCCCTAATGCCAAGTCCTTCCAAGGAACTCTCATCAGAAAACAGGTCACTACACCACATGGGAAAATCACTGTGCAGTGCCACAGTAAGGAGTGCCTCCATCTATTGGAAGATGCGAACGTAAAAGACGTTTACAGCTCCCCGTGGTGGGTGGGCAGTCAATGCCCCATAGACGCATAATAGATACAATGCCATCAAGGAGATGCTAAAGAGAGATTCTTATAACTCCAATGGGGCAGAGTACGAGAACATCAAGGATAAAGCCACGGATAAAGCTTGCAGAGCCATGTCGATGATGATGCAAATTAAACCAGTTGACAGGTGTGGAGTGGAAAAAAAACAAGGAAACAGGCCTCTATAGCTTCCCACTCCCCCAACCTTGGAATCACTAGCACAAAATAGGGGCACCATAGTCAAAGTAAACACGCAGCAAACACATATGCTCTCACTGTGTGCATGACGAGGTAATCGAAGGCTGGCACAAGGTGCGCTGTGAGACTGTAAACCCGTGGACTACACCACCAAACATGTCAATCACGCCTTCTCCTTCAAATCAACACACACGAGATACGAACACACAAACCATAGCCAAATACCTCACCAATATCATCCATCTTTGAATTCCCAACCAACACTTCCATACAAGCTTCTTCCGACACACGTAAGCTTTTGCTTCACACCATCTCACATACATGACACCTTCAAATCAACACACAAGATGTATACTCATGAGGCTGTCTCCCCTTCATCTTGGCAACATATACCTGGGCCATGGCAGAGAGCAGCAGCCCAACAAAACAACACATCTCTACTCGCCATCAGCAGCAATACTAGTAAAAGACAACACACCCTTTGGTTACTAGCTACCCACAAACATGACGACTGATCCCTCTCTCACCTCCTCTCAGAACATCATCACCTCAGCCCTCGAGCTGCCCTCAGACACCAGCGGCAGCAAACCAACAAAACACACACCCCTCGACTGAGACACCAGGGGGCAGCAACCCAACGAAACAACACACACACACTCTCTCACTGGCAACAATACTAACAAAAACAAAACACGAGCTACTCAGAGGCATCTACCCAATCAAAACAACTCACCTCTGAGCTCTGCAGTTGTGGCAGTAATACGAGAAAATGAGCAAACAACATGCCACATGCGCTACCAACCATCGGCGCGGCTAAACAAACAATCAAAACAACTCACCTCTGAGCTCTACCGGCTCTACGGCAGCTATACAAATAAGTACACCACTCTGCACTTAGAGGCGGCTACCTCAACAATGTACACACACATAAAAAACTCTCTCTGGCATCACCAGACACCAGCCGCAGCAGCAATATTGCCATCGCCATCACTCTAAGAAAAAGCCACCACTCTATAGCGATCACGTCGTGTATGAGCTACGATGGCCACGACCATCATTCCCTGCAGAGCCGCACCACACACTCTTCATTAGCTACACCATAAATACCAAACAGGGCTATTGTAGTCGGTGCCATGCACTGTCGACCATCTTCACATGCTTACTAAATATGGCCAACACCTACACACTATAGGCGCCAGAGAACGACATCCAGAATTAGCCCAGGATCAACCAGCCATCATGCCAATTGGAGTTCCCATAAACTTCCATGTGAAGGCATTACCAAGAGCTCGTAAAAAAGCATAAAATCATCCTGTTCCAACATACATGCATCAAAGCCCAAAGGCTGCAAACATCAAAGGCCTTTCGCAAGCTTTCCACACATTGGAGACCAATCTTCCCCAAGGCCATACGCACAGCTACAATGAAAAAAAAACTCCAAACCTCAAGCACCTGCTCCCAAAAAAAAACCATGCATGCTACTACCAAACCATCAACTCTGTACACCTGCCAGGGCATTCAGGGCAAAGCTTTTTTGCATGCCATGCATTCCATATGTACACAAGCCCAAAACACCTTCACAAAATTTTTCCTGACATACTTTGCCCAACCCCTAGCCTGCTAGAGCATTTATGCTCAACAGAAAAAAGATAAAGTCCAATAGCTATCCACTTGGTCAAAAGGAAACTGTTGTAACTCACCATCCCATTTCCCAACATCTGTGAAAAATAATGGCTGCATCACTACATACCAAACATCAACCATATGTGCTACAAAATCATTTTCATCCATCATTTGATAAGCATTCACAGACTCTGACCACGCAGCATCACCCTCAAGCATTCGCTCTTCAAATAAACCATGAAAAAACACTTCACCCACAACAAACCTCCTTGTCTTCAAAACCTATGGCATTGTAACTTCTAGCATCCAATTCATCAATACCAGTGAAGGCCAAGTTCCAACATTTTGACCTTTATGCACACAAAAATCCACATCCTTTCCAACATTAGTGTTCACAAGCACTTCCAACTCTTGTAAAATAGGCATCTCTTCAAAACCATACAACTCAACTGGTTCAGAATCCTTGTCATCTATGGACCTTGTCTTTAGCATTTCAGCAATACGCAAAGAAGCCTTAGTTACATTCTCAACCATATTTGCATCCATGTCCATCTCTGGCTCCTGTTCATCAAGGCTAGCAACTTCCCAAATATCATCCTCAAGCACAATACTCACATCACAACGCTCTTCATCAGCCCAATCTACATGCATATCTTCTTGAGTGTTGCCAACTCCCCTAGTATCATCGTCCAGACTCCCCAGTGTTGAGATATCGAGCTCGTCTAGTGAGGCGGAC
Source organism: Cibotium barometz (assembly GCF_041138505.1). Classification (NCBI taxonomy): domain Eukaryota; kingdom Viridiplantae; phylum Streptophyta; class Polypodiopsida; order Cyatheales; family Cibotiaceae; genus Cibotium; species Cibotium barometz. Next base: position 50,520,492 of record NC_141055.1, read on the forward strand.
ACTGATGACCTGCCTGGGGGATAGGCCCCACACTTACACCACTAGCATGGTTGGTGAGATCCTGGGTGATATGCGGCCAGTTGGATGACAGGCTATGTGACAGCCATTCTAGAGACTGGCATAGTTATAGCGCCAGCTCATTTAGTTGGGTTCACACTATAGAGAACCCGTGTATGTATTGGTTGAGTACCTTTCATATTATGAGTACTCTTATCTTGTATATGGTGTGTTGAGTGTTGAGTGAAGAAGAAGAAGATTTTCAGCCTCTCACCTTGTGTGTTCTCTATTAGGGTTTTGTGAGTGTGTGTGTGTGTGCTTGCAAGAGCTCAAGCTCTCTTCCCCCCTGCATCTTTTCATGGTATCAGAGCCTGGTTCGTGCTAAGGGCTGAGCTGCAAACAAGAGAACCATAGGAAGCGGTACGAGGGTAAGAGCTTTAACTACTCTTCCCTATTTGTGTTGGTGACTACACCCTTGTCGGGAGCTCTACGGGACGCACCGGCAAACGATCTCTGATTGAGGAGCTTTCTTCGCGGGAATAAAGCTATAGGGCAACTATACTGTCCTATATCGGACGACTTTTTCTAGGCCGAAAACGCGTTTCGAGCGCGTCTGGACCTCCGTTTTCCAGAAAGCAGGCGATTTCGAGCACTGCGGGTAAGTCATCGATTCTCTGCAGAACTCTCTTTTAAGAACTGCAGGAAGACAGATTGACTGTGTAGACACAGTGGGTGCTGCAAAGAGGTCGACAGTTGCCATTGGGTGTATGTATGCACATTGAAGTCATTGGTTGTGACATTTGAGAGTACTACAGTACCACTGCAGAAAATATAGCAGTTTGTGCAGGAAAAACCAGAGTGTTGTTTCTGGTAAATTTGTGTATCTGGCAAGATGTCAAATGATGGCATAACCCAGATTGTGGCTGAGAAGCTTGATAAGAATAACTTCCATGCTTGGAGGTTCAGGTTGACGAATTTCCTTATGGGAAAGGGCTATTGGGACTACATAGAAGGTGAGCATGAAGAGGCACCAGAGATATCGGACATAAATCCAACTGCTGCAGATGTGAAAGAGTTTAAAGACTGGAACCAAGGAGCGAGGAAAGTAATGTACAGGACACCATGATTGGGCATATCTAGGATGCCAAGTCCCCCAAGGAGGCATGGGACACCTTGGTAAAACTCTATGAAACAAATACCAAGGCACGCAAGATACAGTTGAAGAACGAACTTCATACTGTGGAGAAAAAGAGTATGTCTGTGAATGACTATGCATTGAAGATAAAGGGTATTGTGGAATCCCTTGCATCTATTGGTGTGTCAGTAGATGATGATGATAAGGTGGAAGTCTGTCTACGTGGTCTCGGGCCACAATACAAGGCATTCAAGATGTCTGTTCAGACTCGGGAAAACATTCCCAACTTTATAGATTTGGTGTCTATGCTGATTATAGAAGAGAAGAGCTTGGGTGAAGACCAACAGCCTTCACAAAACAAAAACAGTTCAGAGCAATAGGCCTTCTACACAAGTTCAGGAAGAGGACAAGGTAGAGGAGGCCGTGGACGCATTCAAGGAGGTGGCCGAACAGGTAATCAGAATTATGGACAACAGCAGCAGCAACAACAGTCCCAGAATACACAACAACAACAACACGCAGGTGGAAGAGGCAAATTCAGAGGCAGGGGGAGTCAAAGAGGCCGTGGAAATTGGCAAAGGCAGTATAATGATGCACGTGAATGCTATTAGTGTGGTAATCCTGGTGCAAGCAAAATGTTATAAGAAGCACGCTGACATGCAAAATGGGAAAGTGCAGCAAAACAACTATGCATCCTCAAGCAGAAATAATGAGGATAATGAAAGGTTGTTTGTTATGCAGCATGTCGTGAATGCCATGTCTGAAAATGTTGATGCAGCACAAAAAGATGATGTATGGTATGTGGATTCAGGTGCTTCGAACCACATGACAAGTCATGGGGAGTGGTTCAAGGAGATGAAAAACCCAGAAAGACCAAGTTTTGTGGAAACAGGGGATGACACTGCTCATCCAATTGCCCATGTTGGAGATGTGCCATTGTCTATGCAGGATGGCAAAGTGAAGTATCTTGCAGATGTACTTCATGTACCGAACATAACAAAGAATCTGGTTTCAGTTGGCCAGATGATTGAGCAGGGTTTGCAGGTTCGGTTTAACCCTGATGGTTGTTATGTAGAAGACTTTAAAGACAAGTGCAGGTTGGTTGCAAAAGGTAACAGAGTAGGCAGAATGTTTACGTTGAATGTAGACATGCCTGAAGTGAGTGCTGCGATGTTTGCAAATGGTTCAGGGATTGTTACAGACACAGACATTTGGCATAAAAGAATTGGACATGTGAATGTGCAGCGAATGAAGTCTATTCAGACTAAAGGAATTGTGACAGGGCTGCCAAAGTTTAAAGTGGAAGGTATGCAGAGAATATGTGAAGCATGCCAATTTGGAAAACAAACAAAGCATGTATTTCCACGAAATAGATATGTGAGCAGAAATGCACTAGATGTTGTGCATTCAGATGTATGGGTCCTACGAAGACCATGTCTATGGGAGGCTGTAGATATTATGTGACATTTATTGATGATCACACAAGGAAAGTGTGGGTATATTTCATGAAGGAGAAGAGTGAGGTGTTCACTTACTTTCAGAATTTCAGAGTTTTGGTTGAAAAACAAACAGGGAAATATGTAAAGTGCCTAAGGTCAGATGGAGGGGGAGAGTACTTCTCCAATGAGTTCTCTGAATTTTTGAAGCAGAATGGTATTCGGAGACAGTTTACATGCAGATACACTCCGCAGCAAAATGGAGTTGCTGAGCGGAAAAATAGGCACATTGCTGAGATTGCGCGAGCATTGATGGAAGAGAAGAATATGCCGCATAGCTATTGGGCTGAGGCTATTTCTACAGCAGTATACATCATGAACAGGACTCCAACTGCAACCATACATGATGTAACTCCAGAGGAGAGGTTTACTGGCAGAAAACCAGATTTGTCTCATCTGAAAGTCTTTGGATGCATTGCATATGTGCATGTGCCAGATGAGAGCTGAGAACTAAGTTGGATCCGAAAGCTGAAAAATTTGTGTTTATTGGATATTCCCTTGAGCAAAAGGGATACATGTGTTATAACCCTACTACACGTGAGTTGGGTAAGCAGGGATGTTGTCTTTGATGAGATGAGCAGCTGGTATGCTGCTGAAAAAGAAGCTGTTGGGTCTAATGTGAGTTGAAGTGTGGTTGCACAGAATGCAGGTCAACAATCACAGTCTTTGAGTGGACCAGGAGAGTCCTCATCTAGTGGGTCTGTTGATAGACCATGGAGTGGCAGGCTGGGTCATAATACTGAAAAGATGCAGGGGGGAAGAGAGCTTGAGCTCTTGCAAGCACACACACACACTCACAAAACCCTAATAGAGAACACACAAGGTGAGAGGCTGAAAATCTTCTTCTTCTCTACTCAACACTCAACACACCATATACAAGATAAGAGTACACACAATATGAAAGGTACTCAACCAAATACATACACAGGTTCTCTATAGTGTGAACCCAACTAAATGAGCTGGCGCTATAACTATGCCAGTCTCTAGAGTGGCTGTCACACAGCCTGTCATCCCACTGGCCGCATATCACCCAAGATCTCACCAACCATGCCAGTGGTGTAAGTGTGGGGCCTATCCCCCAGGCGGGTCATCAGTGTCCACCGCCTCACTAGAGCTCGATATCTCAACACTCCCCTCGAGCTCAACTCCATCTCATGTACACCAAGTGAAGCCCTGAATCTGCAGAGCTTCTCTGTACCCAATGCTTTGGTGAAGATGTCAGCTACCTGATCCTCTGTGCTGACATAAACAAGGTCAAGGTCTCCTGCCAAGACCCTCTCTCTGACGAAGTGGTAGTGGACCTCTATGTGCTTCGTACGAGCATGAAAGACTGGGTTCCTGGCCAATTGTATACTGCTAATGTTGTCACAGAAAATGACAACTTGTCTATCCACTGATAGACCCAAATCTGCAAGTAGCTTTCTCAACCAAGCTACCTCACATGCGGCCATAGCAGCTCCTCTGTACTCGGCCTCTGTACTCGATAGAGCAACCGTAGGCTGCTTCTTGCTACTCCAAGTCACAGCAGCACTCCCCAAAGAAAACATGAATCCACTGGTAGATCTTCTATCTGAGATACTACCAGCCCAATCAGCATCTGTGTACCCATGTACACATATCTCTGTCCCAGTCTCATAGAATAGTCCACAATGCAAAGTAGACTTCACATACCTCAGTATGCGTCTCACTCCATCCAAATGCGGTTTCCGTGGAACCTGCATAAACTGACTCACCAACCCAACAGCATAGCTCAAATCTGGTCTGGTGATCGTCATGTAGATCAAACTTCCTACTATGCGTCTGTACATAGTAGGATCCTCCAAGATCTCTCCTGAATCTGCACTCAACTTGCCATTCTGATCCAATGGCACAGAAATAGACTTACAGCCTGTCATACCATACTTGGACAACATGTCCAAGCCATACTGTCTCTGCAGTAATCCAATACCATGTGGTGACCTAATCACCTCAATGCCCAAGAAATATCTGAGCTCCCCCAGATCCTTCATCTCAAACTTCTGTCTTAGCAAGATCTTTACATCAAAGATCTCTGCATCATGGTCCCCCGTAATGATCAAGTCATCTACATAGATGACAACAAGCACAACTCCTCTATCACCATGTCTCACATACAATGAGAAATCTGCATTGGCTACATGAAAGCCAATAGTGACAAGATATTCAGAAATCTTGTCAGACCATGCTCTTGGTGCTTGCTTTAAGCCATACAAGGCTTTCTTCAACCTGCAAACATGCTCGGGGTGACCCACATCCTCATAACCAGGTGGCTGCAACATATACACCTCTTCTTGCAAATCCCCATGCAAGAATGCATTCTTTACATCCATCTGATGTAAAGACCATTGCTTTGACGCAGCCACTGCTAACACAACTCTCACCGTTGCCATCTTGGCAACTGGGCTGAAAGTTTCCTCATAATCAATCCCATATGTCTGCGCATATCCTTTGGCTACCAATCTAGCCTTGTACCTGTTTATGCTTCCATCACTGTTATGTTTAACTTTGTACACCCACTTGCATCCAATGGCTTTCTTGCCTTCAGGCAATTGCACTAAATCCCAAGTTTCATTTCCATATAGTGCATCCATCTCCTCATCCATAGCTTTCTCCCAACACACATTTCCAATAGCCTCATCAATGCATGTGGGCTCAACAACCTGCACAACCTTTGCCATATATGCATAGTGATGTGCCACATAACCATCATATGTAAATCTCTGCACAGGGTTCTTCACTCTCCCTGATCTTCGCAGCTTTTCATTCATGGCTTCCATAGCCTTCTTTACACCAGGTGTTCTCATAGCTGGGATCCCAAGCTCCTCATCAAGGCTCATATCTGAGCCACTAGACTCTCCATCAACATGAGAATGCCCTGCAGAAATGTCAGGCATACCAAGGGGCTCAACCACTTTCTCTTTTCCTTTACGTGATGTAGTAATCACATTTGCAGGGCTGGTATTATGACGCAGCCTGCCACTCCATGGTCTATCAACAGACCCACTAGATGAGGACTCTCCTGGTCCACTCAAAGACTGTGATTGCTGACCTACATTCGGTGCAACCACACTTCCACTCACATCAGCCCCAACAGTTTCTTTTTCAGCAACATACCAGCTGCTCATCTCATCAAACACAACATCCCTGCTTACCCTCAGCTCACGTGTAGCAGGGTTATAACACCTGTATCCCTTTTGCTCAAGGGAATATCCAATAAACACACATTTTTCAGCTTTCGGATCCAGCTTAGTTCTCAGCTCATCTGGCACATGCACATATGCAATGCATCCAAAGACTTTTAGATGAGACAAATCTGGTTTCCTGCCAGTAAACCTCTCCTCTGGAGTTACATCATGTATGGCTGCAGTTGGAGTCCTATTCATGATGTATACTATTGTAGAAACAGCCTCAGCCCAATAGCAATGCGGCATATTCTTCTCTTCCATCAATGCTCGCGCGATCTCAGCAATGTGCCTGTTTTTCCGCTCAGCAACTCCATTTTGCTGCGGAGTATATCTGCATGTGAACTGTCTCCGAATACCATTCTTCTTCAAGAATTCAGAGAACTCATTGGAGAAGTACTCTCCCCGTCCATCTGACCTTAGGCACTTTACATATTTCCCTGTTTGCTTTTCAACCAAAACTCTGAAATTCTGAAAGTGAGTGAACACCTCACTCTTCTCCTTCATGAAATATACCCACACTTTTCTTGTGTGGTCATCAATGAAAGTGACATAGTACCTGCAGCCTCCCATAGACATGGTCTTCGTAGGACCCCATACATCTGAATGCACAACATCTAGTGCATTTCTGCTCACATATCTGTTACGTGGAAACACATGCTTTGTTTGCTTCCCAAATTGGCATGCTTCACATATTTTTTGCATACCTTCCACTTTAAATTTTGGCAGCCCTGTCACAATTCCTTTTGTTTGCATAGACTTCAATCTCTGCACATTTACATGTCCAATTCTTTTATGCCATATGTCTGTGTCTGCAACAACTCCTGAACCATTTGCAAACATCGCAGCACTCATTTCAGGCATGTCTACATTCAACGTAAACGTTCTGCCCACTCTGTTGCCTTTTGCAACCAACCTGCACTTGTCTTTGAAATCTTCAACATAACACCCATCAGGGTTAAACCGAACCTGCAAACCCTGCTCAATCATCTGGCCAACTGAAACCAGATTCTTTGTTATGTTCGGTACATGAAGTACATCTGCAAGGTACTTCACTTTGCCATCCTGCATAGACAATGGCACATCTCCAATGTGGGCAATTGGATGAGCAGTGTCATCCCCTGTTTCCACAAAACCTGGTCTTTTCGGGTTCTTCATCTCCTTGAACCACTCCCCATGACTCGTCATGTGGTTCGAAGCGCCTGAATCCACATACCATACATTATCTTTTTGTGCTGCATCAACATTTTCAGACATGGCATTCACAACATGCTGCATAACAAACAACCTTTCATTGTCCTCATTATTTCTGCTTGAGGATGCATAGTTGTTTTGCTGCACTTTCCCATTTTGCATGTCAGCCTGCTTCTTATAACATTCTGACTGCACATGTCCTGGCTTACCACAATAGTAGCATTCACGTGCATCATTATATTGCCTTTGCCAATTTCCACGGCCTCTTTGACTCCCCCTGCCTCTGAATTTGCCTCTTCCACCTGCGTGTTGTTGTTGTTGTTGATTCTGGGACTGTTGTTGTTGCTGCTGCTGCTGGCCATAATTCTGATTACCTGTTCGGCCACCTCCTTGACCGCGTCCACGGCCTCCTCTACCTCGTCCTCTTCCTGAACTCGTGTAGAAGGCCTGTTGCTCTGAACTGTTTTTGCTTTGTGAAGACTGTTGGTCTTCACCCAAGTTCTTCTCTTCGATAATCAGCATAGACACCAAATCTGTAAAGTTGGGAATGTTTTCCCGAGTCTGAATAGACGTCTTAAACACCTTGTATTGTGGCCCGAGACCACGTAAACAGACTTCCACCTTGTCATCATCATCTACTGACACACCAATAGATGCAAGGGATTCCACAATGCCCTTTATCTTCAACGCATAGTCATTCACAGACATGCTCTTTTTCTCCACAGTATGAAGTTCATTCTTCAACTGTATTTTACGTGCCTTGGTATTTGTTTCATAAAGCTTTACCAAGGTGTCCCACGCCTCCTTGGGGGACTTGGCATCCTGAATGTGCCCAATCATGGTGTCCTGTATACTAATGGAAAGCCAATACATAACCTTCCTGGCTCCTTGGTTCCAGTCTTTAAACTCTTTCACATCTGCAGCAGTCGGATTTATATCCGGTATCTCCGGTGCCTCTTCATGCTCACCTTCTATGTAGTCCCAATAGCCTTTTCCTATCAGGAAATTCGTCAACCTGAACCTCCAAGCATGGAAGTTATTCTTGTCCAGCTTCTCAGCCACAATCTGTGTTATGCCATCATTAGACATCTTGCCAAACACACAATTTTACCAGAAACTGCACTCTGGTTTTTCTGCACAACTGCTGTATTTTTCTGCACAGCGGTACTGCAGTCCACTCAAATGTCACAACCAGTGACCTCAATGCACATACATACACCCAATGGCAACTGTAGACCTCTTTGCAGCATCCACAGTGTCTGCACAGTCAATCTGTCTTCCTGCAGTACTCAAAACAGAGGTCTGCAGAGAATCGATGACTTACCCGCAGTGCTCGAAATCGCCTGCTTTCTGAAAAACGGAGGTCCAGACGCGCCCGAAACGCGTTTTCGGCCCGGAAATTTCAGTCCAAAGGACTATATAGTTGCCCTGTAGCTTTGCTCCCGCGAAGAAAGCTCCTCAATCAGAGATCGTTTGCCGGTGCCTCCCGTAGAGCTCCCGACAAGGGTGTAGTCACCAACACAATAGGGAAGAGTAGTTGAAGCTCTTACCCTCGTACCGCTTCCTGTGGTTCTCTTGCTTGCAGCTCAGCCCTTAGCACGAACCAGGATCTGATACCATGAAAAGATGCAGGGGGGAAGAGAGCTTGAGCTCTTGCAAGCACACACACACACTCACAAAACCCAAATAGAGAACACACAAGGTGAGAGGCTGAAAATCTTCTTCTTCTCTACTCAACACTCAACACACCATATACAAGATAAGAGTACACACAATATGAAAGGTACTCAACCAAATACATACACAGGTTCTCTATAGTGTGAACCCGACTAAATGAGCTGGCGCTATAACTATGCCAGTCTCTAGAGTGGCTGTCACACAGCCTGTCATCCCACTGGCCGCATATCACCCAAGATCTCACCAACCATGCCAGTGGTGTAAGTGTGGGGCCTATCCCCCAGGCGGGTCATCAGTGTCCACCGCCTCACTAGAGCTCGATATCTCAACAAATACCAGTCCTGCAAATGTGATTAGTACATCACGTAAAGGGAAAGAGAAAGTGGTTGAGCCCCTTGGTATGCCTGACATTTCTGTAGGGCATTCTCATGTTGATGGGGAGTCTAGTGGCTCAAATATGAGCCTTGATGAGGAGCTTGGGATCCCAGCTACTATGAGAACACCTGGTGTAAAGAAGGCTATGGAAACCATGAATGAGAAGTTGCGAAGATCTGGGAGAGTGAAGAATCCTGTGCAAAGATTTACTTATGATGGTTATGTGGCACGTCACTATGCATATATGGCAAAAGTTGTGCACGTTGTAGAGCCCACATGCATTAATGAGGCTGTTGGAAATGTGTGTTGGAAGAAAGCTATGGATAAGGAGATGGATGCACTATATGGAAATGAAACTTGGGATTTAGTGCAATTGCCTGAAGGCAAGAAAGCCATTGGATGCAAGTGGGTGTACAAAGTCAAACATAACAGTGATGGAAGCATAAACAGGTACAAGGCTAGATTGGTAGCCAAAGGATATGCGCAGACATATGGCATTTGATTATGAGGAAACTTTCAGCCCAGTTGCCAAGATGGCAATAGCGAGAGTTGTGATAGCAGTGGCTGCATCAAAGCAATGGTCTTTACATCAGATGGATGTAAAGAATGCATTCTTGCATGGGGATTTGCAAGAGGAGGTGTATATGTTGCAGCCACCTAGTTATGAGGATGTGAGTCACCTCGAGCATGTTTGCAGGTTGAAGAAAGCCTTGTATGGCTTAAAGCAAGCACCAAGAGTATGGTCTGACAAGATTTCTGAATATCTTGTCACTATTGGCTTTCATGTAGCCAATGTAGATTTCTCGCTGTATGTGAGACATGGTGATAGAGGGGTTGTGCTTGTTGTCATCTATGTAGATGACTTGATCATTACGGGGGACCATGATGCAGAGATCTTTGATGTAAAGATCTTGCTTAGATAGAAGTTCGAGATGAAGGATCTAGGAGAGCTCAGATATTTCTTGGGCATTGAGGTGATTAGGTCACCACATGGTATTGGATTACTGCAAAGACAGTATGGCTTGGACATGTTGTCCAAGTATGGTATGACAGGCTGTAAGCCTATTTCCATGCCATTGGATCAGAATGGCAAGTTGAGTGCAGATTCAGGAGAGATCTTGGAGGATCCTACTATGTATAGGCGCATAGTAGGAAGCTTGATCTACATGACAATCACCAGACCAGATTTGAGCTATGCTGTTGGGTTGGTGAGTCAATTTATGCAGGTTCCACGGAAACCGCATTTGGATGCATTGAGACGCATACTGAGGTATGTGAGGTCTACTTTGCATTGTGGACTATTCTATGAGACTGGGACAGAGATATGTGTACATGGGTACACAGATGCTGATTGGGCTGGTAGTATCTCAGATAGAAGATCTACCAGTGGATTCATGTTTTCTTTGGGGAGTGCTACTGTGACTTGGAGCAGCAAGAAGCAGCCTACGGTTGCTCTATCCAGTACAGAGACCGAGTACAGAGGAGCTGCTATGGCAGCATGTGAGGTAGCTTGGTTGAGAAAGCTACTTGCAGATTTGGGTCTATCAGTGGGATAGACAAGTTGTCATTTTTTGTGACAACATTAGTAGTATAGAGTTGGCCAGGAACCCAGTTTTTCATGCTCGCACGAAGCATATAGAGGTCCACTACCATTTTGTCAGAGAGGTCTTGGCAGGAGACCTTGACCTTGTTTATGTCAGCACAGAGGATCAGATAGCTGACATCTTCACCAAAGCATTGGGTATAGAGAAGCTCCGCAGATTTAGGGCTTCGCTTGGTGTACATGAGATGGAGTTGAGCTCGAGGGGGAGTGTTGAGATATCGAGCTTGTCTAGTGAGGCGGTGGACACTGATGACCCGCCTGGGGGATAGGCCCCACACTTACACCACTGGCATGGTTGGTGAGATCGTGGGTGATATGCGGCCAGTGGGATGACAGGCTGTGTGATAGCCATTCTAGAGATTGGCATAGTTATAGCGCCAGCTCATTTAGTTGGGTTCACACTATAGAGAACCCTCGTATGTATTGGTTGAGTACCTTTCATATTATGTGTACTCTTATCTTGTATATGGTGTGTTGAGTGTTGAGTGAAGTAGAAGAAGATTTTCAGCCTCTCACCTTGTGTGTTCTCTATTAGGGTTTTGTGAGTGTGTGTGTGTGCTTGCAAGAGCTCAAGCTCTCTTCCCCCCTGCATCTTTTCACCCAGCACATAATGCATCAAATGGAAAAACACCCTTATCATTCACATCGCAGGTACCATACCACCATCAAGCTATCCAAGAAAATCCATAACAATAGGATCTTCCTCCATGCTCTCCACATCCGCATTGTAAATCGTCTTCACTTCATCACAAGTCTCTACCCCATCCTCCTCCCTTGTAGAATCTGGCAAAGAATCATCCTCAAAGCATTCTGTATCCAACTCCTCTTCCTTCTTATCAGCCAATCCCAAGGCATCATCCTCTTTGCTTCCATGTGTATGCATGTCATCCAGATCCGAATGCAAATGATCTTCAATAGAGCATTCCTAATCACTGTCATGCACAGCCATGACGTCCCAATCCAAAGAAGAATCCACTAGCAACTCCTCATCTGCAAAAGTCTCAAACCTTGACCTAGATTCCTCATCCTGCTTTTCAACATGCACATCCTTAGTTTCAATCGCAACATCAATAGGGAAAACCTTACCTACATCCACATCATTCATCAAACATACATCTTCACTTTGCTCCTTCACCTGCTTTTCATCCACCTTCACATGCTTTAAAGACTTTGGAAAAAAATCAGAAGGCACATAGAACATCCCCCTTTGCACCTGCATAGGCCTTTGAGGCTCCTGTCTAATCAAACTTTGCATAGGACTCTTATCCACCTCAACCAAATTTACATGCATATCCCTTGCAGACACAACACCTTCATGCGAATAAATACCCATCTCCATCTGCTTCAAAATCTTGCCTTCCTTTTCCCTAGCAACCCTAACTGCATCATCAAATGACATAGAACATCCCCCTTTGCACCTGCATAGGCCTTTGAGGCTCTTGTCTAATCAAACTTTGCATAGGACTCTTATCCACCTCAACCAAATTTACATGCATATCCCTTGCAGACACAACACCTTCATGCGAATAAATACCCATCTCCATCTGCTTCAAAATCTTGCCTTCCTTTTCCCTAGCAACCCTAACTGCATCATCAAATGACTTGGGATTCTTCAACTCAACCCTGATCTTCACATGGGGTAGCAAACCATCAATAAACAAGCTCTTCTTCAGAAACATAGGAGGAACTTCCTGCTTCAATGTCGTACACCACTTACCCCCCCATAGATATGTAAATACCTTCACAAAATCATCCCATGGACTTGCTTCAAGATGCTCAACTCCTGCCAAGGCACACTAGGCTCCTTTGCTTGTGCTGAAAATGCTTCAAAAGGCCTTCTTTCAACCTGTCTAAGGTCAAAACACCATGTAGCTCATTTGCCGCATCCTATGCTTCAAAATCTTTAAGCCAGCTTCGGGCATCTTTCTTCAAGAAAATCTTTACTAACCTCAAAACCTACTCTTCATCTGTAACATGATTGCTAATGCATGCCAACTCCATTTGCTCCAAAAAGTCAAACATATCTTCACCCTTCCTGCCATGAAATTATGGATAAGACCACATCATGAAAATCTGCAACAATCCCAGCCAAAAGAAGCGGTACGAGTCTCTTTCTTATGGGGCATACACCCTTATAGGCGAAGAAAAACACTTAGCTAAGCCCAATGGTGAAAAGCCCAAGACTTCCTAGCGCCGACTACCCCCAAGGCTACCACCTCAAGGGGAAAAGTCCAGAACCAGACGGGGTCTTCCCCTCCTGGACAAAGCACGGGAGCCTCTGGCTCCAAGAACTCAACTAATGCGCTCAAGCTTACTCCAGACCAGAAAGCGAAGGTAGGCAAGACTGGTGGAACTTGAGTGCTGAGGAGATTGCTCAGTACAAGGAGGGTAGGTGTTTCTTTTGTCATACAAAAGGACACACTTCTCGGGAGGTGATGTGGGCAGATAGCTTTTTATGACCCTTGTGGCCACATCCAATTGTAGAGATGGAAGTGTACGCTCCCATTGACGAATGGAGGAAATGGTTTCCGACGATACTTTTACAAAGGGAGACATAGACTCATTGGTCTCTTGTTGGGTGTTGACAAGAGTAGGTGTAGAGTATGAAGAAACTTCTATATCAACGTGTGTTTGGCATGAGGAGCTAGAAGCTTCATGTGGCTCCCCCCTTCCTGAGCTAAGTGGTATTGATCGATATCGTTTGGGAATCCAAACTAGCTCTGGAAGAAGTGGTGCGGAGCACTCTGTTACCTTTCCCTTACCACGGTCTTGAATTGTCGTTGGGGTGGCAACATTTGGTTTGCAAGGTTTTACAGGTGATGTAGAGGGATTCATCTTATGTTTAGGGACCCAAATCTGGTCATTCCCCTTGTAGTACCCTTGGGCTATTAATAATTTTTTAGGGATCCATCGTGATGTTACATTGCCCTTTCTCGGGTGGGTAGCTGTTTTCTTCCTACGAGGCTTCTTGTCTGAACGAGATTGAGCAGGGGAAGTAGCTGTTAACGAAGTTTTTGGGACCCATTTGTATGTACTCTTTGGCATAGTAAGCGGAGCTTTAGAGACCACCCTACATGTTTCCACTCTTGGCGTTGAAGCGTTAGAGGGGTGGCAAACAATCAAAGATGGTTTTGCCACTGGACTTTGTGATTTTTCGTTATCCAGCATTTTGTCCAGAGTCGATGGCTTAGGAGCGGGATTTTGAGTGGTCAGACCTAGTGTTGGTTCTTGTGTTGTGACTCGTCTGGTTGCCCAATCGATATTGCACTTGGTGGCCATCATCCATTTGTGCCCTAAGTTTACAGTCCCTTCCATGGTACCCGCAGGCATAACCAAAAAGCTTTGAATTACGGTCCCCTTGTCATAGGCAACCGGAGTGTGCAGAATTCCTGAGACAGGGGTTTTCTTCTTGTTGATTCCTTTAACTTGGATAGCACTCTTGGATAAATGTGGTTTTCCAAGTTGACACCACACGCCATATGATAGCAAATTGTGTTGCGCTCCTGTATCCAATAATGCATTATATAGCACCTCTCCGTAAGGACTCTGTAACTCAATTGGGTATCTTAGAAGTGGTCAGATTCCAGTGAATCCTCCTTTGCCTCCTCGAAAAATACTTGTGTAATTCCCAAGTTGGCTTCTCGTTGGCGCCTAGCACGCTGTTGACGTTCTTTGGCTTCAACTCTCGCTTGTATTTTCTTAAGCTCAGCTTGTTCTTTAGCAACCTTCTTTTGATGGATTGCATATAACTCCTCTTGGCTTAGGGGGTCATAGTATCTTTTGAATTTACTCCCATTAAGGAATCCAATGGTTTCAACTCCGTCGAGAGTCTCCACTCTGATGGTACCTTGCGGAGTAATTTCACATACTCTCTACGGTCCCTTACCAGCATATTTGAGCTTCTTCTTTTCATTTCGCACTCCATACATCAGGACTTTATCCCCAACCTTGATGTCCTTGTCCTTCAGGTGGCGATCAAACCATTTTTTTCTTCTATCCTTCTCCACAAGGGCATTGTACATAGCCAATTGTCTTTCTTCGTTTAGCCGCTCAAGGATGTATAGATGCTCTACTAAGGGATTACCATCCCAACCCTCTTGAGTAGCAACACGAAGACTAGGAATGACAAATTCCCACGGCATGACTGCTTCTTGGCCATATACCATTTTGAATGGTGTGCAATTAATAGCCACTTTGTACGCAGTACAATAGGCCCATAAAGCTGTCGTAAGCTTTAGATCCCAATCCGTGCGATGAGCTTCAACTGTCTTTGTCAAAACAGAGATTAAGGTCTTATTGGTACTCTCGGCTTGGCCATTCGCTTGCGGATAGTAAGGAGTAGATTTATGATGGGATATCATGAAATTTGTTGTGAGCTCCTTAATCACTTCATTTATAAAATGCGTACCATTGTCGCTCACAAGTTCAAAAGGACAACCAAAGCGTGTGATTATATTTTCAAAGAGGAACTTGGCTGTTGTCCTTGCATCTGCCTTACGTGTCACTTTCGCTTCAGCCCATTTGGTCATATAGTCAGTGGCCACAATAATATAGCGAGATTGTGTGTTGCGGGCCGCTGGGCTAATTGGACCTACAAAGTCTAAACCCCACTTTTCAAATGGTTGGTTTACTTTGATCGGATGTAGGGGCATTTGATCTTTCCGCTAGGGTTTCTTGTATCTTTGGCATTCATCGCAACCCTTCACAAAGAGTGATGCATCTTGGAACATAGTGGGCCACCAATACCCCGATTGTAAGATCTTTCACGTAGTTAAGTCTCCCGAGAAGTGACCACCGGCTACGCCCATATGTGCCTCTTGCAAAATGTATAGATACTCATCCTCTCGGGCACAACACCTAAGAACGTCATCCTTTCCTCTTTTATAAAGAGTCCCGGCTATCAGGCAATAGGGTTCGCATTCTTTGATCAGCTTTCGAGCTAGATCTTTACGAAGCTCCTTGGGTGGAAAGCCATTAACCAAAAAGTTAACAATCTTCTCACTCCATTCAGGCATTGTCTCCACCATGAATAGGGAAGTGTCAGGTAAGTCATCATCAACTCCTGTAGGAGCCTCACCATTAGGTATGCGAGACAAATGATCAGCCACCATAACATGTTTTTTGCCAGGTCTCACAACAACAGTGAAATCAAACTCAAGAAGAATCAATAGCCATCGTGTGATTCTTCCTGTGGAGCATGGTTTGTTTACCAGATACAACAATGCTTGATGATCCACATAGAAAACAAACTTGGTGGCAAGGAGGTAATAATGAAATTTCCTTACTGCATATATCATTGCCAACCCTTCTCGCTCCGTAGTGGTGTAGTTCATCTCAGCATCGTTCAACTGGTGACTGGCAAAGCTAATGGGGTAGTCTAATTTGTGTTCTCCAGGTTGAGTTAACACACACCCAATAGCAAAGTTTGATGCATCAATATGCACATGGAAGATTAAATCCCAGTTAGGCATTCTCAAGATTGGAGCACTCGCCAAGGCCTTCTTTAATAGCTCATAGGCACGGTCACATTCTTCGGTCCAAATAAACTCGATGAGAAGCTTATACAATGGTCGAGCTATCTCGGTGAAGAATAGAATAAATCTTCGATAATAACCAACATGGCCCATAAAGCGTTGGACTCCCTTATAGTAGTTGGTGGGTGGGGGCAATTCCAAAATGACCTTGATTTTACTCTCGTAAGTGGAAATCCCATTTTTGGACACTATTTGCCCTAAAATAACTCCGTGTTTAACCCAGAATTGGTATTTGAAAGGATTCAATGAGATGCGATATAATCTACACCTTTCAAATATTTTTCGTAAACACATCAAGTGCTCGTCCCAAGAGGAATGAACACAAAGATCATCTAAGAAAGCTTCACAGAAGTCCCTTAGATATTCCTTAAAGGCCATGTTTATCAATCGTTGGAATGTTGCAGGTGCATTGGTCAAGCCAAAAGCCATGACGTGAAAGGCAAACACTCCAAACTCCGTGATAAATGCTGTTTTAGCTTGGTCCTCGACTGCAATTGTGATCTGATTGTAACCCGAGTACCCATCTAAAAAGCTATATGCCTCCTTGCCTACCACTCTTTCAAGCACATGTTCAGAATATGGCAAGGGGTAATGATCCCTTCTGGTGGCTGCATTAACCTTTTTTAGATCAACGCACACTCTGAGTTTCCCATTCTTCTTTGGTACGATGACCATCGGAGAAACCCATTCTGAGTACTCAATAGGGTATATGAATCCACATTTTACAAGCTTTTCAATTTCCTCTTGTATAATCTTTGCGTACTTAGGATTCATTGGGTAGGGACGTTGCTGGACTAGTTTAGTAGTGCTAATCATTGGAATCGTGTGTTGCACCACCGAGGGTGGAACACCCTTCATATCATGATATGTCCAAGCAAATATGTCCTTGAATTCCTTAAGAAGCTTCGTAAGTGCAGCTTCCTCTGACTGGGTGAGGTCTTGAGCAATAAAAAGTGGTTTAGACTCCTCACCCGGATCTGCTAAGTCTATCTCCTTAACTACCGCAGGGCCATCGTAGACACCGCTACTCCCATTGGTAGGCGTTCAGTCCGCTGGGCTTTTTGTAGACCACTTTACGTTCCCCTGTGGTGGTGAATGATTTGAAATGCTCGGGTGCGGGGTGTAAGTCTACTGGTTCTTGTTGTGCCAGGCTTTTTTCTTTTAATTTCGCTCCTTTTGTTGCTGAGGTAACTCTTGGTTTTGCCGCCTTCTTGCAGTACGACTTAGTTTTGGCTTCTCTTCGATTTCTAATTGGGCGACATCATGAGGTTGCGTAATACACCACATGACACTTTGGAGGTATTGTCCCCAATTATCCGCTAACTTTCGATGAGCGTCAATAGCTCCTACATAACTAAGCCATTCTGCGGTACATATCTCTTTGTTTATTGCAGTGCGTACATTAGCTCGATAGCATTGGCGCTTATGTCTCGTTTTCTTCTTACCAAGTTTTTGATTTTTGTTTTTGTCAGATTCGAACTCACTTGGTCGATCTTCACTTGTGTCCCCCTCACTTGATTCGAACTCACTTGGTCGATCTTCACTTGTGTCCCCCTCACTTTCGACGGAACTGTAGGAGGTCACTGTCCTAGGCCTTGAGCACCTTGCTTCCACATTTGGGTGAATATTTGATTCATCCCCCCTATCAGGCTCAGAGTCAGATTCTTCTTGATATTCATACGTAGAGTTGCATTGGTCAGAGTCTTCGCCACTTTCAATGTTAGTGGAGGTTGCCGCTTTCTCGCCATCAGGAGTCAAGTGCATAACACCTATCATGTTTATTGGCACTAACGGTGGCATATCTTGCCCCTCAGGTGTTACCCAACTTGTACCTCTATTTCCCCATGTGTCTATGGTTGCCGATGGTTGCCGCTAGGTGTACCCAATGCACGTTATCCGACTCAGTCATACCCGGCAGGACATCCATATAAGGAGAATCTTTCTTTTTTGCATGTATAGCAATACCTTAATGGGGCGGAGTGAATAGTGGTATACGATCGATTATCGATGATAACCTTGCTTCCTAAGGGATGTGCACGACCATTCTCAAGATCAACTCGAATGACAGAGTCCTGGAATTGTAGGTAGACATGGTTTTTCGACCAGTCATGTACCATTTGTGCTTCCCTCATGAAAGGACGTCCTAAGATCATTTGATATGACATAGGATGCTTGGAGAAATCCATTACAATGAAGGTATGTCTTACCTTGTATCCCAGAATCTTGATCTTAAGGTCCCTTAACATTCCAATAAGTTTAGCTATGGTTCCGTTTGCCATCTTAACCACTATGTTTGTGACTTCGAGGTGAGGTCTCCCCATAGATTCCCAACAGTTTTTAGTCACAATGCTCACGCCAGCACCACCATCAAGGATTCCCTTTAGAGTTAATCCTTTGGTAGTAATGGGGAGGGTGGCATTATATTCGTCACCTTCAAAGTACTGTCCCAACTTGTTAACAGGTATTTCAACGACCGAGTCTTCATCGAGGTTGGGTTGTAGATCCCAATGTCCCCCTTCATCTTGAAGTGTGTCGGGTCTATCCATATTTGCAAATTGTGGTAGCCCCGCCTTTAGTTCTCCATTGAGAAATGCCCGAAGAGCTAAGAATAGCTCAGGATCTCCATATAATTTGGATATGATCGTGGTTCTGATTTCAGAGGACATGAAATCCATTAGCTTAGACACATTCAATGGTACTTTTCGAGACATCGCCCCTTGACTAGGGACAGGTGAAGATGGAATCACTTCCTCTTCGATGGGGTCAGGCATTCCCTCACTAAACATTCTTTCTAGCAAGAAGGGTGTTTGCCCACTTCCGGATGTCCTATCCTCACTTTCTTCCCGAATGATACTAGGTATAGCTAACGGTTTATGGTTCCTGTGAGGCTGAACTTGCGTAGGAAACACTGTGTCTGGAATTTTGATTTTTCTCGGGTTTGGCTCCAGTTCTCTTTGTGTTTCTTCCACCAAACCCCTCAAGTGTTGCACTTGTTCAATTTCCTCAACTGGGTTCGGGTAAGTTCCAATCTTTTTCTTGAGGGTCTTTGTCCCACATGGCTTGTCTTGGGGAGTCTCAGTCAGTTTGGGTGGTCGAGAGGGCATTAACTGACTTGGTTGTAGGGCCGAGAAAGTTTCCTTCTATTTCCCCTTATTTATGTACTTGCTTGATTCTCCTTTGTTGAGCTCCCGAGTGGGTTCCTCCCTTAAGGTAGTGGCTTTGGTCCCCATGGTTTCTATTGAATCAGAATCATCTTCAGGATTATTCATACACACGGGGTCGTCTCCTGTCCCTATGTTAGTCTTTGAACTAGGCTTGGAGCTCGTGGCATTAAGCGATCTCTTTCGCCGCGTTTTCTTTTTCTTTGCTCGAGCAATTGATGCAGTATCCCTCTCTTCGAGAATGTAGTTTTGATTTTGAAGCATTGACCATGTAACTACATTCACGGGTACAACAGGTATGGTTCCTCATGCCTGGTTGGTGACCTCAACCAAATTCAATGGCGTAATCTTGGGTGCATTAGGATTATGTGGACATTGAGCAATCAAATGATCTATGCCACAATGATTACATGTAAGTACCGGCATTCCCGATGTGCTCCCTTGATTTGGTTGCATCTGAGTAGCGATCTTCTGTAGCCTATTAGGGCACTCCGCTACACGATGCGGTCCACCACACTCATAGCATTGAAGAGGTGGTCTCCTCGCCAAGGTATTAAGGTTTTGCCCTCTTGTGGGGCGAGAGCAGCCGCTTGATATACAGACTTGACTTGCCCGAAATGATCCTCCATGTAGTACTGGGGAGTCATTTCAAACGTATCAATCCCGTATGGAGTAGTGGGGTCTATCTCCTCTTAATAATCCCCTGTTGCGTGACGAGTGAAGATCAATGCAAGGATGCAACAAAAAAGACACTTAGGGCTCTTGTAAAGAGTTCCAAGTTGTAGATGAATGTGGGAGTGGGCTTGACAATAATCCCACATGGGAACTTTTGAGAGTTTTAGAGTTTTTGTATAAAAAGTGGCTCATTTGAGAGCTAAGGGACTTTTGGTCATTTGGTTGAGAGGCTCATAGAGAGAGCTTGCTCCATAGCTCCTTCTCATGTGCTCTCCCAAGGCTCTCCATCTCCATTCTTGCTTCAATCTTGTACTCTCTATTCTCTACGTATTCAATGATTTGAGGTTGCGGTCTACACACTTGCTAATCTAGATTTCGTAATGATGTTTTGATGCTAAAATCTGATTTGTGAATTGTAGAGTGCATGTGATGAAGCTTGTGCATGAAATGATGTGTAGTTGAGGCTTGTGTGATAGCTCTTTGCATGTTAGATTCTTTGCATAAGTTGCATTTTTGTGCTTAAGTGTAGCCTAATCTTGATGCGTTGATTATGTTAGATTGAGAAGGAATCAACGATTGATTGCTTGATTGTTGAAGAAGGATTGAGTAGGATTAGAAGTCATTAGTGTGTGGTTAACTAATCTTCTCCCATTCGGGATAGCCTCTATGCGCTAACCGGGTTGCATTCACGGATTGACAAAGTGTGTGGGTTGGAGTGTAGCCTCCGCTATGCTATGATGTCCCAAACAATGGCGCCGCTGCCGGGGAACGCACACCTAAGTTACTAAGTGCTCCATTGATTGCAAAATCGTGGATTAGGGTAGATTAGAGTAGAGTTTGCAAGGGCATTGAGTGTGTGATCTCAACAAGGGCGCCTTGTGTGTTTTCTGTTTTTTGATTAGAAGCAAGAAAATTAAAACCCCATTGCGGTAGAGTAATCCCACCATTAATTAGGTTTAAGTGCTTTCTGTTTTTGTATTTTTTGGCATACCTTTTGTCACTAATCAACTAACACACTAACATTTGTGTTTTTTGTGTTGCGGTTGGGAGGGCTTTGTGACGCGGCCCTCATCTTTCCTTCCATCATCCTGCAAGAAGATTAGTGCCTACATCAGTGTGGGAGGTGTGAAGTTGAAGAGGCGTGGGGCTATAGCAAGAAGTGTTGGAGGCGGCTTTAAATATATATATATATATATATATACGTGAAGGAGGCGCAGCTGGCAGAGCGCTCCGGGGGTGTCTGCACCGTCAGGCTCAAGGCGGCTTTAAAATATATATATATATATATATACACACTGAAGCAGCTTGCAGAGCGTTGTGGGGGGCATCTGCATTGGGCGCAGCTTGCAGAAGCTATCCGTGTGGGTAGCTGCAAGAGAAGCAGCGCAGCAGCATAAGAGGCATAGAAGGCGGCAAGCTTTAGGTGTTGGCCGGTGTGGAGCTGCAGCTAAGGCGGCTGAAGAAGGGCGGAAGGCTACGTCGTTGTCAGCAGCAGCTGGCTAAAAGGAAGCAAACGAGGGCGGGGTCTGACCAGGGGCGTGGCTGTGGAAAGAGGTGGCGCAACAGCTGAGGGGCTGCGTGGAGGCAAGAAGGAGAGGCTGAGGGCGTTGCAGCAGACGGGCGCGAAGGGCTGTGGGAGGTGTGGAGGTGGCGGTCGTGAGGCCGTTGGCTGTAAGCAGGGCGAGCAGGCGGTCGAAGCGTGAAAGAGGACGTTGGCTGTAAGCAGGGCGAGCAGGCCGTCGCTCGAAGCATTGAAGCTGGTCGTTGCGTGGGGGCCGCGTTGCAGAAGACACGTAAAGGAGGCGAACGGCGCAGACGCGATAAGGTCAGTGATTTTTTTTTTCTTTTTTTAAAATTTCTTTTATTATTTATTTATTTATTTATTTATTTTTGTTAATTTCCTTGTAAATGCAATTTTTTAAAAAAAATAAAAAAATAAAAAAATAAAAAAATAAAAATAAAAACCATAAAACAATAAATTTTGAAAAAAAAAGAGAGAAAAAAAAAGAGAAAAACTCACAACCCATCTGGTTTATTGGTGTAATCCTTGGATGTGGAGGTTGTGGTCCTAGCACTGGCGGTGGTAACGGCACAGACTGGACTACATTCGGATTCCTTGGAACTATGTGTTGTGAGCGGTTGCTCGACAGGTTGTGCAGACATTGGCGCGGGTACTTGAGGTATGTTTGACCAGGCTAGTGGTGCCTGATTTGCCAACATTCGCTTAAGTACTAGGTAATCCTTAGATTGATGGCCAGACTTACCACATGCATTGCAATTCCCATTGAATTTGACTCTGAATGTGGGACATTCACTCGTGCTATGTGGTCCTAAGCACACCGAACACCATTGTTGCTCTCTTCTTGGGTACATATGGCTATTCTGAGGAGCTCGATTACCCCTAAAGTATTCTTGGAGAGCCTTAGTAAGGTCGGTCATCACAGACATTTCAGATATCTTGGGCTCCTTGGCAATAGGTTTCACCGTCATTGGCTCATGCCTAGATACTTGCGAACTAATGGATTTTGTCTCCGAAGACACCTTTTTACCTGCAATCATCAAGTTGTCTTCTAACTGGATTGCATTGGCAGTGACTGCTTCCCACGTTGTAAGACCTCTAATGACTAGGCCATTGTATATGTCCTCGTGGCGCAATCCTCGGATGAATCTATCGAGCAGTTGGTTATTATTGAAGCGCTCATCGGGAGTGCAGCGAGAATTTAGATGCTTCAATCGACTTATAAAGTCTCTCACTGACTCCCCTTCCTCACGTTCAGCTTTTTGGAGTTGAGATGCTACTCCCCAAAGCACACCCTCATGTATGTATTCTTTCAAGAACAATCTCTTGAGAGTGGGGTAGTGAGTGCGCTCTTCAACCCTTAAGGTTCGATACCAATCTCCGGCCTTCCCACTCAAGGTTAAGCCTAAGGCTTTACACTTATGCAGCTCATTGTGCTCTTCCAAGGAATCACACACGTGTTCAAAGACTTCAATGTGCTTCCTAACATCCTCGTTACCACTGAAGTTTTGAGTGAGCTTAGCCACTTGTACTACCTTGCTTCTAGGTTCTCTCTCAGGCATACCCCGCATGTTTTCTGCAATAGATCGTCCGATCGTTTGAGCAAACACTACGAGATCACCTAGGTGAGCAGGCATAGTTGGTGGAGGCACTTCTGGGATAGCTTGGCTGATAGGAGTTGGCGTTGGTCTGGGTATGTTGGCAAATGACGTAGGATATGATATGTGACTAGGCCTAGCTCCTCTTGGATAAGGGTTGTGATAAGGCGGTCGTGGAGCATACGCCATTGGCATACTAAGAGGCATAGGAGCTACATGAGCATGAGTAGCGATAGGTACATATGGTCGATAGGCACTCGCACGCACTGTTGTAGGTATTGTTCCACTAGGTAGCGATGTCGTACTAACTACAACGGTAAAACAGGTGCACTTTCCGTTATGCTCATCATTGGGGTAGGCATTGTGGATTCCCTAATGGAAAGTTGAGTCAAGGTTGGAAAGCTAAAGTTACTGCTCCTGGGCTCAACCTGCATTGAGACTCCAGGCGAAACAACGTATGAAGGGTCTATGGGACAATTGTGATAGGGTTGGTTGTTTGGCCTTGCCCGTATCCAAAAATCTCATAGGGCCAGTGGAACCTAAGTTCACTTCCCTATTTTGCCTCTCAATTTGGATAATTCTATGAATAACCTCACATATCATTTGTTGTTGCTCCTCTAGATTAGTGGTGCTAGATGTAGATCGTAGGACTTCTAACCAACCTACATGGTATGTGTAGCCCGTGTATAGGTCAGTTAGAGTCTCTGTGTGTAGATCATATTCTCAATTTTTATTGAGAAATATCTCATCCAGACTTGGTGTGCCAAACGGTTCTCTTGAAGTGGACGCAATGTCACTTCTTATGGGTTGGCTTCTAGGGACCTCTACTTTAGGAAGAGCATAGGAAGGTGGTAGCTCAGTAGGGCCCTCATTAAACGAAGTGGGTAGAATATCCACATGGACACTCTTTGGGAGGGTAGGGTCTACATAAGATGTGAATGGCGAATCTACTACCCCTCCTTCCTCATTTACTTTGCTTGTCGCGCATGTTCAGAGCGTGTAGCTCTACTAAAGGTCTCTATTAGACGACTAAACATGCTAGATCCAGGTTGTGGGGCCCAAATTGGCATGTTTTGGCTTGTTTCCTTAGGGTTCTTAGTAGGATGCCCTTCCATGGCTTCTGAGTCAGAGGACGAGTCACTATCCACTATTCGTGGATCTTGGGTTGCACTTCCTTGGGTCCCAGCGGAAGGCCAAGATGCTAACGTGGAGGGATGGTGTGAGCCTGCATAAACTGAAACGCTTTCTAGTGGCTCAGGCTCTAGCACCCGACCAGAGCATAGATGCATATGACGTGGGTACCCTACGGGCGTTGGTAACTACCCTTGAAGTCCACACAAGTGGTTTCTTAGGTGTTTCACACCCCGTTTTTACTTGTTTTTATATTGTTTTTAACTCGTTTTTGATCCCCTTACTTATGGTCGAACCTGGACTAGGGCGTGTGATAGCTCGAAACGAGCATATCGTTCAAAGAGTCCTAGTGTGCTTTACAGCACCGTATTCGCCTATCCAGAGCTCCTGTAGTCCTCAAAACAGTCTGTTTCCTTGTGGGGGGAAGGGGCGAAAGCCTATTTGCTTGTGGAGGAAAGGGTGAGGGCTTTATCCCACATGCTTTACTTTACTCCTTGGGAGGTGGGCTACATATAGGGCACAACTCCCCATAAGCTCTCACTTGAAAGAAAGCTATGGAGGCTCACTCTCCTATATATATATATATCAAAAGACCGAGGCCGGGGTCGGGGTCGATTGGGGGTTTTTCTTTTCAAATTTTTTTTCTCCAATTAAAAAATCTTTCCTCTCCACACGTTTGGTTTTTTTCTTTGAAAATAAAATAAATTTTTTTTATTTTTTATTTTTATTTTTTTCACAATTAGTTTTTTTTTGGGGATAATTTTTCTAGTGTTTCTTTCTAGGCTTCAGACTTTGCCGCGGCGCAGTTCACACACAGCACAGGTTTGGGGATTCAGAAATCCTCCCTCGCATGCAGAAAACCAGATAACAGAACGTACGCCCACACGCGGAGCGGAGATATAGCAAAAGAAACAGAAATGCAGAAGACAAATTGCAGAAACAGATTGCAAAACACAGAAATGCCTCAACAACAAACACACAGTCGCCTTTCCTACAGTGTAAATTTCACTTCACGCAGCAGCCCGAGCTGCAAACTGGAGCTTGGTGCAGGGCAACTCCCCGGCAGCAGCGGCACAAAAAATGTGCGCTTTTGTCGCACAGGTCGTATAGCTGGGGACTTGCCGAACACCGTATGCGAGCCACGAATGGCTGCAAGCATACAACCAGGAAAGCAAGCTCAAACAGAATGCAAAAGGTGTGTCACTCACCGCTCAACCGCCGCCTTGAAGGATTCCCGCGTCGCAGTGAAGAAGGAGCCGCCGTCGCCGCTCTACCGCCTCTCCGCCGCCGTGCCGCTACACAGTGCTCGATCGCTCTCTCTCTCTCTCTATCTCTCTCTCTCTCACACACACACACACACACACGCAGGAGAAGGAAACCAAGGAGATAAGGCAAGAGCACTCTTGTATTCACAACACATGAGAATGAGGGTTTTAGGGTTACATTTGACTTTTATAGGTGACTTGGCCGTTCACACATGGGCGCCCATACATGGCCGATCGATCCTAACCCTTACCCTACTGATATTCAAGGTGCGCCTCTCATCGGCGATCACCCAATCCCTTTATCCTTAACATATGGTGCCGACAAGCCCGGCCCATGACTCAGAATATTTAAATTAATGACGTAAAACACAGTACGTCTCAATGTCCGTCATAGGTTAACATTACCATTTAACCCTTTTTTATCACATTAAGGACACATCTTCTTTAAAAATGAGTGTGGAATTATTTTTCAAAATTAGACATTATTCATGATATTTTAAAATTCATATGTACATAATGAACTCTTTTTAAAAAAGTATATATTATCAATTAAGAAATTGTGATACTCAAGAGCTTCAAAATGGATTTTAATACTACTCTCATCGAGAGCCAAAATAGGGTTTTACAAAATTAAGATAATAATTGTATCAAGACAACACTTTTGTAATATAATTATACAAATAGTTTTTTATAGTTGCACTCTATAGCACATCCTTAATCATGCTAACATGGCAGATGACCCAAGGAGTCTAAGCTTCAAGTGTACACATAGAAGAAAAAAATTGTATTTGTGGATAGTGAAGAAGAGGATGCCTCGTCTACCTTCTCAGGGAAAGGCACATCAAGTAGTGATGGTGTAGCAATGATTATGAGGAAGCATACCTATGCCATAAGCTATATGTTAAGAAAATGGCTTCTTCTTCAATTGTATCATTTTTTTAATGGATTGAAGATGGAAATAATAAACATTGTCTCTATTTTGGCATGTTTTTTGAAAACTTATTGTTAGATTTTTAATTATGATCTTAAAAAGTATCCAAAACGAAGTCTTTTTTTTCATGTCAATTTTTGTAAGAAACATGTAAAGTACGCAAAATATTATCGTTTTTTTGGCAGTGTTGTACACATGCGTAGACCACTTTTTAAAAAGAGGTAAAAAACTAAACTTTTTTGATGGAATCTTTGAAAGATGCCAAATGTTTCTCGTTTTCAAGAAATGTTACCTATTTTGTCTGCAACAATGTTAGTAGACATTGCCACCCAAGGCCTAGTTAGTAAGTTTTGGGCGCCCGAGTGTGAATAAGAGCCAATTGTATATAAGGTATTTTCTCATAATGAAAGGACACAATCCCCTTTGTGCTATTGAGAGCTCTTCCCTTGTACCTGTGAGAGAGTGGAGGAGTGAGAGCATTCTAGCATTGTGTCTCTTTCATGCTTGTGTGTTTATGCTTGTATGAGAGAGTGAGAGAGAGTGTGATTGGCCTATGTGATGGTGTGAGCAACTCCACGGTGATAGTGTGGAGGTGGAGCTTGGAGTTTGGAGTATACATGCAAGCTTGGAGGCTTCAAGAGACACGAGCTCGAAGCATTGGTAAGTACCCCACGACGGTTGTGTTTCATTGCTCATCCATTAGGTGAATGTGTAGAGTTCCCTCTTGGAGGTGTGGTCAAGCATAACAACAGGTTGAGATATGATGGATATACAGCTCATCATTATGCTTACATGGTAAAAGTAATACAGGAGGTTGAGCCCACTTGCTTTGAGCAGGCAATTGGAAATAAGAAATGGAAAGATGACATGG
The DNA here is from genome assembly GCF_041138505.1 of Cibotium barometz. Taxonomy (NCBI): domain Eukaryota; kingdom Viridiplantae; phylum Streptophyta; class Polypodiopsida; order Cyatheales; family Cibotiaceae; genus Cibotium; species Cibotium barometz. The sequence goes on from NC_141055.1 coordinate 50,547,854, forward strand.
ATGAGGAGATGGCAGCATTGGATGCAAATGCAACATGGGAGTTAGTGCCTTTGCCTTAGGGAAAGAAGGCAATTGGATGTAAGTGGGTGTATAAAGTCAAGCATAATGCTGATGGTTCAGTGAGCAGGTACAAGGCAAGATTGGTTGCCAAGGGCTATGCACAAACTTATGGCATAGACTATGAGGAGACATTCAGCCCGGTTACAAGAATGGCAACCGTGAGAGCTGTCATTGCTATGGCTACAGGAGGGAAGGGTTGGTCTTTACATCAAATGGATGTAAAGAATGCTTTCTTGCATGGTGATTTGCAAGAAGAAGTGTACATGATGCAGCCACCAGGTTATGAGAGTGATGCACATCCAGATTTTGTGTGCAGGTTACGCAAAGCCTTGTATGGCTTAAAGCAGGCACCCAGAGCATGGTCAAACAAGATCGAGGAGTATCTTGTTACCCATTAGGGGGCATTTGAACATATTTTGGGCCTATAAGAATAAAGGATTGTGCACATTTGGTCTCCTTTGGTCTCCTTTGAATATAGGAAGGGAGACTAGGTTGTTGTAGGGAGGGGGACTAGGCTTTCAGTACTAATAGAGGATTGTGCACATTTGGTCTCCTTTGAATATAGGGAGGGAGACTAGGCTGTAGGGAGGGGGACTAGGCTTTCAGTACTAATAATTACACTTGTCCCTTTAAAAAAGTAGGGATTTTAGGGTAGGTATGGTCCCACCATTTTTCGTGGCTCAAAAAATCCTTAAAATTTTGAAATTTTTGAGATTCTCCCAAAACTCACTTTTCCCCCCAAAAACCCATATCAAATTTCATTACAGTCAAAAATTTTATTTTCAAGTCCGCTTTCCCTCTTGAACGTCTAAATTAAACTATTCCTCCCTTCCTCTTCCATCTCTTTAATATCCATCAAGCCCGAAACCCTAATCGGCATAGCATCTTCGTGTTTTCTAGCTCTATCTCATTTGCCCAACCCTAATCTTACTACTATAGCTTCACAATTGATATGGCTGCACCACGAAGAAGACCAAAAGATGAGATTGAGGATATCTCACTATAAAATAAGAGGGACGATGATGGTTCTTGGGTGAGAGAGGCATTTCGCAAGGGTGCTTGGGTTTTCCTGCAACCTACTGCTATTGGTCCGCACCGAGTTCAACGACGAGATGTGATGGAGATTCATTGGAACGGTCATTTAGAGGGATTCAAAAAATCGAGCAATGGAGACCTGGTGGCCATTGTACAACATGTGTACACGGCACGAGACATACATCTTCGTAAACAAACTCGATTCCTATGCAACTGTAAGTATCATAGGGAAGGAAGGAGGCTTGTGATATTACGATAGCTACATCTTTCATGTTTAATGATCTTATTTTTGGGTTGTAGATATTTTTCCTTCCAACTTGGTAGAGGAGAAACCATTACAAAGCCTTATTGGAACATTTCAAGCACTCCTCCATGCAGACATTGGTGAGCCACTGTTTTCTTGTAAACCAGTGCATACCTTCTTAAGGAAAATATCTTCTTTTACCGGCACTCCTATGTGGTGCCAATGCATGACGGTGGGTTTGGTAAGCTAGAGATCATCACATCTCCTCTCCTCTCTTCTGTTGAATGGCCAACTCCTGATGCTTGGACGGTTATGGTCATGAAATCAAAGATGCTTTGTGACATACAAGGATCTTTGAAGTTTGCAAAGCCATCTCGATCTGTGGGTCTCAGTTGGGTACATCCAATTCATCTATTTGCTAAGATGTTCAATCAATTTACTTTCTCACAAACACTTACCATGTTTGTGTGCAAGAAAGTACTAGGTGATGACATGGTTGCCTTGCTTGGAGAGCACTAAACACTGTAGAGGGGCAGCATAAGGATGATACATTCAAGTGCAAAATAGTAGAGTCTAGTGTTACATTTAGGTATCTTAAAGCTCGTGCTACCTTATACATTCGCTTTTATTATGAATGGTGGATGAAGAAAAATAGTAGTTGGGTCCCATTGCAAAAAGCGGATGAACAAGGTGTTTTTCCTCTTGACATATGCGTTAGGTTGCCCAATGGTGTGGTGGAAATTGTAAGTGCAAGCAGGCACTCGAGCCTACTAAATATTAGGGAGCATCTCAATATCATGGGAGGTGAGGATATAAGTGGGACAGAGTTCAAGGTGAAGAATAGAAAGATTCGAATGCGAGTGGAGTCGAAGACCTTGGAAGATACTGATTGGGAATATGATTGTATAAGCAAGACTTAATAAGAAAGCTTTGGAGTTTTTTTATGAAGTCTATTTAGACTCTTAGGATTTTATAAATTTACGTATGTAATTTATCAATGAAAAGTTGTCTTGTAATTTTGCTGTCTTTGTAATTTTTTATGTTGTTCTTTTAGAATTACAATATTTAGAGCTCTTTTTATGAAGCCCTTTTAGAGTTCTAATATTTTCCTTTTAGAGATGTACTCGAGTCACGAGATGACAATTATGGCACAATATCTCAAAACCATTACAAACTCAAGTACAAATGTGTTTTGAGTAAAAAACATCACAACATGAGAAGAGAATTTCTCAATCTTTACAAACAAGATTATAAAATTAGAAGAAAATTTACAAATATCTACAATGATAAATAGGGAGGAGAATGAAGCTTTCTATTTTGTCTCCACCTCCTCTAGTTTTGTCTCCATGTCCCCCTTTGTCTTCTCTGGTTTTGTCGCCTCCTTTGTCTCCATGTCCCCCTTTGTCTTCTCTGGTTTTGTGGCCTCCTTTGTAAACTTGAACTTGAGTTCCTTCTTAGCTTTCTTGCCAACACCCTTCTTGGCACCCACTTAAGGATCACTTTTCTTTGAGGTACTTCCTGTTTTAGTACCCTTGGTTTCTTTATGTGTGCCTTGTTGAGGAGCACCCTTGGTTTCTTTTCGTAGAGTTCCTTGCTTAAACATAAAATGCTTTAGTGGTGAATGTATAGGCATTTTCTTCTTCTTCTTAGATGGAGAGGCTTGCCTTGGGGGGGTGGAGAATCTGGATCATTTCGAGTAATTGAATTATTCAAAATAATATTGATAGCTCTTGCACGAACACTCCACATCCAAAATCCGTTAGATTCAAGAGTCTGGCAAATTAAGAAAACTTCTCAAATTTAAGAACCAAGAACTATAGAAAATAAGTTAAAAAATTAAGTAAAGATTTACTGCAAAAATAGTGGGTTTTTAATTTAACCTACACTGCTATCAATCTTGGTATATTTAGATAAAAGATATTTCCACACATTGGCAATAACATGCCATCCACATGAGGTAGAATCTTTTTGTAAAGCCACTGGCTGATTCAAAAACTTATACTCTACCTCCTTTTTATAATTTGGATATTCATCTTCAATAGCCGCAATAGCTCTCTTACATGCTCTATTAAAAACCAAATTTGAATATAAGAAAAAATAAAGTATGAAGCTCAATATTCAAGTTATTAAGGAGAACTACTTACAATTTAATCTGCCCATGCATGCCAATGGCTATTCATGAAAATAACAGTACTGAAGATTAATGACACAAGCACTCCAGTGCCCATTGGAAAAAAGAAGTTGATATATTTAAGAAATCAAATATCATATGTCAAATATTTAAACACATAGGAATCATCAGTTAGAGACGAACCTCTCTACATATGGCAAAACAATAAAACAAATGTTCTTATTTCTCATTGGCTTGAAATAGGATGCCAGCTCGGAAGTCTTCTTCTTCATATCAATCAATGCAAGCGACACTAAGGGATCACAAATGAATATTTCGTTGACTTGATTTGGAAGCAATTCCTTCATAAGTGCCCTACAAGAGTTTATGAAGGAATGAACAAAATATGAGAAAATATTAACATATGAGAAAATATACATATGTGAAAAATGTAGTCATACCTTATACACATGAGAACAACATTGTCGTTGATCTCCCTATCCTTCTCTACAAGCATGCAATATAGAGATAGTCTTCCTCCATTGTGCCAACATTGCAGATTAGCTGCCCTGGTACTTGGGCAAGCCTCTGAGTATTGGCCTTCTCCAACTGCACAAGGGTCTCTAAGCTATCATACACATGTGAGACCTTTTCAATCACCTCCTCCTCTTTTTCCTTCACCTCCTCCTCCTCCTCCCAGAACTCTTATCATCTGGCTTAGATTTCTTAACCAACTTTCTTTTCTTCTTCTTCATGGGAGGGGAAGTAACTTCTTCAACTTTAATATCATATGCCTTTGATTTCCTTTTTAATGCAGGGGGAATTGCAAGGATCTCAAAGGCTTTATTATCCCTCATTAGCAAGGGATGAAGAAATTTATGAAACCTGTACCTCACCCTGCTAACAAGTGTCATGTCTTTGTCCACCATCGAAGTGACTCTTCTTACATGGGCAGCACATATGAAGCTATCATTCATGAAGTCTATGAGAAAGTCTTCACAAACGTCTTGAAGACATGCCAGTGCACTGCTCTGCCATCTATAATGTCCTTGCTCTTTGATACTGTCACTTATTGTTCTTATAATTCTAAGGAATGGTGCCCTAGGGATGAGCAGATGTGTAGCCTCCTGTGTTTGCCTTATCTCAGCAAACAATTTATTTTATCTCTGGAGGAAATTCCTTGCCTTAGATAAATTGGTTCTACCCTTTACTTGTTTCTTCTCTAATGGTTGCTTAGAAGTGGTTGCTCGGGCACTGAATCTTTAGGAAGGGAGGGATCTGGGTAAACCATCCTCACAGTCTACTTTATTACGAGCCATATATTGCGAGGAAGCTATGGTGCGATAAGAGAGATCAAAGCATGCCGGATATGTCTACTCGCGCCGTGGGAGGAGGACAAGAGGCTGTCCACGTGTGATAGGAGGTATTGGAGCCTGCCGGATATGACTGATCGCGCCGTAGAGGGATGAAGTCGAGTAAATGCTTTCAACGGCGCGATAAGCATAATTAGACCCTACCAAATTAGTCTATTCGCACCGTCAAGGGAGGAGGGCGAGAACGCGTTATCCATGGTGCGATAAGCCTGATTGGAGCCTGGAGCCTGACGGATGGTAGTACTTGCACCGTAGAGGGAGGATTGCAAAGTTACAAAAATAATCACATAAAAACACTCGCACCGTCAATGGTACCCGACAAAAAAATGAATAGGGCTCCTAGAGCCATGTCATTGTGCTTTGAAAAAGCCAAGGAAACTAAATCTTCTCTTCCCACAGAGCTGGAATTTCAAAGTCTTCACAAGGAGTTAGGAATTACTGAAATTGGAAGAGAGCCCTTGCCCACCCTTGATCAAGGAAATGAAGAAGGCTCCATCAACCTTTGGGATGCATCCAAGTTGGAAGAGGATGAGAACCAGAAGGTAATTTATCTGTTCTTGAGTGAGTGAATTTATGTTTTGGTATATCGACTGAATTTATGTGAAAGCTAATTCTTTGTTTATTGAAGATTGAGCTTGATGATGCCGATGGTTTCCTTGGACGTGGAGGTGCTACCCGAAGAGTTGGCCAAGATGTTGCTCTTGCACACTACATCCCATCTATTGACAAAGAAATATTTATTGTCTACCACAACAAATATTCTAGTGATGCTGAAATTCCACTTCCCACACTCAAGGCACTATCTAGATATACGGGCTATTCCTTTATCCCTTACAATACACATAAGGTCATGCTGATAGAGAAGTGTGCTGCTATTCGTATCTTTAGATACGGTACATGATTTTGGCCTTTCGGAACCGGATACTTCCTTTGTTATGCTAGCTATGCTCTAGGTGTCGGACTAGAAGATCGAAATGCACTCAAGGGCTATAGTCGTAAGAAGTTTTTGCGTTATAGAGGAAAAATGCCTAGTGAAGAGAAAGAGCAAGTACAGAAGAGACTCAAGAGCAGTTAATTATCTTGTCATTGTAAATATTTTGTTATATCTTTTATGTAATGAAATGATACAAATAAGTTTTAATTAGAAGTTTGTATTAACCAAAAATGTTTACAACACTTCAAAATGTTATAAATTTTACATACAAAATTTTGTTAAACTAAATCCAAATTCTTCCTTCTCGTCTTCTTGATGATCTCCATGCCACATGACGTGTTAGTCCTGTGCCAGCTTTCCACTTCATTTTGGCTTGATTTCGTGCTGCCTTTGCTAAATCACTCATACGAGCCTTTTCCATTGATAGTTTTCACCCTAAAGTATATATGTAGAACCAATTAAACATTTCTTTGAGGTAATTTATACGAGTCTTTCCTCCTCCATGTCGGTATAGTGAGATTTTTCCATTCCTTTGGTGCTCCACATGTCAAGAGAACCATATTCATTCATGAAGTATGCACCATGTGCATACAAAATGTGCTGCAAAAGAAAACAGGACCAATTCAAAAGCTATACTTTATACCTTATAATCATTTCAAATTGATGAGTAGAAAGAAACTCTTTACCATGTAATGTGTAATGTTGGTATCACCCCATGTATCTACCATGGATTTTGTAAAATTTTAAAGCTTTTCTTGAAATTTTTGGCGCTCCTCTATAGTCGTCCTGCTTTTGCTCATTAATTTAACCATCTTATTGAAGTTTGACCAAACTTTCTCACGTAGAACTACAAGGCTTGGATTGGTGCAGTCAAACGTTGTGCATTTACACAAATCCTTCCACAAGTCCCAGGACTTTGAGTTCTTTACTTTTTCTAGCCTCTCTAGAAAATGTCTTGCCTTGTATCCACTCATTAACACCTACTGGGCTACTTCATGATTTATGCCAGAGGTCTTCTTGTTAACAGTAATCTGCACATTGCCGCCATGGCACCCAATTGAGTTCAGTAGTTCCTCTACTTTTTGAAGAGCTTCATGTTGTCTTTCCTTCCCTTGCATAGTAAATGCATAATCAACGTGACACTTGAGTAGACAATCAAACACACGCATGAATGCATGCAAAGTATAAAAGTGGACATTCTTGAGTTCGAGAATGGAATTACAGGATTCCATTCGGGGTCTCTCAAATGCCTGTTTGGCTCAGTTAGCATGCTAGCAGACAAGACACCACCAACCCAATTGCCAGCATTATTATCCACTTTGTCATTCTCATCATCTTGATTCTCTAGCTTCCTATTCCTTCCTACCTTCTTCTGTTTCTTTTCTCTAGCTTCTTGTTCCTTCCTGCCTTCTTCTATTTCTTTTCTCTCACCATTCTCATGCACCATGGACAAGGATTTGAGGTGTTAGCACCTTGTGGACACCCAAGAAGGCACTTTATTGTCTTCAAGTCACCTTCTAAATGCCAGTCTATTGTATAAGTGCCCTTACCCTCCACTTCTAATTTTTTTCCCTGAATCTGTGCTTTAATAAAATTGGTAATCCATGAAAAGATGCAAGGGAGAAGAGAGCTTGAGCTCTGCAAAGCACACACACACTCACAAAACCCTAAAAGAGAACACACAAGGTGAGAGGCTAAAAATCTTCTTCTTCTTCACACAACATTCAACACACCATATACAAAGATAAGAGTACACACAATATGAAAAGGTACTCAACCAAAGATAAGAGTACACACAAAGATAAGAGTACACACAATATGAAAAGGTACTCAACCAAATACATACTAGGGTTCTCTATAGTGTGAACCCAACTAAATGCGCTGGCCCTATAACTATGCCAGTCTCTAGAATGGCTGTCACACAGCCTGTCATCCCACTGGCCGCATATCACCCATGATCTCACCAACCATGCCAGTGGTGTAAGTGTGGGGCCTATCTCCCAGGCGGGTCATCAGTGTCCACCGCCTCACTAGATGAGCTCGATATCTCAACACTCACCCTCGAGCTCAACTCCATCTCATGTACACCAAAGGAAGCCTTGAATCTGCGGAGCTTCTCTGTACCCAATGCTTTGGTGAAGATGTCAGCGACATGATCCTGTGTGCTGACATAAACAAGGTCAATGTCTCCTACCAAAACCTTCTCTCTGACAAAATGGTAGTGGACCTCTATATGCTTCGTGCGAGCATGAAAAATTGGGTTCCTGGCCAATTGTATACTGCTAATGTTGTCACAGAAAATGACAACTTGTCTATCCACTAATAGACCCAAATCTGCAAGTAGCTTTCTCAACCAAGCTACCTCACATGCTGCCATAGCAGCACCTCTGTACTCGGCCTCTGTACTGGTGGATAGAGCAACCGTAGGCTGCTTCTTGCTGCTCCAAGTCACAGCAGCACTCCCCAAAGAAAACATGAAGCCACTAGTAGATCTCCTATCTGAGATACTACCAGCCCAATCAGCATCTGTGTACCCATGTACACATATCTCTATCCCAGTTTCATAAAATAGTCCACAATGCAAAGTAGACCTCACATACCTCAGTATGCATCTCAATGCATCCAAATGCGGCTTTCGAGGAACCTGCATAAACTGACTCACCAACCCAATAGCATAGCTCAAATCTGGCCTGGTGATCATCATGTAGATCAAGCTTCCTACTATGCACCTATACATAGTAGGATCCTCCAAAATCTCTCCTGAATCTGCACTCAACTTGCCATTCTGATCCAATGGCACTACCATACTTGGACAACATGTCCAAGCCATACTGTCTCGCTGCAGTAATCCAATACCATGTGGTGACCTAATCACCTCAATGCCCAAGAAATATTTGAGCTCCCCCAGATCCTTCATCTCAAACTTCTGTCTAAGCAAGATCTTTACATCAAAGATCTCTGCATCATGGTCCCCCGTAATGATCAGGTCATCTACATAGATGACAACAAGCACATCCCCTTTATCTCACTGTGTCTCACATACAACGAGAAATCTGCATTGGCTACATAAAAGCCAATAGTGACAAGATATTTAGAAATCTTGTCAGACTATGCTCTTGGTACTTGTTTTAAGCCATACAAGGCTTTCTTCAACCTACAAACATGCTCGGGGTGACTCACATCCTCATAACCAGGTGGCTGCAACATATACACCTCTTCCTGCAAATCCCCATGCAAGAATGCATTCTTTACATCCATCTGATGTAAAGACCATTGCTTTGACGCAACCACTGCTATCACAACTCTCATTGTTGCCATCTTGGCACTGAAAGTTTCCTCATAATCAATGCCATATGTCTGCGCATATCCTTTGGCTACCAATCTAGCCTTTTACCTGCTTTTGCTTCCATCACTAGTATGTTTTACTTTGTACACCCACTTGCATCCAATGGCTTTCTTGCCTTCAGGCAATTGCACTAAATCCCAAGTCTCATTTCCATATAGTGCATCCATCTCCTCATCCATAGCTTTCTTCCCTGCAGAAATGTCAGGCATACTAAGGGGCTCAACCACTTTCTCTTTGCCTTTATGTGATGTACTAATCACATTTGCAGGACTGGTATTATGACGCAGCCTGCCACTCCATGGTCTATCAACTGGACCACTAGATGAGGACTCTCCTAGTCCACTCAAAGACTGTGATTGCTGACTTGCATTCAGTGCAACCACACTTCCACTCATATCAGCCCCAACTGCTTCTTTTTTAGCAGCATACCAACTGCTCATCTCATCAAAAACAACATCCCTACTTACCCTCAACTCATGTGTAGCAGGGTTATAACACCTGTATCCCTTTTGCTCAAGGGAATATCCAATAAACACACATTTTTCAGCTTTTGGATCCAGCTTAGTTCTCAGCTCATCTGGCACATGCACATATGCAATGCATCCAAAGACTTTCAGATGATGAGACAAATCAGGTTTTCTGGAGTAAACCTCTGCTCTGGAGTTACATCATGTATGGCTGTAGTTGGAGTCCTGTTCATGATGTAAACTGCTATAAAAACAGCCTCAGCCCAATAGCTATGCGGCATATTCTTCTCTACCACCAATGCTCGCGCAATCTCGGCAATGTGCCTGTTTTTCCGCTCAACAACTCTATTTTGATGTGGAGTGTATCTGCATGTAAACTGTCTCCGAATACCATTCTTCTTCAAAAAATCAAAGAACTCATTGGAGAAGTACTCTCCCCCTCCATCTGACCTTAGGCACTTTTCATATTTCCCTGTTTGCTTTTCAACCATAACTCTGAAATTTTGAAAATGAGTGAACACCTCACTCTTCTCCTTCATGAAATATACCCACACTTTCCTTGTGTGGTCATCAATAAATGTCACATAATACCTGCAGCCTCCCATAGACATGGTCTTCGTAGGACCCCATACATCTGAATGCACAACATCTAGTGCATTTCTGCTCACATTTGTTACATGGAAATACATGCTTTGTTTGCTTTCCAAATTGGCATGCTTCATATATTTTCTGCATACCTTCAACTTTAAACTTTGGCAGCCCTATCACAATTCCTTTAGTCTGCATAGACTTCATTCTCTGCACATTCACATGTCCAATTTTTCTTTTAAATGTCTGTGTCTGCAACATTTCCTGAACCATTTACAAACATCGCAGCACTCACTTCAGGCATGTTTACATTCAATGTAAACATTCTGCCCACTCTGTTGCCTTTTGCAACCAACTTGCACTTGTCTTTAAAGTCTCATTAGGAAAAAGGAGAGCTCATTTTAGGGCCTTTAGGGTTTGGAGAAAATGTCTCGCAACCAATCAGGAGAAGGCCAACGTAACGTAGAAAACCCACAAAAAAAGAGTGAAAAATAGAAAATAGAACAGTACTTTATGGTGGCAGAAGCGTGCGAGTTGAATAGGGAGATTTGTTTTTGATTCTCTTCTCCAGCATGTCTCTATCATGAGATTTTAGTCCATCTTTGAGTGTAAGAGTCTGTTTGAAACTTCCCACTCGCGACAATCTAATTTCCTTTCTTCTCAGACTTTCGAGGGACTATTCCATCTTCGAGACAAGCATCCCTCCTTGCCATAGCTTTGTTGTAATTTGCTCTCTTCAACATTTCACCTGGATATCTTTTTGTTCTTTCTTTTAAGTCGATCTGCATTACCTAGAATGTTAGATTAATTGAAATCTAACATCATACTATCTTTCTTTTGTGTTGGTTTCTATTAGGGGTGTTAGATTCGGAGCCTGAGATGGCACCCAGAAACAATGGACGCGGCATTAGAAAACGTTCGGTGGGTTTAGATGGTGAAGACTCTGTTGATGTACGAAACATATCTTTGCCACGAAGGTCTATCGCACAGATTTCAAGCATAGAGGTTTCCAATATTGTAACAGCAAATGCTAGTTGGAAAATGTTCGAAGTGGGAAAAGGAGCTTGGGTACTAATGCAACCCAAGAGGATCAGGAAGAAGAGCAAAAAGCAACAATCAACGAGTACTTTCTTGACATCCTGGAAAGGCAGAGTAAAAGGTTTTAGAGTGAAAGAAGGCAGAAGATGCGTAAAAGAGATTTTGGTGCAGCATGTTTATATGCATCGAGAACTTCAATTGCGAGAATATCCAGCTTATCTTCCACATCATAGACCAAATTGTAAACACATAATATAAGTTAAATTATTTTCAAGGCACAATTGTTTCTCCCTTTATAACTGAGATGATCTTTTTGAATGTTTCAGATCTATATCCTTCATCATACGAGGAGTGGCAACCAGTGGAATGCATTTTAGGATTCTTCAATGTCGTACATGGCGCGGTAGGAGAGCTACAGTACAAAGGTAGATCTATAAGAGACTTTGCTAAAGCGGGTAATTTGTTCTGTGATCACTTCTACCAGCTATTGGACCATGCTCATTCTTATGGCATATTGCAAAGGCAAGATTTTTTGGAATGGAATATAATAGACTGGCCTGTTCCCGATGGAAGTATAATAGAGGCATATAGAGCCAAACTATATGTAGAAGTGCAGCATTCATTGAAACCAAATATTGCAACAAGAATAGTCAAAATCACAGTTTTTATGCCTGTCAATGTTTTCATAGATATTTTTCAAGAATATTCAATCAGAGTTTGTAAGACTATGTTTTCTTTTAAAGCAAAAGGCTGTGATGACATTCCAAAATTTTTGGATGATGGTTGGGATAAAATTATGGCCAATACTATGTATTGTGAGGTTGTCCATGACACAATCAATCTCAAGTACATGTTTGCCTCCCAGAATTTTATTTTCTCATTTTACTATAAATGAAACAGGATGATAGGTACACAACTAGTACCAATGGAACAAGATCAGAGCTCTTCATGTCTAGAAAATGATATTATTGATATAGATGTTGTTGTCGAGAATGGCATTTTAATAGCATCCATCACACTTGGAAGATACTGCGCACTCTCTCGATTACGGAATGACATTATAAACGAGACTGAAGGGAGTGTCTGCATGGGATTTTCATTCATTTTAAACAACAAAAAGGTAAACTGAGTTTCCTAAAGTACTCATTCAAGATTAGCAAAATTGTTTTATCAAAATTTTAATTCAAAAAATGTAGACATCTCATTTTCAAACTGTGATTTTGTTTCAGATACTGCAAAGAAGAGAAAGCAAAAGATACAATGTAGAGATATTGCAAGCAGAACAATTCAGATAGTTCAATCATCTTGAACTCAGGTACAATAGACAATTCATGTATACTTTTACCAGACAGTAAAAGCATTATAGAATTCTTAACATTTTCAAACCAAAAAGTGATCCATTGAGAAAGAGTATTTGCATTTATATTTGCATTTACTGTTGTTGTTCTCAGATGTACAGAGGAGGGTATATCTATAGATGTACAAATATGCCTATATTTGGGATTCTAGCTCAAGCTGAGCCTGGCTTTGGTCCAAAGACTCAGATAAAGGCTCCTTGTTGATATGGCTCTCCCTCGGCTTCTCCTTTTGCGCCTCAGTTACATCCGAAGACTTCATATTTCGTGGGAGAGGCTCATCTTCCATTTTCATCTCCTCAAGCACTTTGGAAGGCTGCTCCTGAACTTTCTGGAACCCATCAAGAATGTTATCATTTACATTGAAAGATTTCAAATCATCTTTCTGCTCCAGTAATCACTTCTACATCAATATTGGAAGGGGATATTGGCTCGTTTAGAAGTGGAGGAGATGCAGGAATAGGAGAAGCAACTTTTACATCAATATTGGAAGGGGATATTGGCTCGTTTAGAAGTGGAGGAGATGCAAGAATAGGAGAAGCAAGTCGTAGCAACCTCAAAAGTGTATTGGCTCTGAAACTATAGACGTAGTCAGAGCCAAAACTATCTTCTTGCATCTGCAATAAAGAAAATATTATTTTCAAAAACTGACTACATTTATGTTAAAAATTAGAAAATTTGAAGATTGTAAATCTTATGACTTACAAACTCAGGCTGCTTCTCTCCAAAGTAGGAGTTCAACATGTATTTAGCTGTTATAAGTAATCTCCATCCACAAGAATATGGGTCTGTTTGTTGTGGTGTTTGTAAATGAAATTATGAGAATTTAAATAAAGATAAACAGTTCTCTATACAGAAGATAAAATAAGATTGGTGTTCTTCCACAAACCTGCACTGCAATTGGTTCAATCAGGTTGAGTAAATTTGTATTTGGAGGACATAAGTCCAGGGCATCAAAAAGTCTTTTCAAGACACTACATTTTCTTATTTTGAGCATAGTAATTTTGACACTTTAAATCACAGCATCAATTTATGCTTACAACGATATATACATGGAGAGAAATTCTAGATCTAGCAATCGCTCGCCACACCACCGCCGTGAGATTCCTCAAGCTTATCATACTTCTCATGATATACATGATGATTATTTGCACAGTTATAACCATGAGGGCATGCAATTTGAGGATGCTCTACTTTCTTTGAAGAATGCTTCACATCCTCCAGACTAGGAAACACCACTAGGGCAGCATGCCCTATGGCAATAGATTCTGAGGATGGAATATGCATAAGATAGGGGAGATGTTAATCCCATTTTGAGGTTAACTTAGCATCTCTCTGTTACATATGAGAGATAGCACAATAAGTGTCATAAAATGACACCATAAATATTGTAATTATGAGAACGGTTGGCTACGCCCAAGCCTATGTAACTCTCATAGTCATTTAGTTCATCTATTTTTAAGTTTTGTCATTTCTTTCCCTTTGATTTGGAAGCAAATCTCTGCAAGTAGCTACTAGGCAAGAGCAGCAAACAGGCAAGAGCAGCGAACAGGCAGGCACAATAGTAAGGTACACTAACACATCTTGAGGTACCCCTTTGCTCTAAAGTAAAGGGGCATTATACTATGTGACTTCAATGATTTTTGAATTTAGACTCAAGGCCATTTTGAGTCTCGTTTTGGTTATGCAAGTTTTCGCAGGCACTCTATAAAAGTGTAGATTTTGACAGTGTATGCCCAATTTCTGGTTCGGTACAAAGTTGCCGCAAAAATATAGGTGTTGCAGTCTATGCAGAGAATCTGAGATTTGTAAGTTGTTGTTGGTGAATGTATGTTTGTGTGACTAGTCCATATATAATTGCAAGATAACATATTTACAGTACTACTGTGCTGTGTTTAAGATTGTAGGTCTATTGTAAGTTTAGAAGCTCTTACAAGCACTTGCTATAGGTAAAGATATCTAACATCTTTTACAAGCACTTCCTATAGGTAAAGATATCTAACAGCTTTTACAAGCACTTGCTATAGGTAAAGATAACTAACAGCTTATCATAAATTGTGAGTGAGAAGTTGGACAAGAATAATTTCTAGGCTTCATGATTTCCTTATGGGAAAAGGATATTGGAAGTTCATCTAGGTGATGAAAAGGAGCCAAAGATTGATGAAGAAAATTTCACCCCACAGTAGATGCATGCATACAAAGCATGGCATGAAAGAGTTAGAAAGGTGATGTAATCAATATCATCAGTGTGAAAAACTCTATGATTATGTATATACAGGATACACAAATGCCTAAGAAGGCTTGGGACACCTTGGTGAAGATATACAGTACAAAAACTCAAGCACAAAAGATGCAGCCAAAGCAAGGGTTGCATAATGTGACCATAGGAAAGATGGGTGTAAATGATTCCTCGGTGAAGGTTAAAGGGTTTGCATATGACTTTGCTTCTATTGGATCTAGTAGATGATGATGATATGGTATTGGTTGACCTTGAATGGTCTTGGCAAGGAATATAGTCAATTTCAGACCTCCTTTGCAATTCGAGAGAACTTTCCTGATTTTAAAAAACTAATTGCTCTTCTCATCCATGAGGAGATGAATACTGGGGGAGGTTCCAAAAATTCACATAAGCAGGCCTTCTACTTAGATACAAATAGAGGTAGAGGAATATTGCCATCTAGAGGACGCAGTGATGGTCGATTTAGAAATAAAAAATAACAAGAACAACAACGATAAGAAAATCAATCTCACACACGTAGAAGAGGCAACTCTAAAGGCAAGGGGAGTTGAAGAGGCGAGGTGGTTGTTAGCAAAGAAATAAAAATACATGGAGTGTTATTTATATGGAAAACCAGGGCACATTGCAAAGGACTATGAAAGCAGAAAGTGGAAAGTTGCAACAAGATAACTATGCATTATTAAGTAAATAGGGTGATGACAGAAGTAAGTAGCTGTTTGTGATACATCACATGCTCAATTCCATGGCAGGAGCTATGTTAAGATCAGGAGATATTTAGTATATAGATTCTAGTGCTTCTAACCACATGACCATAGTGTGAGTAGTCTAGAGATATGCAAAGAATGAAAAAACCAGGGTATGTGGAAACAAGTGATGATACTGCACACCCCATTACACATGTTGGTAAAGTGCCATTGTTTATGCAAGATAGCAAAATGAAGTACCTGGTAGATGTACTTCATATTCTAATATTATGAAAAACCTAGTTTATGTTGGACATATGGTTGTTGACCAGGGTCTACAAGCAATCCTCATGGGTGCTTTGTTAAAGACTTCAAAAATCAGTGCCACTTGGTTACAAAGGGTAACGAAAATGGCAAGATATTTACTTTGGATGTTAATATGCTTGAGGTAAAGGAGGACATGTGTCATTGGAGATATTGACATATGGCACAAGAGCGCATTGGTCATGTGAATATACAGCAACTGAAGTCTATAGAGGTCCAAAATATTAGTGTAGGTTTGTCGAAGTTTAAAGTTGATGCTAATATACACAAAGTATATATAACATGCCAGCTTGGTAAGCATGCCAAACATACTTTCTCACATGAAAAGCACGTCAGTGCAAGGCTATTGGATATTATGCATTCTCATGTATGGGGACCAACCAAGATTGTAACAATTGCAAGTTGTAGGTACTATGTTACATTCATTGATGAATCACACCAGGAAAGCATGGATTTATTTTATGAAGGAGAAAAGTGAGGTTTTTATACCCTTTCAAAGATTTAAAGACTTTGTTGAGAAGGAAAAAGGTATGCAGATCAAATGCCTAAGATCGAATGATGGGGGATAATATTTCTCTAATGAAGTGATTTCTTGAGAAAATCGAGAATCAAGAGAGAATTCACATGCATGTACAAACATGTTGCAAAAAGAAAAAACATGCACATTATAGAAGTTGCTCATATCTTGATGTGTGAAAAGAATATGCCATATTATTTTTAGGGTGAAGCAACAACAAGGTTTTGTTGCCGTTGCCACTGCAATTGTTATTTATATTATGAAAAGGACCCTCACTCCTGCACAACTGTTCATGGTATGAAGCCTGAACATAAGTTTGTAGGCATGAAACTAGATGTGTCTCACTTAAAAGTATTTGGATGTATTGAATATATGCATGCTCTTGATGAAGTGAGAATCAAGTTGGATCCAAAGGTCGAGAAATGCATCTTCATTAGTAATACTTTGGAGTAAAAAAGTTATAGATGCTATAACCTACCACTCGTGAGCTGTGACTAAGTAGAGATATTGTCTTTGATGAGATGAGTAGCTGGTATGCACTATTGAAAGACTTTTCTATGTAGAGAGATACAACTACATGGGTATATAAAACCGGGCTGTAATGTCTCAGACAAGAGATCTACCAGTGTTGTTTTATTTTCTTTTGGGAGTGTTGCTTTTTGAGTTGGAGTAGTAAGAAATAGTCGACAGTTGCCTTGTCAAGTACATAGGTAGAGAGTACAGGGATGCTACCATGGTACTTAGAGTGTAGTGCTTGAGAGGAGTGTTGAGATATGGAGCTTAACTAGTGGAGGACCCACTTGGGTGATAGCTTCCGCACTTATGCCACTGGCTTGGTTGGTGAGATAATGAGCGATATGCCACCAGTTTACAGGCTATGTGACAACTGGTTCAGTTGGTGAGATAATGGGCGATATGCCACTAATGGTTTATAGGCTGATAATGGATGACTCACTTGGGTGATAGATTTCCGCACTCATGCCACTGGCTCAGTTCGTAAGATAATGGGTGATATGACACCAATGGTTTACAGGCTGTGTATGACAGCCACTTTGGTGTAATAGTGTTATGGCATGCTTATAGCATGAGCACATGTAGTCGATGAACCAACCTTTGTATGTTATAGTAGGGGAGTACTTTCCTTTATAGTGTGTATCTCTTTATATGTTATGGTTATAGAGAGGAGAAGAGAATAGAAGAAAATTCAGCCATCTGTCTCTCTCTCTTGTGTGCTTATCTTACTCTTATCTTTTTATATGTTATGGCTGTAGAGAGGAGAAGAGAATAGAAGAAAATTCAGCCATCCTTCTCTCTTATGTGCTTATCTTACTCTTGTGTGTGTGTGTGTGTTTACTTGCAAGGAGCTCAAGCTCATCCTCTTCCATGCATTCTTCTCATGGTCTACCCCAGTAGTAGGGTATATATCCAAGATATCTATTGTTCTAGTGGACATTGAAAAGAGATTTATTCTTGTGAAATGATCATTGGGTAGCCCATGGTTTAAGTAGGTCAAGGCTAATGTATACTAGAGTTGAGACTAGATCTTCACATGACAACCTTTGGGGAGCTAGTTGATGAATGATAGACTTGAACCCTATCTCATATATGCATACATGATTGATAACAACCATCATTAAAAATAACATCTCCGATATGTCATTATTGATATTGTTGTTTATTGGTGGATATAGGATAAGGATAGGTATTCACTCAATCTCATGGAGAGGTCAAGTCCAATAAACACTCTTGGATATAAGCACTCAAGGAGAGGTCAAGTCCAACAAGCACTCTTGGAGAGGTCAAGTCCAGCAAGCACTCTTAGATACAAGTCTGACCATAAATGCAATTTGATTCTACCTCCTCTGGGAGTTATGGGGATCACCTCCTTTGGGAGTTGTCGGAATCAACTCCTTTTGGAGCATACAAATAAGCTCTTCTTCCAACTAGATCTTAAACCAATCATCATTCTAGTTATGTTGAAAGATTAGCTATCATGGTTGCAAACTTTTATATATTCAATGTCTGTTCCTATCATCATTCTAGTTATGGTGAAACATTAGCTAATCATGGTTGCAAACTTTTATATATTCAATGTCCGTTCCTAGTGGTTGAGATAAAATTATCAAGACAAGCCTATAGGCCAACACTTGGATGAGGCAAGCTCATTTTATACTTGATTGGCATTGAGAGATCATGTAAGTGTTGTGGAGTCATGATATACATATAGATAGATTGGCAACAAATGTATATTATATGAACTTGAAAGTTTAAAATATTGTGTAAATCTTTCGATTTGTAATTTAGACAAATCTATCTTTGTAACTCACTCAAAATTAGTACTTTTATGCAAGTTTTTTAAACATTTTTTTGGGGGTGTAAAATAGTCCCCCACTTTCTCACACTTTTTAAAGGCCAACCCATATTAGCTCCTATTTTTTCCTTGGGTTGGACAGTAACAGTGTTCGAGATAGGTTCCACTTAGCCTAAAACTTGTTCAACTTTAGGAAAACCTTTTCAAAATTATGGAAGAAGGAAAAAAACCTCTTCAAAAATTTATAGATTTAGTTATATTTTGGAGAAAATATAAAAAAATACCTACTCTAAATGATAGTTTCTTCCTCAACCATGGGCCAAAAGGATTCATGTAAGGTTCACTAAAAAGAGTTTCCGGAACATTAGCAAGATTGAGCGGGCGGGCAACCAAAGCTGCCCTGCCATATTAACCAAAGGCCTTGTAGCTTCCACCTTTGTGTTCCCATTGGGGGGTTCGCATGTAAGTTGTGAAAAGCGTTATCCAAAGGCCAAATGCTATCCACCAACACCATCCAAGCAAAAGGAGAAAAAATCTCATCTTTGCACAAACAATGAAGCACGCTCACGCTCACTTACACCTATTAGCGTTAGCAGATCTACAATGGAGACCTTGGCGACACTCTCGCCTCCATCATGCCCTTCTTCTTCATTGTGCTCCAGCTTTCTGCCCAAAAACGCAGGCCTCAAAGGAAGCTGTTCTATTTCATCTCAGCTTGTGTGCAAGCGAAGTGGGGTAAGAGCGTCCGCCATAGCCAGCTCTAGGGAGGGCTTTGCGGAAGGGTTTTTTGCTCTGGCGGGGAAAGGCCTTGCTGCGGCGGCTCTCTCTGCGGCCCTTCAGCTGGCCCCCGTCCATCTAGCCCATGCCACAGAGTTCAACCTTCTCAACGATGGCCCCCCCAAGAACACATATGTCGCAGATGATGCAGGCGTCCTCAACAGAGTTACGCGATCGGACCTCAATCGCTTACTCTCCGACTTGGAAGATCGCAAGGGCTTCCACATCGACTTCGTTACCCTTCGAAAGCTCACGGTAACACTTGTCCTCGTCAATCAGTCAGTAAATCCTTTGAATCATGGACAACCAATGCATCTCCTAACACTCTCTCTCTCTCTCTCTCTCTGTGTGTGTGTGTGTGTAGTCCGTTTATCTTCATCTAGAGCCAAACCTGTCTCTTAATCTTGAAGTTGAAACAAACCTCTCTCTTAATCTTTGAATTACGACGAAACCCATCTCTTAATCTTTGAATTAGGACCAAACCCATCTCCTAATCTTGAAAACGGTATAAAGCCTCATCTCTTAACCTTGAATTAGGAACAAACTTATCTCCTGCTCTATGAATTAGGACCAAACCCATCTTCCTTCGCCAATGAGAACCAACCCCACCTCTTAATTTTCTGTTGGAGAGACTCAGGTACATTTCTGAGTCTTTAATTAGTCTTCAATTAGAGGCAAGCGTCCTAACCTCGGAATCATGGACAATCCCGTCTGTTCATTTTGGCTCCAAAACAAACCATCCCGTCCTAACACCCCAAAAATCAAGAGAGTCCCCTCAGCTCAAGAATGTGAGGGGAAACCCCATCTCCTAATCTTGTATGAGGGAAAAATCCATCTCCTCATCCTCCCCTAAAACTCAAAATAGTTAAGTGCAAGAATGCTCTGTTAAAGTAGTTGTCATCTGCTTAATGACAAACTCATATCCTAGTCGTATTAAGTTATTCCCATCTCTTTACCTCCCTCTTAAGTTATGATCATTGTTTTGAGAATGCGCCATTGAATTTAGCATTGATTAGCTAACTGGCATATTGATATACGTTTGTAGTACATAGAATTACATATATGATTTGTGGCATTAGCTTAATGGTATACTGATCATGCCTACCTCAATACTCTCTGTTATTTCTTTCTTGGCAGACCAAATCAGATATCTTTGAGTTTTCTGATCAATTGCTCGAGAAGTGGTACCCTACCCTAGAGGAGGGCAACAACAAGGGGTTGGTCCTCCTTGTAACCACCCAGAAGGAAGGTGCAGTCACAGGAGGCCCTGCATTTATCAAAGCAGTTGGAGACCAGGTCTTGGAAGCGGTTGTAGCCGAAAATTTACCTGGTATGTTTAGTGATCTTGGATTTCAACTTGTTTGTCCTGCCCAAGTGCTGCTAGCTGGTCCCATATTGGACTCAGGACACTTGACATCTCCTGCATTTCTTTGGATTCGTCATTGATTGTGGCACCAAGGCTGTACCGTGTACACATACTTCCTTCACACTGCACACGAAATGCACTCTGTTGATTGCCAAAAGAAGATGTTTTTTAGCTCCGCATTTTCAAGTGCACTGCACATAGGACCTCAGACATCACCCCCCATCAATCAGGGCTACCCTATTTTTCATGCTCTTAGCTAAGCTGTTGTATCTCGCTTGTTTCACCATGATGTGAGCTACAATGGATGTTTTCTACCCCTGTTTATGGTTGCAGTACTAGCCACTGATGAGAAGTACAATGAGGCCTTCTACAGCACCGCAAAGCGGCTTGTTGCAGCTATAGATGGATTGGAAGATCCTGGAGGCCCGAAGTTTCAAGAGAACAAGAGGGAATCAAATTTCAAGTCCAGAGAGGAGACAGAGGAGAAGCGAGGCCAGTTTACAACTGTGGTTGGGGGCTTGCTTGTCATTGCTTTTGTGGTGCCAATGGCCCAATACTATGCCTACGTTTCGAAGAAGTAGGTCTCACATGGGTCCTTCGAACTTATTTTGGTGGGAGATGGGCCTGTACCATGTAACTTTTCACTCTTTTAGGAGGTTCCCACCTTGTAACTTTGCAGCTTTTTGCTATTACAAACAGATTGCACAAGGTATGGAAAATCAGCACCCCATTATCTAATTGTGTTTGACTTGCAAGTTTCTTTTTCTACAATGTTGCGCGGGATTGCTTCCCATAGAGCCCTTGTTGGCAAAGATCTGGTTGGAGAGAGTTTGGAACATGCATATTATGGAACTGTAAGCATATGCTATAAGTCGTTTTGATTTGTGTACTTGTTCTTCTTCATCATTGCAGTTTTCAGTGTAAATTAAGTGTTGCAGTGCATTAACTCTTGCTGCTTACAAGGGCAAAGTTTCTTGCTGTGGAGGGGCTTAGTGTATTGATACTACACAAAGATTATTAGGATTCGGAGCCTATGTGTGTTGTGAGAACAGTTGTTTACGTGGGAACACCCCTTATATTTGGATAAGATAACTGTGACGTGTCATGAGTATGTTTGTGAGTTTGATTGGTTTGGGTCAAAAGGTAAAGTTGTAAACCTATGTAGTTGGTGTAAGAGAGCAATCCAATAATAATGAAGCCAACAAAACATTGAGTCCTCAGTCATCTCTCTCTCTTCCCCCCCCTGAAGTACAGGAAATTTTGGAAACACACACACCCAGCCTCTGTGAGGTGGAGGCGGCCCCGCCGGGATGAGGGCTGGCGAACACACCCAGCCTCCGTGAGGTGGAGGCGGCCCCGCTGGGATGAGGGCTGGCGAACCCATCGTACATGCTTATAATCAACCCATCAAGGGTAGGTACCTAACATGCTTATAATCAACCCATCAAGAGTAGGTACCTAACGAGGGCCCCAAGACTTGAACACAAGACCTTGGGAGTAGAGAACATCCTTCGCCTTGCCATGATACACAACGATTACTGCCCCTCGATCCCGCCAAATTCCTCTGCACACAAGCTGCAGCCGCTTCTGTCACCAACCACTGATGCCACTCGCCACCAGCCGCCTCTGTGCGCTGCCATCGACGCGAGGGCTTCACCGGAACAAGCCCCGCCATCTGCCTTGACTCTGGTCACGCCGCCTTGCCACCTTGCGCTGCACAGTGCCGCCCGCCTGTAGCTAACCCTTGCCCCGATGTTGGTGACGTCGCAGCTCTGCCTATAGCGCCCAGTCGCCGTCGTTGCCCAAGCAGCCTTGCCCGATGCTGCCGCCTCTGTTTCCCGTGCCATCGCAGACTAAGTTTGCCAGGATGCCGTTAGAGTCATGGAGTTAAATGCTTTCTCGGGGCTACACGTCTAGTTACCCACTTCCATCGTTTATGCATGGTGAGATGCATTTCTTGATGAGATGAGAGATGGTGTATGGAATGTGCTCAACAGCATGGACTTTAGACCAAGCGATGGAGTGGAAAAGAGTCGTATGTGGAATGATTGTGCCATGGTGCGCCCATCGAGCCCGTGATTCACCACGTGGACTTCACCAAAAGCTCAAAGGAGGTATAGGACAAGTTGGAAAACTTGTTTGTTAATAAAATTATTAACTCGAAAGTCTTTCTTAAGCAAAAATTCTTCCACTTAAAAATGAACGAAAACAGAAACTTTGGGAGAATATTTGAGCAATCTAGGTTCCATAATACAACAATTTCTTTGGCTCAGGAGTTGTTGTGGATGAGGAGGACAAGAAAGTTGTGCTTCTTTCAAGTAAAGAAGAAGAGGTTTCAAAATTCTATGAACCTTAATTGTACTAAGGGTAGCTCGAGAAATGAGTTATAATGAGAGCGATGCAGTTCTCATGTATGAAGACGGCTATAAAGAGCAATGTGATATCCTTTGGGTTAGATAGAGCAATGTTTGCAAAGGAAAAAGAGAAAAGAACTATTAGATGTAACTTTTGCAAAAAGCTAGGACATATAGAGGGCAAATGCTTCAAAAAGATAGCCAAAGAGCAAGAGACGGTATAAGCAAAACTGGTGGCACAAGATGAAGAAGAAGAAAGCACATAGTTGTGGGGAAGAATAGGGGGTTTCTGTTAGGGATAATCGTGTGGAGGTCCCTTGGTTTCATGGTTTTCTCTCTTTTCTATTCAGTCCCCATGTCTCATGGTTGTTGAGGCAAGCTCATTAATCATCTATATGCAAGAGGGTCCTTATGTCTTTGGATGGATGAAATGATTATGCTCTACTTTTTTTTTGTTTGGTTTGATATTGTTCAAGAAATTCATGTGTGAGTGAGGATCTAAGGATTGCTAGGTCAGCTCTATGTCAAGAAGCTTTAATTTGGACTCAGCAGCAAAGCAGGGGCTGTGCAGTTGGAGTCCTGTTCATGATGTATACTGCTGTAGAAACAGCCTCAGCCCAATAGCAATGCGGCATATTCTTCTCTTCCATCAATGCTCGCGCAATCTCAGCAATGTGCCTGTTTTTTCGCTCAGCAACTCCATTTTGCTGCGGAGTGTATCTGCATGTGAACTGTCTCCGAATACCATTCTTCTTCAAAAATTCAGAGAACTCATTGGAGAAGTATTCTCCCCCTCCATCTGACCTTAAGCACTTGACATATTTTCCTGTTTGCTTTTCAACCAAAACTCTGAAATTGTGAAAGTGAGTGAACACCTCACTCTTCTCTTTCATGAAATATACCCACACTTTCCTTGTGTGGTCATCAATGAAAGTCACATAATACCTGTAGCCTCCCATAGATATGGTCTTCGTAGGACCCCATACATCTGAATGCACAACATCTAGTGCATTTCTGCTCACATATCTGTTACGTGGAAACACATGCTTTGTTTGCTTCCCAAATTGGCATGCTTCACAGATTTTATGCATACCTTCCACTTTAAATTTTGGCAGCCCTGTCATCACAATTCCTTTTGTCTGCATAGACTTCAATCTGTGCACATTTACATGTCCAATTCTTTTATGCCATATGTCTGTGTCTGCAACAACTCCTGAATCATTTGCAAACATTGCAGCACTCATTTCAGGCATGTCTACATTCAACGTAAACATTCTGCCCACTCTGTTGCCTTTTGCAACCAACCTGCACTTGTCTTTAAAATCTTCAACATAACACCCATCAGGGTTAAACCGAACCTGCAAACCCTGCTCAATCATCTGGCCAACTGAAACCAGATTCTTTGTTATGTTCGGTAGATGAAGTACATCTGCAAGGTACTTCACTTCGCCATCCTGCATAGACAATGGCACATCTGCAACGTGGGCAATTGGATGAGCAGTGTCATCCCCTGTTTCCACAAAACCTGGTCTTTCTGGGTTTTTCATCTCCTTGAACCACTCCCCATGAGTCGTCATGTGGTTCGCAGCGCCTGAATCCACATACCATACATTATCTTTTTGTGCTGCATCAACATTTTCAGACATGGCATTCACGACATGCTGCATAACAAACAACCTTTCATTATCCTCATTATTTCTGCTTGAGGATGCATAGTTGTTTTGCTGCACTTTCCCATTTTGCATGTCAGCCTGCTTCTTATAACATTCTGCCTGCACATGTCCAGGCTTACCACAATAATAGCATTCACATGCATCATTATATTGCCTTTGCCAATTTCCACGGCCTCTTTGACTCCCCCTGCCTCTGAATTTGCCTCTTCCACCTGCGTGTTGTTGTTGTTGTTGTTGTTGATTTTGGGACTGTTGTTGTTGCTGCTGCTGCTGGCCATAATTCTGATTACCTGTTCGGCCACCTCCTTGACCGCGTCCACGGCCTCCTCTACCTCGTCCTCTTCCTGAACTCGTGTAGAAGGCCTGTTGTTCTGAACTGTTTTTGCTTTGTGAAGACTGTTGATCTTCACCCAAGCTCTTCTCTTCGATAATCATCATAGACACCAAATCTGTAAAGTTGGGAATGTTTTCCCGAGTCTGAATGGACGTCTTAAACGCCTTGTACTGTGGCCCGAGACCACGTAGACAGACTTCCACCTTGTCATCATCATCTACTGACACACCAATAGATGCAAGGGATTCCACAATACCCTTTATCTTCAGCGCATAGTCATTCACAGACATGCTCTTTTTCTCCACAGTATGAAGTTCATTCTTCAACTGTATCTTACGTGTCTTGGTATTTGTTTCATAGAGCTTTACCAAGGTGTCCCACGCCTCCTTGGGAGACTTGGCATCCTGAATGTGCCCAATCATGGTGTCCTGTATACTAATGGAGAGCCAATACATAACCTTCCTGGCTCCTTGGTTCCAGTCTTTAAACTCTTTCACATCTGCAGCAGTCAGATTTATATCCGGTATCTCCGGTGCCTCTTCATGCTCACCTTCAATGTAGTCCCAATAGCCTTTTCCCATCAGGAAATTCGTCAACCTAAACCTCCAAGCATGGAAGTTATTCTTATCCAGCTTCTCAGCCACAATCTGTGTTATGCCATCATTAGACATCTTGTCAAACACACAATTTTACCAGAAACTGCACTCTGGTTTTTTTGCACAAACTGCTGTATTTTCTGCACAGCGGTACTGTAATACTCTCAAATGTCACAACCAGTGACTTCAATGTGCATACATACACCCAATGGCAACTGTAGACCTCTTTGCAGCACCCACAGTGTCTGCACAGTCAATCTGTCTTCTTGTAGTTCTTAAAACAGAGTTCTGCAGAGAATCGATGACTTACCCGCAGTGCTCGAAATCGCTTGCTTTCTGAAAAACGGAGGTCCAGACGCGCCCGAAACGCGTTTTCGGCCCGAAAATTGAAGTCCGATAGGATTGTATAGTTGTCCTATAGCTTTACTCCCGCGAAGAAAGCTCCTCAATCAGAGACCGTTTGCTTGTGCCTCCCGTAGAGCTCCCGACAAGGGTGTAGTCACCAACACAATAGGGAAGAGTAGTTGCAGCTCTTACCCTCATACCGCTTCCTGTGGTTCTCTTGCTTGCAGCTCAGCCCTTAGCACGAACCAGGCTCTGATACCATGAAAAGATGCAGGGGGGAAGAGAGCTTGAGCTCTTGCAAGCACACACACACACTCACAAAACCCTAATAGAGAACACACAAGGTGAGAGGCTGAAAATCTTCTTCTCCACTACTCAACACTCAACACACCATATACAAGAATAAGAGTACACATAATATGAAAGGTACTCAACCAATACATACACGGGTTCTCTATAGTGTGAACCCGACTAAATGAGCTGGCGCTATAACTATGCTAGTCTCTAGAATGGCTGTTACACAGCCTGTCATCCCACTGGCCGCATATCTCCCATGATCTCACCAACCATGCCAGTGGTGTAAGTGTGGGGCCTATCCCCCAGGCGGGTCATCAGTGGCCACCGCCTCACTAGACGAGCTCGATATCTCAACAATTTTTGACTGGGTTTAACAGCAGCTATCTGATTCAATTTTTAGTTAGCAAATAACAACTAATCAGTTTGTTCATCTAGGAGTGTTTTTGGTTAGCAAGTGGTCATCTAAGGTCAGATGAGAGTTTTTAAGAAGATCAGAGCTATTGGAGGTCAGGACTGACCTAGGAGAATAGCTAGAGGAGTCGGTTGAATCACTTTGAGGGGTTTGGAGAGTATTCAGGTGTCTGACTACATTAGCTGAGTGGATTGGTACTTTGATTTGGTGTTTTGTTGGTGTTGTGGTGCTGGTTATAGTATCCTCCTCATTGGTGGTGTGTTTGGATAAGCTATAGAGGTAGGTCTCCCCCGGACACATCATTATTTTGGTGCCCCCACTGAGGAGAGCTTTGAAGCACCCTTCAATTCGCATTTTGTTCATATTAGGTAGGTTTGTGCTAATGGAGAAGCCACAAGTTTTTTACTACGGACATGGGTCTCAGGATGTTCATGCATTTGTTCACCATGTTAGGAGGGAGTGTAGACATCCAGGGATTAGAAATGATATTGCTCAAGGGATGTTCCTTGCATCGAGGATTAAAGGGCCTGCGGTGGCTGTTTGGTATTCTACTTTGCTAGATCATGTGCAGGATAGATGGAAGCTATCCTCCTACGGCTCTTTGGTATTCTAATTTGCTAGATCATGTGGAGGATAGCTATTATCCAAGGCTTTGATTCACAAGTTTTCAATGGATGGAGGCAAAAGAGAGGCTTGGACAAATCTCATAACTATCATGAAGTGTGATGGAGAGATGATTGCTAACCTCTAGTTGAGGTATGAGGATGCTTGGTTTTGAGAGTTGTTAGGCATCCCTGTGTGATAGTTATGCTAGGGCTATACATTATGCACTTTGGCGAGAAGCCAAGTCCACGAGGAGCAAGAAGCAGTGTGGGATGCATAGGGCAACAGAGATGATGCATGACACACGAGAGGATCTTTATGAACAGGTTGATTCATCCCGAGATGTTAGTAGAAGTGATAGAGAAGACATAGTCATCGAGAGAATAGCATGGATTCCTCCATTTGCATGACGTTTGAGGATATGCAAGGTAAAATGGGGAATTTTGGATCCACGGATTTTGGAGAGTCATCATCCCAAAGCAGTAATGATATGTCAACTGAATATGGTGCTGAGGATCTTGATAAGGTGAGTGGTTTGCTTGAATTTATTCCTATGGAGGGGAAAGAAGATGCGGTCAGTGATGTATGCCTAGACAGGAGGGATGTCAGTGTGGAATCTCTGTGTGATAGCCAGTTGGTAAGTGGATGGCAAGGGTGCTAAAGGAGAGTTGTGTGTGGTATTATTGACTGTTTTGATGAGGATGGTAACAACAGCAATGGTGGTGAGACCATGTTTGGAATGGGGTCTAGTGTAGCGGTAGAGTCAGAGGATCCTAGTGTGTGTCTACAGGAAGAGTCACCCATGGAGATGGGAAGCCAAGTAATGTTGTCAGATTGCCATCAAGGAGTGGTTGTCATGACATCAGTGAGAAAGTTGGAGAAGAGATGCATCTTGAGACTATGGAATCATACACATGTTATGAGGATGTTGATATACAGGTATCCTAGCTGATCAAAACAAATCGTTAGATGAGGCAATGTCAGGAGAGTCTCCCGGGATTATGAGTCATTAGTCTTCACAGTTTGATGTCACTTGTATGCATTTGGGCCAAGGTATGTGTGATGAATGTATGATGAAACAAGTGCAAAGTTTTGGTGATGTGTTTGATGTTGAGCTTGATGCGATTTTGGATGATGCTCTAATGGATTTTGTATGTATTGATAATAATTCCAAGCATGTCTATGCTTCTTCTGTATGCTAGAAAGATGATTTGAATGATGCTCATTAGGTGTTGAGTCTTGCTGAGACATAACAAGATTTGGATAGGGGGTCTCATATGGAGGGAAATGAGCCAGAGGTTGATGAAGACTTGATTGCTATTTTGGATGAAGCATCGGAGGGGTTTGTGAGTCCTATTCTTTACACTATGTGCATGCAAAATACTAAGGATGCAGTGATGGAAGGTGTGCTTGAAAAGCTTGTGGAGGGTGATATATAAGATGACCTTGTTTTTGGCTTCTTAGATCATGTGCCATCGCCAATTATGGATGGTGTTTTGGACTTGTAGGGCAATCTAGTTGATTGTTTTTTGGATGATGCACCGCATGATCTAATGCCTTATATGATGTGGTGATTTGATGGAGAAAACCAAGTTCACATGCATGCTTTGGAAGATCATGTGTACATAGACGAGAACCTATCTGCAAGCAATGAGGTGTATGGGCCATTTGATATAGGAGGGCTAGATTATGTGGTACAGATGCCTGAATTTCTCCCTTGTTTCCCGTTTGATCTAGGTGGAGGATTATGCTAATACTGTGATGGTACAAATCAGTCAATAGGAGTTGGAGCCAGTTGTAGTGCTTGAATGAAGTTGTGGCTAGAATAAGTGGTTGAGCATGAATGCTCTAACCAAAGGGGGGGCTCTGCAAAATATGATAGGTTTTTTGTGTCAAATGCTAATGCCAATAATATATGCCTACCCATACCATAGAGACAAGAGAAGCGCGTAGAGTATGGTTAGAACCTTAGGAAATAAGTGTTTTTGCATGGCCGCCTTCTAAATAGAACTGGCTATTGTTAGTCCAGCTAAATGAAGAAATAGATTTTGTATGCATACGAAATAGAGAAGACGTCAACGAAGAAAGCCAGGGAAGCAGAGAGGAGAGAGAAGCACATAGTTGTGGGGAAGAATAGTGGAGAAGGGTTGTGATAGGGGCATGGTGTGAGAGCATTGTTGTAGATAAATTTTGTGAGAGAGCCAAGGGGTCTTTTTGTGTAGCAGCTCTGTGGTAGCTTACTGTTGAATACTATTTTGTTTTGGGAAGAATGTGACGTGGGATTTGCTTGAGGAGGTTTGGGTCTGCCCAGCAGGGCGTAGAGCAGGGCGCAGAGGAGGGTGCTAAGGTAATAGAGGGACTTGTAGGATGTTGGTGTTCTAGGACCTCTTGGAATAGCAACTCTATTGGAACTTGGACCAGTCCAAAGCTTTGCTCAATAATTCTCTGAGGTGTTTGAGGTGGAAGCCTGCTCTGTAGGGTGTAGCTGCAGTTCTTTTTGTTGCTACTAGTTTTGTGGAGTCGAAGATACAAATTTGAAGGGGTTTGTGTTAGGTATAATTGTGTGGAGGTCCCTTAGTTTCATGGTTTTCTCTCTTTTCTATTCAATCCCCATGTCTCAGGCTCATTAATCATCTATATGCAAGAGGCTCCTTATGTGTTTGGATGGATGAAATGATTATGCTCTACTTTTTGTTGTTTGGTTTGAGATTTTTGAGGAAACTCATGTGCGAGTGAGAATCTGGGGATTGCTAGGTTAGGTCTATGTCAGGAAGCTTTAATTTGGAGTCAGCAGGGGATCTTAGAGTTAACTGGTGTCAACTGTGTGTTTGGATTAGTCAGCTGATGTTGTCAAAAGAATATATTTTATATTTTTTGACACATGTGAACGCTGGGCTGACAATTAGAGATCTCTTAAAAGTCAACCGGATAGATCGGGGACTAGATAGTGGTTTGGGTCAGATGAGGATCAATAGGAATTAGTTAAGGGTGTACAAGGGTAGATATGCTTTTTCTAGGTTGAAAGGAATCGGTTTTGGGTATTGTCTAACACTTAGAACTTCATTCAGCCAGTATAGCAATCAGAATTGCATAATTTAAGGGGAAGGTGTTCTAGGGTCAGAAAGGTGTCATGTGAAGCTTAGGGTATGTGGAGTTGAGCCCTAGTGAGATTTGAGGTATTTGAGGGATTGGAGGTGTCAGGGATAGTGGAGTGTTGAGGTCTAACTCAGAAGAACTAAATCAACTGGGATAGAACTTTGGGTCAGAATCCAGTTACCAAGAAGCCAACAGGGGTGTGTTGGCAGGTCTTGTGAGGTTCTGAAGCAAGTTTCTTAAAATAGCTAAGGCTAGAGGAACTTTCAAGAAGCTTGGCAGACATATTTCTGACTGGGGTTAGCAACAGCTATTTGATTCAGTTTTCAATCAACAACTGATCAGTTTATGTTAGCTGGGAGTGTTTTTGGTCAGCTAAGGTCAGCTAAGGTCAACTGAGGGTTTTTAAGTGAAGATCAAAGCTATTGGAGGTCAAGATTGACCTAGGAGGACAGCTCGAGGAGTCAGTTGAATTAGTTTGAAGGGTTTGGAGAGTGTTTAGGTGTCTGACTATGTTAGCTAGAGGACAAAGGACATCAACTGAGTGGATTGGTACTTTGATTTGGTCTTTTGCTGGTGTTGTGGTGATGGTTATAGTATCCTCCTCACGGTGGTGTGCTCAGATGAGCTATGGAGGGAGGTCTCCCCTGACACATCAACGTGCTTACATCACCCTAGTCGGTGGTGGTGAAGTTGTCATGTGAGGTTAATTGGTATGTTTTGGGATTTATCAATGGAAATATGGGTAGCCTTAATGGTAGGCATCTTGTCAAGGTGGCATGAAAGGTAAGGTGATGTTATGGAAATGGCTAGGACCCTTCAAAATTAGGTAGTTGGTAAAGCAGTCCACACCCTGTGATTGATAGAATGAGCACGAGGACCACCATGAAATGATTAATATGGGTAGATTGCGGTACGGATCTTTCGAAATATACAAGCAACGTGCGTGGGAAATGGGCAGAAGGTGTGCCCCTATGTGTGTACTCCTCTAACTTGAAGATTTCTCCAACTCAACTATTATCTTTGACATTTTCTTGACATCCCTTTTCTTTGGGAGTTAAGATTAGTAGATGTTGAGGCATGGCAAGGGACTTTGCCATAGTTGTGATGGAGCTAAATAGGAGATTTGGCATTTGCAAGCATTGGGGAAAGAGGCAATGTAGATCAATGGGTCAAAGATGAAAAGATGCAGGGGGGAAGAGAGCTTGAGCTCTTGCAAGCACACACACACACACTCACAAAACCCTAATAGAGAACACACAAGGTGAGAGGCTGAAAATCTTCTTCTACTTCACTCAACACTCAACACACCATATACAAGATAAGAGTACACATAATATGAAAGGTACTCAACCAATACATACGAGGGTTCTCTATAGTGTGAACCCAACTAAATGAGCTGGCGCTATAACTATGCCAGTCTCTAGAATGGCTGTCACACAGCCTATCATCCCACTGGCCACATATCACCCATGATCTCAACAACCATGCCAGTGGTGTAAGTGTGGGGCCTATCCCCCAGGCGGGTCATCATTCAGTGTCCACCGCCTCACTAGACGAGCTCGATATCTCAACACTCCCCCTCGAGCTCAACTCCATCTTATGTACACCAAGCGAAGCCCTGAATCTACGAAGCTTCTCTGTACCCAATGCTTTGGTGAAGATGTCAGCTACCTGATCCTCTGTGCTGACATAAACAAGGTCCTGCCAAGACCTTCTCTGTGCTGACATAAACAAGGTCCTGCCAAGACCTTCTCTATGATGACAAAATGGTAGTGGACCTCTATATGCTTCGTGCGAGCATGAAAAACTGGGTTCTTGGCCAACTGTATACTGCTAATGTTATCACAGAAAATGGCAACTTGTCTATCCACTGATAGACCCAAATCTGCAAAAGTAGCTTTCTCAACCAAGCTATCTCACATGCTGCCATAGCAGCTCCTCTGTACTCGGTCTCTGTACTGGATAGAGCAACCGTAGGCTGCTTCTTGCTGCTCCAAGTCACAGCAGCACTCCCCAAAGAAAACATGAAGCCACTGGTAGATCTTCTATCTGAGATACTACTAGCCCAATCAGCATCTGTGTACCCATGTACACATATCTCTGTCCCAGTCTCATAGAATAGTCCACAATGCAAAGTAGACCTCACATACCTCAGTATACGTCTCAATGCATCCAAATGCGGTTTCCGTGAAACCTGCATAAACTGACTCACCAACCCAACAGCATAGCTCAAATCTGGTCTGGTGATCGTCCTGTAGATCAAGCTTCCTACCATGCACCTATACATAGTAGGATCCTCCAAAATCTCTCCTGAATCTGCACTCAACTTGCCATTTTGATCCAATGGCACGGAAATAGGCTTACAGCCTGTCATACCATACTTAGACAACATGTCCAAGCCATACTATCTCTGCAGCAGTAATCCAATACCATGTGGTGACCTAATCACCTCAATGCCCAAGAAATATCTGAGCTCCCCCAGATCCTTCATCTCGAACTCTATCTAAGCAAGATCTTTACATCAAAGATCTCTGCATCATGGTCTCCCGTAATGATCAAGTCATCTACATAGATGACAACAAGCACAATCCCTCTATCACCATGTCTCACATACAGCGAGAAATCTGCATTGGTTACAT
Organism: Cibotium barometz; assembly: GCF_041138505.1. Taxonomy (NCBI): domain Eukaryota; kingdom Viridiplantae; phylum Streptophyta; class Polypodiopsida; order Cyatheales; family Cibotiaceae; genus Cibotium; species Cibotium barometz. Next base: position 50,580,970 of record NC_141055.1, read on the forward strand.
GAAAGCCAATAGTGACAAGATATTCAGAAATCTTGTCAGACCATGCTCTTGGTGCTTGCTTTAAGCCATACAAGGCTTTCTTCAACCTGCAAACATGCTCAGGGTGACTCACATCCTCATAACCAGGTGGCTGCAACATATACACCTCTTCTTGCAAATCCCCATGCAAGAATGCATTCTTTACATCCATCTGATGTAAAGACCATTGCTTTGACGCAGCCACTGCTATCACAACTCTCACTGTTGCCATCTTGGCAACTGGGCTGAAAGTTTCCTCATAATCAATGCCATATGTCTGCGCATACCCTTTGGCTACCAATCTAGCCTTGTACCTGTTTATGTTGCATCACTGTTATGTTTAACTTTGTACACCCACTTGCATCCAATGGCTTTCTTGCCTTCAGGCAATTGCACTAAATCCCAAGTTTCATTTCCATATAGTGCATCCATCTCCTCATCCATAGCCTTCTCCCAACACACATTTCCAACAGCCTCATCAATGCATGTGGCCTCTACAACCTGCACAACCTTTGCCATATATGCATAGTGATGTGCCACATAACCATCATAAGTAAACCTTTGCACAGGATTCTTCACTCTCCCAGATCTTCGTAGCTTTTCATCCATGGCTTCCATAGTCTTCTTTACACCAGGTGTTCTCATAGCTGGGATCCCAAGCTCCTCATCAAGGCTCATATCTGAGCCACTAGACTCTCCATCAACATGAGAATGCCCTGCAGAAATGTCAGGCATACCAAGGGGCTCAACCACTTTCTCTTTCCCTTTACGTGATGTACTAATCACATTTGCAGGACTAGTATTATGACGCAGCCTGCCACTCCATGGTCTATCAACAGACCCACTAGATGAGGACTCTCTTGGTCCACTCAAACACTGTGATTGCTGACCTGCATTCTGTGCAACCACACTTCCACTCACATCAGCCCCAACAGTTTCTTTTTCAGCAGCATACCAGCTGCTCATCTCATCAAAGACAACATCCCTGCTTACCCTCAACTCACGTGTAGCAGGGTTATAACACCTGTATCCCTTTTGCTCAAGGGAATATCCAATAAACACACATTTTTCAGCTTTTGGATCCAGATTAGTTCTCAGTTCATCTGGCACATGCACATATGCAATGCATCCAGACTTTCAGATGAGACAAATCAGGTTTTCTGCCAGTAAACCTCTCCTCTGGAGTTACATCATGTATGGCTGCAGTTGGAGTCCTGTTCATGATGTATACTGCTGTAGAAACAGGCTCAGCCCAATAGCTATGCGGCATATTCTTCTCTTCCATCAATGCTCGCGCAATCTCAGCAATGTGACTGTTTTTCCGCTCAGCAACTCCATTTTGCTGCAGAGTGTATCTGCATGTAAACTATCTCCGAATACCATTCTGCTTCAAAAATTTAGAGAACTCATTGGAGAAGTACTCTCCCCCTCCATCTGACCTTAGGCACTTTACATATTTCCCTGTTTGTTTTTCAACCAAAACTCTGAAATTCTGAAAGTGAGTGAACACCTCACTCTTCTCCTTCATGAAATATACCCACACTTTCCTTGTGTGGTCATCAATAAATGTCACATAATATCTGCAGCCTCCCATAGACATGGTCTTCGTAGGACCCCATACATCTGAATGCACAACATCTAGTGCATTTCTGCTCACATATCTATTACGTGGAAATACATGCTTTGTTTGCTTTCCAAATTGGCATGCTTCACATATTCTCTGCATACCTTCCACTTTAAACTTTGGCAGCCCTGTCACAATTCCTTTAGTCTGCATAGACTTCATTCGCTGCACATTCACATGTCCAATTCTTTTATGCCAAATGTCTGTGTCTGCAACAATTCCTGAACCATTTGCAAACATCACAGCACTCATTTCAGGCATGTCTACATTCAACGTAAACATTCTGCCCACTCTGTTGCCTTTTGCAACCAACCTGCACTTGTCTTTAAAGTCTTCAATATAACAACCATCAGGGTTAAACCGAACCTGCAAACCCTGCTCAATCATCTGGCCAACTGAAACCAGATTCTTTGTTATGTTCGGAACGTGAAGTACATGTGCAAGGTACTTCACTTTGCCATCCTGCATAGACAATGGCACATCTCCAACATGGGCAATTGGATGAGCAGTGTCATCCCCTGTTTCCACAAAACCTGGTCTTTCAAGGTTTTTCATCTCCTTGAACCACTCCCCATGACTTGTCATGTGGTTCGAAGCACCTGAATCCACATACCATACATCATCTTTTTGTGCTGCTTCAACATTTTCAGACATGGCATTAACGACATACTGCATAACAAACAACCTTTCATTATCCTCATTGTTTCTGCTTGAGGATGCATAGTTGTTCTGCTGCACTTTTCCATTTTGCATGTCAGCTTGCTTCTTATAACATTCTGCCTGCGCATGTCCAGGCTTACCACAATAATAGCATTCACGTGCATCATTATATTGCCTTTGCCAATTTCCACGGCCTCTTTGACTCCCCCTGCCTCTGAATTTGCCTCTTCCACCTGTGTGTTGTTGTTGTTGTGTATTCTGGGACTGTTGTTGTTACTGCTGCTGGCCATAATTCTGATTACCTGTTCGGCCACCTCCTTGACCGCGTCCACGGCCTCCTCTACCTCGTCCTCTTCCTGAACTTGTGTAGAAGGCCTGTTGCTCTGAACTGTTTTTTGTTTTTAGAAGACTCTTGGTCTTCACCCAAGCTCTTCTCTTCTATAATCAGCATAGACACCAAATCTGTAAAGTTGGAAATGTTTTCCCGAGTCTGAATAGACGTCTTGAACGCCTTGTATTGTGGCCCGAGACGACATAGACATACTTCCACCTTATCATCATCATCTACTAATACACCAATAGATGCAAGGGATTCCACAATACCCTTTATCTTCAATGCATAGTCATTCATAGACATGCTCTTTTTCTCCACAGTATGAAGTTCATTCTTCAACTGTATCTTGCGTGCCTTATAGTTGCCCTATAGCTTTACTCCCGCGAAGAAAGCTCCTCAATCAGAGATCGTTTGCCGGTGCCTCCCATAGAGCTCCCGACAAGGGTGTAGTCACCAACACAAATAGGGAAGAGTAGTTGAAGCTCTTACCCTCGTACCGCTTCCTGTGGTTTTCTTGCTTGCAGCTCAGCCCTTAGCATGAACCAGGCTCTGATACCATGAAAAGATGCAGGGTGGAAGAGAGCTTGAGCTCTTGCAAGCACACACACGCTCACAAAACCCTAATAGAGAACACACAAGGTGAGAGGCTAAAAATCTTCTTCTACTTCACTCAACACTCAACACACCATATACAAGATAAGAGTACACATAATATGAAAGGTACTCAACCAATACATACGAGGGTTCTCTATAGTGTGAACCCAACTAAATGAGCTGGCGCTATAACTATGCCAGTCTCTAGAATGGCTGTCACACAGCCTGTCATCCCACTGGCCGCATATCACCCATGATCTCACCAACCATGCCAGTGGTGTAAGTGTGGAGCCTATCCCCCAGGCGGGTCATTAGTGTCCACCGCCTCACTAGACGAGCTCGATATCTCAATAAAAGAAGAGGCTATGGAAGGTTCCTAGTTTAAAGAAGGTCTAGGTGATAGGTCATAAAATGGTCCCCCCATCCAAAAATATACTTAGATAGCTATCTTAATGCAGGTGCTTGAGCTATCATGCCTATTGATGTGTCTAGTAGATGTAAATCCCATGTGTATATTACAGGTGTCGTGCATAGACATTGGCATAAGAAGGACATGTGTAGAAGATCCTTCTGGTGGAAGCTCCAACACATCACTTTCTTCCACACTTATTTGTCTGCTTTCTTCAACTCTTATACATGGTTTGCAATAGATAATTTAGTGGTGATGTGTAGAAAGCTTGGTTGAAAAGGTGGGTGTGAATGAGACTGGATTATCCATGAGAATAGAAGAACTTAGGACACCCAATATGGCATGTATGTGGGTAATTTGGGAGCGATAGGTGGCTTATCAACGACATATGTAAAGACCAATCCTTCACTAGCTATATAATAATGACAACTCTCACGGTGGTTTCCATTCTCTCAATTAGGTTGAATATCTCCTCATAGTCAATGCCATAGGTTTGTGTATAACCTCTGGTATAAGCAATCTTGCCTTATACCTGCTCTCACTAATCCATCTGAGTTATGTTTAATCTTATGCATGCACTTACATCTAATCTCCTTCTATTCTTTAGGTAAAGGAACTAACTCCCATGTTGCATTTGCATCCAATGTTGCCATCTCCTCATCCATGGCATCTTCCCATTTTTAATGTCCAAGTGCCTGCTCAAAACAAGTGGGCTCCAACTCCCATGTTGCTTTAACAATCATGTAAGCATAATGATGGGCTATGTATCCATCATATCTCAACCTATCAATAGGGTATCGAACCACATGCACATACCTAGATCACTACCAAGTGTCCTCAAAACGGTTCTAGGTTTCCTTGCACCAAGAGTAACCACACTAACAGAATGCTAAGCTCCTTATTAAGGCTCTACACTCAAAGCCACTAGAGTCACCCTCCACATATGAGTGACTTGCTAACAGATCAGGGCATAAAATATTGATCTACCTTTTCCTTCCTTTTGTGTGATACTTCTATACCTATATCTATCCTCAACTTGCATGACCATGGACTCACACTCGATCCACTGATAAAGGACTCTCTAGGTCCACTAAGCACCTGTGATTGTTTCTCTACATCTGGGATTAAATCATTATTTATTACTTCTACATCTTATGTTGCCTTCACTGGTGCGCACCATCCTTCCTTTTGTGTGATACTTCTATACCTATATCTATCCTCAACTTGCATGACCATGGACTAACACTCGATCCACTGATCAAGGACTCTCTATGATTGTTTCTCTACATCTGGGATTAAATCATTATTTATTACTTCTACATCTTATGTTGCCTTCACTGGTGCGCACCATCTATTCATCTCATCAAAGACAACATCTTTGTTTACTTGCACCTCACAGTGGTAGGATTATAACATCTATAACATTTCAGCTCCAAAGCATAACCAATAAAGATGCATTTCTCTATCTTTAGATCCAACTTTGTTATCACTTTATCGGGAACATGTACATATGTAATACATCCAAACACTTTCAATTGAGACACATTTGGTTTTATGCTTATAAACTCATGGGGTCCTGTTCATAATGTAAATAGTTATTGTTCTTTCTTTCCAAAAGTAATTTGGCATATTCTTTTCAGACATCAAGGCACGTGCTGCTTTTGCAAAGTGCCTATTTTGTCTTTCTACAACACCATTCTATTTGTGGAGTGTACTTGCATGTAAACTATCTCTTGATTCCCTAGTTTCTTAAGAAATCATTGGACTCGTAGGAAAACTACTCTCTCCCCAAATCCGATCTGCTTACCTTTTTCCTTCTTAAACAAGGCTTTAAATCTCTTAAAGTGAGCAAACACCTTACTTTTCTCCTTCATGAAATAAACTCGCTAAACCACTCACCATGACTAGTCATGTGGTTTAGAGGCAGAAAAATCCACATATCAAATATATGTTGATTGTTGACATATCTCATGTTGTGGAACTGAAATTGTGCTACATCCCCTGTCATGGAACTAAGCATGTGCTATATCACAAACAGCTGCTCACTTCTATCATCATGCTGTTTACTTTGATGATGCATAGTTGCCTTGCTCCAACTTTCCACTTTTGATATCATTCTACTTTTTATAACAATCCTTTTCCATGTGCCCTAGTTTGCCATAGTAATAGCACTCTATGTTGTTTGTATTTTGATTTCTTTGCCAACCACCTTGATCCCTCTAGCTCCCCCTACCTTTAGAGTGGCCTCTTTCACCTGTATGAGATTGATTTTATTGTTTGTTGCTGCTTATTTCAATTTCTAAATGGACAACCACCTTGTGCTCTAGATGACAACCTAACTCTACCTCTACCTGTATCTAAGTAGAAGACATGTTCATTTACATTTATAGAGGATGAACCTCCCCCAATATTCATCTCCTCATGGATTCAGTTTCTCCTAAAAATTATGAAAACCCTCTCTAACTCCAATGGAGGTTTAAAACTGGTTGTATTCCTTGCCAAGACCATTTAAGGTCACAAAAACCATATCATCATCATCTACTAGTGAGATCTAATAGAAGCAAGGGCATTTGCAAGCCCTCTAACCTTCACCGAGTAATCATTTATACATCTCCTTCTTTAGATACATCTTTCAAGTTTGAGTGTTTGTGATGTACATCTTCACACCAAGGTTTCCCAAGGCTCCTTAGTAGGCATTTATGTATCCTATATATGCATAATCATAGAATCTGTCACATTGGATAGACCAATATGACACCTTTTTGGATCTTTCATGCCATGCTTTATATGCATGCACCTACTGTGGGGCTCGTATTTCAAGAACCAATGTCAACATTCCAAATAATTCAGACTCTTCCCTGTACTGATCTCCTCAAAAAGTTGGTAGAAGAATGTGAATACAAGGGTAAAGTGACTGATCTACCCAAGCTTTGTGTCAAGAATTCTATTTATTAATTGATAAATGAAAAAGGGATGGAGGGAATGAAATAGAAGTACGATGTAAATGCATGGACAAAACCACAAACACAAAGAAGATCCAACAAAACATTTATTCTAAGAAAAAGATTTTGTGGTGGAACCTATCATCAGTGTATGAATCAAAGATGTTTGTTCCTTTCTTGTTCAAAAGTTCCAAATAGACTTTATTAGAAAGGGCTTTTTGAAGTATCCTCCACCAAAGGGCTCTTCGGTAATGGGTAGTTTTGGGAACTTGGAATGCTTCTTTTGTAAGCATGTTCCTATGTGTGTGAGGATATGCTCAGTGTGGGTATGCTACTTTATTCCCAAAGACTCTTCCCACAACAGACTGTTATACAGTGAGGGATGCATACACATGAGGTACCAAAGGGGATGTGTAGAGAAACTTTGAGAAATGAAAAATACCTTACTGCTTGAGTAGTTAGCATGGACCACAATGCAGGTCCGAGAAAGATTCAGATGATTATTGCTAGAAAATTAATTTTGAAAGCATTGAAAGATGAAGATAGAAAGGTGGGAGAATACATGTACAAGAAAGTGTGAGATTCCTCCCTCCAGCTTTTGAGGTGTAAAGGTGTAAGAACCTCCCCTTCTGTTCTTGTAATTATTCCTCTATATGAAATAGAAGAAAGATCTTGGTCCAATTAAGGTTCTAATGGACCAATTGGATTAATCTAAGTGTTGGGATGAGATAAATCTAAAAGAATAAAAGAAAATACCCAAAAATGAGTAAATGCTCACATAAGATGAAGAGTTTACTGAGTACAAGGTTTATTAGCTAAAAATTATGAGATATTACTTAAAAATGATATATTTTAGAATAATGATGCATTTTTGACACCTTGATAAGGAGAGGGTGACTCTTGAGGTAGGTGCCTATTTCACACATGTGGAAGGGTTTTTAATTCAAAAAAATTGTGATATTTTTATCTCTCCTCTCTCCTAGATCAAACCAAATCAAAAAGGGAGCCAAACTGGTCCAAATCTTGTCCAAATTGAGTCAAACTAAACTTGAAAAATTCTAGAACCCAGTTGGACTTGGTAAGTGGCCTCCCTCACCTATAAATAGACCCTTAGTCTTTTGAAAAAAATCTGTGAGCTATACCATGCCAGTATTACATTAAAATAATCATATTTTCTATTATCCCTTAAAATTCCACTACTTTTGGAGAGCTTGGAGCTTCTCTCTCTCTTCAACAACTCTTGGAGCTTTCTTCGCAACTCACTAAACCAATTAATTTTTTGGGGGCTTCACTTCTAGATAAAGAAGCAAGCCAAACCTTGAGGTAAGAAGGAATTTTTTGGTTTTTGTTAATATTCTCAAATGATTTCACTTCTCAACCCCTCTCAAGCTTGAGAAGTTTCTAATTAGTTATTTTTAATGCAAATCAAGCTTTCCCTAAGAGTTTTAATGATTAATCATAAAAAAGTTAATCTTTATGCTTAATTAGAATGCTTTTTATGTATATCTCTCTCTCCCAAAAGAATAGTCATTCCTATGGCTAATTCTTTAAAAAAAGAATGCTTCTAATTGATAAGTCTTAATTCAAAACCAAACTCTAAGCTTGTAAAGCTAGAGGATAAGAAAATGGTATTTTTATGCTTTTATGATAACAAAATAAAGATAAATTCTTTTAGATTACTATAAGTAGTTAGCCACTTTAAGTGATTCTAAATGTAAAAGAGATAATCCTATCATTTTGGAAAAAGAGGAATAATAGAAATAGGTTAATCTAGTAGAAATAATCATAATTAAGTTTATGATTATGGCTAAATTTATGATTTAATTTCATAATTTGGGTTTAAGTTTAAGAATAGATCTTCTATCATAATAGTATTACAATGTCTTATTCTTTTTAGAAAACATTAAAAATTATCAATAATAGTAGCAAAACTATGGCAAAATTTTTTAGAAAATAATGCATATCTTATTTTTATGCATAATGCTAAAAGAGGACTTCTTACCATATTCTAGGATTGGACATCCTATGCAAAAATAATTATTTTCATCATATTCATGAGAAATATTTTGTAATTATGCATAATTAATTGATTATGAGAAAAGAGTTAATTTTGATAAATTTATTTTTATATAAAAAGAGGAATTCTCACGATAATTGAGATCCAAGTAATTAAATGGTAAAAGAGGAATTTTTGATAAATTTATTTTATGCAAAAAGAGGAATTCCCATGATATTTGAGATCCAAGAAATTAAATGGTAAAAGAGGAATTTTAGATCAATTTATTTTTTATGAAAAAAGAGGAATTCCCATGATATTTGAGATCCAAGAAATTAAATGGTAAAAGAGGAATTTTTAGCATAATTTAAATTATGAGTATTTATCAAAAGTGGAATTTTGATATTAATTTTATTGGAAAATATGGGTAGAATTGATTTTTGTAAATCCTATGAATCTTTTACTCAAAAGAAGAATATTGAATATATTTCACTTGAGAAATTTGAGAAAGAATATTAAAATATCTATCGAGAAAAAGTACCTTTAACTAGGCCAAGCAATTGTTGGCAGAAATTTAGAAAAGTCCCATCCGTATTCGAAAGTAGAAAATGTTACTAAATGTGAATAGATGTGAATACGATGTGAATAAGATGTGAATGCGATGTGATAAGATGTGAGTGGATGTGATGAGATGTGGATGGGATAGGATGTGATGTGATGTAAATGGATGAGAATGAGATGTGGTATGATAGATGTGCATGTGAATGAATGTGCATGAATGAAGAGATGTGGATGTGAATGGGATGTGATGAGATGTGGATGGGATGGGATGGGATGTGATGTGATGTAAATGGATGAGAATGAGATGTGGTATGATAGATGTGCATGTGAATGAATGAAGAGATGTGGATGTGAATGAATGAAGAGATGTGGTATAATAGATGTGCATGTGAATGAATGAAGAGATGTGGATGGGATGTGATGTGATGTAAATGGATGTGGATATGGATGTGGATGGGATGTGATGTGATGTAAATAGATGTGGATGTGGATGTGAGGATATGAGAATGAGATGTGATGATATGTGAAAGGATGTGATGTGATGTAAATAGATGTGGATGTGAATGTGATGAGATATGGATAGATGTGGATGTGATGTAATGTGGATAGAATGAATGAGATGTGATGTGGATAGATGTGGACGTGATGTAATGTGGATGGACTATCTGTGATGTGATGTGAATGCAATGAATAAGATGGATGTGAATGAGTGTGATGGATGTGAAGGGTGTGATGGATGTGAGTGGATGTGATGAGATGTGAGTGGATGTGATGAGATGTGAATGGATGTGAATGTGATGTGATGATGTCTAAATGGATGTGATGCGATGTGAATATGATATGATGAGATGTAAATGGATGTGATGCGATGTGAATATGATATGATGAGATGTAAATGGATGTGAGTATGATGTGATGAGACATGAATGGATGAGATGTGATGTGAACGGATGTGATGTGAATAGGGGTTGATGTGAATGGATGTGATGTAAACGTATGTGATGTGAATCAAGATAGATGTGAATGGATGAGATGTGATGTGAATCGGGGTAGATGTGAATGGATGAGATGTGATGTGAATGGATGTGATATGATGTGATGTGGATATGGGTAGATGTGAATGGATGAGATGTGATGAGGTGTAATATGATATGATTGAATGAGAATGGATGAAGGACGAAGGGAATACATATGATTGGATATAGATTAAGCAATGTGAATTGATGTAGAAGAATGTGGAATAACGAGAAATGATGTGGAACAATGCGGAAAGATGAGAGTTCATTATAGAAATTATATTTATGAAACCTGTTTTTAAATGACTGGTTTATGTCCCAAGGATGTTGGGAAAGCATTTTGACCATCTTGTGAATAAGGTCGTGGAGACCTAACTGATAAAGTTGCAAAGCTGACGAAGAGTCAATGGAGGACATCTCGTGTAGCAGGTCTTGACCAGCCTCGGTTCGATTTAAATGGTGAGCTTCCGGTACGGTGGATGATAAATAGAAGCCTCCCCCTTTGTTGAAGCTTAATAGTGTTTTATGCACTGTTACTCTACTCCTCCTGAGAGCCAAAAACTGTGAATTTATTAATAATTCATTAGTTTTTGACCATTCCCTCTTCTAAAGAATTGGTGGCCACTCTTGTTGCAAATAAGAGTAGATCCCTCAAACCATCAAGCCAAAGGAAAGCTCCCAGAAATTCATGTAAGTTAGAAATCCTACTTTTTCTTTATTCTTTTAATGCTTTTCTAATTTTTGTTATCTTTAAAGTGATAAATTGATGCTATGCCTTGTCGGAAAGACTTTCCTCCTCTCTTCATTCTTAAATTCAGCCTTTCTTTATCCTAGTTAAGTAATCAAATTGTTAGAATTAAACTTTTCATATTGTTTCTCTTTTAAAAGTGGAATTTGATTAGTTTAGAATGCTTTAAACCATTTGGGGATAATTTTTAAGTAATTTAAGGTTAGGAAATTTTGAAAAATGGTAAGCCATACAAAGGAGGTTATGGTAAAATTTTCTTAAATTTTGTGAAATAAGTTTTATCTTTTATTATTCAAAAAGAGTAATCCCCATCGTTTGTTTATTTTAAAAAAATTATTTTCATTTTAGGCATAGAAAAATGCATAGTAGAAATATTTTTATTATAAAAGTGCGTTTACTTTGGATGTGAACATGCCTAAGATAAAGGCAGACATGTTTGCGCATGGAACAGGTGTCATTGCAGATATTGACAAATGGCACAAGCGCATTGGTCGTGTGAATGTACAGCAACTAAAGTCTATGGAGGCCTAAAATATTGTTAGTTTGCCAAAGTTTAAGGTTGAGAGACAACGTGTAGTCTCGGGTGGCTGTGCAGAGACAGAGGAGAGCCTTGTGGAGATAGTCGGGTAGCTGCTGTGCAGGCCTGCAGAGAAGACAGCCAGGGTTTTGTTGGTGCAGCCGCCTTGAAGAAAAAGAGCTCATGAGTTGGTAGAGCTAGCGAAGAGGGAACTTCTCGAGCACTTACAGGTTGGCTACGCAAGTAAACAAGGGTGCAGGTGCTGCAGAGACAAAGGGTCTTTCAAGTTTGGGTGGCCTTGTTTGTTTGTGTGTGGCGAAGGCTGCTGCTGAAGATAAGGTGGCAACGTCGACAGGCTTGAAGTGTAGAGGACGGTAGCATGCATACAGAGAAGAAGCTGGTGTGAGGGTGGTCACCTTAGGATGTAAAAGGAGGCCACTGGCCGAAGGGAGTGAAGGAAGCCGAGTGGAGCCAGCTGATTTGTGAAAGAGGGATCTTCTTTTTTGCATTATTTGTGGATAAGTGTGCGGGTTTTCATTATCTTGTGGAATACAGGGTTTTTGAGGTATCTCTGTGTGGTGTTTTGAGAGATTTCTGTTTCCAGCATTGTGCTGGTGGTGCCCCTTATGTTTATTGTGTCTTCCAAGGCTGCTGGGTAGGTAGCTATAGAGGCATTTCTTCTTTTCCAAGCCTCCCGACAGTTTTCTGGTGCCCCCAATGAGGATAGCTCTGGTATTTTCTTCAGTTTACCAGGGTGTATGCCCTAGGAGTTGAGGGTTTTAGGGAAGGTGTTTTTCTTAGGATTTGAGGTGAAGTTTGGGTGTTAAAATGATGTCTTATCCGGAGTTTTATGGTGGTCCTAATGAGGATGTGGCAGATTTCTTGGAAAGGATGGAGGTTGCATGCATAAGCAACTGTCAGAATATGCAGCGGAAATGATATCCAAACTTGGGTAGACAAGAGCAAGTAGACTGCAGAAAATAATCAGCACAAGAAACACAGAGAGATGTGTGTAAACTCTTCTCTATACACAAGATCCCGGAGATAACTGAATGAGAAAGTGGAGGAGGATGGGGGGCAATATATACAAGCCCATGAGGGCAGTCGGCCAGCTCTGGAAGAGGCCCACGACTGACTAAATGTCCACGACTGCTGAAAAACAGCAGTCGGCCAGCATCTGGTGCCCCACGTCTGCACAGAACAAGTCGGCCAGCACTCAGATAGCCCACGACTGCTTCAGATGCAGTCAGCCAGCTTCAGAGTGGTCCTGGCACCACCTGGCAGCCCTCCAGCCAGTAGGAAAAAATGGAAAAAATAGGGAAAAAATACGGGGAGTGTGGAAAAATGACATACGGGCGGGCACACCCACAACAGAGGCCCTGGTGTATACAAATAGACAGGAGATGACTTCTAACACCCCCTCTCAGCTCTTGGCTGTGAAACCAACCCCAGGGAGCTGGAGTGCCGCCTGAGCGTAGCCTGAGGTAGAGACTTCGTGAAGAGGTCCGCCGCATTGTCCTCCGTCGAACAATAAAGTAGCAAGATGTCACCCGCCAAGATCTTCTCACGAACAAATTGATACTGTATCTCTATATGCTTGGTCCGGGCATGGAAAACCGGATTCCGAGCAATAGCTATACAACTCTGGTTATCACACTGGATGACTGTGGGCTCCCTCTGTGGAAACCCCATCTCGCCAAGCAGCCTCCGCAGCCATACAACCTCACAAGCAGCACCACAAGCCGCCCGATACTCTGCCTCTGTCGAAGAAAGGGCAATAGTCGGCTGCTTCTTGCTGCTCCAAGAAACCGCTCCTGAGCCGAGGGTAAAAGTGTATCCTGAAGTAGATCTCCTCGTGTCTGGATCTCCTCCCCAATCTGAGTCACTCCAACCTTGGAGCTTGACTCCATTCCCTCCTGTGTAAAAGAGTCCCAGATCCTTCGTACGCTGCAGATACCGCAAGATCCGCAATCCTGCGTCCCAATGAGTCTTCAATGGCGTCTGCATAAAAGAGCTCAACAGCCCCATGGAGAAGCTCAAGTCCAATCTGGTGTTCAGCAACCAGATTAATGAACCAACCAACTTCCGGTACTGCGAGGCATCAACTGGCTCACAAGGATCTGTAACGGTTAACTTTGTGTTCGGGTCCATCGGCGAAGTAATAGGCTTGCAGTTCTCCATCCCAAAGGCCTCAAGCAACTCATGAACATACCGCTGCTGAGAGACGAAAAACCCCCTCTGGGTCTGCCAGATCTCCAATCCCAAGAAGAAGTGGAGTAAGCCTAAGTCGGTCATCTCAAACTCCTTTGACAAGGCAGCCTTCGTCACTCCAATGTGCTCCACATGACCGCCGGTGAGAATGAGATCATCCACATAAAGGATGATGAGTGTGACCATGCCGCGTTCCCGAAAGAGATACAGGTTCGGATCTACAACCGATCTCTGGAATCCAGTCCGAATAAAGAAGGAATCAATCTTCTGATTCCAAGCCCGCGGAGCCTGCTTAAGACCATACAAGGCCTTACGTACCCTGTAAACCATCCCTTCCGATCCTGGAACAATGAAGCCTGGAGGCTGCTCAACGTACACCTCCTCCTGCAAGTCACCATTAAGGAACGCTGATTTTACATCCATCTGGTACACGGGCCACCTCTGAGAAGAAGCAAGGGCAAGAATGGTCCGAATCGTGGTCATCCGCGCTGTCGGTGCAAAGGTATCCTCGTAGTCGATGCCTGGCCGCTGAGCATAACCCTTAGCCACGAGCCTGGCTTTGTGTTTGTCCACCGACCCATCAGCCGCGTACTTGGTCTTAAAGACCCATTTGACACCAATGACTGACCGCTTCGACGGCCTCGGTACCAACTCCCAAGTGTTGTTCTTCTCGATGGCGTCAAGTTCCACCTGCATGGCTTCCCTCCAAGTATCCTGTGAAAGGGCTTCCTTTACGGAAGTGGGCTCTTTATCCCGCATGATACGAGACATAAGAGCATAGTTCACCTGAAGAAGCTCCGCCATGTTGCTTTTATCTCGAACTCGATGTGATCTTCGAGGGCCGTCCTCTGTGGTCCACTCGGAGGGTAGCTCCATGACACCTGACTCCCGAAGGGTGTCCATCAACCACCTAGGTACTCGAACAGATCGTGGAGCCTCCTGTGGTCGCGGGGGCTCAACTCCAGCTGCGGGCTCAACCTCCTGTGATGACTGAGGTGGATCAACTGGAGTGATAGACTGGGAATCATCATCAGATTCTGGATCTCCAAGAAGTGGCGGCTCCTCGACAGTGGATGCTGGAACATGCTCATCAAAGACCACATCCCGGCTGACAACAATCTCGTTCCTCTCTGGATCATACAACCTGTATCCCTTGGAAAGAGAGTTATACCCCACAAATACCAGCTTGCGGGACTTGGAGTCAAGCTTCCCCCTCTGCTTCTTCGGAATATGTACATACGCGTCACTCCCAAAGACACGGAAGTGCGAGACATCGGGTTTCCTGCCAAAATATGCCTCAAATGGAGTCATATGGGGTACAGAAGTCGTCGGAGAGCGGTTAATGGTATGGACAGCTGTCGCCACAGCCTCACCCCAAAGTGGACGAGGAAGATCTCGATGCTCCAGCATGGTCCTCGCCATCTCCACCACAGTCCTGTTCTTACGTTCAACAACTCCATTCTCCGAAGGCGATCCGGTATTGGCCAATTCCCTCTTGATGCCATGATCTGCACAAAACCGAAAGAATACAGTCGAGGAGAATTCCCCTCCTTTGTCAGCCCTGAGAGTCTTGACCTGAAATCCAGACTCTTTCTCCACCATCACGTGCCAATCCTTGAACCGAGCAAAAGCCTGGTCCTTCTGTGAAAGAAAGTAGACCCACGTGAATCTGGTACAATCATCAACAAGCAGCATGAAGTAGAGAGATCCTCCCAAGAATGGTATCTGCTGTGGTCCACACAAGTCAGTGTGAATCAACTCCAAAGGTTTCGAAGCCCGCCTGGAAGCCTGCTTCGGAAAGGATTCCCTGTGCTGCTTACCACGTATGCAAGAACTGCAGCGTCCTTGCCTACTACCAACATCTGGCAAGCCAACCACCATCTGGTCCCGGAAGGCGCGCCGCAAAGCATCCACATTTAAGTGGCCAAAACGAAAGTGCCACAAGTCTCCGACCTGAGAGCCTGTCAGTGAGGAGAGTGCAGAGAGTTTGTAGATACCGTTCTCCACACCGCCTTCCCAAACAACTTTGCCTGTCTCACGGTCCCTTAGAGCAACTGAATGCTCCTCAAATTCCACCCGAAAGCCAGTCTTGCATACCTCATGCACTGACAAAAGATGAAAGCCCAGAGCAGGGACATAAAGAACACGGGAAGCATGCTTGCCCCCCTTGCCGTCGGGAATGATCTCCATCCGGCCCTCACTATGAATCGGAATAGTGGAGTTATCACCAATAAAGATACGACCTGACTGCCGCTTCAGATCCAGGAAGAAGTCACGGGATGGAGTCATGTGCCTGGAAGCACCACTGTCGAGAATCCATTCCCGAGTATCCTTTGCGGTGAAGCCAACTGCCTCCTCGCTCGAAGACGATGAATCATCGGAGTCCACCATGTCCAAGTGCACAAATGCCGGAGTCTTCGCAGCTGAGGCTGAGGACTCAGCACTCTTCCCTGTCCGCTTAGGGCACTTCCTCCAGTAGTGGCCTTTCTCGCCACAATCATTACAAGATCTTTCGGCCTTCAGCTTCTCTCGTTCTGGATCAGGCTTCTTCTCGGAAGACTTATCTGGTGAAGCCTTCCCTTTGCCCTTGTTGGTATTACGGCCTTTCGACCGTTGGCCAGTTAAGGCCTCCGAACCTCCGCCGTGAGGAGGGTTCGTGAAACGTTCCTCCTGGTCCAAGACCATTGGCACAAGCTCCTCCCATGTAATGGTGCTGAGCCTGCCACTCGTGATCAACGAGGAATAGAAAGCGGAATACTGACCAGGCAAGTGGGAAAGTAACGTGATGGCCATATCTTCGGACGATATCTCTTTCCCAGCTTGAAGGACTTCCTGCTGAAGGGCCTGCAGCTTGTTAATGTGTTCCCGCATCGTCGAAGACTTTGCAGGGTTCATAACCCGCATCTGCACTTCCAAGGATATCCGCTTCATGGGTGACACCCTGTTGTACAAAGAAGCCAAGTGCTCCCATATGCCTCTCGCCAGCGTCATGTGCTTCACATGGTTGATCACCTGTGGTGTGCAATTGAGGAATATAAATGACCGGACCCTGGCGTTGACACGGTCCCACATTTGTGCCTGTGCCTCTCGGTCCTTCCTCGCTGATAAAACCTCCCCTTCCTCAGCTTCCGGCCTTGGCACCCCTTTGATAATAAAATCAGCAAGATCATATGACTCCAAAACTGACTCCATCATGACCTTCCAGATGCCATAATTGGACCCGTCCAACTGCCGATCCACTGGGAACGTGGGGAGAGTCGGAATCTTCATGTGCTTCTCAGCCATCTCGAGTAAATCCGCCATCTCGGAGAGTAACCTGAAAGGGTGGGTGGCTGGGAAAAATCTGAAAATCAGAAAAAATGCAAGTGGCTGTCCAGCCCTTCTGCCCGCCTTCCTCTTGCACCTTCACTTCCCGTTCAGCCCAAAACAATCCACCGATCAGCAACCTGTTGCTCCCCCTCTTGCTCAGAAAAAACGCCCAAGATCTGCTAGAGCCTAGGGCTCTGATACCATGTCAGAATATGCAGCGGAAATGATATCCAAACTTGGGTAGACAAGAGCAAGTAGACTGCAGAAAATAATCAGCACAAGAAACACAGAGAGATGTGTGTAAACTCTTCTCTATACACAAGATCCCGGAGATAACTGAATGAGAAAGTGGAGGAGGATGGGGGGCAATATATACAAGCCCATGAGGGCAGTCGGCCAGCTCTGGAAGAGGCCCACGACTGACTAAATGTCCACGACTGCTGAAAAACAGCAGTCGGCCAGCATCTGGTGCCCCACGTCTGCACAGAACAAGTCAGCCAGCACTCAGATAGCCCACGACTGCTTCAGATGCAGTCGGCCAGCTTCAGAGTGGTCCTGGCACCACCTGGCAACCCTCCAGCCAGTAGGAAAAAATGGAAAAAATAGGGAAAAAATACGGGGAGTGTGGAAAAATGATATACGGGCGGGCACACCCACAACAGAGGCCCTGGTGTATACAAATAGACAGGAGATGACTTCTAACAGCAACCACATCAATGAGTCGGTACAGGTGTTGCGGCTACTGAGCAAGGGGATGCAAGGACTTGGTACAGAGCTTATGAGGAGTCATTGAGGGTTGCTGTTCCACGTATTGATATGACTAAGAATGGATTAAAGACAACACTTAGCAACAGGTTCAAGAAGGTAGAAGACCCCGACAAGGTTTGGCATGAGGTGCAAGCTCTAACACAAGGTGAGTTGGAATCAATTGATGATTATGTGAAGAAATTCTCTTTGTTGTGGGAGACTTTATGCAGGGCTTTAGGGGAAGACCAGGTACCTCCTAACATGATGAAGAAAAACAAGTTTGTAGCCGGGCTTAAGAGGAGTATTCGCTGGAAGGTGGAATTGAAGAAGCCCAGGTCTTATGAGGATGCGGTGGAAATTGCCAAATCAAAGGATTGGAAGTTGCAACGGATGAATCAGCTGGGGATGATTCCCGTTGTAGCACAGCCGGAGATTCGTAGAGTGGAGGCTACACCCATGAATGCAGTGATTGAGAGGATGAAGCCCATTGAAGCCCAAGCTATGCAGATGGTACCACAAGCTAGTCAAGGAGTACCTATGGTTCCTGCAGGTTCTGATGAGGGATTGCGAGAGGATGAAGCCCACTGAAGCCCAAGCTATGCAGATGGTACCACAAGCTAGTCAAGGAGTACCTATGGTTCCTGCAGGTTCTGATGAGGGATTGCGACAGGATATGAAACAGATGGTTGATCTTATGAAGAATTTGAGCTTAAATTTAATGGGAAGTATAGATGGTGGACGTGGTAGAGGCAGAGGCAGAGGCAATAATCATGAAGGGGGAGATGGACAAGCAGGGTATGGACGTGGTCGTGGGGACAGGGGCCGTCGTTTCATCCCTACATGCTGGAACTGTGGTGAGCTTGGTCATCTAAGTACAGATTGTGATAAGCCTCAGCGAATGGGTGGTGATATGTACCCACTACCTTCACAGTTACCTGACAGGTCAAATGATTATGGTATTGATATCAGGAATCAAGCAGGCCCCAGTGGAATCACAGCTGAGGAGAAGGGGAAGGCAAAGGTCGTGAATGTTGTTACTCTGGAGAATGTTCAGGTGAGAGAATAAGGGGATGTGATGCCCGTTGGCAAGCGCACTACGGATGAAAGAGAAGGGAAAGGGGTGGCTGGACCCAGCCGTAAGAAGAGGAAGCAGCAGGAAGGAGAAGATGTGAAAGCTAAAAGGAAACGGAAGCCTCGTAGAAGGTTCCAGGTGTCAGACTTCCCACTGGGGGATGGGCAAACCAGCTATGACTTGAAATCTGATTTGGTGAACAGGAAGGCCAACATCACCTTTGGGCAGTTGGTGGAGATGGTGCCAAAATTGAGAAGGCAATGGAAGGGACTTGTGAATCCAATGGAAAAGGAGTCAGAGAAGAGGTTAGTCAAAGTACTATCTTTAGAAGAGCTTCCAGATATTTGCCCTATTGTGGAGGTGTGGAGTAAAGGTAGGAACCTTGGTCAGGCCTATATAGATGGAGGAGCTCAAATCTGTGTGATTACCCAATCATGTGTGGAGCAGTCAGGCTTGAGGGTGTCTGGGGTTTCTGGTTTTCGAATCAGGATGGCTAATCATCAAAAGGTAAAATGTCTTGGTATGGTAAAGGAGTTGGAAATTGAAGCTTTTAATGTCAAAGCTACTGTAGATTTTCATGTGATGCCTGCGAGTCTGGGTGATTTTCCAATTATTCTCGGACGACCCTGGTTGCGAGTGGTGGGTGCAGTACAAGACTGGAGGTATGGAACCATTTCTTTGTATAATAAGCGGGGTAATAAAAAATCTTTTAAGATGCATAGTAGGAGATCTTTGAATGATGTGTGGGAGAGGCCACAAGATTTGAGTGAAGAGGAAACTACCACCAGTACTTCTAAATCGGAGATGGATTCATCGACTACTACTTCTAGTGAAGAAGAGGCAGATGTGGCTTTCCTAATATCAGAGCAACAAGGTAATGAAGATAAAGAAGTGCATGAAGTGGGTGCTGAGGGAGAAGATACCTTGGGGTCGTATGAAGTGATCGAGGAATTACTGCAGCCAAAGATAGAAGTGAAGAAGAAGTAGGAGCTGATTGAAGGAATGCTGAGTTCGGATCTCTCGAGTGGAGAAAAGGTTAGATATGTTAATATGCTGTCTCATTTTCCAGAATTGTTCATCACCTCTTATAAGGAGATTCGAGGATTTAAAGGGCCAGATTTGAGGATTGAATTGAAAGAAGGTGTAAAAACACTTAGGCAGAAGCTTCGCAGGATGGGACGAGAACAAATGCAGGCTCTGAGAGAGGAAGTTGATAAGCTGTTGAGTGCAGGTTTCATTACACAAGTGGACATAGCTGAGTGGGTAAGTCCTACGGTGGTGAGTCCAAAGAAGGATGGCCGGTGGCGTATATGTGTGGATTTCAAGCCTTTGAATGCTGCTACAAAGAAGGATTCTTACCCCCTACCTTTTTTGGATGAGATCTTGGATACTGTAGCTGGATATGAAAGGTATAGTGTTTGTGATGGGTTTTCAGGTTATTTCCAGTTAAAGATTGCAGAAGAAGATCAGCGCAAGATGACTTTCATTACACCGTGGGGGTGTTTCTGCTACAAAGTTCTTCCTTTTGGATTGATGAATGGGCCAGCCTACTATCAGAAAAGGGCAAATTGGGTATTATCTCCTTTTTTGAACAAGTTTGTGAAGGATTTTATTGATGATTTTTGTATATACAGCTCCAGGCAAGAGCATTGTGATAGACTGGCTACAGTTTTTCAGCGTTATGATGAGTGTGGTGGTCAATTAAATCCAAAAAAGTGTTTTTTGGCTCAACCGAGGGTGAAGCTCTTGGGCCATGTTGTTTCAGAGAATGGTATTGATCCGGATCCTGATAAAGTCAAGTCTCTTCTTCTTCTTCCTACACCAATGAATACAAGGCAACTGGCTACTTTTGTGCAAAAGGTGAAGTATATGGCTCGATTCATCTCTCTATCTTCACAGTTGTTATATCCTTTGCAGCAAGCAGCAAAGCATGATCCTTTGCATTGGACGGAGGAGTGTGAGGTAGTTTTCCAAAAAGTGAAAGAGGTGTTGGGTGCTATTCCTACAATGCAGGCGCCTAACTGGGAACAGGTATTTTATGTCAACCCTTCAGTGGGTGAAGATGCAATTGGAGCTATGTTGTTACAAAAGGGGAAAGAATCACATTATATGCAACCAGTCTACTGTGCTAGCAGGGTAAAACTTGCTAGAGAAAGGTTCTTATCAGAGGTGGAACTTGTTATGGTTAGTGTGATGTATGCATGTAGGCGGTTCCGCCATTACTTATTGCCTCGCCCCTTTGTGTTTTTGACGAGCTACACTTTTTTGCCTCAGTTGATAAATGGCACAAATTTATCTAAGGCTATGATGAAGTGGGTGATTGAGTTGCAGGAGTTTACTTTCTCATTCTTGGTGGAAGAGAGTACCAGGGCTACCTTAGCTGATCTACTGACATATAAGGAAAGTCCTCTTCTTATAAAGGAGGAGACCATCAAGAAGCCAGTTGAGGATGCGGCTGAGTTGGTGAATGCACACTTATTATATTTTGATAGTTCTTACAGGAAAAGCCATGATGCAGCCTCATGAGGTTTGGTGCTTTATGATCCACAGGGTTGCCTTGTTTTTAAGAAGGGTGTTAAGGTGGATGCACATAGCAACAATGAAGCGGAGTATCTGAGTTTGGAAGTTGGATTGCAAATATGTTTGAAGCATGGTGTACACAGGATTCGCATTCGAGGAGATGCATTGCTTGTGGTAAAACAGGTATTGGGAGTTTGGAAGTCAAAGAATATGTTACTCAAAGAAATGTGTTTCAAGATTAAAGGTTTGTTGAAAGAATTTGAAGCTTGGAGTCTTAAGCATGTGGATCGAGGCCATGATGAGGAGGCTCATGAAGCAGCCCAGGGAATGATTGGTGAAGTTTTTGTTCTAAAAGCTCATGCATCATTTTATTGTGGCAGGGAGAATTTACAGGATGTTGAGGAGTTTTTGTTAACAGGGATGATTCCTAATGGTATTGAAAGATCAAAAAAATATGGTTTCATCAGGAAAGCTGCAAGGTATGTGATGGTTGTGATGCTTTGTATTTGAAGGGAATTGACTTGATAATGCGACGGGTACCTTGGAAGGAAGAAATCTACAAAATTCTTAAGGAAAACCATGAAGGAGCATGCGGTGGACATTTTGCCTCAAAGATCACCTTGCATAAGGTATTGCAGGAAGGTTATGTATGGCCAAGTGTACATAAGGATGTTAATCATTGGTGCAGGTCATGCAAACAATGCCAAGCTCATAGTAGACGGATATTAAAGCCTGAGATGAGGAAGACAATTCTTGCTTATGATGTTTTTGAAAAATGGGAAATTGATGCTGTGGGACCATTGCCCATTACTAGCCGAGGGAAGTGCTACATCTTGACTGCAGTTGATTACCTTTCTAGATGGGCGGAAGCAAAGGCAGTGAAACAAATTACCACTAAGGAGGTGGCAAAGTTTGTATATCAGGATATTTGTTGTAAATTTGGTGTGCCATTGGAATTGCTTTCTGATCAGGGTCCAGGTTTCAGAGCAGAGCTTATGGACTATTTGTGTACAAAGATGAAGATCAGTCGCAATTTTACCACACCTTACTATCCACAGTGTAATGGCTTGAATGAGCGTTTCAATGGTGAATTGATCAAGATTTTATCTAAGGTGACAGAGCAACAAGGCAAGAATTGGGATCTGGAGTTGCCTGCTGCCTTGTGGGCATACAGGACAGCAATTAAGACTGGTATGGGTTTCACTCCATTTCATCTTGTTTATGGGAAAGAAGCCTTATTGCCTATTGAGGTGGAGATACCAGCTGTTAAAATGTTGGAAAAGCTTTTGGAAGAGCCTAAAGATGCCTTTAAAGTGCGGTTGTTATATTTACAAGAAGCACAGCTAAACAGGGATAATGCTTTGAAGCATTATGAAGATATGCAGGCAAGAACGTTGGAGAAGTTCAACAAGAAGATTAAAAGCAAAGGAATTATGAAGGATGATTTGGTATTACGTTATAATAGCAGGCTGGATAATTCCTTTCATAAGAAGTTCCAAATTAAGTGGGAAGGACCTTTTGGTGATGCAAGGATTTGCAAATGGTACCTATCAATTGGCAGATTTAGATGGGACTTTACATGCTTCCAGGGTAAATGGATACAGGTTGAAGAAGTATTATGCACGTTTGATGGTGATTGTACAGGATGCAGTATTTGAAGATGTGATTTCAGATGAAGGGCAGTTTTTGGATATGGATTTAGGTCTTGAAATGCTTTTTACTGCTGATCATGAATGATTCAGCAGGCTGGGGGTTGGGCAAAGTATGTCAGGCAAAATTTTGTAAAGGTGTTTTGAGTCCGTGTACATATGGGATGCATGGTA
Organism: Cibotium barometz; assembly: GCF_041138505.1. Classification (NCBI taxonomy): domain Eukaryota; kingdom Viridiplantae; phylum Streptophyta; class Polypodiopsida; order Cyatheales; family Cibotiaceae; genus Cibotium; species Cibotium barometz. Next base: position 50,604,071 of record NC_141055.1, read on the forward strand.
TGTAATAAAACTTTGCCCTGAATGCCCTGGCAAATGTACAGACTGAATGGCTTTGGAGTGAGTTAGTGCATGCATTTTTCTTTGGAGCAGCTGGAGACTTGAAGTTTTTATTGTACGAGCTTTTTATTTGTCAAGAAGGTGTCTTGGATGTGTGTAAATAAGAGGTGGAAGAGCATGAGAATGTCAATGATAGGGTTTTGATGAACCTCTGGTGGAAATGGGTGTACATATGCTGGTTATGTGGAGAGAACCCAATTTAGACTGTAAATATTGAAATCTATAAGGGACGCCAGCAAAATATTTATTGCTCTTGTGCTTGAGTTTGGAGGGTCTTTCAGGTTTGGAATGGCTGTATGTCTCCACATTGCAGAGGGTTTGGGCATAATAGCCATGGTGATGAGACGTGGTATTTGTGTGGATTTTGGTGTTTAAAAAGATCTTGATGAAGGCCTTGATAGGCATTGAAGTATGGCATCGATGGAAATGGTTTTGTTTGGTAAGTGACGATGCTGATGATTAAAAGCCGGGGGCAGCTCTTGTATTGGAAAGTCGTGGGCGTAGTGTGATGATCCAAAGCATAAGGAAGGAGGGGCTCTTTTAGCATTAAGGTGTGGCCATCATTGAGGCTTGGGGAAAAAATATAAAAAAATATATATAATTAAATGGTATGGCCAGCTTGGAAAGAGTCCACGTGGAAGGTGTTGTAGGCTGCCAGCGTGATCATGAGAAGGCTGGCGAAGATTCGAGGAGGTGCTGACCGCCTGACGTAGAGAAGGCGTGGCTGGGGATTCTGAAAAAGAGGCAACGGGGCGTGTGAGAGACTTCGGGAGAGGAGAGCTAACGAGGAGCTTCTCTGTGTGGAGTGCAAGGCTGATCAGGAGAGGAAAAAGTGTACAGTGGCTGGCGACGGGCTGGTGAAGCCATCGTGGCGAAGGACGCCAGGCAAGTATAGTCGCCGCCTCACAGATGACCAAGTGAGGAAGGGTGATCCGCCTGGCGTAGAGAAGGCGTTGCTGGTGATTGCGCAGAGAGGAAAGACAGTCGAGGAGGCGACTCAGGTGTTGTCGAGAGCTCACGGGCGACTGGAGTGGGCAGAGGGGCTGGGGATTCGGCAGTCCACGCAAACGGTGAGAGGAGTCAACGTGTAGAGGGTGGCCGCCTGGTTGTGGAAGACCTCTCGAGTGGCTGTGCGAGTGGCTGTGCAGAGCAGACAGAGGAGAGCCTTGTGGAGATAGTCGGGTAGCTGCTGCTCTGCAGGCCTACAGAGAAGACAGCCTTGTGGAGATAGTCGGGTAGCTGCTGCTCTGCAAGCCTGCAGAGAAGACAGCCAGGGTTTTGTTGGTGCAGCCGCCCTGAAGAAAAAGAGCTCGTGAGCAGGTAGAGCTAGCAAAGAGGGAACTTCTCAGGCACTTACAGGTTGGCTATGCAAGTAAACAAGGGTGCAGGTGCTGCAGAGACAGAGGGTCTTTCAAGTTTGGGTGGCCTTGTTTGTTTGTGTGTGGCGAAGGCTGCTGCTGAAGATAAGGTGGCAACGTCGACAGGCTTGAAGTGTAGAGGCCGGTAGCATGCATACAGAGAAGAAGCTGGTGTGAGGGTGGTCACCTTAGGATGTAAAAGGAGGCCACTGGCCGAAGGGAGTGAAGGAAGCCAAGTGGAGCCAGCTGATTTGTGAAAGAGGGATCTTCTTTTTTGCATTATTTGTGGATAAGTGTGCGGGTTTTCATTATCTTGTGGAATACAGGGTTTTTGAGGTATCTCTGTGTGGTGTTTTGAGAGATTTCTGTTTCCAGCATTGTGCTGGTGGTGGTGCCCCTTATGTTTATTGTGTCTTCCAAGGCTGCTGGGTAGGTAGCTATAGAGGCATTTCTTCTTTTCCCAGCCTCCCGACAACGGTATGCATAAGGTATGTGAACCATGCCAACTTGGTAAAAAGCAGGTCAAGCTTGGCTATTATGGGATAACTTTTTGGGCTAGATTAGCGTTTCAGGTGCGTTATGGACCCGTTTTGTCACTGAAGGGTATTTTCGGCAGTGTTCTGAAAGTTCTGGTAGAGAACTATTTCTACTCGAAATCTAGTTATTGTAGTGTAGCAGTGCATTTTGGAAGTGCAGATAGGGTTTGCACATGTAGTGTAGCAGTGCGTTTTGGAAGTGCAGATAGGGTTTGCACATGTATTGTTGATACTGGATGGTATATACATATACTCTGGTCACATTTGGTGACACACAAGTTGTGCTGAAGTACTGATGCTACAGTAATTACAAGAGATACTCCTATATTACAAGTTGCATATACAGAAGTTGTGTGTTTGCAGGTTATTTGACTGCTACAGAAAAACATGTGTGACGAAATTAATCAAATTGTTAGTGAGAGGCTAGATAAGAATAACTTCCATGCCTGGAAGTTTAGAATGACCAATTTCCCTATGGGTAAAGGATTTTGGGATTATGTACAAGGAGACAATGAGGAGCCTCCAGAGTTATCTGAGGAGAATTCCACTCCTGCAGATATAAAAGCATTCAAGGATTGGAACTAGGGTGTAAGAAAAGTTATGTACTTGCTTTCAATTAGTGTCACAAACACTATGATAGGACATATACAGGATGCAAACACTCCAGTAGTTGCATGGCAAAATCTGGTCCAGATGTTCCAGACTAACACAAAGGCAAGGAAGTTGCAATTAAAGCAAGAGTTGCATACTGTGGAAAAGAAAAGCATGTCCATGAATGAATATGCCTTAAAGATCAAGGGCATTGTTGAATCCCTTGGGTCTATCAATGTATGAGTGAGGATGATGATTTGGTGAGTATCTGTCTGAATGGGCTTGGCAAAGAGTACAAGCCATTCAAGACCTCCATTGCAGTTAGGGAGAATATTCCCAACTTTCAAGACTTGATATCTATGCTGATCATAGAAGAAAAGGCTTTAGGTGAGGATACTTATTCACAAAGCAAGAACACATCGGAACAGCCCTTCTACTCTAATTCAGGTAGAGACAAAGGTAGAGGCCGTGGTCGAGGGCCAAGGTGCTGGCCGACAAGGAAATCAGAATTCTGGACAACAACTGTCCAATTATTCACGGTAGCAATCATACGCATGTGGAAGAGGCCAGTCTAGAGGCAGGGGGAGCCAAAGAGGCCGAGGTGGTTTGGCAAAGAAATCAAAATGCAAATAGCATAGAGTGCTATTACTGTGGCAAACTAGGACACATGGCAAAGGACTGCTACAAAAATCAGAATGACATTAAAAGTGGGAAGTTGCAGCAAGGCAACTATGCATCATCTAGCAAACATCGAGGTGGTTTGGCAAAGAAATCAAAATGCAAATAGCATAGAATGCTATTACTATGGCAAACCAAGACACATGGCAAAGGACTGCTACGAAAATCAGAATGACATTAAAAGTGGGAAGTTACAACAAGGCAACTATGCATGATCTAGCAAAGGACTGCTACAAAAATCAGAATGACATTAAAAGTGGGAAGTTGCAGCAAGGCAACTATGCATCATCTAGCAAACATCGAGGTGATGACAAAAGTGAGTAGCTATTTGTGATGCAGCACATGCTTAGTTCCATAATAGGGGATGTGTCAGCATCTCAAGATATATGGTATGTGGATTCTGGCACCTCTAGCCACATGACTAGTCATGCTGAGTGGTTTAGAGATATGCAAAAAATAAAAAAACTAGGTTATGTAGAAACAGGTGATGATACTGTGCATTCCATTGTGCATGTTGGTAAAGTGCCATTGTCTATGCAGGATGGCAAAATGAAGTACTTGGCTGATGTACTGCATGTTCCAAATATTACAAAGAACTTGGTTTCTGTTGGACAGACGGTTGAGCAGGGTGTGCAAGTGAGGTTTAATCCTCAAAGGATGTTTTGTGGAAGACTTGAAAAATAAGTGTCGCTTGGTTGCAAAGGGTAACAGAAACAGCATGATGTTTACTTTGGATGTGAACATGCCTGAGATAAAGGCAACCATGTTTGCGCATGGAATAGGGGTCATTGCAGGTATTGACATACAGTACAAGTGCATTGGTCATGTGAATGTATAGCGACTAAAGTCTATGCATGCCCAAAATATTGTTGCAGGTTTGCCAAAGTTTAAGGTTGACGTCTGCATAAGGTATGTGAAGCATGCCAACTTGGTAAAAGCAGACCAAACATGCTTTCCCACATGAAAAGCATGTCAATGTAAGGCTATTGAATGTCATACATTCAGATGTATGGGTACCGACCAAGACTGCAAACAATTGTAGGTTGCAAGTACTATGTTACATTCAGTGAGATGACCACACTAGGAAAGTGTGGGTTTATTTCATGAAGGAGAAAAGTGAGGTGTTTTCTCACTTTCAGAGATATAAAGCCTTGGTCGAGAAGGAAAAAAGCATGCAAATAAAATGCCTAAGATTAGATGGTGGGGGAGAATATTTCTTCAATGAGTTCAGCGATTTCTTGAGAAAGCAGGGAATCAAGAAGGCAGTTTCCGTGCAGGTACACTCCACAACAGAATGGTGTTGCAGAAAGGAAAAATAGGCATATTGCAGAAGTGCCACGTGCCTTGATGGATGAAAAGAATATGCCACATTACTTTTGGGCAAAATCAGTAGGAACTACTGTGTACATTATGAACAGGACACCCACTGCAGCTGTTCATGGTATGACTCCTAAACATAAGTTTACAGGTATAAGACCGGATGTGTCTCACTTGAAATTGTTTAGGTGTATTGCATATGTACATGTTCTTGATGAAGTGAGAACAAAGTTGGATCCAAAGGCAGATAAATGCATCTTCATTGGTTATGCTAATGGAGCAAAAAGATTATAGATGCTATAACCCTACCACTCGTGAGATGCGAGTAAGCAGAGATGTTGTCTTCGATGAGAAGAGTAGCTATATGCACCAGTAGAGTGAAGGCAACAGAAGATGCAAATGTAAGAAGTGCTGATGTTACACCACATGTAGAGCAGCAATCACAGGTGCTGAGTGGACCTGGGGAGTCCTCGAGCAGTGGATCCAATGTTAGCCCATGGTCAGGCAGGTTGAGGAATGATGCAGGTACACATGTAACACGGAAAGGGAAGGAAAAGGTAGATCAACCTTTTGTGCTTGATCTGTTAGCACACTCATATGTGGATGGTGATACTAAAAACTCCATGAGAGAGAGAGAAAGAGAGAGAGAGAGATTGCATACTCAACACAAGTTCTATTCTATTGCATATCTCAAATGAACCATACAATGATATAGGCTCTCTAGCCTTATCCCACTTTACATGTCATCATCCATGTGGCACTACCTTTTCCACTCTCTTGGTCAACACTCACACACCATTCAATATTACATGTGGCATTCCTATCTCACCACAATATCTTGCACCTCTAGGGTGCTTTCCCACATACACACAACACCACTATTACATCTTTCAATGCCCCCTCTTAATCGAGGTATTCCATAACTCACCCATCACCCATCACCCATATCAATGTAGCATTGCACAAACGCAATTGCTACCTCTCAACATGATTGGCCTATGTGATGGTGTGAGCAATGTTGAGATATCGAGATCATCTAGTGAGGTGGTGGATAGTGATGACCCGCCTGGGGGAGAGGCCCCACACTTACACCACTAGCATGGTTGGTGAGATCATGGGTGATATGCGGCCAGTGGGATGATAGGCTGTGTAATAGCATTTAGTTGGGTTCACACTATAGAGAACCCTAGTATGTATTTGGTTGAGTACCTTTCATATTGTGTGTACTCTTATCTTTGTATATGGTGTGTTGAGTGTTGTGTGAAGAAGAAGATTTTCAACCTCTCACCTTGTGTGTTGAGTGTTGTGTGTGAAGAAGATTTTCAACCTCTCACCTTGTGTGTTCTCTTTTAGGGTTTTGTGAGTGTGTGTGTGTGTGCTTGCAAGAGCTCAAGCTCTCTTCTCCCCTGCATCTTTTCATGGTATCAGAGAATAGTTCATGCTAAGGGTTGAGCTGCAAAAGAACAGGAAGTAGTACGAGGGTAAGAGCTTCATCTACTCTTCCCTATTTGTGTTGGTGACTGACTACACCCTTGTCGGGTGCTCTACGGGAGGCACCAGCAAACGATCTCTGATTGAGGAGCTTTCTTCGTGGGAGTAAAGCTATAGGGCAACTATAAAGTCCTATCAGATAATTTTTTTTGGGTCAAAAACGCGTTTCGGGTGCGTTACGACCTCCGTTTTTCAGAAAGCAGGCGATTTCGAGCACTGCGAGTAAGTCATCGATTCTATGCAGAACTCTGTTTTAAGAACTGCAGGAAGACAGATTGGTTGTGCAGACATTATGTGTGCTGCAAGGAGGTCAACAGTTGCCATTGGGTGTATGTATGCATATTGAGATCACTGGTTGTGACATTTGAGTGTAGTACAGTACTGGTGCAGAAAATACAGCAGTTTGTGCAGGACAAACCAGAGTGCTGTTTTTGGTGAATTTGTGTGTCTGGCAAGATGTCAAATGATGGCATAAACCAGATTGTTGCTGAGAAGCTTGATAAGAACAACTTCCATGCTTAGAGGTTCAGGTTGACAAATTTCCTAATGGGAAAGGGTTACTCTGGGACTATATAGAAGGTGAGCATGAAGAGGCACCAGAGATACCGGAGATCAATCCAACTGCTGCGGATGTGAAAGAGTTCAAGGATTGGAACCAAGGAGCCAGAAAAGTTATGTATTGGCTCTCTATCAGTATACAAGACACCATGATTGGGCACATACAGGATGCCAAGTCCCCCAAGGAGGCATGGGACACCTTGGTAAAACTCTATGAAACGAATACCAAGGCACGAAAGATACAGTTGAAGAATGAACTTCATACTGTGGAGAAAAAGAGTATGTCTGTGAATGACTATGCATTGAAGATCAAGGGTATTGTGGAATCCCTTGCATCTATTGGTGTTTGAGTAGATGATGATGATAAGGTGGAAGTCTGTCTACGTTGATGACACGGAAGCGGTAAAGCTGTTTACACCTTTATAGAGTGCCACACTTCCACACACGCATACAAACACACTCAGAATACCAGACCAAAGAGCACGAACAAGACATATTTCAGAACAGACCTTCATCTCTACAGAGTTGGATATCCAAGATATCCTCAAAACCAGCTTTATCTAGCACCCACTCGCAATCAGCGCACTCCAGCTCCTGGTCGCTCCTTGTCCCTTCGCTCTTTTGCTTTTCTGCACAGCAGCCGACCTCTTTCCTTCTCTGCACTGCACCTCAGCTGAAGACCACTCTCTCCTACACCACCAGCACACTTCCAGTTCTCAAAGCAAAAACCTAAAGTAACCTCTTTGTCCTCACCAGCCACCAACCGTGTCCAATACGAAGCAAGGCACTCTCTGTTGCCAGCACAACAGCCAGCCCAAAACAATCCTTACCCAGGCTCCCTCTCCTCATCTTCTCTATCTGCCACTACTAGCCCACCAGAAAATCGAGAGCAACTCCCTCTCTGTCGCCAGCACAACACTGTGAACTTCTGGCGCCTTGCTTCCCAGGCGGCTCCTCTCTCTTTCCACAACCAAAGGCAGCCCTCTCTATACGAATCTCCTCTTCCTCGCACAGTGGACTTCCTCTTCTGCTTTGCTGCTATCTCTCGCCTCCCACTATTGGCGTTCTCAACCCCCCCACTCCACGTCGCTGGACGTTCACCTCCTTCACTCCTTCGCTGCTCCCTTCCTTTGCTACCAGCCACCACCGGCCTCATCTACTGTATCTACTACTGCGTACCCAGCGACACCCCCTTCACAACCCGTTTACCTCTTTCTCTACAGACACTCCCTCATCTCGTCTCCCACCACCTTGTGTTAATTTATCCAGCCTTCTCATCGTCGGGTGCTCTACGCCAGTCGCCACCCCTCCCTCTCCTTTTTTTCGTTGACGCCCTCTATTTGCTGACGTACCCAGCCACGCCGCAGCACCTCCTAGCGGCTCCCCCACGGTCGGTAGTCCATCTGCAGCCAGCCCCAGCAAAACACAAAGCCACTCTCTACCCTCCTGCTCTTTCACGACCCGCCTCCTTGCAGTGCCGCCCCACCTCTCTCCTTTTTTGGCGACCTCTCTCCTCGTCTTTGCTTCAGCGGACATGTTTTCTCGAAGGACCCACCACCTTCCTCAAATCGGCATCCCTTGTTTTTCTAATGCTCCCATTACCTTCTTTTCTTGGACCTTCCAGATTTGCCTCATGCACACATCAAATCGACATCCTAACAATTGATTACCCCATGCTTCCATGCACACCTTCTAGCACAACCTACTAGTGACCATTTCCATTTTTTGGGACATGTACACAAACAAAGCAATCGAATGGCTGACACCATCTCTAGCATAACACGCTCTGGACAAGCCTGTGCTTCCAAGATTTCATCATTTTTCCTGCACATATACTTCCATCAAAGCCCCTAGCTTGATTGCCGCATCCACGATGCCCACCCTGAGTCAATGGGTGCTCCCATGACTTTACCACAACACGAACAACACTCATGTACACATGTATAAGTTAAGTTTGAGGTTCCCAAAAAACTTCACACATATTTAGCAACCCCCTTTTTTCTACTGAGACATTTATGTCCAGCAGCTGTACAAACAGAAACCATTTATCGCCCTGGATCAAACAGAAACCTCGGTGCATATACCTTCCAATCTTTCAAGCATTTTCCTCTGTCAAATAACCATTGATGCACCCAGTCATGATCTTCCACTTTCAGCAACCCCCTGGGTTCTTTATATTTGGCATCCTCAATATATTCTACTGCATTTCCTCCTCCATACCAGCTCACATATCCTTGTGATGGAGACAACCACTCCTCACCTCTACTCCCCTCTGACATATCTGATTCCCACTCATAATCATATACTGATTTAACAAACATCTGATCTTCAACTCCCATCTCATGGTCATCCAATTTGCAACCTGTATCATTGGCTTCCAACTCTTCCTCTAGGCAAACTGCCAAACAAGGACAATAGCCAAACCACTCGTCCATATGCTGAGCATCAACATGTGGTGTGTCCACCATAAACCCATTCCCCTTCAACCCATCAACATCAAACACAGCAACTTCATGCACTGCAGACTCATCATTGTCACTTTCCTGCAGTTTCTCCAGCTTCAAGACCATTGGTGATCCTTCAAGATTCTCCACATCTTGCACAGGCATCCCTACCAAGTCTAAGCTCCCCAAACTCCCAGGCAAAGCATCTTGGTCCCCCTGACCAACAATAATAGCCTCACATGCATTCTCACTACTGACAACCAACTCATTCTCTTGGGCATGACAAGGAACACACACCTTATGATCAGCAACCGCACCTCCAAAATCTATCACATCATCATCCAAAATAGTATCTAACTCATCATCAGTCACATCATCACTCCCTTCCTACACAACTGGTATGCCAATATCTGTTATCTTCTTCAAGGTAGCCAATTCCAATAGATCATCCAATGCATTATCAAGAACACAGTTCAGCTCATCATCCACACTCTCACAAGTTGCAATATCCAACTCATCACCCAGATCATCCATACATACTCCATCCATAGTATCTTCATTAGTAACACCTTGATCATCACTCTCTACCTTGACTGGCTGAAGTACTGGCACCTGCAAGTCATTACTCTTTTCTAAATCAAAGAGATCATCCAAGTCATATCCATACTCAAACACATCAGGTTCTTCAGCGTTAGCCTCACTTTCACAACCCACAGCACCATCAATTATTCCATCCTTCTCCTCCTCATCTTTTGAAAGCTCTTCAGGGCTGATTCCAGAAACCTCATCCTTCTTCATTTCCAATAGGTTAATCTGTCCCATATCCTGCTCTGCAAATGTGACCTTATGGGCTTCACAAACATTGGGCTGAATTGCATCCTTCACCTGCATATTAGGGCCAATCACCCTATCACTCATTCCCAAAGACAATTGATATACACCACCATTAGCTTTGGCTGGTCTCTCACATTGCGGACTGATATGACCCCACTCACCATAATTCTAGCATTGCACATCACTCGGATACCCTCTCCCTCTTCCAATATCTACTGAATTTCCTTCAAAACCAGACATTAGGGAAAATTTGGACTCAAAAAGGGGCCTTGTAAGAGATCCCTTGGGATGGTGATGTGGACAAAGCAAGCCAATAAATCCACATATAATATTGGAGGGCACGTGCGTCGTTTTTGAGTTCTTTATTCCATTAACTGACATGTAGGGTGTTTTTTAATTCAAAACAATGCATCTTGAGTATAGTTTTTTATTCCCACTATGGTGCCTTATTTTATTGAAAAAAGACACCACTCTCTTTCTTCATTACACTTTTGAATGTAACGAAGCCAACTCTGCTAACCGAACTTAGTCCCTGCAACCCATCATCTTGCATTGTCTCCCTCATTGTCTTCCCGATTGCACAACCACTACCACTCCAAATCCGAGTTTTTTTGAGCGGGAGGTTTTTGATTTTCTCTTCTTCTCAAGGCGGCAAGTTTTGAAAAAGGATGGAAAAGTATTTGTTCTTCATGCGCCATACCTGCTTGTGCATGAATAACAATCCCATTTCTTACCTTTTTCAAGTGAGGGTTGTGCTTACAAGTACTCTGTACATTTGGGTTCATCCAGGATACCAACAAGTTTGTTTGATGGACAAGGAGGTATTATTTAGTGATGTTGTCTTTTGGTTTTAATGAAGCAATCTTCTTCACGGGAGATAAGTGTAATATCTAAGGTTTTTTTTTGTTAAAGTGTGAGTTCATTATGCTTTTTGGTGTTGTTAAAGCACAGAACAATGCAATGGAACCTGTGCAGCAAAAGAGGAAAAAGGTGGACATCCACTTCCAAGTAGAACCCGATTATGCTCCCTGCTGTAAGAGAAATTGGTCTAGGCCAGCATGCGAAGCCCGCATTACTGAGCTTCGAAATGAAGGAAAGAAAAACATGGACCTTTGGTTGGATGGTAGTATTTACCCACCAGATCCAACCTCCTCTCAATCTCCATCATTCTTTGGGTTGACAAGTTTCTTCAAGTTTGTGTGTGAGGGTGAAAATGGATTGCTTGGGTATTGCAAAAGACTGTTTGGCCAATGTCAAAGTATCTTTGAAAGACATTTGAGTGATAGAGATGCCAGGATAAAAATGCTTGAAGGTGCGAATTTTTACTTGGCATCGATCACAACAGCTTTGCAAGCTTCAACGAGGACAAGGCAAAAGTTTGTGCTGGGTTACAAAAAGAGTTTGATCATTTGCAGCAGACTATTTGTAAGATGCAGGACACTATAAAGGAGAAGAATGAAATTTTGGCAGTTCGAGAAATCAACAATTTCACATTGGAGAGTGAGAATGCACACCTTCGAAAACAACTTGAAAAGTTCAACAGAAAATTGCAATATTTGAAAGACACGCCATTAGGTGCTCGATTACGCAAGAGAAAGATCAAACCATTGGAAGAACTCAATGTTGGAGGTGGCCAATGGAAGCGTCGTGTAAAAGCTTGCAGGTATTGGGATCTATAATTTCTTTGAGCTTAAATTTCTTTGAGCACTCACTTTCATTTTCATCTTTAGTTCCTTTCTTGGAGATGGGGGATTGGGTGTGGGGGTGGTATAGTTAGATGAATGGTGGACTGAAATAGCTATCGTTGTTGCTTCAGGATGGTAACAGATGTTGTGGGTCCAAAAGAGCAAGGCTCTGATATATTTGGCAAAGTTCTGACAAGAGACATCATGGAGTCAGCAATACAGCATCCTAAGTTTGCAAGACTTCGATCAGACATAGCAAAGCAATCCTTGCAAGAGGTGAGTGAAGCATTCACGCCTGCAGATGCACAAGGTATATGTGACATGGCTGGTATAAGCACAAAGTCTTACAGGATGTTGTTTAATAAAGTAAAAGAGGGTTTCAATTGCAAGCTTGGAAAAAAGACAGTAATTCCCATTCCAAAACCATTTCACGTAAACAAAGCTCGAAATATTCTCAACTTGGGAATGGTCGAACTTGTTGGAGAGCCTTGTCACGTGTCTAGCACATTGACAGTGACTAAAAAGAGCGGGGAACAGAAAATTATAGAGCTTACAGAGTTCAACAATTTCATCATGGATGTTCGTAAATTACAAATGGCTATGGTGAAATTTTATGACATCAGTGTACATGAGTGCAATGGAAGGCTGAAATTTGTTTTGAAACTTGATGAGAGTGAGGTGATCAAAGGACAGAAGCTGGAAAGGGTTAGCATTACTTTAATGAATAGAGCTTTGGATGCAAGTATCAGTAATGCTGATGAGAAGCACTTTAGTGTACAATCCGAAAATGAGATTTGGTGGCTGGCTGCATTTGAGGTGACGTGCTATCCATTTTTAAATAAAGAATATTATGTTGCTATCCTCTTGTTATGATGTTGTAGACAATCTAATAGTTGTTGTTAACAGGTTCCAACAGAGACCCATGAAATTCTGAAGTGGTACTTCAACCAGACTGAGCTTCCTTCCACTATCCAGCAGCAGTCGAATGGCGAAAAGCTTTATGTAGAAGGATATGGTGAATATGAGGTTGAATGGCACCTGGCTGCAGATCTTAAAACCTTGAAATGCATGTTTGGTATTTCCCAAGGAGCAATGGCCAAGTATCCTTGCCTGTATTGTATGACCGAACGAGGTGTCTCCAAAGGAGGAAAAGAGAGAGAATGGAAATGCCCAAATGCAATCAGTAATAGGCGTGAACCCCCAAATCGTGATGCTCCAGGAGTGGATCCTACTTGGGATCCAATTCTTCCTATCCCTTTGATCAGAGTTCATATTTGTGTTTTGCATGCGCTGGTTAGAATAATTGAGAAACTAGTCTACATGTACATCGAATTTTCATGGAATATGAAACCAGCAGTAGAGAGTGAAAGAACTATTAAAAAAAGGGCAAGTGCTTTCAGATGCAGGTTTACATTGTGGTCAAGTGAAGATTGAGAAGGACTTGAGAAGATCAGGGAAGACCGGAAATGTTCCTAGCAAACCATGTTTTGGAGGTGCAAAAGCCAGAAAGTTCTTATCTAATCATACCCAGAGAGGTCATCTGGGTACAGATTTTGAGGTGTGGAGGAAGCTTCATGCAGCTGTACCTGACCGAGGCTCTTCAGGACAAGCAAGGGTGGCAAAGGCCAAAGCGTGGTTGGCGCTTGATCGCCTAGCACCTTTGTTGCAAAAAGCAAGGTTTGAAGATGGGGATGTTGAGAAATTTGAGGCAGTTGTGACAGAGTTCTACACTAGCTATGAAAAGGCATGGGGTGCGACAAACTTGACACAATACATGGTTATTACTTGAAAACCTACAGCTTTGAGTATTTTTTGTTGTTCAAAAAATATTGTACGATACTAAATGTCTTGTTGTTGTTGAGCATTTGTAGCACATTTTGCATGCACATGGAACCTTCTTTGCGGAAGAGTTTGGAAGCCTTGGGATTTGGTCTACCCAAGGCATGGAAAGATCTCATTGGCAAGCACGTTGTGCCTATCAAAGGGCCACTCAACATGGAGGAGGAATAAAGAAAAGTAATCCCATGAAGCAACTATGTCAGTGGTGGTATAGGCGGATTCAAGTGAGGGCTCGTGTGAAGATCAAACATGCTGAATCAGCTGTGTCATGTGCAATAAGAAAGGTTCAGGCTGAACGGAGACGTTCAATATATGTCTCCTCACAGGGAAAGCAGAATCATGCTGAATGGCTAAGACAACGACAAAGACAGGGCAGAGTGTGGAAGAAAATTGATCATTGAAATATATATTGTAAAACAATGATGTAACTGAGAAAGATTTTAAAAGAACAAGAGCTTTCATCTATGTCCCATATAAATGTTTCCAATATATATACATTTCATAGTTTGCAATGGTAAACAAGAAGAGTATTGAGAAATATGACGAAACTTTTGAGAAACTGGAACAATCTAAATTTGTTAATCTTGAACAGAGACTTCCCCCAGCCGAGCCTTTTTTGTTGACGTTTCTGCATCATCTTCTTCATCCTCTATTAATGGCACAAGAGGGACCATTGGTCTTGCTGTTCTAAGAAGATGCTTCTTCCCGCAATCACTCAACAGATTGGGATCTGTGATTCCACATGCCAACCCGTAAGCAGCATATGTTAAATAATATTTACATCTTAACGAATATACTCCAGGTCCCTCTCCAAAAATTCGAACAGCTGCTTGCCGCTCCAGAAGTATTGCCTTGTTTGCATTCAGCCTTACGTGGTAGCCACCTAAATACCTGGATAAAGTCTTTATCGCCATCAGAGGAAAACTGGCGTTGTCCTTCGAGTAGCTAGCGTGGAATATCACAATTTGAGGGAATTTTAGGCGGTGTATATATGTTCCTAGTGTCGAATCGTGGCCCAATCCCGCCATACGCTTGCCTGAAGCACATTTGAGGAATGTGTCTTCATATATTTCCAACTGAAAAAATAAAGGAGCATTAGCCAGAAACAACATCACCAAACATTTCAGGACAAAGTTGATAAAGCCAAATCCAGAACAAAAAAAAACTAACCTCTTGGTTCTCATCTGCTTCAAGCAAGGCGTCTTGCCATAAATTAGTGCTCGAACTAGGAACGTTTTCCGCTGACTTGTTTGGCACATCCCTACACCCTCCCATGTTGGTGATATTCAATCTGTCCCTTGCTTCTTGTAGCTCTTCCTCTGTGGCATCTTTTCCTTCATATCTAAGGGCATCAGCATAGATCATATTTAGTGTTGCTGCAGCAGAAAGGAACTCAGTGTCTTTTACATGGCTATCCACTAGTAGGTACTTGTCTATCCCATCATCATCTACAAAATTGTCATCGACCTCCAGATTCTGGGCTATGAAAGCTATGCACTGATCTTCCCTTAAGTTAAATACACGTTGTATGTCTGTCAGCAATATATACTCTGAATCTCCTACTTGGTAGGAGGGGAGTAATGGCGTTGGAATGGGGGAGGAGTCATCTGATTCAATCACAAGCTGACCTACATCACTGTTTTGTTCTCTAATTGCCTCAATATCAACCACCGAACTAAGCTTCCTCTCTTCTTCAACATTGAACTCCTCAATGACATGAGGAGTGTCCTCCTCTTCAGCAGCATCCTCAGCGGTGGGACTTGCCTGACGAGAAATCGTGTCTTCACTTTCAATTTTTGCAAGCGGCTCTGTACCTTCTTCATCTGTTAATTGCACGTTCATGTGCAAGAAGCATAAGAAGGCGTAGGAGTATTCCATCAAGCGGCACTTTCTTTTGTGAAAAGGGCAAAGCAAGGCTCTCTTCTTGTCACATGGCACCTTCTGCCAATCCCTATTTAACCTCTGCTTCTTATCCGGCGAAACCTTGAGATTAAAATGAATGTGACTTTTCCCATCAATCATCATTGGTTCTTCATTTGTGAGCTCGTCAAACTCTTGCTTTGCCTCTTCGAAGTATCCATGATGGCTAGACAATGTTTCCTCCAGAGAAAAATCGCTATTGAACATCAACGAAATTGCAGGGTGCAAATCATGATGTCGACATTTGTACAGGAAGTCATATAATAGAGTTGCAGGAGTTTCTTTGATCTCTTCGTCCACATCAAATTCGACTTGAACTTGCGACATGGCTGAATTCAAGTCTGTAGAAAAGACATGGAAAATATTAGTGCAGGCAATGAATCAAGAGACAGTCGATCTTAAACAACAAATCTCTGTGGTGTAAATGGATTCAACATAACGCGAGAGGAGATGCCAGAGGAATGCAGGTATTCCTCCTCGCATTGTAGTGAATCTATTTTCCCTAACGCAAATAAAATTACAGCTAAGTCAAGGACCTCTTCTCGCATTATGGTGAATCGATTCACCATAATGCGAGGAGGAGTATTGTGCTTCCTATGGGACCTTCGCTCGCGTTGTGGTGAATTGATTCACCGCAATATGACGACTTTATCATCCTTTGGCAACGCCTCTAACGTTATGGTGAATTAAAAATAAAGATAGTTCTCCAGTACCCATACTGAGAGAGGAGGTGTCAAACGAATTAAAATACTCTTCTTCGCAGTCAATTCACCATAAGGCGAGGAGTCATAGGTTTTCAATTCACCTTAACGCGATGAAAAGACAAAGCAAGTAGTTCTCCTCGACTGAAACCAAAACAACGAAATAACAAAAGAAGAAAATGTAAATGGATTCAACATAACGCGAGAGGAGATGCCAGAGGAATCCAGGTATTCCTCCTCGCGTTGTAGTGAATCTATTTTCCCTAACGCAAATAAAATTGCAGCTAAGTCAAGGACCTCTTCTCGCGTTATGGTGAATCGATTCACCATAATGCGAGGAGGAGTATTGTGCTTCCTATGGGACCTTCGCTCGCTTTGTGGTGAATTGATTCACCGCAATATGACGACTTTATCATCCTTTGGCAACGCCTCTAACGTTATGTTGAATTAAAAATAAAGATAGTTCTCCAGTACCCATACTGAGAGAGGAGGTGTCGAACGAATTAAAATACTCTACTTCGCAGTCAATTCACCATAACGCGAGGAGTCATAGGTTTTCAATTCACCTTAACGCGATGAAAAGACAAAGCAAGAAGTTCTCCACGACTGAAACCAAAACAACGAAATAACAAAAGAAGAAAAAAGCACAAAGGAGATAAAAATACCAGGAAAACGAATTGTATACAATCGTCGCAGGAGATGGAGATGAAGGAGGTTGGAGGTTTGTCTTTGACGTTGGATACAGGAGGATGATTGATGAAGGAGGGTTGGAGGAGATAGTCAGTCGTTGATGGAGATAAAGGCCGTTGGTGGGATAAATGAGAGGCAATAAATGAGATGAGTATCCTAGAAAATCCGTCTTTAATGCTACGCAACACGTCAGCGCCGCGTTTTCACCCGCCATTCCATGACTGCCACGTGGCATCCCGCCGTGTACCTAGCAAAAGAGGCAATAAATGAGATGAGTATCCTACAAAATCCGCTTTTAATGCTACGCGACACGTCAGCGCCGCGTTTTCACCCGCCATTCCATGAATGCCACGTGGCATCCCGCCGTGTACCTAGCACGTGTACAAGCTATAAAGTTTAATCAAAGCCCTTTTTAATGCTATACGACACGTTAGCGCCGCCTAGTCGCCTTGGCAGCCCGCCAGCACGTGTGTTCGCTCTAAAGACTAATCAAAGCCGTTAATCACGCCACCTTTTCGTCCTCTTATCGATTTTGCCTTGTCCGTCCTCCTGCTTGCCTCCAGCTGACTTCCGACTACCGCCACAGTACTGAACCGACTTTCCAACACCCGCACGACAGTCTCCATCCATTCACAAGCAAGAAATGTAAGTTTTTGTATAATACTTGATTGTTTTGTAAGTTTCTTGTATATTGCTTGTTTGTTTTGTTTTTTCTTCGACTGTTTGCCCTGTGCCATTGTTTATTCTTCGACTGTTTGCCTTCTGCCGTGGTGACTCGATTCACCTTAAAGCACACGACGGGCCATTAGAATCTCAATAAGCTCCATGTCTTATGGTGGATCGAATCACCAAGGGAGAAGGCAAACGTAAGAGATTCGCGAAAATCGATTCACTATAACGCGAGGAGGATTGTTTTGCTTTGACTGGCCCTTAGACTCGCGTTATGGTGAATTCACCATAACGCATGACCAAAGGGCAAAGGATTCACGATAATCCACCTCTTATTGGTGTCAATTAAATCACCTCCTACACGACAGTCTCCATCCATTCCCACTCATAGAATGTGATGAAAGTGTATTACTTGATTGTTTTGTGTTTCTTGTATAATACTTGATTGTTTCGTTTTTCCTTCGACTGTTTGCCCCTGCCGTTGTTTTCTCTTCGACTGTTTGCCCTCCGTCATGGTGATTCGATTCAGCTTAAAGCAGACGACGAGTCATTAGAATCTCAATACTGCTCTATGTGTTATGGTGAATCGACTCACCAAACTGCTAGACGAAAAGGTAAGAGATTCGGGAGAACCCTCCTCCCGTTGTAGTAGATCGATTCACTATAACGCGAGGAGGATTGTTTTGATTTGACTGGCTCTTAGTCTCGCGTTATAGTGAATCAAATCACTTTAACGCAAGATCGAAGCTCAAAGAATGCACGATAATCCGCCTCTTATTGTTGTCAATGAATTCACCATAATGCGAGAAAAATTATTGTGTTTCTGTGGACCTTCATCTCTCGTTATGGTGAATGGATTCACCATAACGCGAGGAAGTGCATATTGCTTTCTTGGCCCCCCTCTCTCGCTTTATGGTGAATTGTTAATCGTGTACTACTGAATAGCAAAGTTTTCTGCTTTTTCTTGCGTTTTCAGATGGCTCGTGTAAGGCATACAGCTAGACCCATTGATAATGCAGCTCCCTCATCTACTGGGAAGAAGATGGGCGTTCTGAAAGCCTCAAGATCAAGAAAATCGAGCAGTCCTTCCCGATTGTCCAAAACGCAGCCTAGACTCAGGCGTTTCGCAGAGCATTCGGCAGCCCTGCGAGAAATCAAAAAGTTTATGAAGCACCCGACAGCTGCTATTCCCAGATTGCCTTTCCAGAGGCTTGCCAGGAGAATTTGTGAGCAGAATGGAATTTTGTTTAGGTGGAAGGCATCGGCCTTGTTTTGCTTGCAAGAGGCCACAGAAGATTGGATGATCGAATTTTTTTTGGATAGTTACGTTCTTGCTGCCCACGCACACAGGGTGACAGTAATGGACAAAGATTTTTTCAGCCTAATAGCCCTTCGTTTCAGATACGATAAGTCACTTAGACCAGTTACGTTTACTGATGAACGAATGTTACAAATTTTGGATGTCCGGCCTGTACAAAAAGTGAGAATTGAAGAGGTGACCGAGGGAGGTCCAGATCATGAGCATCAGACTCGGGCAAATTTAATGACAAGCGCTCAAAGGGAACATCAAGCTGCAATGCTTGCATTGCAAACAAAAAGGGAAAATGTTCGAGCACTCCACGCCATGAATCGGGAGGCGCTGCAATTTTTGTTGCCGGAGTTCTATGTACCCTTTAATATTAGAGGGCATAGATGTTATTTCCCGATTCATGCTGAAGAAATCAACATTTTGTTTGATCCCAAAACTGAAGTCAACGACAAAGTGCTCAGATGTGTTTTAAGGTATACGCTTTTCTCTGTCCTCCCACAATTTTTCATTCTTGGCTCTTAAAGTTGATGCCTCACTCTTGATATGTTTCCTTGTGAAGTTTTGTTATTTCGCTATTGCCCGAGGATGTACAGCAACGAGTGTTCCAGATTGATTCACTGGTCTCAACACTGTTGGTAGTAGAGGCAGTTCCGTACCTCGATGTGCTGAACTGGTTTCGGGAGGTCCAGCTGGACGATGCCCGAGTATTTTTTTTGGCATATCATGAAAAGTGAGTTTGTCTCTCTCTCTCTCTCTCTCTCTCTCTCTCTCTCGCATGATGTTTATAGGAATCACCGTACACGAGTTATGTAGTGCTTCCTTTGGATTAAAACTAATAGAATTCTATTGTGCAGTTCCCATTGGAGTCTTCTACTAGTCGACGTGCAAGAAAATGTCATTTACCTTGCAAATTCGACATCTGGTGTCCATGGAAATGTTTTGCTGTAAGTAAAAATCATTAAGATACATATTATTGTTTGAGTTAGAAGTCCGGATTGATCAGGATAATGATTGGTCTCTGTTTACAGTGGAGTCAGGAAACTAATGGCAGCTTACGAGAGCCTCAGCATGGACATCGACACCCTGGATCGATCGACCATCCGTAGGGTTAGTGTCCCCAAACAAGAAGATGGCTACAGCTGTGGGTGGAGGGTTGCACTTAATGCAATGTTGCTGCTACGAAGCATTTTTCAGCTCCCTTCAGAGGATGTAAGCATTTTCAGCTCCCATACGCATTTGTGCGCTTGTTTATCTTCTTATATATTGTCATGTTGATCTTATTTATGCCTTGATGAATTGTGATGGCAGTTTCCATCAATGTCTCGCTACGTGGACCTAGACGTCCAAACGTTTAGGGAGGAAACGATTGCGAAATTGATCGAGGTCGCTGAAGTTATGCCTCCAGACGGGCCAGTGGACTTCATCCCGCCCAATCCACGAGGGGGGATAGGCCCGTCTGAGCCTCTTTCATGGGCTCCATACTTAGGAGAAGAGCCCTGGCTCCATCCTGAAGCCGATACCTATGGGTTCCAGCCATAAATAGTTTTTTCCTTCTTCCAACAAATGTACGTTCGTAAATATGCAGCTATACATGTATTGGAGGGAGAACATCAAATGTAAATACACTTATCATTTGAAAATCAGAGGATCAAATTTGCTACTGTGTTCCTTCACTGCTTGCTTTCTTACTTTAAGCCTTTTTTTGTGTACATAAAAATTCAATTAGGGAATTCTTGCCTTCATTACATTGTTTTAAACAATAAAGCATTACAAAAGCAATGTTCTGAATAGATAAGTTTATTGCATATGGAAAATACATTGTCACCGTATACATGGTCACATCATATATCTTCTAGTGCCTCCAATTCATGTGGGGCTGCAACATCTTTACAAATGATCTGATGCTCTCTTCTTTTACTTAGCTTCCGACCATCGAGCTTGAAGCAAAATTGATCTGGAGGATTCTGAATAGCTACTTCTAATTCCTTCCTAACATATTCGAGAGTCCAATTCTCTTCCACTTCCAATGTCAAAGATGGGTGACCCTGTCGAATCATAACTATATCTATCAAGCAAGAGTGGCTGCCATCTCTTGTATCTTGGTCCATGCTTTCCCAGTTGTTGTTGATCCATCGCCACCTTCTATAAGTAAATGACATGCACAGATGTTGCCTGGCAATATAGTATCTGATTCCAAAATATCATTAGGATAATTTTCCGAGAATAATCAAATAAGCGTTGTAACTGTTTCACAAAAATACATTTTAATGTTTTAACACTCACCGAAATGCAATGTCGGAGGTGTTCAATCGACATTCGATCAAATCATCTCCCTTTGATGATTTCACTCTCCAACCTTTGTCAAACAAATGATCAAGCCAGACTTCATCTACATCTTTGCACACAAAAGTTGTTCTAGTTTTTCTCAATTGTTTACAATCAGAAAATAAATGAACAAAGCATGCAATTGGAACAAACAAACTTAAGTGCACATTTCTTGCACCAATGCTAGGCTTCATAGCACATTTAATATCATTAAACATTTTGGTCCTGTATGACTCTATCACTTCTGTGTCAAGCAATGGCCACTCCGGACTATCAAGTGCGGGCAACGGAATACGTTCCAACTTTCCATGTCGACTCGATTGAGTGGGCAAGGTATAAAATGAGTCATAGAAATATGTTCTACTTCTTGCGAGATCACTTGGTGCACGACCTTCATATTGAAGTTCCCCCACCTCACCATGTACGACATTCAAGAACCCCGTCAAGCATTGTGCAGGCTCCCACTCCTGAAGGTTGGATGGGTACAAATCTGTGCAAGGCAGAAAAATGTATATCAATCACCTTATTTGCAACGTTGAAATACAAAACACAAGCACTTACAATGTGGTCTGTGTCTTGGAAGTCCTTCCAATGGTCCCACGTTAATCTCTTTTTGCATGAATACATGCTGGATCAACACTTCTTTGACAGTTTTCCCTCCTGGTGCCATCTTAAAGTCAAGGATCCTTCCTTTCCAATGTTTGGCCAAGTCTTCAGATGCCTTTCCCTTCACTCGGTAGTGGCCTTGTTTTCCTGGCTGCATAGTGACCCAAGAGTACTTCCTGTATACTTGGGGAATCCATTCTTCGTTCTCGTCTTTTATGTTATACAACACAACAGATGAGATACTGCTCCTTGCTCGTTTCAGTCCACTTTCGGGTGCCATGATAGAATAACAGACGTATGAGAAAGAAGAAGTAGCAGAAAGTGGATGACTGGGCTAACCGCTTTTGTGGATCAAGGAGGGAGGATGAAATGAGGGACGGTGTGTTCTTTTTGGGCGCCAAAGATGTTTCAAGATTCAAAAGTGGAACCAAGTTGAGGGAATAACCGGGAGAATGTGTATCTATCTATTCCAAGCATTCAAGCTTCATTAGTTCTAGGGGTGGTGGAAAGAATTTTTTAGTGCTCCACGTCTAACACAGGAATGTGGAAAACATTCTTTTATTGTGTTAGTTTCTGACAAAAAAACGGTTTTAAATATTTTAAGACAAGGTGATGGTTTTTTTTAATATTTCATGAAGATAAGAGTTTCTCCACGTTTTGGGTGGGTTTGTACAGAGGTCCCACCACCGGTGAATCTCGTTCGTAGATTACATGTCACTCAATCTATGTGTCTATTATTATATTATTGTTGAAACAGCCCTCTTTTGAGTCCAGAATTTTCCTAATGTGATGCATCAGTCTTCCTTCCCATAACACCTATGCCTCGTCCTCTTCCTGTAGACTCTATTCAATTCAAGCTTAAAGACTTCATGAGCTCCACAGCTTCATGAACCTCTTTCTTCAATAAATCCTCCTGTTTAGGAACAACAGCAGCTTTTCTTCCAGGATGCATACTCTCAATCTCTGGCACCTTCACAAACCTCCTTGTCTCTTCCCGCATTCCCAACTGCCTCAGACGCTTCACCTTCCACTCCTCTCGAGCAACTCTGACAGCCTCCTCAAAGCTATCCAGGTTCTTCAGCTCCACCTTCAGACGGAGGGTTGGCTCCAAACTAGCCACAAACCACTCCCTCTTTATCATCTGTGGGGGTACTTCAGGAATCAAAGCCTCATACCATAGACTCCACAGTCTACCAAACTCAATCAGATACTGATCCACATCCTGACCGTCCTTCTGCTGAATGTTATACAAGTCCTTCCACACTTCATTCGGACTCCTCACATGGACAAACTGTGCCAAAAATGTAGCTCTGACTACATTGTACTCAGGATCCTGTTGATGAACATTCCTGTGTGTAGTCACAAACATTTGTAGCCATGCTTTTGCATCACCCTGCAAGCAATAAGTCAAAATCTGAAAGAGGATCTCTGGGGTTGCCCTGTCTTTCATCAAGGCTGTAAACTCCATCTTCTCCAGAAACCTGATTGCACTTTCCTGTGACAATCCCCAATACTCTGGAAAATCCTGAGCCATCTTTCCAAATTTTCTTCACACAAACCCTTGTTCTCTTTCACAAACCGAAGGAAATTTCTTCCTCTGTGGAGGCACCAAAAAGTGATGACACGGAAGCGGTAAAGCTGTTTACGCCTTTATAGGGTGCCACACTTCCACACACATATAAAAAACACACCAGAACACCAGACCCAAGAGCATGAACAAGACCTATATTTCAGTACAGATCCTCATCTCTACAAAGTTGGATATCCAAGATATCCTCAGAACCGTCCTCTTCTAATACCCACTCACAGTCTGCCCACTCCCCTTCTTCTATATGAATCACCACTGACCAATAACCTGTATCACTATCAGAAAATACAACCACGTTGCTTAAAGGGCCCCCTGCTTGCAATTCTCTGCATATTTTCAAATACAATCTGGTGCCGATTTTATTTGGGACGCATACACAAGCAAAGCTGTCGAACAGCTGATACCATTGTCGGACAAGCTTATGCTTCCGCTCCCCTTACCAGCAGATTTTATCTCAAATAAAACTCAGAGCTGACCCAAACTAGTTACATATTTCCTGACACTCTCAATACTCTGCACAGTATGTACACATTATCAGCCTCTATTTTTATCCACACAACGTGGTCTCGGGCCACAATACAAGGCGTTCAGACGTCTATTCAGACTCGAGAAAACATTCCCAATTTCACAGATTTGGTGTCTATGTCGATTATAGAAGAGAAGAGCTTGGGTGAAGACCAACGGCCTTCACAAAACAAAAATAGTTTAGAGCAACATGCCTTCTACACAAATTTAGAAGAGGACGAGGGTAGACGAGGCCGTGGACGCAGCCAAGGAGGTGGCCGTATACAGGTAATCAGAATTATGGCCAGTAGCAGCAACAACAACAGTCCCAGAATTCACAACAACAACACGTAGGTGGAAGAGGCCAATTCAGAGTAGGGGGAGTCAAAGAGGTCATGGAAATTGGCAAAGGCAACATAATGATACACGTGGATACTTTTATTGTGGTAAGCCTGGACATGTGCAGGCAGATTGCTATAAGAGGCAGGTTGACATGCAAAATGGGAAATTGTAGCAAAACAACTATGCATCCTCGAGCAAAAACAATGAGGATAATGAAAGGTTGTTTGTTATGCAGCATGTTGTTAATGCCATGTCTGAAAATGCTGAACCAGCACATAAAGATGATGTATGGTACATTGATTCAGGTGCTTTGAACCACATAAGTCATGGGGAGTGGTTCAAGGAGATAAAAAACCTTGAAAGACCAGGTTTTGTTGAAACAGGGGATGCCACTGCTCATCCAATTGCCCATGTTGGAGATGTACCATTGTCTATGTAGGATGGCAAAGTGATGTACCTTGCAGATGTACTTCATGTTCTGAACATAACAAAGACTCTGGTTTCAGGTGGCCAGATGATTGAGCAGGGTTTGCAGGTTCGGTTTAATCCTGATGGTTGTTATGTTGAAGACTTTAAAGACAAGTGCAAGTTGGTTGCAAAAGGCAACAGAGTGGACAGAATGTTTACATTGAATGTAAACATGCCTGAAGTGAGTGCTACGATGTTTGCCAATGGTTCAAGAATTGTTGCAGACACAGACATTTAGCATAAAAGAATTGGACATGTGAATGTGCAGAGAATGAAGTCTATGCAAACTAAAAGAATTGTGACAGGGCCGCCAAAGTTTAAAGTTGAAGGTATGTAGAAAATATGTGAAGCATGCCAATTTGGAAAGCAAACAAAGCATGTATTTCCACGTAACAAAAATGTGAGCAGAAATGCACTAGATGTTGTGCATTCAGATGTATGGGGTCCTACAAAGACGATGTCTATGGGAGGCTACAAGTATTATGTGACATTTATTGATGAGACCACACGTGTGGGTATTCTTCATGAAGGAGAAGGGTGAGGTATTCACTCATTTTCAGAATTTTAGAGTTATGGTTGAAAAGCAAATAGGGAAATATGTAAAGTGCCTAAGGTCAGATGGAGGGGGAGAGTACTTCTCCAATGAGTTATCTGAATTTTTGAAGAAGAATGGTATTCAGAGACAGTTTACATGCAGATACACTCCGCAGCAAAATGGAGTTGCTGAGCGGAAAAAGAGGCACATTACTGAGATTGCGCGAGCATTGATGGGAGAGAAGAATATGCCGCATAGCTATTGGGCTGAGGTTGTTTCTATAGCAGTTTACATCATGAACAGGACTCCAACTACAGCCATACATGATGTAACTCCAGAGGAGAGGCAGAAAACCTGATTTGTCTCATCTGAAAGTCTTTGGGCGCATTACATATGTGCATGTGCCAGATGAGCTGAGAACTAAGCTAGATCCAAAAGCTGAAAAATGTGTGTTTATTGGATATTCCCTTGAGCAAAAGGGATACAGGTGTTATAACCCTGCTACACGTGAGTTGAGGGTAAGCAAGGATGTTGTTTTTTATGAGATGAGCAGCTGGTATACTGCTGAAAAAGAAGCTGTTGGGGCTGATGTGAGTAGAAATGTGGTTGCACAGAATGCAAGTCAGCAATCACAGTCTTTGAGTGGACCAAGAGAGTCCTCATCTAGTGGTTCAGTTGATAGACCATGGAGTGGCAGGCTGCATCATAATACCAATCCTGCAAATGTGATTAATACATCACATAAAGGCAAAGAGAAAGTGGTTGAGCCCCTTAGTATGCCTGACATTTCTACAGGGCATTCTCATGTTGATGGAGAGTCTAGTGGCTCAGAGATGACCCTTGATGAGGATCTTCGGATATGAGCTATGAGAACACCTCGTGTAAAGAAGGCTATGGAAGCCATGAATGCAAAACTGCAAAGATCTGGGAGATTGAATAATCCTGTGCAGAGGTTTACCTATGATGGTTATGTAGCACATCACTATGCATACATGGCAAAAGCCCACATGCATTGATGAGGCTATTGGAAATGTGTGTTGGGAGAAAGCTATGGATGAGAAGATGGATGCACTATATGGAAATGAGACTTGGGATTTAGTGCAATTGCCTAAAGGCAAGAAAGCCATTGGATGCAAGTGGGTGTACAAAGTAAAACATAACAGTGAGATGGAAGCATAAGCAGGTACAAGGCTAGATTGGTAGCCAAAGGATATGCGCAGACATATGGCATTGATTATGAGGAAAATTTCAGCCGAGTTGTCAAGATGGCAACAGTGAGAGCTGTGATAGTAGTGGCTCCGTCAAAGCAATGGTCTTTACATCAGATGGATGTGAAGAATGCATTCTTGCATGGGGATTTGCAGGAAGAGGTGTATATATTGCAGCCACCTGGTTATGAGGATGTGAGTCACCCCGAGCATGTTTGCACATTGAAGAAGGCCTTGTATGGCTTAAAACAAGCACCAAGAGCATGGTCTGACAAGATTTCTGAATATCTTATCACTATTGGCTTTCATGTAGCCAATGCAGATTTCTTAATGTATGTGAGATACAGTGATAGAGGGGTTGTGCTTGTTGTCATCCATGTAGATGACCTGATCATTATGGGGGACCATGATGCAGAGATCTTGTGGAGAGATGGAAAACTCTCTCACTTGTAGCAAGAGTAGCATGATCCACGTGTAGCTCAATCCAATGGGATTTGCATCCCTTTCGGAGCTAGGGATTCAACCCATACTGGTGCACAAAAGCTTATCCACAAATGGAGAGAGTACTAAGAATACCACTACCTTGACATAGACTTAACACACACATAAGCTCAATCTTGCCATTGCTCACTCACTCATCATCCCACTCATTCATGCATCCAATACAAGAAGAAAGCTAAGCTAATGCATACACAAGCTCAAAGCATACTTCATTCTCAAGCACTTACTTCCCTAGCATGCACACAAACCTTGAAGCTATCAACAAAGAAACATGCACACTAGAGAATAGACATGAGAAGAGAGACAAACATCATCTCATTGCATTGAATAAAAAAAGAACATTGCTCCTACAATAATGTAGATGGGGAGAGAGAAGAGCTTGCACCTCTATGAAAAAAGAGGGAGAGCTAGTCTCAAGAGAGCTCAAACATGAGTTTAGCCCAATGTGTCCATAAGCTCTCAAATGAGCCACTTTTTATACAAAAACTCTAAAACTCCCAAAACTTCCTATGTGGGATTATTCTTAAGCCCACTCCCACACTCATCTACAACTTGGAACTCTTTACAAGAGCCCTAAATAGGAATGTCAAGTCTCTTGTTTTCCTGCACGCAACACTCCCCCCTTCCTATTTTGCACACGTCCTCGAGCGCGGTAGAAGCAAAAGCTGTAAAAAACAATGGATATAAGTAAAGCCTTTTATTGAAAAAAAACCAGCAATAACAATCTCACACGTGAGCATACAAGTGAAAGGCTGATTAGAGTTTTAAAGAGTGCTAAAAGAGGTGAGTAAAGACTAGTCAAAGTGAGACTAAGTGGTAGATAGTGCTATGCAAAGGCAAGTGTGCTTGCACACCACAGGTTATGACCACAGTCTCAATGTCCTACAAGTATTTAAGTTATTCCTAAGTGGCAAACCTACTCCTAAATATGAGCAATGGTGATTGGATAACTTTTTTTTTTTGTTTGTGTGTTTGTGTGTGTATGTAAAAGATGATAAAGAGGAAGGTTCCATCCCAATGAGACCCAAGCAATGGCCAAGAGACCTCCACCAAGAGAATCTAAAGGCCGCTAAGTATCTCAAGGGCGACAGACCCTTTTCTTTCTTTTTGACATAAGGAGTACCCCATGAAGATGAGGGCATCGGTCTCGAGGGCCCATAATATACCCCAGAGTCCTACCAGCATCTATCAAGGCGATAGAGTCCTTGAAGGTTGTTTCTTAATCTTCTAGACATCAGTGTTCACCCCATGGAAACCAAGGCATCGGCCCCAAGGTGCTAAGACAACCCCAGGTCCTACCAAGCATTCCACATGGCTATAAACACGTCATGTCTCGATTCACTTGTATATATTTTTTAGGTCATGATTTTCGTAAATTTTTTATATATCCTAGCACCTAGTCCATACCTAAGAGATAGCTACCACTAGGGATAACTAATATACTTTGAGAGCATAAGAACTTGGCATACTCCGTTGGTATATATCCTACACCGTCTTCAAATAGAAATACCTTCTACTAAGTCCTCTAAGAATCTAGAAATCACTCACCACATTTTAACAACTAATTTAAAACTTAAACCAGCCAAATGTGTGTGAACATGCAAACAATGTATCCAAAAGTTAAAAGCACATAAAGAACAAAAGATTATGATTTGAATACACCTGTTGTAGTGCTTGTTGATGTTGTGTGTTTGCATTGATGGATTGCTGATGTTGTGCAGATTGCTTCTCTTTGCTCTTTGTAGGCATTGCATGTCTCCCCCCTTCCTAATTTGTGTGCAAGGTAGGTGGACTATTGGGGCATGTTTGTATGCTCTTGTTTAGATGAGATCTATGCAAAATGTTTATTAACAAGAAAAGAAAAGAAAGGAATAAAATTTGTTATTGGTGCCAATCACCGAATATAGCC
Organism: Cibotium barometz; assembly: GCF_041138505.1. NCBI lineage: Eukaryota > Viridiplantae > Streptophyta > Polypodiopsida > Cyatheales > Cibotiaceae > Cibotium > Cibotium barometz. The sequence continues at coordinate 50,632,734 of NC_141055.1, forward strand.
GAGGGGAAAAACCCAGTGGGAGAAAAGTGCCCTGGCTTGTTGATCTTATTGTGGAGTCGATGAGCTTACCCTTGCACTGGTGGTGGCAGATCCGTGTCCACTTCTGCTGGAAAGATGGTATCAATCACTTTAGGACAACCGTGTACAAAAACCGGCCTCTGGAGAAGGTGGTAAAGGAAGGAGTGCTTCCTCGCTAAAATATGGCATTGGTTCTATGGGAAGGTTAAGCAGACAATTTTGATTTTGTAATTGCTCAATATAGGTACTCATAGTGATCCAAAATTGACATGTTGAGGCTTGGGGAAGAAGGGCTTGCAAGATAGGTGGTTGCAAGTCATTTATGCATGTATCCCTCCATTGTTGTGCTTGAACCTCCTCAGGTAATCTACGTTGATTTGGTCCTCTCTCTGGTACTCTCACATTAAGAAGGTTATGGCATTGGGGTGTAATTCCCACAATTTGTTTCATTAAGCCCGTGCCATATCGTCTAAAGTAAGAGCGGCATATCCAACAAATGTGTGAAGCTTCTCCTAATACGAGTCGTGCACACTCTTGACAATGTGGAAATGGGTGATGCTGTTGATAGAATAAAGTGACAAAGTGATGCCCACAGCAATTTTCACCTAAGGGAGCATAAAAGTACCTAGAATGAGTTTGAAAAGGAGGAGCACTATAACCCCCGCGATGTTCAGGTTGAGTACTATCAGGGTCAATGCATGGTGGACATGTATCTCGCCAAGTATCCATCAGGAGTTATCTGGTCGTAGAACAATGAAATTTAGAAACTTCAAACTTTATACACTCATATCCATCATTACAATCCCAATCAAAAACATTGTAGATAAGATCATCTCAAAAAGAACACAATCCTCTAAAGGCATAAGGAACCACATTAGTAAATGTGAGACTATTCAAACACACTGATCTACCAAAGAGCTTCAATTGTAGTGTTAATGCCTTATCTTTGGTTTTGGGTATGTCCTTCTTAAGAGGTGGGAAGGTTAGCAATTGTCGAGGAATTTGAGCAAGATAAGAGAATTTAGGCATTGAAGTGCTAGAATCTATGCTCAAAGGAGACTCATGGAAAGTTGGATTTGTCTTAGGTACACAAGTTGATGGTGGAATTGTGTAACAAGGAGAAATTGGGACAACTGGTGATTCAATACATGTTTTGGGAAGGTCAACACAAGGAGATTTGTAGGTGCTATCACAACCACCTATCCTGTCTTGAAGAGGTTGTGTTGATTTCCTTTGCACCCACTGATATGGAAAACCAAGGGTGGCTTTTGGAATCTTATTGATACACTCAAAGTGCTATTGCACCCTCATAATCAAGTTTGTACGCATCTTTGGGTAGCCAAATTGATAATTCCTTCTTGCCTGGCCTTCTTTGAGCAGTGACTAAAGTAGTTGGAACATGCCAGCCATGGCCCTCACTTGAGGACTCATCGATTATCCACATCATTTGTGTTGGAGCTTCAAGAGCAGATTTTGAAAGTGGGTTGTGTAAGGTAGAAACACCACCCTTTCGATATGATAAAGCTCGTGGAGTAGCAAATCCCAATATGCAATCAGAATCAATTTGCAATTTGTATTGTCTATTCTTCCAATCTAATGAACAATTGGTAGCACTTAACCATGATCGACCGAGAACAGCCTCTACCACTGCCTTGGACTTACTTGCCACATAAAAGGGAACTGACATCTAGTGATCCTGAATGGACATCATAATGACACATTTTCCCTCTATAGGGTTATCTTCACCTGAGAAGCTTCGTAAGTCAATAGGAATGTGCACAAGTGTTGGTTGTCCTCCCAAGGCTATCCATGTGTCAAACGAAAGAACATTATAATCCGCACCAGAGTCAATTAAGGCAGATACAAAGTAGGTAGTCTCATGAAGATGAAGACTCACTTGAATATTGAAAGGATCGACATATTGTTCATCAGTAGCCAATTGTAAGGCCAACATAGAAGCTTTGCGACACTCCTTGGCTTTTGCAACTCTAGCTTTAGCCTCTTCTTGAGCCTGACGTTTAAGTAGGTCATGTGCTTCTTTCCGTGTGTGTGCAGCATGCATTTGTTGAAGCATGGCTTTAGTTAATGGTTCATTGTATTTCTTGAGACGACTTCCATTAATGAAGTTAGCAATCACCTTCTAGTGTCTCTAAACGCACTGCACCACTTGGAGTAAGCTCATTAATCACAAACGGTCCTAGGCCACGTTTCTTGAGCTTTCTCTTATGCTTCTTAAGTGTGTACAAGAGCACAAGGTCCCCTTTTTTAATTCGGCCAGTTGTTACATTTCTATCATACCATTGCTTTTGTCTCCTCTTCTCGGCATACATCCCCATTACCACCAATAAGCGGGTCTCATCAAGCTTTTCCAATTCATCAATGCATTGTGAAAGCTCATGACCAGTCCAGTCCAATTGTTTAGCTACTCGTAGAGTAGGTATAAGAAATTCAATGGGAAGAATTGCATCTAGCCCAAAAGCAAGCTCAAATGGGGTTGTGCCCCACAGATGTTTTATAGGCTGTCCTATATGCCCAAAGAACTGAGTGCAACTTTTGTTCCCAATCAGTCCTATGGCCCTCAACAATCTTTGTGAGTGCTGTGCAGAGAATCTTGTTAGTACTCTTAGCTTGTCCATTGGTCTGGGGATGATAGGGTGCAGAACGTTTGTGAATTACCATAAATTCTTGAAGCAAAAACTCTATGACCTCATTCACAAAGTGCACACCTTGATCACTAACGATTTCAATAGGTAAGCCATAGCGTGTAAACACGTACTTATACAAGAACTTGGCTGTGGTTCTGGCATCATTTTTAACTGTAGCCTTTGCCTCTACCCATTTGGTCAGATAGTCAGTTGCGACTATAATATATTCGGCATGCGTGTGACGAGCTGGAGGTTTAATGGGACCGACAAAATCAATACCCCATTTTGCAAAAGCACGTGTGCATAACATAGGCGGCAATGGCATATTGTCCTTTGTGATGGGAGGTTTGGTCCTTTGACAATCGTCACAATGTTTTACATATTCTTCGGCATCCATTTGTAAGGTTGGCCACCAAAGCCTAGACCACCTAATCAACTTAGCTGTGGTATTGCCCGAAAAGTGTCTACCCCCAACACCTGCATGTGCATGAGTCAAGATTTTCAAGTAGTCAGCTTCACATACACACATGCGTAAGTTGCTATCCTTGCCCCTCTTGTAGAGTTGGCCCTCTATCAGCATATAGTTTGCCGCTTCAACTTCAATAGCATGCTTTCGATATTTAGGAATTTTTTGATCAGTATGACCATGCTGAAGATAGTCCACAATATACTTACTCCAACTTGGTGTAGTTGAAATTTGGAATAATGTGACATTATGAATTGGCTATTGAATTTGACATGAAGCACAGTTACGAACAAATTTTTCAGCATCCGCATGCATGGTAGGCCACCATTGCCCATCCTGAGATATACGTCGCACACAAGTAGTAGCTGATGCATGGATTCCACCGATACCCGCATGTGCCCATTCCAAGATCTCCTCATATTGGTCAGGGTTAGGTATAAGCTGCAACACTCCATCATTACCCTGACGATATAATCTCCCTGAGATTAACTTGAATGGTTGCCATAGGTCCACATTAGGACCCGCTAGTTGTATCTACCCACTTGTCAAAATTTCTAAGATGGATTCAGACCATTTAGGAGCTGTCTCTACAAGGAAAAGTGTTGAATCTAACATATCATCATCCACATCCACAGGAGCTTCGCCAGAGGTGATTCGAGACAAATGATCTGCCTAAGATGAGTTGTTCCTTTTCGGACTGCCACTTCAAAATCAAACTCAAGAAGGATGATAAACCACCTCACAATCCTTCCAGTTGCACAAGGCTTATTGACCAAATATAGCAGTGCTTGATGGTCCACAAAAAATATGAATTTGTTTGCCAAAAGGTAATGGCGAAACTTTTTCATTGCATATATCATGGACAAACCTTCTCTTTCTGTTGTGGTATAATTCTTCTCAGCATTATTCAACTATCGACTAGCATATGAGATTGGGAAATCCTTATTATGTTCTCTCGATTGAGCCAAAATACATCCAATTGCAAAGTTTGAAGCATCAATATGGACATGAAAGATTTGGTTCCAATCTGGTGCCCATAAGATGGGTGCAGTCACTAATGCTTGCTTCAACTTTTCAAAGGATTCCTCACACTCATCAGTCCAATTAAACTTTACAAGAAGAGCATATAATGGTCTGGCTAGGACAGCGTACATGTAGATGAATCGACGATAATAGCCACAATGTCCCATGAATGTTTGTACCCCTTTAGGGTTGATAGGCTGAGGTAATGAGACAATGACATCAATTTTATCCATATCTGTTGAAATCCCATTGCGAGAAACAATATGGCCCAAGATTTTCCCTTGTCTTACCATGAATTTGCACTTGTCAGGATTCAAGCATATACGATAAACCTGACACTTTTGAAACACAAGTCTGAGGTGTTCTATATGATCATCACGCTCTTGTGAGTGAACACATAAATCATCCATGAAGATCTCAAGAAATTGCCTAAGGTACTCCTTGAATACATGACTCATTAACCGCTGAAAGGTTGCTGGTGCATTTGTTAGACCAAATGGCATAACACGATAGGCAAAGATGCCATCTTTAGTAGCAAAGGCTGTCTTGTGTGGATCCTTTGGATCAATTTACACTTGATTGTAACCGGAGAATCCATCCAAGAAACTATATGCCTTTTTCCCTGCAACTCGTTCCAGAACATGATCCGTGATTTGAAGTGGGTAATGATCACGTACAGTAGCTGCATTTACCTTCTTGAGGTTTACACATACTCGAAGTTTTCCATTTTTCTTGGGCACCACTACAATAGGGGAGACCCATTCAGTGTGTTCAATCTCATAGATAAATTCTGCCTCTAAGAGCTTGTCTATATCTTCTTTTATCTTTCGTGCAAAATTCTCATTGTAAGTATAAGGACGTTGCTTGGAAGTCTTTGCATCCTCTCACAATGGAATTGTATGCTGACATATGCTTGGATCAACTCCTTTGAGGTCTTTATAACTCCAAGAAAAAACATCGCGATACTCCTTTATTGTTTGAATTAATAACTTCTCCTCATCTAAGGACAAGTCTGTGGCAATCCACACATAGCGAGGCTCTTCTCCTGGCTTAGCGATATCAATTTTTTTTGCATCTTCTGGACCATCATATGAAACCCCTGGCATGCTTGGCTTTTGTCGCATGGGCTGTTGAAGAACAATCTTCCGATCTTGAAGAGTGTACTGTGTGAAGTTGGGGGGAACGTTGAGACCTTGTTCTTGTCCACTTGAGTCTTCACTCATTGAAGACCATGTGGTTTTGAGCTCTCCTTTGCCATCTTGCATCGGATTTTTTTGTTCAACCGTTATCTTTGCACTTCTGACATTCTCTTTTGAATCGGTTTTAGACTTGAGTTTTGGTTTTTGTTTCTTCGTTTTTTTGTGATTTTTGCTAACAGTTTTTAGCTTTTGTCCTGCCTGGAATCCATCTGATCGTTTTACTTGGTCTTTGATACTATCTTGTGCTTGGACATAGTATAGATATCCATTCTTTCCTGAGAAGTGAGGTGGTGGTCGAGAGTGTTCATTCTTAAACTCCTCCTTTTCTTTTTGTATTCTCTCATGTCGTTCCCTCTCATCTTGTTTACGGATTCTCTTATGGCTCTTACAGCATTTACGTTTAGGTCGGCTTCGAGGGATCTCTACTTGAACCTCCCTTCCTCTCAAGAGCAGGCGTGCCTTTCCTAACTCTTCCTCAGGGATTATCACATCATTATCAAAATCAGAGTCCCATCCATCTTCCTTATCAGCATCATTAGCAGATTCGAGTGTTAAATCCTCCATTGAGACTTCCTCTACATGCAGTGCTGTTGTGGATGCATCCCTATAGTACAAAACATCTAGAAGGTCACATGGTTATACCATTTGTATAGGAATAATGTCATCACAAAATTGAATTGGCTTAGGTAAAGCACATGTCGATAATGTTGCAAGGACATGACTCCATTCTAGTGGATCAATTAAGTGCTCAGGGAAGGGTTGTGGAATGTATGCCTCATCTGATACACTTCGATTACCCTTAAGTCTCTCAGTGTTGAAATCCCTACATGAGGCTCCACACATCCACAGGTCTTCTCGCCCATCTGACAATGTAACTCTTGAGCCCTCAGATGAAGCGGAATCAAACTCATCTATTGGAGACCTTGTTACATCACGATATGAGTGATTCTTTAGGTTGACTCTTGTGATGACAGAATCATGTCGGAGGTACAAATAATTGTATCCCCAATCTTGAATCATTTGAAATTGTTGCATGAATGGTCTACCCAATATCACTTCATAGTTTGGATGTTTTCCAAAATCCACTACTGCAAAGGTGTGCTCATATTCAATCCCACATGTGGTGACCAATATGTTCTCAAGCAGTCCAAGGGGATGTTCTAAGCTTCCATCTGCTAGCTGCAAGCGCATCCTGGTACTCCTAATAGCTGGTTTGCCCCACTTTTCCCAAATGGACCTTGTCACAATGCCCACTCCTGCACCACTATCAAGTATTGCAGTTGAAGCTACTTTTCGCACTTCTAATGGGAGGGTAGCATTTCCCTGATCGTCCTCACAAAATTTTCCTACTTTGTTGATAGGAATTGGCATAACATGCTTTGTCTCAGGGTGTATAGTACAATGATGGTGACCCTTTTGTAGCAATACCTGCTCTGACAAACATGTGGCAATATCATTCCACAACTCAGGTCGAAGCTTTATCAAATCAAGCAAAGGTAAGGTACAAGCCACTGGTGCTGACAAAATAGCTTGCACGATACCCATATCCATCTCCTTTGTCAACCTTCTATGCATGGAGGGTATCCTCAAGGTTTGAGAACAGTTCTCATATTCTCCCAAATATGATGGTAAGGTTTTCATTGTATGCTTACTTCTAGGAGAAACAATTGTTTGAACTTCCTCCTGGATGCTTGGGCATCTAAAGTTGTTTTCTGTGCCCCTGGTAAAATCCACCTCAAAGAATGGAGATGAAATAATAGAGGACATATTCTCATTAACTTTCTCATGACCTGCTGCCACATCTCATTTGCCATGTCCTCGTTAGCATCAATAACTTCATCATTGCATGGGAAGGCAAGGCTAGGTGGTGGCAGAATACCTTCTTTCAATGGGGTGGCAATTGTTGCAGACCAGCTCACTTTTCCTTTCCCAACTTGATGACACTTCTGGTATGGTTTCTAATGTTGGCTTAAGAGAGGTTGGTTGAGCTTCCCTAATGAGTTGCTGATGTACAGCTAGATTGATCTTCTCCTCACGAGGGTTTGGGTATTCTTGAAGCTTCTTGGGTAGCTCAGATAAAGCTGCGATGCGACTTCTATGAGCATCAATGATGGCATCTAGAGTCTCGTTCACCTTATCCACAAAAACAGAACCCCCAGAACTATCCTCGGTCGTACTAGCCTCATCTTGTTTAGCACTAGGCCCAGGTTGAGGTTGCTGCTCCTCATGCACTTCTTGGGATGTAAAAGCTTGATCCTTCATGTTTTGTTTAGAGACTTCTTAAGAACTAGTGGATGCACTTTTAGTTCGCTTGTTGCGGTTATTTTTCCTCCTAGTGGTCCTTTTTCTATTGGAATGTAGGGTCTTGTCCACTAGATTTGCCTTTGCATCCCTAGTTCGATGTGTCTCATCAGTCTGCATTTCGGCATTTCGTGTCTATGATCTAGTCATGACTCTAAGTGGCACGACATCCTCATTCTCAGATGCAAGTGGCGATGGAACTGCCCCTACAAGGTTGAGTGAGACCTTTGGTTGAGAGGTGCCTTCCTCATGTGGTTTCAGCAAACAATCCTTTGGGAAGTGTTCTACACAACACCCTAGATAATATCTTTCAATTGGTGGAAACTGTGGTACTGTTGTATTGGATTGAGCTGCTTGCCTTGAGCGATGTGGACAATCACGAGCCCAATGGGGTTCTCTGCACTCATAACAGGGTCCCATTAGTTTGGCTTCTACTTTCCTTTGCTTCCATTGACCTGAGGGGCCTGGAGTCCTAGGTTGGTAGCCGCCTAGCAACATCAAAGAATTTTGTTCCCCTGGTTGAGCCTCCCCAGTGCTTGGCTTGGATATGCGGGACTTTCAAAGAGATTTTCCTTGGATGAATATGATGCATATTCCTCCTCCACATAGCCTAGGTTTACCAAGTCTCTACACATATTTGAATTGTCGTAGTCAACAACCCTCACAGGAGCAGTCTCAGGAGCAAGAGGTTGAGCTCCAAGAATAGGTTGTGCTTGCTCTTGTGCCATCGGTGGCTTACATTCAAAACTAGTATACTGTTGATGCATTTGTGGAGTCACTCCACCCCTTTGCTGCTCACGCTCCTGTCTCATTCTGGCAATGCGAGTACATTCCTGTGTAGTGTGGGTAAAGTTCCAAGCACAGGCTTGCACCACTTCTTTGTGGGTTGGTTTGTGACTAGAGGAGAAAAGGTATTACATTCTTCGGTTTTATGGTTACCGCCACATGCTCCACAAAGATGAGGACCTATAGGTAGTACACTCCTCATTCACTGCTACTGTTGTTGTGGCTGCATGGGTGGGCGATAGGTTTATCCCAATCTCCTTAGTACTAGGTTAGCTATCTGGTCTGGATTTACTAGTGTACTAGACCCTGAACTTTGGTCATCACCCCACTGATCTCTAGGTTTCACCTCAGGGCCAGTACCATCTTGGAATTTGAAGTTATCGGTGAAATCCATAGCATCATGGCAACACTCATTGAAATTTGTATGCTTCTTTGCATAGAGATGTGTATGCAGTGTTGAATTTTTGAGTCCTTTTTAAGAAGAGAGAAATTAATCGATTCTGGGTGGGCTTCTCATCTTCTGGGTAACGATTAATGTACTGCTTCATCCTATTTACACAATCTCTAACACTCTCAGTCTCGCCTTGCTTGAAAGAGTAGATGTTTGCTACCGTGTCATGTTGAATCCCCATCAAGGAAAAAGCAGCAATGAATCTCTCTTCCAGAACTCGTAAAGAAGATTTGTCTGAAGCCTCTAGTGCCTGAAACCAAGCAAGGGCCTTTCCCTCAAGAGTGAGCCCAAATCCTTCAATTTGCGTATGCTTGTCAGTCACTTGCTCAGCTCGAACTGCTTGCCTAAATGCTGCTACATGGTCATATGGATTTCCCGACCCTTCGTACTTCTTTACCAGTTTCTGAAGAGTTGATGGCCTTACTTGTCTTGAATACTCATCATAGGGCCTACGGCCTCTCACTCTCAGTGGGAATTGTTCCTCTCTTTGGTGAGATGGTCCACATGCATCCCAAATTGGTGTGGGTCCCCTATTACCTGCCTCACCAACCCCCTCCAAAGATCCTGTTACCCGCATTTCAGGAGGTGCATTTATGGGAGGCCGAGTTGGCTCCCCTACCCTTCGATTGTCATAGTGAGAGAAACGTTGTTGTGGTGTGATCTGTGGTCGCACTTTTGGTGTAGGATAATATCTTGGTGCTAGAGTTGGGCTACTTGCAGGGGTTCCTCTCTAATGAACTCTCGTAGGGGAGGAGCAGCAGTTTCTCCAAGAAAGGCTGTCTCTCCTGGTTTAGCTGTATTTGTTGAGAACACTTCCATGAATAATGGTTGTCCTTTCCATGTGAGCTCCCGAATCTCCTTCCAATCTAAGGTTCGGTATTCATTGGCCCATTTATCAACGATTCGATTCTTGTATTCTACAAGCTTCTCGACTACCACCACAGGTGCTAGAGGAAGATCTAGCTCTGGCAATCTAGTTGTGGCATAATATCCTTCTAAAGAGTCCTTATAGACCTCTTGAAGTGGGTCATCCTGTAAGACCTTTGTCACTAGAATTTGTCATACAAACTCCCATTGGTTCTCAGCCCCCTGATCCATTTTGCTCTTGCCTTTCCTATCCCTTTCCAAATTTAGATCTACAAGAAGTAAATCATCTATGGATGGCTTTGAGGACTGGGCATCGGAGGGTTCTGGCATGTCCGGCTCAATGAGCCAATCATCTCTAGACTCCCTTGCTCTAGAAAGCTTTGATAAGTCTAAGAACTCGCTTTTAGAGAGCTCCCCTAATTTGTCTACATTCTCTGGATGATAGGTGACTTCGTAGCGAACACCATCTCCACCCATGTACATGTTACCCTGGTCATTGACCAGAGGTGCTCTATCAAGTTCTGAGAAAAAGTCTGCGATCTTAACAAGATACCGTTGTTGTGGATCCCTACAGATCTCAGCTCCTTGAGCATTCGTGTAGACATATTAAAGTCTCACATTGAGTGGTAACCCCATGGTGTCGGCTTCAAATGGATTAAAAGATCTTGTGGGTGTCCTATTTGGGGCTAAGGAATGACTATTTGACAGCCCTAGATTGTCCATGGACAATGAGCTAGTTGTTCTGGAAAGGGTATCAGATTGGGATTCGGAAAAGGTTTCAGCAATATCTACCAAATTTCCTACCGATTGGGTCCCACTTTCCTGCGTAGGTACTCTAGAAGGTGCCCTAGGCCCTATGGCAATGTCTATATGACGTCCCGATCGCAAGTGCATAAGGTCAAATTTTAAGGTTTGTTTGTTTTTCTTTTTTTATTTTTATTTTTTTATAATATATATATATATATTTATGCATATATATATATATATATATTTTTAAACCCTACCTAACCACTAAATGCAACTAACATGAATATGTGTGTAACTATCTATTTTCTTTTTTTTTCTTAAAAAAAACTAATTACACAAAAATACTAATTATGCACAAAATTACAAAAATTTTAAAAAAAGATGCAAGTTACACTATTATGCAAAAAAAAATTTACAAAAGTTTAAAAAAATGTAGAATATGCAGGAAATATGGACTCAAAATAAAACACATAATTTATAAATTTTTTTATTTTTTTATTTTTTTTATTTTTTTCTTTCTTTCTTTTCTTTTTTTTAATTTATTTTTATTATTTTATGGTTTTTTTCTTTTTATTATTTTTTTTCAAAAAAATGTAAAAACATGAAAATTAACAAAAAATAAAAAATAAAAAAAAAAGGTACTAACCTTATCTTTCTACCGCCTCCGGATCTCCCTGCTCTGCTACTGCAGCCCGTTGCCTTCACGTGCTTCGCTTTTATGATCTCGGCCTTCAGCGGCGGCCACCTAACCCGCCAGTCACCTTCCAGCTCGCCTCCCAGCTGCAGTTGCCTTCTCGCCCTACGCCACCGCCTGCGCTCTTTCCACACCGGGCCCTTGCCGCCTTCGCAACCGCAGGCTTCTTCACCACCGCCGACTACTTCCTTCTTGCGGTGGCCTTACCACAGGCACCTTCTTTTCTTTTCGGCCACCCCACTTTGCCGGCCAGCCCTTCACACCGGCCTTCGCCTTCTTTTTCAGATGCAGCCGCGCTCCCTTCACACAGGCCTCTTCAACAATGCAGCCTTCGCAACCCTTTTGCGTTCAGCGGCCTGCCTCCACGCCGGCCACCACTGCCTTCGCAGCTGCACAGTCGGCCGGTCACCTTCACGCCGGCCTTCGCACACCAGCCCTTCAGCGCCTGAGTCGCCTGGGCCGCCTTACCTTCTACGGCCAGCCACTCGCCTTCCCAAGCTCTCACCACCCGGCTACTCGTCGCCAGCCCCTTCACCTGAGTCGCCGGCCTTGCCCTTCGTTTTTTTTTTGCCTTCAGCCACCTAACCGCTGACGCCAGCCACGTCTTCGCCTCTACAGCCACCGCCTCCTTGTGGCCACTTCGCGGCAGCGCACCTTCTTCACGCCTTCACACTCGTTTCTCCGCACCTTCACCTTCTTGTGAAACAAAGGAGATAAGATCTGAGAGAGAGGATGAAACGGCCGAACACTCTCTAGAGAAAGACGTGCAACGATGCCTTCCACAGAGACGACACAGACACGCAACGTACGCCTGCTCAAAAGAAGTGCTGGCTATGGCGACAACTTCAGACTTCTGCCCTTCCGGCCCTTCAGCGCCGGTCACACCCTTCAGCGCGTGGCTTTTTTTTGTTTTTTATTTTCATTTTTGACCACTCCTTGCGGCCACTTCACACCGGCCTCTCCTTCACGCCTCCACTGCTACGGGTAGTGCATTATGCATTATGGAATATTGCCTTAAGCACAAGTTTAATGCACAATAATTAAGCTCACACATAATGCATTGAGCTTAATGTATTATTCAGATTTTCGTTTCTAATCTATGAACAAAAAATGAACACAACGATGAAAACAACCATGGAAAGCATATACATGAATGAGAAAACATTAGTGGGAGTAGATCTCAACCGCACAAGAAGTCCTAATGTTCTTCTAATCACTAGCTCCGAGATTCCCCACTCATGCTAACCCTAAACCTAAAAACAAAAAGAAATAGTGGTAGTAATGCAAGCTTCTCAACCGGTTTTGAGTCTTCTCCCCGGCAAAAACGGCGCTAATGGAGAGACGAAAAACTCTCTCACTTGTAGCAAGAGTAGCATGATCCACATGTAGCTCAATCCAATGGGATTTGCATCCTTTTCGGAGTTAGGGATTCAACCCGTACCGGTGCACAAAAGCTTATCCACAAATGGACAGAGTGCTAAGAACACCACTACCTTGACATAGACTTAACACACACACAAGCTCAATCTTGCCATTGCTCACTCACTCATCATCCCACTCATTCATGCATCCAATACAAGAAGAAAGCTAAGCTAATGCATACACAAGCTCAAAGCATACTTCATTCTCAAGCACTTACTTCCCTAGCATGCACACAAACCTTGAAGCTATCAACAAAGAAACATGCACACTAGAGAATAGACATGAGAAGAGAGACAAACATCATCTCATTGCATTGAATAAAAAAAGAACATTGCTCCTACAATAATGTAGATGGGGAGAGAGAAGAGCTTGCACCTCTATGAAAAAAGAGGGAGAGCTAGTCTCAAGAGAGCTCAAACATGAGTTTAGCCCAAATGAGCCACTTTTTATACAAAAACTCTAAAACTCCCAAAACTTCCCATGTGGGATTATTCTTAAGCCCACTCCCACACTCATCTACAACTTGGAACTCTTTACAAGAGCCCTAAATAGGAATGTCAAGTCTCTTGTTTTCCTGCACGCAACATCTTGCTTAGACAGAAGTTTGAGATGAAGGATTTGGGGGAGCTCAGATATTTCTTAGGCATTGAGGTGATTAGGTCACCACATGGTATTGGATTACTACAGAGACAGTATGGCTTCTTGGACATGTTGTCCAAGTATGGTATGACAGGCTGTAAGCCTATCTCAGTGCCATTGGATCAGAATGGCAAGTTGATTGCAGATTCAGGAGAGATTTTAGAGGATCCTACTATGTATAGGTGCATAGTAGGAAGCTTGATCTACATGACGAGATCACCATGCCAGATTTGAGCTATGATGTTAGGTTAGTGAGTCAGTTTATGCAGGTCCCTCGGAAGCCGCATTTGGATGCATTGAGACGCATACTGAGGTATGTGAGGTCTACTTTGAACTGTGGACTATTTTATGAAACTGGGATGATAGAGATATGTGTACATGGGTACATAGATGCTGATTGGGTTGGTAGTATCTCAGATAGAAGATCTACAAGTGGCTTCATGCTTTCTTTGGGGAGTGCTATTGTGACTTGGAGCAGCAAACAACAAGAAGCAACCTACGGTTGCTCTAGTACAGATGCCGAGCATAGAGGTGCTGCTATGGCAGCATGTGAGGTAGCTTGGTTGAGAAAGCTACTTGTAGATTTAGGTCTATCAGTGGTGTGGATAGACAAGTTGTCATTTTTTGTGACAACATTAGCAGTATACAGCTAGCCAGAGGAACACAGTTTTTCATGCTCGCACGAAGCATATAGAGGTCCACTATCATTTTGTCAGAGAGAAGGTTTTGGCAGGAGACGTTGACCTTGTTTATGTCAGCACCACACAGGATCAGGTCGGTGACATCTTCAACAAAGCATTGGGTACAAAGAAGCTCCACAGATTCAGGGCTTCGCTTGGTGTACATGAGATGGAGTTGAGCTCGAGGGAGAGTGTTGAGATATCGAGCTCATCTAGTGAGGCGGTGGACACTGATGACCCGCCTCCTGGGGGATAGGCCCCACACTTACACCACTGGCATGGTTGGTGAGATCATGGATGATATGCGGCCAGTGGGATGACAGGCTGTGTGACAGCCACCATTCTAGAGACTGGCATAGTTATAGCGCCAGCTCATTTATTTGGGTTTACATGATAGAGAACCCTAGTATGTATTTGGTTGAGTACCTTTTATATTGTGTGTACTCTTATCTTTGTATATGGTGTGTTGAGTGTTGTGTGAAGAAGAAGAAGATTTTAAGCCTCTCACCTTGTCTGTTCTCTTTTAGGGTTTTGTGAGTGTGTGTGTGTGCTTGCAAGAGCTCAAGCTCTCTTCTCCCCTGCATCTTTTCAAGCAACTCCACGGTGATAGTGTGGAGGTGGAGCTTGGAGTTTGGAGTATACATGAGAGCTTGGAGGCTTCAAGAGACACGAGCTCGAAGCATTGGTAAGTTCCCCACGACGGTTGTGTTTCATTGCTCATCCATTAGGTTAATGTGTAGAGTTCCCTCTCGGAGGTGTGGCCAAGCATAACATTTTTGGTGCCGCTGCTGGGGAAACACCTTTGTTTCTTCCATACTCTTTGAGTTTCAGCTCCCATTGCATAGTATTTATTGTTGCCTTTGCATTTTGGTAATGCAGTGTGTGGAAAATGGAAGGATAAGGTGTGTGTGGTTGAGAAAAAATATTATAGTTTTGATGCTGTGAATGTTGTGGAAAGTAGTTTAGGAAAGGACTCATTGGTTACTCTTGACAAGTTTGATGTTAACACCACAAAAAAACACCAACGTGAAGAAGCAGGTTGTGTGTTGTTTTCTTCTTTTTTCAAAAAATAAAAAAAATAAAAAAACATAAGGGACCATTGATTGAGCCAAGAACTTGCATTTCATTCCCTAGCATTGGCACAATTTAATTTTCATCAATTAGTTATGTATTATGCACCCAAGACTACAAATCGCCGATGCGAAAGACTTCACGTGAAAGTGCAGGAAGTTGTTCACGATGTGAACTATTTTCTTGCAATTTCACGCCACGAGTCGCTCACGAAATCAGTGCTAGGATTTTCGTCGGCAATCACGAGATTATATCTTAAAAATAGAAACCCTTATCCTGACACCTCTGATATGATTCAGTCTGCCAAAAATTGGATCACGTGAAAGTGCAGTAGACTTTCACGATGTGAACCATTTTTTGAAGTAGTTCACGGTGTGAAACACTTTTGAAGCAGTTCATGGCATGAAACACTTTTTGTTTCACGATGTGAACTCAATCCTGCTATTTCACAAGAAGACCAAAACCAATGAATTGACAAAACTAAGGCTCTGTGAGGGTCGGTTAAAGAAGGAATTTAATGGAGAAAAATTGGATCACGTGAAAGTGCAATAGACTTTCACGACGTGAACCATGTTCGAAGTAGTTCACGGCATGAAACACTTTTTGTTTCACGATGTGAACCATTTTTTCTGCAATTTCACAATGTGAACCATTTTTTCACGGACGTGAACTAAGTCCTGCTATTTCACGATGTGAAATATTCTTTGCTAATTCACACCTCCTAAACCGAGCGATAGAACCAGGAATTAAATTAATTTGGGTTGGATACTATCTTATCAAATCATACATACATGCACTAAAGATCTGGAAAACTCATCATCAGGAGACGATCTTACGCCTAACGATAGT
Organism: Cibotium barometz; assembly: GCF_041138505.1. Classification (NCBI taxonomy): domain Eukaryota; kingdom Viridiplantae; phylum Streptophyta; class Polypodiopsida; order Cyatheales; family Cibotiaceae; genus Cibotium; species Cibotium barometz. Next base: position 50,648,592 of record NC_141055.1, read on the forward strand.
GCATCAAATCATCCAAAAACTTCCTATCAACGAAGTGTGGGATCGGGACAATCCGCAAAGCACACACTTGAGTGTCTTGAGAAACCTGACCCACCGCAAAAACCAGTAGTAAGGAATCCATGGAAGAAGGGCTGAGATACACTGGGTTTGGGGAAGGTGACAAACCACACTCTCCAACCAAGTCCAGTGGGATCATTGATATAGCCCGGGGATTTTTTGGTCTCCAAAACCAGTCATGATGAAGAAGCACAATCTGCAGGCATGGGTCCATCAACTAGCGCTGGACTTTAGTCCAAGACAAGAAGGGCCATTCGAGACGTTGAATTCTAGGCTGTCAAATACAGGCACCCCTTAAATTAGACGAGATATGGAAAGTGCAGCTAGGCTGGGTCAAATATTCCTTCCCACCACCGAGAAAATAGAATTAGACCTCCAACGAAGTGAGGTGGAATGAGAACTCCGAGACAAGAGCTTGATACTTGTAGGACAAGAGGTGAGAGAAAGGAGACAGATAATGTTAACCATCTCCAATCACGTGGAAAGGAATCTGAAATTGCTACAGGTAGAGTCGATGGGGATATTCCAAACCTGGAACCCATCAATGAGGAATCCAGAATGGAGGAAGGGTTTAAAACTAGAGAAGAAGAGGGTAACATAGCCAACTTGGCTGTAGAAGTTGAGGACCGGCTTTATACCAAGAAGGACATAGAGCTAATGATCAATCACCCTACATTCTTACAAGATATGGAGCTATTAATTACACAAAGATGCACAAAGGCTACTATTGGGGAATCCCACCAGGATACCATAACCGGACAAGTCCACGAACCTGAGATACCAAGAAGAGCCAATATGGATAGGGGAGGAGGTATAGGAAGGGGGGGAGCAATTCCCCAAATACCTAGAAATGATCCAACCATGGACCTTAATGGAGCCACAAGGACAGACTTGTTAAATATTGCAGGTGAGATGGGTAGGGGGATGGTGAGGGAGTTAGGTTCTACTCTAGAACCTCGACCTTCCTAGATGAAACTCCATATCATCTCAAAACTTGTCCAAAAATTCTATGGGGATGGAGATCCTATCCAGCATGTAGAGATTTTTTAATCTACATGTGAAACCTGCGGATCAGTCATGTGACCATGATACATGCTTTTTCGGCGACCTTAGAAGAAAAAGCTCATCAGTGGTTCAGAACCCTTAAGCTTGAGGACAAGGTTAACTTCACCAGGTTAAAAAATATTTTTGTGCCTAGCTTTGCACGTAGTGGTGACAGATGGAGCCCTATAATTGGAACTCGAAGCAAACAAGTCGGACATATGACTGTGGATGAGCTCAGCAATGCCATATTGGAGAAATTAAAGGTAAGGGAATGAAGAGAGATGTCGGGCCATGGGCATAGTCACCTTTACCCCTGCAGGGAACTGGTGTGGTGCTCCATGTGCATACTAAACCATACCACCACTGAATGTCTACAGTTAAGGGCAAGACCATTACTGTATTGTGCGCATTGTATAAAATTGGAAAATCATGACACATCATCGTGTAGATATCCAAGGTTTCAAAATATAGCACAACTGCAACCAAATAGAGCCCCACCGACACCACCTATGCAAACCACTCTGCTGTACAACCCAACCCTTCTTACTTACCTAGGGGGATGTTTCGTACAAGACACCACCACCAGTTCAACCGCCACAACCACCACATGCTAAGATCAATCAAGTAGTGATTGAAGAGCCAGCAACACCAAAGGGGGTTGGTGAATATCCTAATGCCGACGAAGAAATAAGGAAGTTAGAAGATGCCAAGGCCCTAGTTGAAAAGTACCAACAAATTCATGAAACTAAGCCTAGGGCTAGCTGAGTAAGGGATACCATCTATCCACTAGATGTACCACCCCGCAATAGGGCTTTGAACCTACCCACCTTGATTCTAGAAGGAACTGAAGTAGACTCCCAAACAAACACAATGACTAGAATGTTCAAGGAAAATGAGTTGCGGAGGTCCATTCATTCCTTCCCCGTGGAAGAATACGAGACACCTCGATGGGAAGAACACTCTATATCTAAGGAACCCATGGATATAAGAAGCCTAGCAGCTATGTTATCCACACCTATCTAGATGCCCTTGGGTCAGTTATGCAATTCACCCACCCTATGGACAGATGTAAAATAATGGTTCGAAGGAGGTCTAAGGCCAGCGAAGACTATGGATGAGTGTCTGTCACCCTTGGTAGAAAGACCCTTGAGGCATACAAAGGAAACGTGAGTGGTTTAGATACCAGTTAACCAACTATGACACTTGTCTTTTCACGTCAGAGCAAGCCAGATTTGAGATACACTGTTGGCTTAGAGACCTAGTTTATGCAGGTTCCGTGTAAACCACATCTTGACAGTATGCAACGTACACTTTGGTATTTGAGGGCCACTGTTGATTATGCATTATTTTATGCAGGTGTACCAACTATGACACTTGTCTTTTCACGTCAGAGCAAGCCAGATTTGAGATACACTGTTGGCTTAGAGACCTAGTTTATGCAGGTTCCGTGTAAACCACATCTTGACAGTATGCAACGTACACTTTGGTATTTGAGGGCCACTGTTGATTATGCATTATTTTATGCAGGTGTACCATTGGAGCTATATGGGTACACAGATGTAGATTGGGAAGGTAGCATCTCCGACAGGAGATCTACCAGTGGATTTATGTTTTCATTAGGGAGTGCTGCTGTGACATGGAGTAGCAAAAAGAAGTAGCCCACAGTTGCCTTGTCGAGTAGTACAGAGGAGCTGGGGTGGCAGCATGTGAGGTAGCTTGGTTACGCAAGCTACTTTTGCTGATTTGGGGTTGCATGTGGAGAGAAATGTTGTCATATATTGTGACAATCTTAGTAGTATACAGTTGGCCAAGAACCCAGTTTTCCATGTGCGGACAAAACACATTGAGGTACATTACCACTTCATCAGGGAGAGAGTCAGGCGATATCTACTTGGTCTGAGTTAGCACCACACAGGATCAGGTTGCTGACATCTTCATGAAGGCCTTGGGAGCTGAGAAGCTCTGCAATTTTTAAGATATACTTGGAGTTCATGAGCTAGAGTTGAGCTTCGCCCAGAGATTCTACAACTGGACTACACCGACTAGTCCATATCTACCCACTCCACTTAGCATGTTCACATTATGGACCGCTTATATATACTTTATTATGTGTGTTAGTCACTTTATCTTCTTTGTAGACCTCTATTGTTGTGTGAAGAAGAAGAAGAATTTTTAGCCTCTCACCTTGTGTGCTCTCTTCTAGGGTTTGTGTGAGTGTGTGTGTGCTTACAAGATCTCAAGCTCTCTTCTCCCCTGTAACTTTTCAATTTTTAGCAAGGTAATCTCAAAAATCTTGGCGCTGATTTTGGAAGGCGCTTCATGCCATGAAGTAGCAGGAAATGGTTCATGCTGTGAACCGTTTTCTGCACTTTCACGTGTTTAACTACTGCGTCGACAGAATGATGTTTTGGAGTGTTACTTCCCTATCCAATTGATCCAAAATGGTTGTAAGGATTAGGAATGCAATGCAAGTTATTAACACAACCAATGGATCTTTATTTTTGTAATTTTTATGAATTTTTAGAAAAAACCAAAAAAACAAAGTGTCACCCCTGCTAACTCACAGTAGTAGCAAGATTGGTGACAAAAGTATCAAAATTGAAAGAAAAAACCAGTGTAGCTTTCCTCTAGGCTCTTCCAAGTACTCACCCACACATTTACACACGATTTTCTGCAATTTCTTCTCTACCATTCAAACCTTATCTACATAGTTTCTTCACATTACACCTTCCAAATGCAAAGGCAATGGTGAATCTTGCATAGTCAGAGCTGAAGCTCTAGGAGGGTGGAAGAAATAAAGGTGTTTCCCTGACAACGGTGCCAAAAATGTTATGGGCTACCGCACCTCCCAAGAAGGAACTCCACACAACCGCAAACGGGAGAAGCAATAGACACAACAATCATTGGGTACTTACCAATACTTCGAGCTCATGTCCCTTGAGGCTCCCCAAGCTTACTGTGGAATCTCCACTCCTCTGAACTTTGCCTCCATGCTTTCATCATGAAGTTTCTCGCACCACGAATGCAAGGCAATCAACCTCTCACTCTCTCACACACATGCATGCATGAAAGAGGCACATGTACTAGAGCACTCTCTCTCTCTCTCTCTCTCTCTCTCTCTCTCTCTCTCTCTCTCTCGCCAAAGCACAAGAGTTCTAATAGCACAAAGGGGGATTGTGTCATTTCATTATGAGAATTGTCTTTTATACAACTAGCCCTTATTCACACTTGGGTGCCCAAAACTTACTAACTAAGGCCTTGGGTGGCCAGTATCTCAATACAACTTTTACAGTATCTTTACAGACACTTATTAATGTCCTCAATTGGAGGAGCATCTTTGTTAATCCAAAATGGGATTAACAATGATCCTTTCCTCACAGTGATAGAGAAGTCAAATTCTATGAGGATCAATAGCCACCTAGTGATCCTTCTAGTGGTACAAGGTTTGTTAACTAAATAGAGAAGAGCTTGACGGTCTACAAAGAACACAAATTTGTTTGCCAAAAAATAGTGTCTAAACTTGTTAACTCTGTATAAACCATACTTAGGCCTTCCCTTTATGTGGTCATATAGTTTTGTTCAGCCTCATTTAATTGTCTACTTACAAAGATAATATGGAAATCTATTTTGTGTTCACCTAGTTGGGCAAGTACACATCCAATAGCATAGGCAGAGGCATCAATGTGGACGTGAAAAATCGCATCCCAACAACAAGGAGTCTGAAGAATAGGGGTTGACACAAGTGCCTTCTTCAAATTTTCATAGGATTATTGGCATTCCATTAGGAACTCAATGGAGTCTTCTTGGGCCCTTTTATTTGGCAGTTTAAGGGAGTCAAATCTTTTCTCTTAAGAAGAAACGTTTTCTAATTAGAAGCTTCAAAACGGCTACTTTATTCGAATTTGAATTTTGGGGAGAAAATGGAATTTAAAATCTAGCGGATAAAACCATATCATGTAACATATCTATGGAAAGCTCTTGATGCGTAGATCACGGATCTATAATCTCCGCTCAAATTGGAGCTTGTATGTAGAAGTTATGGAGGTCCGAAAATTGTAAAATTGCCCCCTCCCCTTTTTGGGGGAAAAAGTGCACCCTTTGACCACTCTTACACCTCTCTTACAAACCATTGGTTTTTGCTTACATGGCGGGCTCCTATTTGTCAAAAAGTTAAACGTTTCCATAACCTCATGGCAAATTAAAGGGCCCAAGAAGACTCCATTGAGTTCCTAATGATTGGTCCAGACAAAAAATATCAGTAGTTTGTACAATGGTCGGGCTATAGTTTTTACAATGGTCGGGCTATATCAGCAGCATACATGAATATAAATTGTTGGTATTCGCCAACATGACCCATAAACCTTTGTAATCCTTTGGCATTTGTAGGAGGAGGTAATTCTAGAATTACTTTGATCTTGCTGAGGTCAGTGGAGATCCCTCTCTTGGACATAATATATCCAAGGATTATGCCATGTTTGACTATAAGCTGACACTTTTCAGGGTTGAGAGAGATTCGACAAAGTCTGCACCTTAGAAAAACTTTACATAAATAATTCAAATGCTCCTTCCAAGATGAGTGCACCCCAAGGTCATCCATAAAGCTTTCAAGAAATTTCTCTAGGTAGTCCTTAAAATTTGTACACATAAGTCTTTGGAATGTGGCTAGAGTATTGGTCAAACCACCAAAAGGCATGACCCTATAGGCATAAGTTGCCCATTATTGGGGGTGATAAATGCTTCGGCAAGATCTATTTGTACCTATTTATAGCCCACCATCCAAGAAGCTATAGACTTATTTTCCTACCACTTGTTCTAATACTCGCTTAGTAAATCGCTTAGTAAATGGTAAAGGACAACATTGACCTTTTTCATGTCAACACACACTCAGAGTTCTCCATTCTTTTTAGGTACAACCAGAATAGGAGAAACCCACTCAGTGTGTTCTATCTCATAAATAAAACCTGCATTGATCAATTTATCAATCTCCTCTCTAACCAATTTGGCATAATTTGGATTCATAAGAAGAGATCTTTGTCGCATTGGTTGTGCATCATCCGTGATTAGAATAGTATGCTTGTAGACTTTAGGAGAAACCCCTTTTATGTCTGAGTATTTCCAAGCAAAAAACATCTTTTAATTCCTTGAGAAGATCAATAAGATCCTTCTCTTCTTGTTCAATAAAGTCTGTGACGATGTAGACCGGTTTGGGATCTTCACCAAGGTCTGCAATGTCCACTTTCTTAACTTCGATGGGGCCTTCAAATGATGGTTCAGAGCCCTCACCTTTTGTTCGTCGAGCTTCCTCATATTGCACGAAGCGTTCATCCAAATTATAATTCCTAAAATAATCAAAAATCTTGGAAGCATCTTCTTCTAGGGCCTTTTGTTTCGTTTCTATTTCAGCTTCCTTGAGAATTTTATTCCTTCTCTTTCTAGCAAACCTGGATAATATTTATGAAGTTTGGTCTTCAGACTCAGAACTAGCTCTATCATAGCAGACTAAGAGGTGCCGCCTCTATTTTATGAATTGGAACGACCTAGTTCAGGTTAACACCTAAGGTTTCAGTCAATTCATCAAAGGATACCATGGCCCCAACATACTGAAGGAAATGCTTTTCATTTTCTAGCTCTTTGGATGGGGTATAGGGTTGATAGTTACTAACCTTTTCGTATTATTATTCTAAGCTTCTTCTTGGCTTTACGAATACACTTAGAAATTTCATCATCTGAACTTCTCCTAATAGGGTAAAAAGCATTAGGGTCACCATCTTGCAAAGAAGCAATCAACATGTAAAGAGATGTCTCCTCATTATTGGCATTCATGAATTTTGTTCCCATATTGTTAGGAACTACATCTATCATAGCCAACAATTGCATCCAGTTCTGAAAGTATTTAGTGGGGTCTGAAATAAAATCAATCTCTTTTTGTTGTTTGGAAACTCTTGCTTCAAATTTCCTTAGACCAATGTCCATTCCCTCAAATGAGCTTTTCCTTTTTAGCAAAGATTCTGCTTTCTAATTTCGTAGCCTTATGCTTGCAAACCATACATACGCTTCTTTCTATAAATTTTTTAGTATGAGATGTAGTACTGAATCTAGATCCAAAGGAGTTCAACTCGATGGATAGGCTTTATGACTCACCAAACCTACCCTAATGATTTGTTCATTCTTTCGGAGAGATAAATATGGTTCGTACCCCAATCATCTATCATTTGTAATTGCCTCATAAATGGCATTCCAATATTATGTTGTAATTGGTAGGATGATAGAAATCCATGATTATAAATGTATGGGAAAAGTGCATACCATAGGTATCCATAGTCATGCGACTGATCTTACCAAGAGGCTTGTCAACAATAGAGCCATCGACCATCTTGACTGATACACCTATAGGTTATAAAGGAGGTTCACCCCATCTTATCCAACATGCTTTAGTTGCGATACTAACACTAGCTCCACCATCAAGGATGGCAGAGACTTGAATTCCTTTATAGGAAATAGGAATGGTTATATTAGTATTGATACTGCCCAAGTTTATTGATGGGTACCTCAGGAATACTCTGGTCATCAACGAGAGTCAAAATTATCATGCCTATCAATACAAAATTCTCCCTTAGACTCCATGTCCAAGGACTTAATTGGGCATTTGTTCTTTAATCAATGTTATAGAGACCCCCACAAGGTAGGATTGTCTTGTAAAAATCCCCCCAATGTCATCTTGATAGGTGTTGACAAGAGGGATTGCAACATGTTCGATGTCCTAGGTTGTTTTGCATTTCTCACCTTTCTAGCAAGCCTTGGAAATATCATAGATCTCGCCGTTACTTGTGGGAATCCTTTTTCTTTTCCACACCCATCCTTAGAGTTCACACCACTCTCTAGGTAATTAGGAAGCGTGGGAATAGATCCTTTTACTGACCCTTCGATAGGTTCAGTGGCATTGATGATAGACGGAACTATAGATCTTAGAGGAGATCTATTTCTAAGATTCAACCAAAAATCATGAGACTATAGTTCATTGTGAATAGGGTTTATCAAGTTTTCAACTTGTCCTTGTATATTTCCCAATGACATTTCTTCGACATTGCCGTCATTGGGCAATTCAAAGAGTTTTAACTCTATCAACGTTGATAGAGTTTTAACTCTATCAACGTTGATAGAGTTTTAACTCTATCAACGTTGCATAGTCCTCCTCCTTCTTATGCAGCAAGACCACTTCCTGACTCTCAGAAATGATAGATAGTGGAGGTGGAGGAATTGGTTTTGGAGCCCTAATTGATCCATAAATGCTTTCCAACTCTTGTTGAGTCTTTTGAACTATCTCAATGGCTTCAGCAATTTGTTCTTTTTCCTTAACAAGATTTGGGTAGTATTACTCAAGCTTCTTAGAAAGCTTTTGAGGGTGAGCCTCAAAGCTATTCTCCATTGATTTTTTCACAAACCACAAGTTCTCATCCTGAGGGATCAAAGGAAGAGACTCACTGGATGATGAACTTGCTCCATCCATAATTTTTACTTTGTCTTTTCCATTGCCAACCATCATAGATTTCTTTCTCTTCGCCGTTCTTCTCTTAGCACTCTTGGAAGTCGAAGCTTCCATATCCCTAGTTTTAGCATTTTGGGCTTGAGCCCTTGTAGTCACAATGTGGACATGACTTAAAACAAATTGTTCAGTGTCTTGATTTTGGAGTACGCACATCATATTCAATCCAATAGTCTACATCGAAGGATTGCTAGTACCAGCAGACTGTTATGTTTTGTAGGGGCAATCCTTGAGTAGGTGATCTACTCCGCACCCTAGACACCACCTCTAAAAAGGAGTAGGAGTCACAACCATAGGAGCATCATTATATGCTTTGTTAGGACATTTGGCTTTTATATGTGGACCTATGTAAGTGTAGCAAGAGAGTGGAGCTCTCCAAGTCAAGGAGTTGATGTCCTTGCTTTGTTAGCCGCAATCATATTTAACAAGGTGGTATACTCCCTCAAGGGGTTCTCCTCTAAGAAATTTTATGTATTGTGAGATCCCACTACCCCCCTCCGCGCACCGTGGATTCCCGATTGTTGGCAGCGGAAGCAGCTCCCTCTTGCACGGGGTAGGGTTTCCCACTCGGGGCCTCGCCCTCGAATGTTTGGGCACGAGACTAAGCTGGTGGTCATTCCGAAAACCGAAACCGAAAAAATTTCCCATGCCTGGAAAACGGGGACGATTCCACCATTTTGAATTTCTTAAGGAATTTTTCTAACGAGGTCAAGATACTGAACTAACCTTCATCTGAATAAACCAGATAGAAGGGAAACTATTACAGACTTAACTTGAAGAAATCAATGCTTTTTTTTAATTGAATTAGGCGCAGCCGTTGATCTATTCATTTGAGAAGTCTTCAGGTTATTATTTAACTATTCGAGTTCTAACATATTCCTATTGATCAATTTTATTATTAAAACTCTACTGATTCCAGCCTAACCCCATCCGGCCCATGGGTTAGCCACCGCCCAACCACTGGAATTGGTAGAACCAGACAAGTACTCACCCACCCATAATTGAATGCCTTTCTTAACTTTTGCTTGAGAATACAGATATGCACACACTCCTCTTTAAACTTTAGTTTATAAAACAATCCATTGACAAACAATTATTGGTTACAGATGTCATAACTCAAAATTTCCATTCAATCCTTGTTTCTCACAAAACAGTATCACTCTGGACTCTCCGTTGAGACCAGCAGGTCAACAACGAGATCCAGTAACAGATTACAATAATTTTCTCGTCATCATACATATATATATCTTCCACGACATATGCATGGGTGTCCTAAGCACCGCGAGCCCGTGCATTGCCTGGTCACAACCCACCAGGATCTTCCTTAGGTGTCTTGGCACTTCACTCAAGGACCGCTTCGTCAGCCCTTGCCCATCGTACCAAAAGCACACCATTTTACACCATACCCAGGCTGGTCAAGACCTGGGTAGGTTTTTGCCACATGAGTCGTCCTTTGAACACTCCCCGCCGCCAGCTGTTGCAACCGAACTTCCCTTAGAAAACACATATACCAAATGCTCCCTCTAGCATTCTGGCATAAGTCAATCCTTTAAGAAAACAGGGTTTCTATGCAAGTTTTCAGTTTTGATTTTCTTTTGAATACAATGAGTATATCTTAATTCCGTATCCCAAGACTTCTAGATCACAGGTCTAGATTCCCAAGCAGAATTCCTCGAATTCTGAATTCTTGATCCTCATATCAAAATCAAAGGTCTCAACTTAGTTTCAGATTCGGTGGGTGATTTGAGTGTAGATTACTGAACTGGTCACATCGTCTTTTCTTGAAAACTGATGGAGTTACGTCTTGTGGTCATAGTCTGATTCAGGGTTTGAGTCTGGAAACGTTCTTCCTGAACTATCTTTCTCGAAGGGTAATATTTCAATTACTACTTTACTAAATTTCATTCATTGAGTATTTTGCTTAACTGAATTCAAAACTAGTCACACGAATTCCTATGAGGAATAAATTAATCATTTATCTAAAATTTCGACTTCGATAGTTTTTTTGAATTTTCTCATTACCATCCTAGAGAATATGAAACGATATAATTTTCCTTCACTGAGTATTTACTTATTTATTTTTTAATATTCATGGGATTTAAAAATAGAATTAAAGAAAATCCTTTTATGCATCTATTTATGCATAAAAATCAATTTTGATGAAACTAACACTTTTATAATAAAAAAATTCTTTTATGCATCTATTTATGCATAAAAATCAATATTGATGAAAGTAACACTTTTATAATTAAAAAATTTCTTTTATGCATCTATTTATGCATAAAAATCAATATTAATGAAAGTAACACTTTTATAATTAAAAAAATTCTTTTATGCATCTATTTATGCATAAACATCCATTTTGATGAAAGTAACACTTTTATAATTAAAAAAGTTCTTTTATGCATCTATTGATGCATAAAAATCCATTTTGATGAAAGTAACACTTTTATAATTAAAAAAAATCTTTTATGTATCTATTTATGCATAAAAATCCATTTTGATGAAAGTAACACTTTTATAATAAAAAAATTTCTTTTATGCATCTATTTATGCATAAAATCCATTTTGATGAAAGTAACACTTTTACAATAAAAATTTTCTTTTATGCATCTATTTATGCATAAAAATCAATATTGATGAAAGTAACACTTTTATAATAAAAAATTTTCTTTTATGCATAAAATAAATTTTGATGAAAGTAACACTTTTATAATAATAAAAATTCTTTTATGCATAAAAATCCATTTGAAGAAAGTAACACTTATAATAAAAAATTTATCCAATATACATCTTTCTATGAATAGAATTTAAATCTAATGAAAATCACTCTTTTATATAAAAAAAATCAATATGCATCTTTCTATGCATAGAATTTAAATCTAATGAATATCACTCTTTTATAATAAAAAAATAATCAATATGCATCTTTCTATGCATAGAATTTAATTTTAATGGAAATAACACTTTTATAATAAAAATATTTCTACTATGCATTTTTCTATGCCTAGAATGAAAATAATACTTTTAGAATACACAAACGATGGGGATTACTCTTTTTGAATAATAAAAGATAAAACTTATTTCACAAAATTTAAGAAAATTTTACCATAACCTCCTTTGTATGGCTGATCATTTTTTAATTTTTCCTAACCTTAAATTACTTAAAAATTATCCTAAACTAATCAAATTTCACTTTTAAAAGAGAAACAATATGAAAAGTTTAATTCTAACAATTTGATTACTTAACTAGGATAAAGAAAGGCTGAATTTAAGAATGAAGAGAGGGGGAAAGCCTTTCCAACAAGGCATAGCATCAATTTATCATTTTAAAGATAACAAAAATTAGAAAACCATTAATAGATTAAAGAAAAAGTAGGATTTCTAACGTACATGAATTTCTGGGAGCTTTCCTTTGGCTTGATGGTTTGAGGGATCTACTCTTGTTTGCAACAAGAGTGGCCACCAATTCTTTAGAAGAGGGAATGGTCAAAAACTAATGAATTATTAAGAAATTCACAGTTTGTGGCTCTGGGGAGGAGTAGAGTAACAGTGCATAAAACACGATTAAGCTTCAACAAAGGGGGAGGCTTCTATTTATAGGAAAAAGTGAGCTTCTAACCAAGCAAACTGATTCTAGAATTTTCCAGATCAGTTTGATTGACCAATTTTGGGTCAGTTTAGCTTACTTTTTGGAACTAGACTTGAATTAGGAGAGAGGAGAGACGAAATATCTCAATTTTTGGGAATTTAAAACTCCACCACACATGTGAAATAGGTGCCTCCTTCATGAGGGGGAATCCCCACTCTGAGGTGTCAAAATTTCATTTTTTTTAGTATTTACTTTGGTCCTTAGTCCACTCTTCATCTTATGTGAGTATTTACTCATTTTGGGGGGATTTTCTTTATTTCTTCTATTTATCTCCTCCACACATTTGGATGAATCTGATTGGCCCCTCAAAACCTTAATTTAAAATTTTCAAAAAATCTGGACCCCTAGGATAAGGCCTTTTGAACAGATTATAATTGATTTCTAATGCACCTTCTGAAAATCTTTTTGAACTTCTGTTTCAGGGGAATTTATTTTAATAAGAAGAGACATTTTTCCATCCAAAAATATCTAAAATCTGAATAACCTCTCTCTAGAACATTTTCTCTCTCTAAGCCAAAATAGGTAGAAACAAGATCTTTTATATATCTGAAGAGGGATTTGATTATAGGGGAAGATATTGGACATCTTGAGAGGTTGGGGAGGAATCTTACATGTATCACGTACATTCAAGGGGTATCTAAAAAACCCCTTGAATAAAATGACCCCATTCAAGTTTGTACCTCCCCCTCCCTACACTGGACTCTAGGATTGCACTTGTGGTGCAGGTAATGCCAATGGTCTTTGTGGAGCTGGTAAAGCACGATCTCCAACTGCTTGATTCATCCTTAAAGTGGGACTGAGTCGGTAACACATGTTGGTGTCATGGTTACCCATGCGAGAACAATATCCACACCACAAGTTAGGTCTTGGTTTGAGATATGGGAATTCTGTAGTTGTATGATTTGCTTTACAGTATGCACACAAAATCATTTCCCTATGCGGATAGAGATGGGGATTGTCCATCTCTTTCGGAACTAGTTTAAACTCATCCTTGAGTTGCTTCATCAGTCGTCCCACCAACTCCGCAGCCTCCTTCTTTTTATCAGTTTTATGGCTTTGAGATCCAATTCTAGAAGGAGTCTTAAATGATGGTTTAGAACCATTAATTTTCTTTGAATGTTTGATTAAATTATCATCATAATCAATGGCATTTAAGGCACATTCATTGAACGTCCTATGTCTTCGATCGTAGAGGGCATCATGAAGCTTCTCGCTCTATAAACCTTCTAGGAATAAAGAGATCAATCGAGTTTGGTTGTTCCTTTCCTTAGGCTCACAGCGGTTATATAAGTACTTTTCTCGGTTGATGTATTCCCTTACAGATTCACCATCCTTTTGCTTTAGAGTGTTCAATTGATTTAACAGAACTCCATTTGGCTCTAGTTTTTGCATAAGCAATAAGGAAGGATTGTTTCAAGTCCTCATAGGTAGCCTTGCTTTTCTGGTTCCAAAGTACGAAACCATTTAGCTGTACCTTGTTCAAATGTGAAGCCAAATGCTCCGATCTTTGTAGGATTGTCATTTACACTCAATTTGTCACTTACTTGCTCGAAAGTTTCAATATGACAATGGGAATCATCCATGCCATTGAACTTTGCCATTGATTTTGACACACTCCAAACCTTGGATGTTGTCCTATATCACTTAGGTTCTCGAGGTAAAGGAGCATGCAAGTGAAGTTTGGAAGCTGGTTCCCTACTGCCTGCTCTACTGCCCTAGAAATAGCTTCGACCATTCTTATGGCATCATCAGTTGATAGCATCCCTACTGGAGGAGCCGTATTGCCCCTAGAAAATGGTGCATCTAGTCCCTCTCATGCATGTAGATCCATAGTTTGAAAACTACCCATTTGATCAATGTGGACTCTTTTGGGGTAGTGTATAATGGGTCTACATTCCCCCTCCCAATAGGTTGAACCATATGGATTGATCTAGATGTGGTAGGTAGTATTCCCATGCTAGCTACAAAGGTAGGGGCAAAGGTAAACTCACCATATGATAAAGGAGGTACTGTTGTATGAACACAAGAATATGGAACATGTCCCTTCTCTCCGTCGATGTGAATTCCCTCTTGTCTTACCATTTTGCTAACTGGTGGTGCAGATGCATACTCAGGGTTGATGCGTCTTGGAGTAAAGTTCAATAGTTTATAGGTTACTTGATTGTACTCAAGTTTTTTGGATAGTTTCTAAGGTAATATATATAATTATTATTGATCCCAAAAAAATAAAGAAAGGAGGTACCGTTGCGTGAACATAAGAGTATGGAACATGTCCCTTCTCTCCCTCAATGTGAATTCCCTCCTCTCTTTCTAGTTTGCTAACTGGTGATGCAGATGTATACTCAGGGTTAATGCGTCTTGGAGTATATGTAAACTCTGGAAATCCATTATTTGCACCAATACCCCAGGTGCCTTTGGATTGTGCCTCTTACACCACTTCTTTACCTTTACTAGTTCTAGGTAATGATTCACCAAATCCTGATTTTGTTGGCACAGAGTCAGGTACAACTCCTAATTCACACGCTTTATCTATAAGCTCAACTGTGACTTGCTCGATTTTTAGGTTCTTCACAAGGAAGATACCTATTCACCCAAACATCTTTGTAAAAATAGAATCCCAAATCTGGATTTTCAATCCTGAAAACTACGGGATTCAAGGGGTTTACATTACAAGATCCTTTGTAAGGTACTATATTAAAGACCCTATGGGATTCACCCATATACACATTCTTGCCTTTAAGGAAGCCATGTAGTGTCTTTTCAATATTATTGTGTCCTCTAGGACTCTTGCCCATTCACGTGGCATTGGTTTACTCACAGTTTTCCCACAGGGCCTCACCGAGGATCTCAGGGAAAGGATTCAAGAATTCAGCAACATTTTATTTTCATTTTTTGAAGTTTCAGTTTCTTGGTTAGGAATGAGTTCTTGGAACCAAGAATCATCACTTGAGAAGGAAAAGAAATCCGACTCACTAAGATCTCCCAAGGTTAGTCGTGGCCCTAGTAGAGCTTCTTTTAATTGATTATTACTTGCACTGCTGCTTGCCATAGGAGCATGTGAAACTTTGTCTAATGCACTTCTCAAAGAGTCAGCAATCACCCTACCACTTCTCAGGTGCATAGGTTAGTGCCTACTTTGAGTCACAACTCAGATGGGCCTTTCGTACAAATGACAATTTTCTTCTGTATCGGTGGAAGGCAAGAATCAATCCTCTCTGATTCAAGTTGAATCTTCTTCTTCGATGTTTCTTGTATTTCTTATGTCAGTTGTTGAGATATCAAACTCAACTAGTGCTACGGGGGCAGACATTGATGACCTGCCTGGGTGATAGCTTCTGCACTTATTTCATTGGCATGGTTGGTGAGATTATGGTTGATATGCTGCCAATGGATGACAGGCTGTGTGTGACAGCCACTTTGGAGTACTAGAGTTATGGCATAGTTATAGTGCCAACTCATATAGTCGGGTTCACACCATAGACCCACCACTTTGTATGTTGTAGGAGAGAAAATTTCCTTTATGTATTTACTCTTATCTTTTAGTTATATGGTTGTAGAGAAGAGAAGAAGGTAGAAAAAAATTCAGCCATCCATCTCTCTTGTGTCTTGCACTCTTTTGTGTGTGTGCTTGAAAGGTACTCAAGCTCTCTCTCCTCCCCACATTCTCTTTATGGTATCAGAGCTCCGGTTTGTGTGAGAACTAAGGAGGCAAGCAAGAGACAAGAACAAGCAAGCAAGGAAGTAGTACATGGGTAAGAGCTTCACCATCTCTTTCCCTTCTTGGTTTAGGTGCAACTCCGTGAGTTACACATCTCTGATTGAGGAGCTATCTTTGTAGGCTTAGAGGTGCCTGTGTGGTACTGAAGTTTTTTTAATCCAAAATCCCATTTCGGGTGTGTCTCGGTCTCCATTCTGTCTGCAAGAAGCTAGACAAGAACAACTTCCATTCTTGGAAGTTTAGAATGATCAATTTCCTTCTGGGTAGAGGATTTTGGGACTATGTCGAAAGGAGACAATGAGGAGCCTCTTGAGTTGTCTGAAGAGAATAACACTCCAGCAAACATTAAGGCATTTAAGGATTGGAACTAGGGTGCAAGGAAAGTCATGTATTGGCTTTCCATTAGTGTCATACACACATGATGATAGGAAACATACAGGATGCCAACACTCCACCAGTTGCATGGAAGAATCTGGCGCAGATGTTCCAGACCAACACAAAGGCAATGAAATTGTAGCTAAAGCAAGAGCTGTATACTACGAAAAAGAAAAGCATGTCAATTAATGAGTATGCTTTAAAGATCAAGGGCATTGCTGAATCCCTTGGGTCTATCAATGTGTCGATGGAAGATGATGACTTGGTAAGTATCTATTTGAATGGGCTTAGCAAAGAGTACAAAACATTCAAGACATCCATTACAATCAGGGAGAATATTCCCAACTTTCAAGACTTGGTGTCTATGCTGATCATAGAAGAAAACTCTTTAGGTGAGGACTCTTCTTCATAAAGCAAGAACACATCAGAACAAGCCTTCCACTCCAATTTAGGTAGAGGCAAAGGTAGAGGTCATGCTTGAGGCCAAGGTGGTGGCTGACATGGAAATTAGAATTCTAGACAACAACAGTCCAATGATTCACAACATCGCAATCATACACAGGTGGAAGAGGCCAATCTAGAGGCAGAGGGAGCTAAAGAGGCCGGTGGGTTAGAAAAGAAATCAGAATGCAAATAGCATAGAGTGCCATTATTGTGGCAAACTAGGGCACATGGCAAAGGACCTCTATAAAAAGCAGAATGACATTAAAAGTGGAAAGTTACAGCAAGGCAACTATGCATCATCTAAAACATGGACGTGATGATAGAAGTGAGTAGCTGTTTGTGATGCAGTACATGCTCAGTTCCATGATAAAAGATGTGTCAAGATATTAAGATACATGGTATGTGGATTCTGGTGCCTCTAACCACATGACCAATCGTGCTGAGTGGTTTAGAGACATGCAAAAAATGAAAAAACCTGACTATGTAGTAGCAATAGGTGATAATACTGCACATGTTGGTAAAGTTCCATTGTCTATGGAGGATGGTAAAATGAAGTACTTAGTAGATGTACTTCATGTTCTAAATATTACAATGAACCTGGTTTCTATTGGACAGATGGTTGAGAAGGGTTTGCAAGTGAGGTTTAATCCTCAAGGATGCTTTGTGGAAGACTTCAAAAATCAGTATCGCTTGGTTTGCAAAGGGTAACAAAAATGGTAGGATGTTTACTTTGGATGATGTGAACATGCCTAAAGTAAAGGAAGCCATGTTTGCGCATGGAACATGTCATTGCAAATATTGACATATGGCACAAGCGCATTAGTCATGTGAATGTATAGTTATTAAAGTCTATGTAGGCCCAAAATATTGTTGCAGGTTTGCCAAAGTTTAAGGTTGATAGTATGCACAAAGTATGTGAAGCATGCAAGCTTGGTAAGCAGGCCAAACATGCTTTCCTGCATGAAAAGCATGTCAGTACAAGGCCATTAAATGTCATACATTCAGATGTATGGGGACCGTCCAAGACTCCAACAACAATTGCAGGTTTGCAGGTACTATGTTACATTCATTGATGACCACACTAGGAAAGTGTGGGTTTACTTCATGAAGAAGGAGAAAAGTGAGGTGTTTGCTCACTTTCAAAGATTTAAAGCCTTGGTTGATAAGGAAAAAGGCATGCAAAAAAAATGCCTGAGATCAGATGGTGGGGGTGAATATTTCTCCAATGATTTCAACAATTTCCTGAGAAAGTAGGGAATCAAGAGAGTTTACATGCAGGTACACTCTGCACAACAGAATGGTGTTACAGAAAGAAAAAATAGGCACATTACAAAAGTGGCACGTGTCTTAATGGGGCTGAAAATAATATGCCACAATTTAAACTATGAAAGGTCCCAGGAAGTGATTCCATAGCTCCCTTACTCCCACAATCCTCTCCTAATTAAGCTGCAAGCAAGGCAAAAGACACAATATACACTTGATTTTCAGCCATGACCAAAATTAAGTGAAATTTTTATGGTAGGATTTGGCTCAAATGTGATTAGGGGGTTATAGATTTTGATGTCCTAATTTCGAATATAAAGTTGAAATCTGTGTTTGAAGCCCGGTTGAGGAGATAGAAGCTCTTGATGTTCTCTTTCTTTGTTGTGCATAACAGAGAGCTAATACCTGCAAATACTCCCAAATATCCTCAAACATAGTTGGAATGGATAAAAACATAAATGTAAGCAATCATAAACTCCATCTCAATCCATAGAAGGTCCCAAACTCCTTTATTAATGATTAAAATTAATTAATCCTTAATCACCCAATTAGTTACCTTGAAAATTAAAGTGAGTAAAGAGGATTTTAAGGCTTGTAATAGCTCAATATCAATTCCTTGATTCCAAATCTATGCTTAGATTTTGTATTAGAGTCCAAATGAGAGAGCTATGAGCAATTAAGCTTCACTAATCACTCTTACACTGAGTGACTTTAAGAAATGCACTAATCCTATGAAAAATGCATGAAATGCAAGGTTAAATGCATCTAGATTGATGAAAATGAGAGGCTATTTGATATATTAGGGCTTAATTAGCAAATTTTTGAGTAATTAGCTTAATTCCAAGCTAATTAAGACTATTAAATGCATAAAAAGGAAAATCTTTTTTCATCTTTTTCTTTATAGAAACTCATTTGACACACAAAAATCCTCACACAAATCAAAAATCACACACAATAACACAAATCTACACTCCTATTACTCTTAAAAATATATATCAAACACAAAAATGTAAAAAAAATTAACAAAACTCCATAACCTTATCTCCTTCTTTTCCTCTCTTTCCTTAGCTTATTCCACTCTGTTATCCACATAGAATGGACTAGATTAAAAGAAAATACAAGGAGAAACTCAAAAAATGCCACACAACTAAGGCTAGACACCGTGCTTCCTCTCGGCGGTGCCAATGTTATCCTCCCACTCACCAAGGAAATGTGCATAGAAGTGCTATACCAACACTAATGAGAGATTAATCTTAGGATTAAGGGAAAAAATACTTACTTGCCATGGGGAGGCTTGTGCTAACCCATTCAGAGCTCTCCAAGAGGCTCTCCAACCACTTATAGCTAGTTGTGGATGCACTCTGCACCACTTATCACCAACGATGTTAGATGTTGACTCCTCGAACATACCCACTCATAGCTCCATAGCCATGGTGGTGCAATTTAATAACCTGCAAGACACACTCACACACTCTCTCACACGCACACTTGCAAGAGGATAAGAGAACAAAATGCACACAAGAGGTCTAAGATTGCACAAGGGAAGTGTGTGTTCTCATTCCTTACATTGTTATTTATAAAAAACTTATAAGTAGTTGAGCATCCAAACTTGGGCAGCCATTATGTAAAAAATGAAAACTATATGTCTTTACACCTACTAGTGTACATGTGTATGTGATGCCAGCATTCTCGGACATCCCTTGTTTACATCATGATGCGCTCATTTGAGCGGGAAAAATCCATAAAATGTTACATGAAGTGCTAAAAGCCCCGCTCGGGCGGTTCAAAAATTACAAGGAACCCTTTTGAAATAACTTGATGAATGATGACCACTTACTTTGCTTAGATGACCTTTGAAAAATATGTTGGTGGGTCCGCGTAACCCAATCGCCCAGTTAATCGTCATTGGAAATGCAGTTAACAAGTAAAAAGGATCCTCTTCAGTGGGATTAGGAATGTGAAGAAGTGTTTGGCAAGGTCAAAGAAGTATTGGGAGAAATTGCAAACATAAAGTCTCCTAAGCTCGATAAGCCATTTTATGTGAATCCTTCTATTGGACTAGATGCAAAAGGGGCTATTCTGCTGCAACAAGGGAATGACTCTAGGTATATGAGACCGGTTTATTATGCAAGTAGGGTGAAGAATGAGGTGGAGAGGAGGTATACAAAGGCAAATCTTGTGTTGTCAAGTCTAGTTTATGCTTGCATAATGTTCATATCATACTTGCTACCCAAACCCTTCGTAGTGTTAACTAGTTATACTCTCTTGCCCACATCTTATCAACAATACTAACTTGTCAAGAAGTGTGATGAAGTGGATAGTTGATTTGTAGGAATTTGAGTTCACATTCTTGATCGAGGAGTCCACACGAGCTTCCTTAGCTCATCTACTCACTTATACAAAGGGGCCAATCTTGGTAAAAGAGGTAGAGAAGCAAAGCAAAAGCATGGAAGATCAACAACTTGTCAATGATCATGTACTTTTTTTAATGGCTCTTTTAAGAAGAGTTTAAATCAAGCCATAGGAGGTATGGTGATTTTGGACCCACAAGGGAAAGAAATGCAAAGGTAATGGTTTCAGCTGGATGCCAAAAGAAATAATGAGGCAAAATATTCAGCCTTATGTCAAAGTTTAAAGGTGTGTTGTAATCTTGGAGTCAAGAGGATTGCAATTAAAGGAGATGGTTTGTTAATAGTCAAGGTGTTGGGAGTGTGGAGGACCAATAAGACAAGTAAAGAGATTGCTTGGAAGTTTTGAAGCATGGAGCATTTAACATAGAGACAGGGAACAAAATCATGGAGCACATGAAGCTGCTCAAAATGCAATTGTGAGAGTATCTTCATAAAGAGGAAGCATATCTCATGACAGGAAAAGTGCCTCAAGATGTGAGAAAATCAAAGAGGTATCATTTTGTTAAAATATGTCAAAATTTTTATTTGATCAATGATGCTTTGTTTATGAAAGGACCAGATTTAGTGCTGAGAAGAATCCCTTGGAGAAGAAATCTATCATATCTTGGAAATGAATCATGAAGGAGGTTGTGGAGGGAATTTTTCTTTCAAGATCACATTACAAATGATACTCTTAGAAGGTTATGTATGGCCCTCTATCCAGAAGGATGTACATCACTGGTGTAAATCATGTTTTGGGAAGACGAATACTAAAGTTTGAACCTAGGAATGTCTTACTCGCTTTTAACATCTTTGAAAAGTGGGGGATCGATGCAATTGGACCATTACCCATGACTGCATGTGGGAAATGTTATATACTCATAGCCATTGTTTACCTCTCAAGGTGGGAAGAAGCCAAAGCTACAAAAGTAGTCACTGTAAAGGAGCTATGCAAGTTTGTGTATGAAGGGATTTGTTGTCGTTTTGGAATGCTATTAGAGTTACTCTCCGATAGGGGATCAGGTTTCAGAAGTGAATTGATGGACCATTTATGTGAGAAGCTAAAAATTCAGCATAGGTATGCTACAACATACTACCTTTAATGCAACTGGATGAATGAAATATTTAATGGGGAATTGATATGCATGTTAAGCAAAATGACACAGTCTCATGAAAGGACTTGGAGCTCCCTTGTGCACTTTGGGCTTACAAAATTACAGTCAAGGAGGGTAATCGGTTCTTCTCTCCATTTCATCTCTTTATGGAGCTGAGGCATTGTTGCCTATTGAGGTGGAAATGCCAGCTTTAAAGTTCTTATTAAAGGAAAGTGAGGAACCACAACATTTTTTCAAGAAGAGGCTTCTTGCACTACAAGTAGTAGGATTGGATAGGATTCATGCTTTGAACACTATCAAAAAGACTCAAGAGAAAAATCAACAGAGGGCCAATGAGAAGATCAAAGACAAAGGCATTGGTAAGGGTGATCTTGTGGTTTGATATAACAACAAGCTGTATAATACTTTACAAACTAAGTTTCAAAATAGATGGGAAGGTCTTTTCAAAGTACAACAAAGTTTTTCCAATGGTTCATACCAACTAGAAGATCTGAACGGAACTTTGCACCAGAGAAGAGTCAATGGGTATCAACTAAAGAAATATGTAGCAAGGATGATGATGATTACCACCAGTTAAACAAACAAGGAGAAGGATGGAACAAATATATGTGAAAACAATCAGGAAGAGGACAGTTCCACGTATTTAATGCATCAGTCATTTGAAGGCTGTAGGACATGAATGTCCGTAGGCTAAGGGGTGGGAAAAATATGTTAAGTGGTTTGTGTGAACCCTAAAGTGCACAAAATAATACTGGGATTGAATGTAGGAAGCTTTAGAGTATAGTCAATGCCATGTTTTTAATGTTAGGCAAAACAGTTATGAGGTTTTAGCTAGGATGCGTTCTTTAGCTGGGTGATTATCATTTTTGTATAGATAGCATGATGTGATTGCACTATTAGGGGCATAAGGAAATAGGGTGATATTTTTTTTGACCAATATATCTCGAGGAAGGTTAGATTTCAATAATCCAATGCACACTAATGATGTTGACATCATGGTGATATACTAATAAGGGTGGTGACTCATATAATTGATAGTTAGTATGATGGGGGTTTTCATCAAGTAGGGCATTCACATCATATGGACGAGGTGCTAAACTGTTGGTGGCCAATCTCCCTCTACATCTATTGGAAGCATGGACAAAAGCAATATAGGGGTGTGAACACTTACGATTTTCAAAATCTTTGGGAAAAGAACCTTGAACTCTTTGGGTACAAGCTTTGGGAGATCGAAGGAGAGAAAAAAAGGTTGTGCACTATAGATGGCATCATTGGGTGGTGGAGGAGATGGAGCAACTAGCTAAATGGTGGAGAGCTAGCTACAATCAATAAAGCAATGGTAAAGAGATGTCTGCATCGCAACACAGATTGGAAAGAAGAAACATGGCTTACCCACACACCACAAGCTGTAGAATGGATACACGAAAAGGCGCTTGAAACGTTTGTTTTGGGAAAGGTTTGTATAGAGGGGAGGGTGATAGTGCTATGCATCGCATATTGAGGCAACCGAGGGATTTTCTTGATGCTTTGTTGAGGGCTAGGCTCTGCACAAGAATCTTTGTGTGTGTGTGGCCATTTTTCAAAAAAGGAGTGTGTGTTGAAAAGGTTTCTCTCTTATGGTTTCTCTAAGGTGACATTGATATCATAATTTTACTTGTGAAGGTTGAGATCATCTCAGATCTCAAGGCAGGGATGTGGAAGAAGGTTGAACGTTCTAAAGCTGACAACTATTGTGTTTGGGAATCCCTCTCTCATATTTGAGGGATATTCATACATCTTGAAGAGATAAACCAAAGAAGCTGTCAAAATTCTTTAGTGTGTGCTATGGGTTTTGGTTATTGTGAAATTGTTTTTTTTCATTACAGTCCTAAGTTCATTTATAAGAAGGAGCTAGGTGTGATGAGATACCAGCTATTGTCAAGAGAGTCTCTCTCACATCATTAAGAGATTCACATATTGATAGTGGTTGTGTATGTGTTGTATCTCAATAACAATTGGGGTCTAGTTAACTCAAGCAACTGGTGTTTTAAATCTTACGAATACACAATTACAAGAAGGAAGGCGTGCTATAGAGGATATCAATGTTGTTTCAATTTTTATAACAATGTGGATGAGAGGGGAAGAAGTTTAGCAGAGATTTTCTTCTTTTTACAACAAACCTAAGCTTACCTTGTTTCCATCACGCACATATGCAAAATTTGATAGACATTAAGAGACAAAGAAGGAACAAGATGCTCCTACCTAGAGAGAGTTATGGGTGGTGGGGATGAGTGATTGTGATGCAACAGGTGGTGCAGGCATAGTTGCTTGACCAATGCATGAAGGAGAAAACTTGAAAATAGAAAAATGATGAAAAAGGAAGGACAAATCACCTATTGGTAGGATCACAACAGTTGGGCGTTAATGAAAAGTGACACATGGCATCGTCTCATTGACCTTGGAATGCATACTATGATCACGTTAACTATGGCCATGGTAATGTGGCAAACATTAACTATGGCCATGGTCACAGGCGGCGAATGAATCACGATGATAATCACATCAAGTGAGATGCATCAAACTATTAAAATTCAAGAACAAGTAATCACAACATAACCCAGGGGCTCAAGATTTTATAATTTGGGTTCATTTTTCTTGGCATGATTCTGTAGGGGGCTTAGTGTGACAACCATGTACCATGTAGAATCACAACAATAGGAATTTTAGTTTATGGGCATGTGAGGTCCCAAAGGAGTTGGTGATGGATTGTAGAGATCATTCATAGCTCCCAAGATGGATTTGGGAAAATATAGAGTGATGTGATTGTAGGGGCCAAGAATCACTAACATGATTTTGTAGAATCACGGTGATGAATCTGTCTTCATTATGAGTGGAGTGGCTTCCCCAAAGGGTTCTTAGTCATGTTAGAACATAGTTTGCAAGTTAGTTCTCTAAAATATTGCAAGTTCTTCATGACATCTTTACCCAAGTATATCTGGATAAGACTCTTAATGTAGAAGCGGTATTTTGATATAACCCTTATAGTTCTTGTGTCGAACACAACAACTCTTTCTACATCCAATGAATCAGCCAGTCCATAAAATATGTAGCAGGTTTTTGTGTGAACATATCATGTTTGGATACGTGTTCTTATGTGTCTAGTTTGATAGCTTTTCTCTTGGGATAGGGGATTATACGATTCTCCTATTTTACCCCAATTTGATTGGCATTCTGTGTGATGTTGGGTTGGGAAGATTATTATGGCTTTTGTTTAGGTTCTTATGGCTTCCCTATCACATCTTCAATGAACATTGGTACGCCACCATTTCCACTTAATCTTGACCTTTTGATCAAGATTAGTGAAGTCCAGTTTTTGAGTTGGATTCTTTTTGGGCACCCACACATTTTTTGCTACTTGGATTTGAAGGAATGATTTCTTCCTTATCTTTTCCAAGTTTTGCTAGTTGGCTTTGGTACAATAGTTCGAGTTGCTTAGGTGCCCAAATCTTCTTGGTGGTTATTTGCCTAGATGACTTTTCTTCATTGCCTCGTTGATTATGCTTAGGTATCCAAATGTTCTTGCTCCCTTCATAGTATCCCTATGCCTTTAGTAGTCCCTTGGGCATCCAACATTTATGAACATGAGGCTTTTGGCTTTTAAAGGTTTTTTATGGAGTGGGAGTCTTGGCTTTGTTTGATACACTACCTTCCTTTATTTGGGGCACTTGTGGTGTTTTTGGTATACGAGAGATAATATCCTTGGTGATTTCATTGTTCAAACTTCAAATTACTACTTGAGCCTAGGGAATTCCACAATTGCAATTCATATCGAGATCCTCTGGATGACAAGCGTGCCATCCTTTGTTGCCAATCCACTTTGCAGCCCATTGCTAAAATCCAACTCCATCATCCAAGTAGCATCTCCTCTTCCAAGGCACTTGCAAGCATTAAAAAACCCTTACACGGCCAAAGGTTATTTATGGTGGAAATATTAACTTTTAAATTTCCTAAGGCCCCTATTGTTTCTACACATGCACACCCTTAATTTTGGCTATTGTTGATACTAGCTCTAGTTTGCTTAGTTTCACCCACGTCTCATAAAAGAGTAAGGTATGACTTGCTTTCGCGTCAATCATAGCAAGAAGATTTGTGGTTTTTCCCTCAATAGAGAGTCCAACTTTGAGATAGCTCTATCTTAAGGTCATCTTCTTTGATTAAGGTTAAAGTAGCCATGTTTAATCTTAATGTTAGCCCCTTTTGTTTTGCTTTAGCTTTGGCTACCCTTGCCTTAGCCTCATCTTGTGTCATTTTCCTGAGCCTCTCTTGTTTTAGCTTCTATTGATTCTTTTTGCACAACTGTTCCAACAATTTGTGGGTTGTTAAGGGTTCATAATGCTTTTTTATCTTGCTACCATTTAATGGTACGCTCACATCTCGACTTTATTAATTGTTTTAATGCGAGCTACACATTGAGGTGAGCTCTGACACTCTAAATGGACCTAACCCTTGATATTTTAGATTTTTCCTTCTGGAAGAACTGACTTTGTAGTACACATAAGTACCAAGTCTCCTTCCTACAGTTCTTTTGTTTTAAGGTCAAACCATCATTTGCACCTGAGCTTCTCTACTATCATTGCATGGAGAGAAACAACTCTAGTCTCATCAAGCTTTTCCAAGAGTATCAACCTTTTGACTAGAGCACTCTCCCTAAGATGTTCTTTCACTGCTATCCTCAATCTGGGCACTTAATATTCCATAGTCATCACACTATCTCAATCTTGTAGGTGAGCCAAAAAAAGTATATCATGTTAGCTACCTTATAGGAGGTCCTATAGTCCCACATTACTACTATTAACTTGTGCTCCCAATTGTTATCACTAGCTTTCACAATTTTAGTTAGGATAACACAAAGGAATTTATTAGTACTTTCTGCCTACCGCCCATTAGCATGGGAATAGTATAGTGATAATTTTTAGTGTACCACCAAAAATCTAGTATTCAATGACCTTATTAATGAAATGGGAGCCCTTTTATCACCAATATCTAGGGGACACACAAATCTTGATATGACATGCTTGTATAAGAATTTGGCAATTTTACAAGCATCGGCCTTCTGTGTGGCTTTTGCTTCGGCCACTTAGAGAAATAGTCTGTGTGGCAACAATTATATACCGGGCTTGCATTTGATGCATAGCTAGGCTAATGGGCCCAATGAAGTCTATTCCCCATTTTTCAAAAGGAGGTTTCATAATGATTGGAACCAAAGGCATCCTATCTTGTCCATGAGGAATGTTAAAGCATTGGCATTCATCACAATGTTTGATAATTCCATGGCATCACCAAACATAGTTGGCCACCATAACTCAGTTTGCAAGATCTTTCAAGTAGTTACTTTGCTCATAAAATGTTTACCAGCAATCCCACTATGAGCTTCTTCCAAAATGGATAGGAATGCATCCTCCCTGATACACTATCTACTATGCACATAATCTTTGCCTATCTTATACTAGTAACTTGATATCAATTAGTAATGTGAAATCAAGTTAATAAGTTGTTGCATCTTATCCTTGTTCAATAGCTTGTCCTAGGGAAATCCATAAGCAAGCTATTTGGAGATTTCTTCACTCTTGACATACCATATATAACTTAAACAGCATAGTGTCTAGTAGCTCATTATCAATACCAGTGGTAGGTTCTCCATTAGGTATACACGTTGTGAAACTTTCCGTACCATGATAGTAAAGTCAAATTCCCATCAATAGCAACAACCACCAGGTAATTCATCTAGCCATGCAAGGTTTGTTGCTGATGAGGTATCACAAAGCATTTAATGAACCACAAAGAGTACAAACTTATCAAAACCAATAGATAGTTTCTATACTTTTTAGCCACATATGCCATGGCTAACCCTTCCCTCTCTATTGTGGTGTAGTTTATCTCAGCTTCATGAGATATCAACTTGTAAAGAATATGGATAGGTGCATTGGCTATGCCTTCTTCAATTCATCATAAGCTTATTGACATTCTTCAGTCCATTCAAAGATAATCAAAAGCTTCTACAATGGTCTAGCAATGTCAACATAGAATACAATGAATCTCTGAAAATAGCCTACATTACCCATAAACCGTTGCACTCCTTTGTAATTGGTAGGTGGCAACCCTAATATGAGTTTTACCTTGCTATCATGAGTGGAAATACCATTATTAACCACTATGTGCCCCAATATAACTCCATGCTTTACCCAAAATTCACATTTCAAAGGGTTTAGAGATCTATGATATAATTGACACCTTTCAAACACTTTTTCCACATAAGCTAAATGCTCCATCCACTTCCCCGTGACAATGGATACTTGATTGTAACTCGAGAATCCATCTTACGAAAATATAAGCTTCTGCCCAAACTTTCTAAATCATGCTCTGTATATAGCAATAAGTAGTGATCCCTCTAGGTTGTCACATTCACTTTCTTCAAATCAACATACATGTGAAGCTTCCCATTTTACAATCATAATTGGTGATACCCAATCATTATGCTCAATATCGTAAATAAAATCCATAGGCAATGAGTTTGTCAATTTCCTCCTTTATAGTTGCTGAGTATTTCAAATTTATTTGGTAAGGGAATTGTGCTTGACTAGCCTTAAACCTTCCATGATAGGGATTCATTTGGTAAGGAAGTTGCTTGACTAAACTTGAGCCTTTCCATGATAGGGATGGTGTGTTGAACCACTTCCGGTGGCACACCCTCCTTCATGTCCTTGTAGTTCCAAGTGAAGTAATCCTTAAACTCTTTTAAAAGAGTCATCAATCCCTCTTCTTCCTCCTATATGGTTCGATACATAGTAATAAATACTATATTGGGATCTTCACTAGGCTCTGTGATATCTACCTCCTTCACTTTCATAGGTCCATCATAGGAGACGCATGTTTGTTCACCCTTTGAGCAGTGTTCCCTTAGGTGAACTACCTTCCTTTCATCAACTGTAAAGGTTTTGAAATGATTGGGAACCTCTCATAAGTCTAACTCCTCCTCATTCTCTTTTCTTGCCAATGCTTTTTTTACTTCCCATTCGGCTTCTCAACCAATGCTTTGTTTCTTTTTCTTCTTTTAGATCTTGTGAGCTTGGGGGTTTCTTGGCTCACTTTTGGTCCTTGAGGTGCTTATAGCATTATTTAGCTTAGCTCTTCTCCCAAATTCTTAGAGAATTCCTCATGAATTGTTGTGGACTCGATGAGCCATTGAGTATCCATGGGTCTTCTTCTAAGAATTTCATGCGATTAGCACGATAACACTTCATCTTCATCCATCTTCAAAACTTCAACCTTTCAGTTGAATCCGAAGCCACTTTCCCACAGTTAGGTTCTGACTCTTGCTCTTCCAAAGAGCTTTCCCATGATTCATCCATGAGAGATGGCCTCATCATGCACACTGCAGTGTGATTGACATTTCATCCTTCCAATTTAGTTCCATAAACTTTGTTCCAAACTTTTTCATGACATCTATTGTGGCTAGTACATGCGAAGTGTTGCATTCATGTCATCACTCCCATAGGCCATGACATGGTACCGTCAACCATTTTTACAAATGAGGTTTATTTGCTCTAAGGATAGTTTCCCAACATTGCTTCATGATGATGCTTACTCCAGCTCCACCACAAGGACTGCAAGAGCTTGATAATCCTTATATACTGTTAACCCTTTTCGGAGACCTCTATGGCATCGATGTCAGCCACCATATTATTTTTACTTCCTTTGGGCTACAAGCATCGGAATTTCTACAAGCATCGATGTATTGTAGATTTTACGTGTGTGCTCATCGCTTGTCTATTAACGCTTGTCTATTAAAGGCATACCACATGATCCTAGGTTGAGAGTGCTAGCTTTAGAATAAGTGTTTACACTAGTTAGAGTGGCCAAATGAGCCCGAGGCCTAGAATTTTAACTTTGGTTGCCCAAAGTGTGAACCCTATGAAAAGATGCAAGGGGGAAGAGAGCTTGAGCTCTTGCAAGCACACACACACACTCACAAAACCCTAATAGAGAACACACAAGGTGAGAGGCTGAAAATCTTCTTCTACTTCACTCAACACTCAACACACCATATACAAGATAAGAGTACACACAATATGAAAGGTACTCAACCAAATACATACAAGGGTTCTCTATAGTGTGAACCCAACTAAATGAGCTGGCGCTATAACTATGCCAATCTCTAGAATAGCTGTCACACAGCCTATCATCCCACTAGCCGCATATCACCCAAGATCTCACCAACCATGCCAGTGGTATAAGTGTGTGGCCTATCCCCCAGGCGGGTCATCAGTGTCCACCGCCTCACTAGACGAGCTCGATATCTCAACACCCCCCCTCGAGCTCAACTCCATCTCATGTACACCAAGTGAAGCTCTGAATCTGCGGAGCTTCTCTGTACCCAATGCTTTGGTGAAGATGTCAGATACCTGATCCTGTGTGCTGACATAAACAAGGTCAAGGTCTCCTGCCAAATCCTTTTCTCAAAGAAGTGGTAGTGGACCTCTATATGCTTCGTGTGAGCATGAAAAACTGGGTTCCTGGCCAACTGTATACTGCTAATGTTGTCACAGAAAATGACAACTTGTCTATCCACTGATAGACCCAAATCTGCAAGTAGCTTTCTCAACCAAGCTACCTCACATGTTGCCATAGCAGCTCCTCTGTACTCGGCCTCTGTACTGGATAGAGCAACCGTAGGCTGCTTCTTGCTGCTCCAAGTCACAGCAGCACTCCCCAAAGAAAACATGAAGCCACTAGTAGATCTTCTATCTGAGATACTACCAGCCCAATCAGCATCTGTGTACCCATGTACACATATCTCTGTCCCAGTCTCATAAAATAGTCCACAATGCAAAGTAGACCTCACATACTATGCGTCTCAATGCATCCAAATGCGGTTTTTGTGGAACCTGCATAAACTGACTCACCAACCCAACAGCATAGCTCAAATCTGGTCTGGTGATCGTCATATAGATTAAGCTTCCTACTATGCGCCTATACATAGTAGAATCCTCCAAGATCTCTCCTGAATCTGCACTCAACTTGCCATTTTGATCCAATGGCACAAAAATAGGCTTATAGCCTGTCATACCATACTTGGACAACATGTCCAAGCCATACTGTCTCTGCAGTAATCTAGTACCATGTGGTGACCTAATCACCTCAATGCCCAAGAAATATCTGAGCTCCCCCAGATCCTTCATCTCAAACTTCTGTCTAAGCAAGATCTTTACATCAAATATCTCTGCATCATGGTCCCCCGTAATGATCAAGTCATCTACATAGATGACAACAAGCACAACCCCTCTACCACCATGTCTCACATACAGCGAGAAATCTGCATTGGCTACATGAAAGCCAATAGTGACAAGATATTCAAAAATCTTGTCAGACCATGCTCTTGGTGCTTGTTTTAAGCCATACAAGGCTTTCTTCAACCTGCAAACATGCTCGGGGTGACTCACATCCTCATAACCAAGTGGCTGCAACATATACACCTCTTCTTGCAAATCCCCATGCAAGAATGCATTCTTTACATCCATCTGATGTAAAGAACATTGCTTTGACGTAGCCACTGCTATCACAACTCTCACTGTTGCCATCTTGGCAACTGGGCTGAAAGTTTCCTCATAATCAATGCCATATGTCTGTGCATATCCTTTGGCTACCAACCTAGCCTTATACCTGTTTATGCTTCCATCACTGTTATGTTTTACTTTGTACACCCACTTGCATCCAATGGCTTTCTTGTTGCCAATTGCACTAAATCCCAAGTCTCATTTCCATATAGTGCATCCATCTCCTCATCCATAGCTTTCTCCCAACACACATTTCCAACAGCCTCATCAATGCATGTGGGCTCTACAACCTGCACACCCTTTGCTATATATGCATAGTGATGTGCCACATAACCATCATATGTAAATCTCTGCACAGAGTTTTTCACTCTCCCAGATCTTCGCAGCTTTTCATTCCTGGCTTCCATAGCCTTCTTTACACCAGGTGTTCTCATAGCTGGGATCCCAAGCTCCTCATCAAGGCTCATATCTGAGCCACTAGACTCTCCATTAACATGAGAATGCCCTGCAGAAATGTCAGCCATACCTAGGGGCTCAACCACTTTCTCTTTTCCTTTACGTGATATACTAATCACATTTGCAGGACTGGTATATATGACGCAGCCTGCCACTCCATGGTCTATCAACAGACCCACAAGATGAGGACTCTCCTGGTCCACTCAAAGATTGTGATTGCTGACCTGCATTCTGTGCAACCACACTTCCACTCACATCAGCCCCAACAGCTTCTTTTTCAGCACCATACCAGTTGCTCATCTCATCAAAGACAACATCCCTACTTACACTCAATTCACGTGTAGCAGGGTTATAACACCTGTATCCCTTTTGCTCAAGGGAATATCCAATAAACACACATTTTTCAACTTTTGGATCTAGCTTAGTTCTCAGCTCATTTGGCACATGCACATATGCAATGCATCCAAAGACTTTCAGATGAGACAAATCAGGTTTTCTACCAGTAAACCTCTCCTCTAGAGTTACATCATGTATGGCTATAGTTGGAGTCCTATTCATGATGTATACTGCTGTGCAGAAACAGCCTCAGCCCAATAGCTATGCGGCATATTCTTCTCTTCCATCAATGCTCGCGCAATCTCAGCGATGTGCCTGTTTTTTCACTCAGCAACTCCATTTTGGTGCGGAGTGTATCTGCATGTAAACTGTCTCCGAATACCATTCTTCTTCAAAAATTCAGAGAACTCATTGGAGAAGTACTCTCCCCCTCCATCTGACCTTAGGCACTTTACATATTTCCCTGTTTACTTTTCAACCAAAACTCTGAAATTCTGAAAGTGAGTGAACACCTCACTCTTCTCCTTCATGAAATATACCCACACTTTCCTTGTGTGGTCATCAATGAATGTCACATAATACCTGCAGCCTCCCATAGACATGGTCTTTGTAGGACCCCATACATCTGAATGCACAACATCTAGTGCATTTCTGCTCACATATCTGTTACGTGGAAATACATGCTTTGTTTGCATTCCAAATTGGCATGCTTCACATATTCTCTGCATAGCTTCCACTTTAAATTTTGGCAGCCCTGTCACAATTCCTTTAGTCTGCATAGACTTCATTCTCTGCACATTCACATGTCCAATTCTTTTATGCCAAATGTCTGTGTCTGCAACAATTCC
Organism: Cibotium barometz; assembly: GCF_041138505.1. Classification (NCBI taxonomy): domain Eukaryota; kingdom Viridiplantae; phylum Streptophyta; class Polypodiopsida; order Cyatheales; family Cibotiaceae; genus Cibotium; species Cibotium barometz. The sequence goes on from NC_141055.1 coordinate 50,681,426, forward strand.
TGAACCATTTGCAAACATCGCAGCACTCATTTCAGGCATGTCTACATTCAACGTAAACATTCTGCCCACTCTGTTGCCTTTTGCAACCAACCTGCACTTGTCTTTAAAGTCTTCAACATAACAACCATCAGGGTTAAACCGAACCTGCAAACCCTGCTCAATCATCTGGCCAACTGAAACCAGATTCTTTGTTATGTTTGGAACGTGAAGTACATCTGCAAGGTACTTCACTTTGCCATCCTGCATAGACAATGGCACATCTCCAACATGGGCAATTGGATGAGCAGTGTTATCCCCTGTTCCACAAAACCTGGTCGTTCAAGGTTTTTTATCTCCTTGAACCACTCCCCATGACTTGTCATGTGGTTTGAAGCACCTGAATCCACATACCATACATCATCTTTTTGTGCTGCTTCAACATTTTCAGACATGGCATTCACGACATGCTGCATAACAAACAACCTTTCATTATCCTCTCATTGTTTCTGCTTGAGGATGCACAGTTGTTCTGCTGCACTTTCCCATTTTGCATGTCAGCCTGCTTCTTATAACATTCTGCTTGCATGTCAGCCTGCTTCTTATAACATTCTGCTTGCACATGTCCAGGCTTACCACAATAAAAGCATTCACGTGCATCATTATATTGCCTTTGCCAATTTTCACGTCCTCTTTGACTCCCCCTGCCTCTGAATTTGCCTCTTCCACCTGTGTGTTGTTCATGTTGTTGTTGTGTATTCTGGGACTGTTGTTGCTACTGTTGCTGGCCATAATTCTAATTACCTGTTCGGCCACCTCCTTGACCGCGTCCACGGCCTCCTCTACCTCGTCCTCTACCTGAACTTGTGTAGAAGGCCTGTTGCTCTGAACTGTTTTTGTTTTGTGAAGATTGTTGGTCTTCACCCAAGCTCTTCTCTTGTATAATCAGCATAGACACCAAATCTGTAAAGTTGGGAATGTTTTTCCAAGTCTGAATAGACGTCTTAAACGCCTTGTATTGTGGCCTGAGACCACGTCGACAGACTTCCACCTTATCATCATCATCTACTACTGACACACCAATAGATGCAAGGGATTCCACAATACCCTTTATCTTTAATGCATAGTCATTCACAGACATGCTCTTTTTCTCCACAGTATGAAGTTCATTCTTCAATTGTATCTTACGTGCCTTGGTATTTGTTTCATAGAGTTTTACCAAGGTGTCCCACGCCTCCTTGGGGGACTTGGCATCCTGAATGTGCCCAATCATGGTGTCCTGTATACTAATGGAGAGCCAATACATAACTTTCATGGCTCCTTGGTTCCAGTCTTTAAACTCTTTCACATCTGCAGCAGCCCGGTATTTCCGGTGCCTCTTCATGCTCACCTTCTATGTAGTCCCAATAGCCCTTTCCCATCAGGAAATTCGTCAACCTGAACCTCTAAGCATGGAAGTTGTTCTTATCAAGCTTCTCAGCCACAATCTGTGTTATGCCATCATTTAACATCTTGCCAGACACACAATTTTACCAGAACAGCACTCTGGTTTTGTCCTACACAAACTGCTGTATTTTCTGCAGCGGTACTGTAGTACTCTCAAATGTCACAACCAGTGACTTCAATATGCATACATACACCCAATGGCAATTGTTGACCTCTTTGCAGCACACACTGTGTCTGCACAGCCAATCTGTCTTCCTGCAGTTCTTAAAACAGAGTTCTGCAGAGAATCGATGACTTACCCGCAGTGCTCGAAATCGCCTGCTTTCTGAAAAACAGAGGTCCAGACGCGCCCGAAACGCGTTTTCGGTCCAGAAAAATTGGTCCGATAGGACTTTATAGTTTCCCTATAGCTTCACTCCCCCGAAGAAAGCTCCTCAATCACAGATCGTTTGCCGGTGCCTCCCGTAGAGCTCCTGACAAGGGTGTAGTCACCAACACAAATAGGGAAGAGTAGTTGAAGCTCTTACCCTCATACCGCTTCCTGTGGTTCTCTTGCTTGTAGCTCAGCCCTTAGCATGAACCAGGCTCTGATACCATGAAAAGATGCAAGGGGGAAGAGAGCTTGAGCTCTTGCAAGCACACGCACACACTCACAAAACCCTAATAGAGAACACACAAGGTGAGAGGCTAAAAATCTTCTTCTACTTCACTCAACACTCAACACACCATATACAAGATAAGAGTACACACAATATAAAAGGTACTCAACCAAATACATATAAGGGTTCTCTATAGTGTGAACCCAACTAAATGAGCTGGCGCTATAACTATGCCAATCTCTAGCCTGTCATCCCACTGGCCGCATATCACCCAAGATCTCACCAACCATGCCAATGGTATAAGTGTGGGGCCTATCCCCCAAGCGGGTCATCAATGTCCACCGCCTCACTAGATGAGCTCGATATCTCAACACCCTAGAGGTTGCCTACAAAACCTCAAATGTAACTCTCATAATTTGTTCTTTTATGCTAATTAATAGAGTGTTCTTCTTCTCTATCTACTATCTTATGCTTTTGCTTGTTTGCTTGAGCTCTTATGTGTGCTTGCTTGCTTGCATGATGTGAGAGATTAAGTTGTGAGGACATTTGAGCTTGCTTGCATGTGAGAGAGTGAGTGTGAGAGATTAAGTTGTGAGGACGTTTGAGCTTGCTTGCATGTGAGAGAGTGAGTGTGAGAGATTAAGTTGTGAGGACGTTTGAGCTTTCTTTAGAGTGCAACGGCGGTTGAGTGGAGCTTTTGAGTGTGGTTACGCGGCAACATTGTCTCCTACAAGAATCCTAGGCAACAAGCTTTTGAGTGACACACCCCGACTGTGTATTTGTGTGCTAGGCCATGGTAATTTGGTTTCTTGGTTGAGTTGTTTATGCTGTTGGGGAAATCCCAATGGCATTGGGTATTCCATGTGTTCTTTCTATGGCACAAGGGCTTCCCATAAGTGGCACCGTTGTCCGGGGAATAGCCCCACCGCATAGCATCGATACATTTTGAAAGCTTTTGAATGGTTAAATAGTTCAATTTTTGGTTTTTCAAAGAGAAGAGTAGATCAGATATTTGAAAACAACTCTAATTTTGCTACATATTCTTGTTTTTTTTTTGCATTATTTTGTTATCTTAGGAATTTTGTGTTTAGTTTTTCATGTTGTCTTGAAATTGTGTATTCTTTGAATTGTGCAATTCATCATATTTGGCACTTTTTATTTTCTGTATTTTTTAAATTTTCACATTAAAAACAATAAATCGGGCTTTAAAATTAAGGAATTAGGTGAAACAGACCTTGAAATTTGTTTCAGGACATAGGGTTTACTCCAATTTGGACTCCTTACACTGGAAAATTGGGTTACAAACAATAATTTGGTATAGGATTTGCAAACTTGAATTATTTCTGTGTTTTGTAGGTTTTTTGCATTTTTGCACTAGTGCAAATTACACTAATTAACCTAACTTAATCCACCTATAATTTGGGCCACAAGTTGTAAGTCTTTTGGCTGGCTACATTTAATGCATGTAGGGTTTAGGCCCCAAGTCAAAAAGGGAATCTTGGAAAACTCCAAAAACCCTAACCACCCCTTTTCAAGTAGTTGTGGTAAAACCAAAAACCATAAACCACAAACCAAAAATCATAAATCGGCAAAGTAAAAAGTGAAAAGTAAAAAAATCAAAATTTTAAAAAAAGGAAAAGGGAAAAGGTAAAAGGCCCACGAGAAACTAATAATAATAATAATATAATTTTTTTGAAAAGTGCACGCACAAGTTTGCCTATTATATAGGTTTTAGGCTGTTGCTACAAGACCCAAATAATTACAATTTTCCATAAGGGACCCACCTTAAGTATAGGAAAACATCTCTAGTTAACTCGAAAAAAATGAAAGTACAACCCTTCCCAAATTTTTTAGAACTGTCTGAAACCCACTTTGGACAAGTTTCTCTAACACTTAAAAAAAAAATTGTATATATATTTTTTTAATAGCCATTCAGCTCCTTTACCCCCGACCATCCTTAAGTCACACGCAGTTACGATCTAGACGTGTATTAGAGGCCTATTTAGACGATAGTGTATCTATTGAGCTAGCCTTAAAATTTAAAAATTGGCCATTCAGCTCCTTTTCCCTTGACCAACCTTAAGTCACATGCACTGATGGTCTGGACGTATACTAGAGGCCTATTTAGACAATAGTGTATCTATCAAGCTAGATGTGTACCAACCTACACTAGGCTTAGGACCTTCGGTCGGAAACCAGTTTAGCATTGTACAAGAACTTGCATAGGGGCCAATGATACTTCATTTGACTTTGAGTCAATGGAAGGATCCCCAATCCCAAGAAGTGAGAACCCTAAACATGCCTCACCAATCCAACCAGCTACCAATCTTTTTAAACGTGTAGCTAGCTACCGTAGAGGTTCGGCCTCAACCGCTACCTCTGAACTAAATCTCACTACATATCGACCACATGATGAAGGAGTTGAGGTAAACTCTAGAGGGACACCTGCTGTAGTCTCATTGTTACAAGCAAGGAGCATTGACATTGATATCCCTATCCATCCAACTCCTATTGCACCTGCTACAATTATGACCATCGATCCACCCCTCGCACAAGTGGTTATACCTAACGGTAGAACATTAGAAGAAGTTGATGCAGTAGAGACACTAATCTAGGCTCCTAAAGCAAAGGAGGAAGAGACTTTGCAATTGACACAGCAAAGATTAGCAACCCAAACAGCTAAGTATGCCCAAAACGAGTCCTAAGCTAGGACTACACAAGTAGTGCCCGCCACTCTCGACACAGGCAATAACATTGCGTCTACCTTGAGAAAAGAGCTAGGCTTAAAAATCTTGGATCAACATTTTCTCACAGATGATTGGGAGTATAATGCATCAATAGAGACTTTTGTGGATTTCGATACATGCCAAGCTATGGTGTTAGTTGGGAAGGGATTGTCCCAGACAATATCTTGGGCCACAACAGAGGAGGAATAATTATAGGGCATCTGCAATTACATACATAGGATCATTGAACATGAAAGGATCCAAAGACCTACAACGCGAGTTGAGACATCCAAAGAAAATATGCCCACAATGAGTGAAATGGTAACACCTCATGTGAGCCTAGCAGATCCTATGTTTGTAGTATCACTCGGCTACCAACCCCCCAGATCTTCTAGCCCACAAGGCCGTGTAGGAACTCAGGAGCATACTAGCATGATCTTCACATTCTTAGACCCTAGAGTTGTCCCCACCTGGGACATTGCTAGTATACTCCCTTGTCCAAAGGTAAACACCACACCACCAACTATGGCACTTACTACTGAGACTGACCCATCATTATTGCCTTTGAGCCACATGCCCATGGTTACCACGGTAGCCCATTACCACTTTACACATAGACCCCCCTACACCTAGCATATCTAGTATTACCATTCCAAGAGGGGTCACATCTCATTCTAGTGCACCCATGACACATCCCTTCCCTAGAGTGAGTGTTCTACCAACTCTTGCTCTCTGAAACCGAGTGCATTTAATGCCCACTCTTACTCTGTGAAACCGAGTGCATGTGTCCTATTGGCACCTATTAGGGTGCCAGTAGGACACATGCCTTATATTGCACATTCACCCCCACCTAGATTTAGATCAATGCATCCTCATGCAGTGCCATGTGTTGCACCTATACCTGCTCCTATCATTGCTCATGCTATGCCAACACCAGCTCTACCGACCACACAGACCTAGTTTCTTGCACATACCTTGGTAGACACACCTGCAGAGATAGAACAAGAACCAATATCATCAATTCTAGTGCCGACTGAGGAATCAAAAGAAATTGATACAGCAACGACCCCATTGCAAGATCCAGCAGACCACATGGATACATGTAAAAGACCGAGGAGTGTAGAGCCATCAAGCCCAAGAAAAAGAAGGCATCTAGAGGATGAAGAAAGACTACCCCAGTTGTCCTTCTTACAAAATGTCGATTATGAACAGTTCATGCATAAGACTATGGAAGGTTTGGATGAACTGTTAAACCTACCGCATGCTGGACTAGAATGAAAAGATGCAGGGGAGAAGAGAGCTTAAGCTCTTGCAAGCATACACATACTCACAAAGCCCTAAAAGAGAACACATAAGGTGAGAGGCTAAAAACTTCTTCTTCTTCACACAACACTCAACACACCATATACAAAGATAAGGGTACACTCAATATGAAAAGGTACTCAACCAAATACATACTAGGGTTCTCTATAGTGTGAACCCAACTAAATGAGCTGGCGCTATAACTATGCCAGTCTCTACAATGGCTGTCACACAGCCTGTCATCCCACTGGCTGCATATCACCCATGATCTCACCAACAATGCCAGTGGTGTAAGTGTGGGGCCTATCCCCCAGGCGGGTCATCAGTGTCCACCACCTCACTAGATGAGCTCGATATCTCAACACTCCCCCTCGAGCTCAACTCTATCTCATGTACACCAAGCGAAGCCCCGAATCTGCGTGGAGCTTCTCTGTACCCAATGCTTTGGTGAAGATGTCAGAACTTGATCCTGTGTGGCTGACATAAACAAGGACAAAGTCTCCTGCCAAAACCTTCTCTTTGACAAAATGGTAGTGGACCTCTATATGCTTTGTGCGAGCATGAAAAACTGGGTTCCTGGCCAACTGTATACTACTAATGTTGTCACAGAAAATGACAACTTGTCTATCCACTAATAGACCCAAATCTGCAAGTAGCTTTCTCAACCAAGCTACCTCACATGCTGCCATAGTAGCACCTCTATACTCGGCCTCTAAATTGGATACACCGTAGGCTGCTTCTTGCTGCTCCACGTCACAGCAGCACTCCCGAAAGAAAACATGAGGCCACTAGTAGATCTTCTATCTGAGATACCACCAACCCAATCAACATCTGTGTACCCATGTACACATATCTCTGTCCTAGTTCCACAATGCAAAGTAGACCACACATACCTCAGTATGCGTCTCAATGCATCCAAATGCGGCTTCTGAGGAACCTGCATAAATTGACTCACCAACCCAAGAGCATAGCTCAAATCTGGCCAAGTGATCCTCATGTAGATCAAGCTTGCTACTATGTGCCTATACATAGTAGGATCCTCCAAAATCTCTCCTAAATCTGCACTCAACTTGCCATTCTGATCCAATGGCACTGAGATAGGCTTACAACCTGTCATACCATACTTGGACAACATGTCCAAGCCATACTGTCTCTGCAGTAATCGAATACCATGTGGTGACCTAATCGCCTCAATGCCCAAGAGATATTTGAGCTCCCCAAGACCCTTCATCTCAAACTTATGTCTAAGCAAGATCTTTACATCAAAGATCTCTGCATCACGGTCCCCCGTAATGATCAGGTCATCTACATAGATGACAACAAGCATAACCCCTCTATCACTGTATCTCACATACAGTGAGAAATCTGCATTGGCTACATTAGTGACAAGATATTCAGAAATCTTGTCAGACCATGCTCTTGGTGCTTGTTTTAAGCCATACAAGGCTTTCTTCAACCTGCAAACATGCTCGGGGTGACTCACATCCTCATAACCAGGAGGCTGCAACATATACACCTCTTCCTGCAAATCCCCATGCAAGAATGCATTCTTTACATCCATCTGATGTAAAGACCATTGCTTTGACGTAGCCACTGCTATCACAACTCTCACTATTGCCATCTTGGCAACTGGGCTGAAAGTTTTCTCATAATCAATGCCATATGTCTGCGCATATCCTTTGGCTACCAATCTATTCTTGTACCTGCTTATGCTTCCATCACTGTTATGTTTTACTTTGTACACCCACTTGTATCCAATGGCTTTCTTGCCTTCAGGCAATTGCACTAAATTCCAAGTCTCATTTCCATATAGTGCATCCATCTCCTCATCCATAGCTTTCTCCCAACACACATTTCCAATAGCCTCATCAATGCATGTGGCCACTGCTATCACAACTCTCACTATTGCCATCTTGGCAACTGGGCTGAAAGTTTCCTCATAATCAATGCCATATGTCTGCACATATCCTTTGGCTACCAATCTATCCTTGTACCTGCTTATGCTTCCATCACTGTTATGTTTTACTTTGTACACCCACTTGCATCCAATGGCTTTCTTGCCTTCAGGCAATTGCACTAAATCCCAAGTCTCATTTCCATATAGTGCATCCATCTCCTCATCCATAGCTTTCTCCCAACACACATTTCCAATAGCCTCATCAATGCATGTGGGCTCTACAACGGGGCTCTACAACCTGCACAACTTTTGCCATGTGTGCATAGTGATGTGCCACATAACCATCATAGGTAAATCTCTGCACAGGATTCTTCACTCTCCCAGATCTTCACAGCTTTGCATTCATGGCTTCCATAGCCTTCTTTACACCAGGTGGATGTACTAATCACATTTGCAGGACTGGTATTATGATGCAGCCTGCCACTCCATGGTCTATCACAATTGAACTACTAGATGAGGACTCTCCTGGTCCACTCAAAGACTGTGATTGCTGACTTGTATTCTGTGCAACCACACTTCCACTCACATCAGCCCCAACAGCTTCTTTTTCAGCAGCATACCACCTGCTCATCTCATCAAAAACAACATCCTTGCTTACCCTCAACTCACGTGTAGCAGGGTTATAACACCTGTATCCGTTTTGCTCAAGGGAATACCCAATAAACACACATTTTTCAGCTTTTGGATCCAGCTTAGTTCTCAGCTCATCTGGCACATGCACATATGCAATGCATCCAAAGACTTTCAGATGAGACAAACCAGGTTTTCTGCCACCAGTAAACCTCTCCTCTGGAGTTACATCATGTATGGCTCCAGTTGGTGGAGTCTTGTTGTTGACGGACATTGAGACGTACTATGTTTTACGTCATTAATTTAAATATTCTGAGTCATGGGCCGGGCTTGTCGGCACCATATGTTAAGGATGAAGGGATTGGGTGATCGCCGATGAGAGGCGCACCTTGAATATTAGTAGGATAAGGGTTAGGGTCGGCCGGCCATGTATGGACGCCCAAGTGTGAACAGCCAAGTCACCTATAAGAGTCAAATGTAACCCTAAAATCCTCATTCTCATGTGTTGTGAATACAAGAGTGCTCTTGCCTTATCTCTTTGGTTTCCTTCTCCTGCATGTGTGAGAGAGAGAGAGAGAGTGAGAGAGCGATCGAGCACTATGTAGCGGCACGGCGGGGCGGAGAGGCGGTAGAGCGGTGACGGCGGCTCCTTCTTCACTGCTGCGACGCGGGAATCCTTCAAGGCGGCGGTTGAGCGGTGAGTGACACACCCTTTGCATTCTGTTTGAGCTTCCTTCCCTGGTTGTATGCTTGCAGCCATTCGTGGCTCGCATACGGTGTCCCCAGCTACGACCTGTGCGGCAAAAGCGCATATTTTTGGCGTCGCTGCTGTCGGGGAGTTGCCCTGCACCAAGCTCCAGTGTGCAGCTCGGGCTGCTGCGCGAAGTTCAATTTACACTATTGGAAAGCGTCTATGTGTTTGTTGTTGAGGTGTTTCTGTGTTTTGCAATCCGTTTTCTGCAATTTGTCTTCTGCATTTCTGTTTCTTTTGTTATTTTTCCGCTTCGCGTGCGGGCGTGCATTCTGTTACCTGGTTTTCTGCGTGTGAGGGGGGATTTCTGAATCCGATAGAAACCCCAGAAAACTTATCTCCCAAAAAAAAAGAAAAAAAAAAGAAAAAATTAATTTCGAAAAATATAAAATAAAAAATAAAAAATTAAATTTTATTTTCATAGAAAAAACCAAACGTGTGGAGAGGAAAGATTTTTTAATTGGAGAAAAAAATTTTGAAAAGAAAAAACCCCCAATTGACCTCGATCCCGGCCTCGGTCTCGGTCTTTTGATATACATATATAGGAGAGTGAGCCTCCATAGCTTTCTTTCAAGTGAGAGCTTATGGGAAGTTGTGCCCTATATGTAGCCCACTCCCCAAGGAGTAAAGTGAGCATATGGGATAAAGCCCTCACCCTTTCCTCCACAAGCAAATAGGCTTTTGCCCCTTCCCCCATAGGGAAACGGACTGTTTTGAGGACCACAGGAGCTCTGGATAGGTGAACATGGTGCTGTAAAGCACACTAGGACCCTTTGAACGATACGCTCGTTTCGAGCTATCACACGCCCTAGTCCAGGTTCGACCATAAGTAAGGGGGTCAAAAACGAGTTAAAAACAATCTAAAAACAAGAAAAAACGGGGTGCAAAATACCCAAGAAACCACTTGTGTGGGCTTCAAGGGTAGTTACCAACGCACGTAGGGTACCCATGTCACATGCATCTACGTTCTAGTCGGGTGCTAGATCCTGAGCCATTAGACAGCGTTTCAGTTTACGCAGGCTCACACCATCCCTCCACGTGGGCATCTTGGCCTTCGGCTGGAACCCAAGGGAGTGCAACCCAAGATCCACGAATAGTGGATAGTGACTCGTCCTCTGACTCAGAAGCTATGAAAGGACACCCTACCAAGAACCTTGAGGAGACAAGCCAAAACATGCCAGTGTGGGCCCCACAACCCGGATCTAGCATGTTTAGTTGTCTAATAGAGACCTTTAGTAGAGCTACACGCGACAAGCGAAGTAAATGAAGAAGGAGGGGTAGTGGATTCGCCATTCACATCTTATGTAGACCCTACCCTCCCAAAGAGTGTCCATGTGGATATTCTACCCACTTCGTTTAATGAGGGCCCTACTGAGCTACCACATTCCGATGCTCTTCCTAAAGTAGAGGTCCTTAGAAGCCAATCCATAAGAAGTGACATTGCGTCCACTTCAAGAGAACCGTTTGGCACACCAAGTCTGGATGGGATATTTCTCAATGAAAATTGGGAATATGATCTACACACAGAGACTCTAACTGACCTATACACGGGTTACACATACCATGTAGGTTGGTTAGAAGTCCTACGATCTACATCTAGCGCCACTAATCTAGAGGAGCAACAACAAATGATATGTGAGGTTATTCATAGAATTATCCAAATTGAGAGGCAAAATAGGGGAGTGAACTTAGTTTCCACTGGCCCTATGAGATTTTTGAATACGGGCAAGGCCAAACAACCAACCCTATCACAATTGGAGACTCCCTCGGTGAGTCCCATAGACCCTTCGTATGTTGTTTCGCCTGGAGTCTCAATGCAGGTTGAGCCCACGAGCAGTAACTTTAGCTTTCCAACCTTGGCTCAACTTTCCATTAAGGAATCCACAATGCCTACCCCAATGGTGAGCATGACAGAAAGCGCACCTGTTACCACTGTAGTTAGTACGACACCGCTACCTAGTGGAATAGTACATACAACAGTGCGTGCCGGTGCCTATCAACCATATGTACCTATCGCTACTCATGCTCATGTAGCTCCTACGCCTCTTAGTATGCCAATGGCGTATGCTCCACGACCGCCTTATCACAACCCTTATCCAAGAGGAGCTAGGCCTAGTCACATATCATATCCTACGTCATTTGCCAACATACTCAGACCAACGCCAACTCCTATCAGCCAGGCTATCCCAGAAGTGCCTCCACCAGCTATGCCTGCTCACTTAGGTGATCTCGCAGCGTTTGCTCAGAGGATCGGACGATCCATTGCGGAAAACATGTGGGGCATGCTTGAGAGAGAACCTAGAAGCAAGGTAGTACAAGTGGCTAAGCTCACTCAAAACTTCAGTGGTAACGAGGATGTTAGGAAGCACATTGAAGTCTTTGAACACGTGTGTGATTCCTTGGAAGAGCACAATGAGTTGCATAAGTGTAAAGCCTTAGGCTTAACCTTGAGTGGGAAGGCCGGAGATTGGTATCGAACCTTAAGGGTTGAAGAGCGCACTCACTACCCCACTCTCAAGAGATTGTTCTTGAAAGAATACATACGTGAGGGTGTGCTTTGGGGAGTAGCATCTCAACTCCAAAAAGCTGAACGCGAGGAAGGGGAGTCAGTGAGAGACTTTATAAGTCGATTGAAGCATCTAGATTCTCGCTGCACTCCCGATGAACGCTTCAATAACAACCAACTCCTCGATAGATTCATCCGAGGATTGCGCCACAAGGACATTTACAATGGCCTAGTCATTAGAGGTCTTACAACGTGGGAAGCAGTCACTGCCAATGCAATCCAGTTAGAAGACAACTTGATGATTGCAGGTAAAAAGGTGTCTTCAGAAACAAAATCCGTTAGTTCGCAAGTATCTGGGCATGAGCCAATGACAGTAAAACCTATTGCCAAGGAGCCCAAGATATCCGAAATGTCTGTGACCGACCTTACTAAGGCTCTCCAAGAATACTTTAGGGGTAATCGAGCTCCTCAGAATAGCCATATGTACCCAAGAAGAGAGCAACAATGGTGTTCGGTGTGCTTAGGACCACATAGCACGAGTGAATGTCCCACATTCAGAGTCAAATTCAATGGGAATTGCAATGCATGTGGTAAGTACGGCCATCAATCTAAGGATTGCCTTAAGCGAATGTTGGCAAATTAGGCACCACTAGCCTGGTCAAACACACCTCAAGTACCCGTGCTAATGCCTGCACAACCTGTCGAGCAACCGTCACAGCACATAGTTCCAAGGAATCCGAATGTAGTCCAGTCTGTGCCGTTACCACTGCCAGTGCTAGGACCACAACCTCCACATCCAAGGATTACCCCAATAAACCAGATGGGTTGTGAGTCACATAGTGCATGTGGGGATTATGAAGAGGAGATAGACCCCACTGCTCCATACGGGATTGATACGTTTGAAATGATTCCCCAGTACTACATGGAGGATCATTTCGGGCAAGTCAAGCATGTATATCAAGCGGCTGCTCTTGCCACAAGAGGGAAAAACCTTAACACCTTGACAAGGAGACCACCTCTTCAATGCTATGATTGTGGTGGACCGCATCGTGTAGCGGAGTGCCCTAATAGGCTACAGAAGATCGCTACTCAGATGCAACCAAATCACAAGGGAGCACATCGGGAATGCCGGTACTTACATGTAATCGTTGTGGCATAGATCATTTGATCGCTCAATGTCCACATAATCCTAATGCACCCAAGATTACGCCATTGAATTTGGTTGAGGTCACCAACCAAGCACGAGGAACCACACCCGTTGTACCCGCAAATGTAGTTACACGGTCAATGCTTCAAAATCACAACTACATTCTTGAAGAGAGGGATACTGCATCAATCGCTCAGGCAAAAAAAAAAAAGAAAACACGGCGAAAGAGATCGCTTAATGCCACGAGCTCCAAGCCCAATTCAAAGACTAACATAGGGACAGGAGACGACCCCATGTATATGAATGATCCTGAAGATGATTCTGATTCAATAGAAACCATGGGGACCAAAGCCACTACCTTAAGGGAGGAACCCACTCGGGAGCTAAATGAAGGAGAATCAAGCGAGTACATAAATAAGGGAAAACAGAAGGAAACTTCCTCGGCCCCATAACCAAGTCAGTTAATGCCCTCTCGACCACCCAAACTGACTGAGACTCCCCAAGACAAGCCACGTGGGCCAAAAACCCTCAAGAAAAAGATTGGAACTTACCCAAACCCAGTTGAGGAGATTGAACAAGTGTAACACTTAAGGGGTTTGGTGGAAGAAACACAAAGAGAACTGGAGCCAAACCCTAGAAAAATCAACATTCCAGACACAGTGTTTCCTACGGAAGTTCAGCCTCACAGGAACCATAAACCGTTAGCTATACCTAGTATCATTCGGGAAGAAAGTGAGGACAGGACATCAGAAAGTGGGCAAACACCCTTTTTGCTTGAAATAATGTTTAGTGAGGGAATACCTGACCCCATCGAAGAGGAAGTGATTCCATCTTCACCAGTCCCTAGTCAAGGGGCGATGTCTCGAAAAGTACCATTGAATGTGTCCAAGCTAATGGATTTCATGTCCTCTGAAATCGAACCACCATCATATCCAAATTATATGGAGATCCTGAGCTATTCTTAGCTCTTCGAGCATTTCTCAATGGAGAACTAAAAGCGGGGCTACCACAATTTGCAAATATGGATAGACCCGACACGCTTCAAGATGAAGGGGAACATTGGGATCTACAACCCAACCTAGATGAAGACTCGGTCATTGAAATACCTGTGAACAAGTTGGGACAGTACTTTGAAGGTGACGAATCTAATGCCACCCTCCCCATTACTACCAAGGGATTAACTCTAAATTGCTATACATGCAAAAAAGAGACTGATGATGGGAAAGATTCTCCTTATATGGATGTCCTACCGGGTATGACTGAGTCGGATAACGTGGATTGGGTACACCATAGACACATGGGGGAATAGAGGCACAAGTTGGGTAACACCTGAGGGGCAAGATATGCCACTGTTAGTGCCAATGAACATGATAGGTGTTATGCACTTGACTCTTGATGGCGAGAAAGCGGCACACTCCACTGACACTGAAAGTAGCGAAGACTCGGACCAATGTAACTCTGAGTATGAATCTCAAGAACAAACTGACCGTCAGCCTGATGGGGGGGATGAATCAAATATTCACCCAAATGTGGAAGCAATGTGCTCAAGGCCTAGGACGGTGACCTCCTGCAGTTCATCCGAAAGTGAGGGGGACACAAGTGAAGATCGATCAAGTGAGTTTGAATCTGACAAAAACAAAAATCAAAAACTTGGTAAGAAGAAAACGAGACATAAGCGCCAACGCTATCGAGCTAATGTACGAACTGCAATAAACAAAGAGAGATCCACTGCAGAATGGCTTAGTTATGTATGTTGAGATATCGAGCTCGTCTAGTGAGGCGGTGGCCACTGATGACCCGCCTGGGGGATAGGCCCCACACTTACACCACTGGCATGGTTGGTGAGATCTTGGGTGATATGCGGCCAGTGGGATGACAGGCTATGTGACAGCCATTCTAGAGACTGGCATAGTTATAGCGCCAGCTCATTTAGTCGGGTTCACACTATAGAGAACCCGTGTATGTATTGGTTGAGTACCTTTCATATTATGTGTACTCTTATTCTTGTATATGGTGTGTTGAGTGTTGAGTAGAGAAGAAGAAGATTTCAGCCTCTCACCTTGTGTGTTCTCTATTAGGGTTTTGTGAGTGTGTGTGTGTGCTTGCAAGAGCTCAAGCTCTCTTCCCCCCTGCATCTTTTCATGGTATCAGAGCCTGGTTCATGCTAAGGGCTGATCTGCAAGCAAGAGAACCACAGGAAGCGATACGAGCTTCAACTACTCTTCCCTATTTGTGTTGGTGACTACACCCTTGTCGGGAACTCTACGGGAGGCATCGGCAAACGGTCTCTGATTGAGGAGCTTTCTTCGCGGGAGTAAAGCTATAGGGCAACTATACAATCCTATCCGACTAAAATTTTCGGGCCAAAAATGCATTTCGAGCGTGTCTGGACCTCCGTTTTTCAGAAAGCAAGCGATTTCGAGCACTGCGGGTAAGTCATCGATTCTCTGCAAAACTCTGTTTTGAGAATTGCAGGAAGACAGATTGACTGTGCAGACACTGTGGGTTCTGCAAAGAGGTCTACAGTTGCCATTGGGTGTATGTATGCACATTGAAGTCACTAGTTGTGACATTTGAGAGTACTACAGTACCGCTGCAGAAAATACATCAGTTTGTGCAGAAAAACCAGAGTGCAGTTTCTGGTAAAATTGTGTGTTTGGCAAGATGTCTAATGATGGCATAACACAGATTGTGGCTGAGAAGCTGGATAAGAATAACTTCCATGCTTGGAGGTTTAGGTTAACGAATTCCCTGATGGGAAAAGGCTATTGGGACTACATAGAAGGTAAGCATGACGAGGCACCGGAGATACCGGAGTCGGATATAAATCCGACTGCTGCAGATGTGAAAGAGTTTAAAGACTGGAACCAAGGAGCCAGGAAGGTTATGTATTGGCTATCCATTAGTATACAGGACACCATGATTGGGCACATTCAGGATGCCAAGTCCCCCAAGGAGGCGTGGGACACCTTGGTAAAGCTTTATGAAACAAATACCAAGGCACGTAAGATACAGTTGAAGAATGAACTTCATACTGTGGAGAAAAAGAGCATGTCTGTGAATGATTATGCGTTGAAGATAAAGGGTATTGTGGAATCCCTTGCATCTATTGGTGTGTCAGTAGATGATGATGATAAGGTGGAGGTCTGTCTACGTGGTCTCGGGCCACAATACAAGGCATTCAAGATGTCTATTCAGACTCGGGAAAACATTCCCAACTTTACAGATTTGGTGTCTATGCTGATTATCGAAGAGAAGAGCTTGGGTGAAGACCAACAATCTTCACAAAGCAAAAACAGTTCAGAGCAACAGGCCTTCTACACGAGTTCAGGAAGAGGACGAGGTAGAGGAGGCCGTGGACGAGGTCAAGGAGGTGGCCGAATAGGTAATCAGAATTATGGCCAGTAGAGCAGCAGCAACAACAACAGTCCCAAAATCAACAACAACAACAACAACACACAGGTGGAAGAGGCAAATTCAGAGGCAGGGGGAGTCAAAGAGGCCGTGGAAATTGGCAAAGGCAATATAATGATGCACGTGAATGCTATTATTGTGGTAAGCCTGGACATGTGCAGGCAGAATGTTATAAGAAGCAGGCTGACATGCAAAATGGGAAAGTGCAGCAAAACAACTATGCATCCTCAAGCAGAAATAATGAGGATAATGAAAGGTTGTTTGTTATGCAGCATGTCGTGAATGCCATGTCTGAAAATGTTGATGCAGCACAAAAAGATAATGTATGGTATGTGGATTCAGGCGCTTCGAACCACATGACGAGTCATGGGGAGTGGTTCAAGGAGATGGAAACCCGGAAAGACCAGGTTTTGTGGAAACAGGGGATGACACTGCTCATCCAATTGCCCACGTTGGAGATGTGCCATTGTCTATGCAGGATGGCAAAGTGAAGTACCTTGCAGATGTACTTCATGTACCGAACATAACAAAGAATCTGGTTTCAGTTAGCCAGATGATTGAGCAGGGTTTGCAGGTTCGGTTTAACCCTGATGGGTGTTATGTTGAAGATTTCAAAGACAAGTGCAAGTTGGTTGCAAAAGGCAACAGAGTGGGCAGAATGTTTACGTTGAATGTAGACATGCCTGAAATGAGTGCTGCGATGTTTGCAAATGGTTCAGGAATTGTTGCAGACACAGACATTTGGCATAAAAGGATTGGACATGTAAATGTGCAAAGATTGAAGTCTATGCAGACAAAAGGAATTTTGACAGGGCTGCCAAAATTTAAAGTGGAAGGTATGCATAAAATCTGTGAAGCATGCCAATTTGGGAAGCAAACAAAGCATGTGTTTCCACGTAACAAATATGTGAGCAGAAATGCACTAGATGTTGTGCATTCAGATGTATGGGGTCCTACGAAGACCATATCTATGGGAGGCTGCAGGTATTATGTGACTTTCATTGATGACCACACAAGGAAAGTGTGGGTATATTTCATGAAAGAGAAGAGGTGGTGTTCACTCACTTTCAGAATTTCAGAGTTTTGGTTGAAAAGCAAACAGGGAAATATGTCAAGTGCCTAAGGTCAGATGGAGGGGGAGAATACTTCTCCAATGAGTTCTCTGAATTTTTGAAGAAGAATGGTATTCGGAGACAGTTCACATGCAGATACACTCCGCAGCAAAATGGAGTTGCTGAGCAAAAAAACAGGCACATTGCTGAGATTGCGCGAGCATTGATGGAAGAGAAGAATATGCCGCATTGCTATTGGGCTGAGGCTGTTTCTACAGCAGTATACATCATGAACAGGACTCCATCTGCAGCCATATATGATGTAACTCCAGAGGAGAGGTTTACTGGCAGAAAACCAGATTTGTCTCATCTGAAAGTCTTTGGATGCATTGCATATGTGCATGCGCCAGATGAGCTGAGAACTAAGTTGGACCCGAAAGCTGAAAAATGTGTATTTATTGGATATTCCCTTGAGCAAAAGGGATACAGGTGTTATAACCCTGCTACACGTGAGCTGAGGGTAAGCAGGGATGTTGTGTTTGATGAGATGAGCAACCGGTATGTTGCTGAAAAAGAAGCTGTTGGGGCTGATGTGAGTGGAAGTGTGGTTGCACAGAATGCAAGTCAGCAATCACAGTCTTTGAGTGGACCAGGAGAGTCCTCATCTAGTGGGTCTATTGATAGACCATGGAGTGGCAGACTGCGTCATAATACCAGTCCTGCAAATGTGATTAGTACATCATGTAAAGGAAAAGAGAAAGTGGTTGAGCCCCTTGGTATGCCTGACATTTCTGCAAGGCATTCTCATGTTGATGGAGAGTCTAGTGGCTCAGATATGAGCCTTGATGAGGAGCTTGGGATCCCAGCTATGAGAACACCTGGTGTAAAGAAGGCTATGGAAGCCATGAATGAAAAGCTACGAAGATCTGGGAGAGTGAAAAATCCTGTGCAGAGATTTACCTATGATGGTTATGTGGCAAATCACTATGCATATATGGCAAAGGTTGTGCAGGTTGTTGAGCCCACATGCATTGATGCGGCTGTTGGAAATGTGTGTTGGGAGAAAGCTATGGATGAGGAGATGGATGCACTATATGGAAATGAGACTTGGGATTTAGTGCGATTGCCTGAAGGCAAGAAAGCCATTGGATGCAAGTGGGTGTACAAAGTTAAACATAACAGTGATGGAAGCATAAACAAGTACAAGGCTAGATTGGTAGCCAAAGGATATGCGCAGACATATGGGATTGATTATGAGGAAACTTTCAGCCCAGTTGCCAAGATGGCAACGGTGAGAGTTGTGATAGCAGTGGCTGCGTCAAAGTAATGGTCTTTACATCAGATGGATGTAAAGAATGCATTCTTGCATGGGGATTTGCAAGAAGAGGTGTATATGCAACCACCTGGTTATGAGGATGTGGGTCACCCCGAGCATGTTTGCAGGTTGAAGAAAGCCTTGTATGGCCTAAAGCAAGCACCAAGAGTATGGTCTGACAAGATTTCTGAATATCTTTCATGTAGCCAATGCAGATTTCTTGCTGTATGTGAGACATGGTGATAGAGGAGTTGTGCTTGTTGTCATCTATGTAGATGACTTGATCATTACGGGGGACCATGATGCAGAGATCTTTGATGTAAAGATCTTGCTTGACAGAAGTTTGAGATGAAGGATCTGGGGGAGCTCAGATATTTCTTGGGCATTGAGGTGATTAGGTCACCACATGGTATTGGATTACTGCAGAGACAGTATGGCTTGGACATGTTGTCCAAGTATGGTATGACAGGTTGTAAGCCTATTTCTGTGCCATTGGATCAGAATGGCAAGTTGAGTGCAGATTCAGGAGAGATCTTGGAGGATCCTACTATGTATAGGAGCATAGTAGGAAGTTTGATCTACATGACGATCACCAAACCAGATTTGAGCTATGCTGTTGGGTTGGTGAGTCAGTTTATGCAGGTTCCACGGAAACCGCATTTGGATGCAGTGAGACGCATACTGAGGTATGTGAAGTCTACTTTGCATTGTGGACTATTCTATGAGACTGGGACAGAGATATGTGTACATGGGTACACAGATGCTGATTAGGCTGGTAGTATCTCAGATAGAAGATCTACCAGTGGCTTCATGTTTTCTTTGGGGAGTGCTGCTGTGACTTGGAGCAGCAAGAAATAGCCTACGGTTGCTCTATCGAGTACATTGGCTGAGTACAGAGGAGCTGCTATGGCAGCATGTGAGGTAGCTTGGTTGAGAAAGCTACTTGCAGATTTGGGTCTATCAGTGGATAGACAAGTTGTCATTTTCTGTGACAACATTAGTAGTATACAGTTGGCCAGGAACCCAGTCTTTCATGCTCGTACGAAGCACATAGAGGTCCACTACCACTTCATCAGAGAGAAGGTCTTAGCAGGAGACCTTGACCTTGTTTATGTCAGCATGGAGGATCAGGTAGCTGACATCTTCACCAAAGCATTGGGTACAGAGAAGCTCCGCAGATTCAGGGCTTCGCTTGGTGTACATGAGATGGAGTTGAGCTTGAGGGGGAGTGTTGAGATATCGAGCTCGTCTAGTGAGGCGGTGGCCACTGATGACCCGCCTGGGGGATAGGCCCCACACTTACACCACTGGCATGGTTGGTGAGATCTTGGGTGATATGCGGCCAATGGGATGACAGGCTGTGTGACAGGCATTCTAGAGACTGGCATAGTTATAGCGCCAGCTGATTTAGTCGGGTTCACACTATAGAGAACCCGTGTATGTATTGGTTGAGTACCTTTCATATTATGTGTACTCTTATTCTTGTATATGGTGTGTTGAGTGTTGAGTAGAGAAGAAGAAGATTTCAGCCTCTCACCTTGTGTGTTCTCTATTAGGGTTTTGTGAGTGTGTGTGTGCTTGCAAGAGCTCAAGCTCTCTTCCCCCCTGCATCTTTTCAATGTAGGAGCCATTGACGCTCATCGAAAGATAGCAAATAATTGGGGACAATATCTCCAAAGTGTCATGTGGTGTATTCCGCAACCTCATGACGTCGCCCAATTAGAGGTCGAAGAGAAGCCGAAACTAAGTCGTACTGCAAGAAGGCGACAAAACCAAGAGTTAGCTCAGCAGCAAAAGGAAGCGAAATTGAAAGAAAAAAGCCTGGCACAACAAGAACCAGTAGACTTACACCCCGCACCCGAGCATTTCAAATCATTCACCACAAGGGAACGTAAAGTGGTCTACACAAAAGCCCAACGAACACCTACCAATGGGAGTAGCGGTGTCTACGATGGCCCTGCGGTAGTTAAGGAGATAGACTTAGCAGATTCGGGTGAGGAGTCTAAACCAGTTTTTATTGCTCAAGAGCTCACCAAGGCGGAAGAAGCTGCACTTACGAAGCTTCTTAAAGAATTCAAGGACATATTTGCTTGGACATATCATGATATGAAGGGTGTTCCACCGTCGGTGGTGCAACACACGATTCCAATGATTAGCACTGCTAAACCAGTCCAGCAACGTCCCTACCCAATGAATCCTAAGTACGCAAAGATTGTACAAGAGGAAATTGAAAAGCTTGTAAAATGTGGATTCATATACCCTATTGAGCACTCAGAATGGGTTTCTCCGATAGTCATCGTACCAAAGAAGAATGGGAAACTCAGAGTGTGCGTTGATCTCAAAAAGGTTAATGCAGCCACCAGAAGGAATCATTACCCCCTGCCATATTCTGAACATGTGCTTGAAAGAGTGGCAGGAAAGGAGGCATATAGCTTTTTAGATGGGTACTCGGGTTACAATCAGATCACAATTGCAGTCGAGGACCAACTAAAATAGCATTTATCACGGAGTTTGGAGTGTTTGCCTTTTGCGTCATGGCTTTTGGCTTGACCAATGCACCTGCAACATTCCAACGATTGATAAACACAGCCTTTAAGGAATATCTAAGGGACTTCTGTGAAGCTTTCTTAGATGATCTTTGTGTTCATTCCTCTTGGGACGAGCACTTGATGTGTTTACGAAAAATATTTGAAAGGTGTAGATTATATTGCATCTCCTTGAATCCTTTCAAATGCCAATTTTGGGTTAAACACGGAGTTATCTTAGGGCATATAGTGTCCAAAAATGGGATTTCCACAGACGAGAGTAAAATCAAGGTCATTCTGGAACTGCCACCACCCACCAACTACAAGGGAGTCCAACGCTTTATGGGCCACGTTGGTTATTATCGAAGGTTTATTCTCTTCTTTGCCGAGATAGCTCGACCATTGTATAAGCTTCTCATCGAGTTTATTTGGACCGAAGAATGTGACCGTGCCTATGAGCTATTAAAGAAGGCCTTGGCGAGTGCTCCAATCTTGAGAATGCCTAACTGGGATTTACTCTTCCATGTGCATATTGATGCATCAAACTTTGCTATTGGGTGTGTGTTGACTCAACCTGGAGAACACAAGCTAGACTACCCCATTAGCTTTGCCACTCGCCAGTTGAACGATGCTGAGATGAACTACACCACTACGGAGCGAGAAGGGTTGGCAATGATATATGCAGTAAGAAAATTTCGTTATTACCTCCTTGCCACCAAGTTTGTTTTCTATGTGGATCATCAAGCATTGTTGTATCTGGTAAACAAACCATGCTCCACAGGAAGAATCACATGATGGCTATTGATTCTTCTTGAGTTTGATTTCACTGTTGTTGTGAGACCTGGCAAAAAACATGTTATGGCTGATCATTTGTCCCGCATACCTAATGGTGAGGCTCCTAGGGGGGTTGATGATGACTTACCTGACACTCCCCTATTCATGGTGGAGACCATGCCTGAATGGAGTGAGAAGATTGTTAACTTTTTGGTTAATGGCTTTCCACCCAAGGAGCTTCATAAAGATCTAGCTCGAAAGCTAATCAAAGAATGCGAACCCTATTGCCTGATAGCAGGGACTCTTTATAAAAGAGGAAAGGATGACGTTCTTAGGCGTTGTGCCCGAGAGGATGAGTATCTATACATTTTGCAAGAGGCACATATGGGCGTAGCCGGTGGTCACTTCTCAGGAGACTTAACTGCGCAAAAGATCTTACAATCAGGGTATTGGTGGCCCACTATGTTCTAAGATGCATCACTCTTTGTGAAGGGTTGTGATGAATGCCAACGATACAAGAAACCCCAACGGAAAGATCAGATGCCCCTACATCCAATCAAAGTAAACCAACCATTTGAAAAGTGGGGTTTAGACTTTGTAGGTCCAATTAGCCCAGCGGCCCGAAACACACAATCTCGCTATATTATTGTGGCCACTGACTATATGACTAAATGGGCTGAAGCGAAAGCGACACGTAAGGCAGATGCAAGGACAACAGCCAAGTTCCTCTTTGAAAATATAATCACACGATTCGGTTGTCCTTTTGAACTTGTGAGTGACAATGGTACGCATTTTATAAATGAAGTGATTAAGGAGCTCACAACAAATTTCATGATCTCCCATCATAAATCTACTCCTTATTATCCACAAGCGAATGGCCAAGCCGAGAGTACAAACAAGACATTAATCTCTGTTTTGACAAAGACAGTTGAAGCTCATCGCACGGATTGGGATCTAAAGCTTACGACAGCTTTATGGGCCTATCGTACTGCGTACAAAGTGGCTATTAATTGCACACCATTCAAAATGGTATATGGCCAAGAAGCAGTCATGCCGTGGGAATTTATCATTCCTAGTCTTCGTGTTGCTACTCAAAAGGGTTGGGATGGTAATCCCTTAGTAGAGCGTCTATATATCCTTGAGCGGCTAAACGAAGAAAGACAATTGGCTGTATACAATGCCCTTGTGGAGAAGGATAGAAGGAAAAAATGGTTTGATCGCCACCTCAAGGACAAGGACATCAAGGTTGGGGATAAAGTCCTAATGTATGGAGTGCGAAACGAAAAGAAGAAGCTCAAATATGCTGGTAAGGGACCGTATAGAGTATGTGAAATTACCCCGCAAGGTACCATCAGAGTGGAGACTCTCGACGGAGTTGAAACCATTGGATTCCTTAATGGGAGTAAATTCAAAAGATACTTTGACCCCCTAAGCCAAGAGGAGTTATATGCAATCCATCAAAAAAAGGCAGCTAAAGAACAAGCTGAACTTAGGAAAATACAAGCGAGAGTTGAAGCCAAAGAACGTCAACAGCGTGCTAGGCGCCAACGAGAAGCCAACTTGGGGATTACACAAGCATTTTTCGAGGAGGCAGATGAGGATTCACTGGAATCTGACCCACCTCTAAGATACCCAATTGAGTTACAGAGTCCTTACGGAGAGGTGCTGTATAGGGCATTATTGGATACAGGAGTGCAACACAATTTGCTATCATATGGCATGTGGTGTCAACTTGGAAAACCACCTTTATCCAAGAGTGCTATCCAAGTTCAAGGTATCAACAAGAAGAAAACCCCTGTCTCAGGAATTCTGCACACTCCGGTTGCCTATGACAAGGGGACCGTAATTCAAAGTTTTTTGGTTATGCCTGCTGGTACCATGGAAGGGACTGTAAACTTAGGGCGCAAATGGATGATGGCCACCAAGTGCAATATCAATTGGGCAACCAGACGAGTCACAACACAAGAGCCAACACTAGGTCTGACCGCCCGCACCTAAGTCATCCACTCAAATATTAGATAATGAAAAATCACAAAGTCCAGTGGCAAAACCATCTTTGATTGTTTGCCATTCCTCTAACGCTTCAACGCCAAGAGTGGAAACAGGCAAGGTGGTCTCTAAGGTTCCGCTTACTATGCCAAAGAGTATATACAAATGGGTCCCAAAAGCTTCGTTAACAGCTACTTCCCCTGCTCAATCTCGTACAGACAAGAAGCCTCGTAGGAAGAAAACAGCTACCCACCCGAGAAAGGGCAATGTAACATCACGATGGATCCCTAAAAAATTATTAGTAGCCCAAGGGTACTACGAGGGGAATGACTAGATTTGGGTCCCTAAACATAAGCTGAATCCCTCTACATCACCTGTAAAACCTTGTAAACCAATTGTTGCCACCCCAATGACAATTCAAGACCGTGGTAAGGGAAAGGTAACAGAGTGCTCCGCACCACTTCTTCCAGAGTTAGTTTGGATTCCCAAACGATATCGATCATTACCACCTAGCTCAGGAAGGGGGGAGCCACATGAAGCTTCTAGCTCCTCATGCCAGGCACACACTCATATAGAAGTTTCTACATGCTCTACACCTACTCTTGTCAACACCCAACAAAAAACCGATGAGTCTACGTCTCCCCTTGTAATAGTATCGCCGTAAACCATTTCCTCCATTCGTCAATGGGAGCGTACACTACCATCTCTGCAATTGGATGTGGCCACAAGGGTCATAAAAAGCTATCTGCCCACATCACAACCTATGACCCGCTGGACAAATTGGTTCCAAGAGGCTGCAACATCATTGCAAATAATATGATCTACCCAAGGAAAGGGGGAGCATGTACTCACGCTCGACATTCTAATGCTTCCTCCTTAACCTTCTCCCCTGACCATGTAATTGCCAAATTCAAGGGGATGTATATATATAGCTTCATACATTTTTTTTTTTAAAAACAAAGAAAAGAAAAACAAAAAATAGTAAAAAGAGAAAGAGCACAAAAACAAGAGAAATATCCGTATACAATCAAGAACTAGATTGACCTGTCATAAACCTACTGATGCTATATCTGTGTTTGCAGATATGGCAGATGCCCGATCATCATACACTTCATCCACTCCTACCTTTGGTGAGAGGTATCATCTGTACCTTTCTCAGATATTCCACATGTGCTATCCTGTAATTGAAACTGAATGGGATCATATAGATGTACTAGCCAGAGAGGAAAATGTTGAGGAATTAGAATGGCTAATTCACCTATTGACCATGACTGACCCCTACTCCGTAGAGGAAATATCCCCGATAGCCCAATGCTTTCCTTTTCCACAAGATGACTATCCTCGCATGGTTACATTCTTGATGAGTTTATGTGGATGGGAAAATGAAAAGGAAATATCTGACAATGATGAATGGACGGATGAAACTCATGGCACTACTGAGGTTGACTTTATTTATTTGGATGATGCGGATAGAGGCTTAGCCTTAGGGTTAGAGCCAGGACCCTACAACATCCTCTTACCGTATCCTCAGTAGTAGTGTGGTGACTGGTAGGTAGGTTAGTGTTTTCAAGTTTTTTCTAGTTTGGATTCCTTAAACGAGTCTTTAATTTTTCACACTGATGTGCCTCTCGAGGTATAGTGCTTGTTAGTTGATTGTACAGGTTAAAAAAGTTTGAGGTGGGTTCGCTTTCAAGTCCTGAGACTGCCGCAACGTTCATCAAAATATATCTACATCAAATTGCAAGCTGTCTCATCGAATCAAGGAGATCTCCAATTACAAGTGTAATTCTTCCATACCCACTCTCTTTCGTTTTTACTGTTCAATTAATTGCATAAACTATAATGCATGACCACATGGGAATTATCAATGTACTACTTAGTTTTTGAAGCTGCTTGCATGCTAGTGTAAATCATTAATGAGCTTAACTTTATTGGAAATATTCCTAGGCAGCATGACGTCTTTAGTTAACCTTGGAATACGATTGTCTTAGGTCTAGGGTCAAACCATCTTAATGTTTGACACCTGGCCATGTGTGTGTTGACCTCTAGGACATAGCTATTACCCCTTTGTCAAAAGGATGCAAGACAAATTATAGTTCAGGAGCGAAGATCAAAAGAAATAGATTTTTAAAAAAAACCTACAATAAATGGCAATACAAGTCTATGATGTGCTTTAATGTTGGCCTATCACCTTATTGATACTTGGTAGGCGAGGAGTATTCTACTCCAGACCGATGCCTTGGTTGGTAGGGGGTAGCCTTGCCTAAAGTGAGCTAATAGATTCCTGGATAATGCCTTGTGTTAAACATGGTACCAGGATCGATGTTAGTTTTGCCTTAGGAAGGTTGCCATTGTGTGTAAAAATTGTCACGTGCATAAAAAAAATAAAGGCAAAAGGCTCCTGTAACTCTAATGTTTCTTGTGTCCCTAGACTTGTGGTATTAACTTGTTCTTAGAGTAGACACAGTGTGGTCATCTGTTTATTTATTAAGCTTGGTTATTTTCCTTGACTTAGGCCAGTTATAAACCTTGATGAACCTTTGACACCTTGCCAACTGTTGATTTACTTTCCATAATTTTAAACTCCTGTTAATTTGCTACACTAGCTCATTCATGTGACCATTAAACTAAGTTCCCATAGCAACATCCATTGTGGTCTAACATGCTTGAATTTATACACTTTATATCTTTTGAATTCCAGTATACTTTCACTCTACTTCCCTGTTTTGCAGACGGTCCACCACAACAACCCTATCAAGCTTACCATACCATAGCTTCCGAGGACGGAATCTACATCAAGAAGGGGGGCATGTTAACCTATGACGGACATTGAGACGTACTATGTTTTACGTCATTAATTTAAATATTCTGAGTCATGGGCCGGGCTTGTCGGCACCATATGTTAAGGATGAAGGGATTGGGTGATCGCCGATGAGAGGCGCACCTTGAATATCAGTAGGATAAGGGTTAGGGTCGGCCGGCCATGTATGGACGCCCAAGCGTGAACGGCCAAGTCACCTATAAGAGTCAAATGTAACCCTAAAATCCTCATTCTCATGTGTTGTGAATACAAGAGTGCTCTTGCCTTATCTCTTTGGTTTCCTTCTCCTACGTGTGTGTGAGAGAGAGAGAGAGAGTGAGAGAGCGATCGAGCACTATGTAGCGGCACGGCGGCGGAGAGGCGGTAGAGCGGCGATGGCGGCTCCTTCTTCACTGCTGCGACACGGGAATCCTTCAAGGCGG
The DNA here is from genome assembly GCF_041138505.1 of Cibotium barometz. Lineage (NCBI taxonomy): Eukaryota > Viridiplantae > Streptophyta > Polypodiopsida > Cyatheales > Cibotiaceae > Cibotium > Cibotium barometz. Next base: position 50,708,718 of record NC_141055.1, read on the forward strand.
TGGTTGAGCAGTGAGTGACACACCCTTTGCATTCTGTTTGAGCTTCCTTCCCTGGTTGTATGCTTGCAGCCATTCATGGCTCGCATACGGTGTCCGGCAAGTCCCCAGCTACGACCTGCGCGGCAAAAGCGCACACTTGTTCATATTAAGAGACTAAGGTTATGTAGAAGGGGAAGAGGAAGGTGTGAGTGTGAATGGACTTAAGGTCCACTAGCTCATCTATTTAAAGATGAGGCCATGCGGCATTCTGTCTGTAGCAGCCCGGCGCAGTCTGTTGCTGCAGCGCTGGTCGTATAGCAATTGCAAGTGTGTGAGCCACCATAAGGGATGGTGTTTTGAGGGCTTTGGTAGCCCACCCACTAAGGACTCCACAGCTCTAATATGAGCTTGTTTTATCCACCGACGCGCCGGCTACAAAGAAAAAACCAGGCACCTCTTTCTTCTTTTCCTTCAAGCTTCCATTAAAGCTTCAAGGTTGGATTTGTTCTTGCTCATATCATCACTTCCCTTGCTCTAATCAATCAAGTGGTGTGGTGAATGTTTGTTGCTGAGTTTTCTCTTGATTTTGAAGAGTTTCCATTCACATAAGGTATCCATAAGCCTCATGCTCAACAAGCTTCATCATCAAAATATCAACTTTCAAGCTTTCAAAGCTTTCAAAGTGTGCTTTTAAGCACTAATTGTGTTGTTTAACACTAATTAAGCTATTAATCCAAAAAAGGGAGGTTATTAAAGTGTTCTTAAACACTAATAGTGTTATTAAACACTAATGGTGAACTAATCACCAAAATAAGTGTCATTTGATATACTAAAAATGTGCTTTTTAGCACTAATTGTGTTTTCTACACAGAAATGGTGATCTTAACACAAACGAAAGTGTTGCTTAACACTAAGGTGGTCTTAACCATCAAAGGAGGAGGTCTTTTACACTAAGGAGGCTCTTCTTCATCAAGATTGGAGGCCGGGCACACACCATAAGTGCCACATTACAAGTCTTCATCGTCAACCCGTTTCTTCCAAGGAGAAATGGTGCAACCATGAATCATTGTTGTGAGATCCCCCTGTTCCCACCGAGCAACGGATTCGGGTACTAGCAGCGGAAGTAGCACTTCTCGCACGGGACAGGGGTCCCACATTCGGGGCCTCGCCCACGGATATCCGGATAAGAGACTAATCCGTCGGTTTTTCCAAAACCGAACCCGGAAAAAACTCCCCTTACCCGGAAAGCACGGGCGATTCCACCAGATAACTTTTTACTCTAACGTAGTCAAGATCGTTACGGATCAACTGCTCTGACTGCACCTTTAACGGTACTTGGTCAAATCAAGGAAGAACTTGCACTTGAATCATTGGGATCAACGCTTTTTTCCCCATCAAGAGGCACAGCCGTTGATTCCTATCCATAGAACAATTTCTATCCGGGATTTACTTCATCTATCGTAATAATAGAAATTAAATCTCGATTTACGGATCCATCAGTCCAGCCTAACCCCATCCGATCCCATGGGTTAGCCAACCGCCCAACCACTGTAGTGATGGGATCCAATTTGGAATTTGGTTAGGTTTTGTCCCGGGTACCAAGGAAAAGAGTTCCAAGGCCCCCTAGCCGGAAGTTCATGCAAACATAAAATTAGGCACACCACTTACACACCCAATATGAAATTGCCTTTTTCTTAGCATCAGCTAACTTTAAAACAATCCTTTAATGAAACCATAGTACCACTGATCACAGTCTTCCAAATTATCCGATTGATTCTCAAATTTTCCATCATTCCTTCATCAGAGTATCTATGGCATCATTGGCAACTAGAACGCTCACCACCTGACCACTCAGGGGCCGTTTCTATAGTTCCTAGCCCATAATACTCGGCAATATAATCACTTATCAAGATGGACTCTCGTTGAAGATCAGCAAGATCAACCAACAGATCCATATAAAAGAGCCATGGACTCATCCGTTGAGGACCAGCAAGGTCAGTCAACCAGATCCATGCCCGGTTTCACAAAATAACTCTTACTCCTTGTTCCAATATCTTCCTCGACGCACGCGTGGGTATCCTAGGCGACCCAGAGCCCGAGCACCGTATGGTCAGCACCCTCTAGGATCCTTCGCAGGTGACCTAGCGCTTCACTCATAGGCCGCTTCCTTGGTCCCTCATCCACCGTACCGGAAGCTCACCATTTTAATCGAACCGAGGCTGGTCAAGACCTCGGTCGACCTTGCTACGCGAGACGTCCTCCATTGACTCTCCGTTAGCAGTTGCAACTTTATCAGTTAGGTCTCCACGACCTTAATCACAAGACGGTCAAAATGCTTCCCCAGCATTCTTGACATAAAACAGCCATTTACAAACAGCATTTACAAACAGTTTACAAATACAGTTTCTATATTAACTCTCATTTTTCCACATTATCCCTCATTAATCCACATTACTTATTCCACATTCCATGTATATGTGTACTCATCCAATCACCTCCTTTTCCATCTCTTCACTTCAGATTCCTTCACATCACATATCATATATTCACATCCATATCCACATCCATACATCCACATCCACATCCACATTCACATCCATACATCCACATCTACATGCTTATCTCCATTTTCACATCCTCATTTATACATCCACATCCCATATCCACATTCATACATACACATCCATATCCACATCCACATCCACATCCACATCCACATTCACATCCATGTATCCACATCTACATGCTTACCTCCATTTTCACATCCTCATTTATACATCCACATTCATACATACACATCCATACATCCACATCTACATCCACATACATACATACATCCACATCCACATTCCACATTCACATCTATACATCCACATCTACATTCACATTCACATACATCCACATCCACATTCACATCTATACATCCACATCTACATTCACATTCACATACATCCACATCCACATTCCCATACATCCACATCTATACATCCACATTCCACATTCACATCTACATTCACATTCACATACATCCACATCTATATTCACATTCACATACATCCACATCCCCATTCCCATTCACATCTATATATCCACATCTACATCCACATTTACATCTATGCATATACATCTTCATGCATATATCCATTTTCATGTTCATACATCCACACTCCCATCTCCATATCTACACATCCACATACATACATCCATTTTCACATTCCCATTTATATAACCCCATATACCTTCACATCTAATCTTTTACATCACATCCATTCTCGCCCTATCACAACCCATATACATCTTATCCTATCACATACACTTCTTACCTCATCCCCCCATACACATCTTAATTCATCTTATCACATCCTAACTTATTTCATAAGCATCTTATCACCTCTTATCACACCTCTTATCACATCCTATCACTTTCCATACGCATCTTATCAATTCTTATCATATCTCATATACCTCTTATCACATCTTATCACATTTCATATCTTTTTTTTAAAAAAAAAAGAGAATTCTTTTATTTGATATAAGATTTCTCTACACATTTATTTATACATAAATTCCATTTAAGGAGACTAACACTTTCGAAATTAAAATCAATCTTTTATGCATCTTCTTATGCATGATTTCAATTTGGTAGGGAATTATACTTTTAGAATAAAAGAATTTCTCTTATGCATCTAAGTTAAGCATAAAATCCATTTATGAGGAAAATCATACTTTTAGTATAAAAAGAATATCTTTTATGCATACCTATATGCATGAAATCCAATATGATAAAAGTAACACTTTTGATATAAAAATTTTTCCTTTATGCATACTTCTATGCATGAAAATTAAAAATGATAAAAGTAACACTTTTGATATAAAAATTTTCCTTTATGCATACTTCTATGCATGAAAATTAAAAATGATAAAAGTAACACTTTTGATATAAAAATTTTCTTTTATGCATACTTTTATGTATGAAATAAAAATGATAAAAGTAACACTTTTGATATAAAAATTTATCCATTATGCATACTTCTATGCATGAAAATAAAAATGGTAAAAATAACACTTTTGATACCACATGTGTGAAATAGGCACCTCCTTGAAGTCCCCCCTTCTCCTTACCAAGGTGTCAAAAATGTATCATCATACCCAAAATATCTCATTTTTTTAGTAATATCTCATAGTTTTTTACTAATAAACCTTGTACTCAGTCAACTCTTCATCTTATGTGGGCATTTACTCATTTTTGGATATTTTCTTTTATTCATTGGATTTATCTCCTCTCCACACTTGGATTAATCCAATTGGTCCATAGGAACCTTAATTCGACCATAATCCAAAAATTTCTGAAAATCTAGACCCTTAGGCTAAGGTCCTTTATACACATTTTCAATTAATTCCAATTGCACATTGGAAAGTTCTTTTCTTCAAGGGAAATCATTTTAGACACTAGGAGGATTTTTATATCCAAAAATATCTCAATTCTAGACTACCTCCCTTTAGATATTTTCTCTCTCCAAGCCAAAACAGGATAAAATAGGATCTTTCTTCTATTTCAAAGAGGGGAATAATTACAAGATCAGAAGGGGAGGTTCTTACACCTGTACACCTCAAAAGCTGGAGGGAGGAATCTTAGAGAGAGAGAGAGAGAGAGAGAAACAAGGGGTGCTAGTAGAGAGAGAGAGGTACTACAGAGAGTTAGAGAGAGAGAGAGTGAGTGTTAGATAGAGAGAGTTAGAGGGTTAGAAAGCTAGAGAGAGAGAGAGAGGGTTAGAGAGAGAGAGAGAGAAATAAGGGGTGCTAGTAGAGAGAGAGAGAGAGGTACAGAGAGTTAGAGAGAGTGAATGAGTGTTAGATAGAGAGAGTTAGAGGGTTAGAAAGTTAGAGAGAGAGAGAGAGAGAGAGAGAGCGTTAGAGAGAGAGGGGGGGGAGGGTTTGAGAGTTAGAGATAGAGAGAGGGGTTAGAAAGAGAGTTAGAGAGTGTTAGAGAGATAAATAGATAGAGACTAAGAGAGAGGGGATTAGAGAGAGTACGTGTGTGAGAGAGAGTGATAGCTAGAGAGAGTGATAGCTAGAGAGAGTTAGAGAAATAAAGAAGAGAGTTAGAGAAAGTGTGTATGTTAGAGAGAGAATTAGATAGTGAGTGCATTAGAGAGAGAGTTACCTAGTTTGAGAGAGAGAGAGAGAGAGAGAGAGAGAGAGAGAGAGAGAGAGAGAGAGAGAGAGAGGTAAAGAGAGATAAAGTTTTAGAGAGAGAGAGAGTTGTGCCAATTTGAGAGAAATAGAGAGAGTAAGAGAGATTGAGAGAGAGAGAGAGAGTTGGAGAGAGTTAGAAATAGAGAAAATTACAGAGAGAGTTGGGGAGAGAGTTGCCCAGTTTGAAAGATAGAGAGAGAGAGAGAAAGGTAAAGAGAGATAAAGTTTTAGAGAGAGAGAGAGAGTTGTGCCAATTTGAGAGAAATAGAGAGAGTAAGAGAGATTGAGAGAGAGAGAGAGAGAGAGAGAGAGAGAGAGAGAGAGAGAGAGAGAGAGAGAGAGAGTTGTGCCAATTTGAGAGAAATAGAGAGAGTAAGAGAGATTGAGAGAGAGAGAGAGAGAGAGAGAGAGAGAGAGATAGAGATTGAGAGAGAGAGAGAGAGAGAGTTGGAGAGAGTTTTTGAAAGGTAAAGAGTTGGAGAGAGTTAGAAATAGAGAAAATTACAGAGAGAGTTGGGGAGAGAGTTTGCCGATTGAAGAGAGTTAGAGAGAGAGAGAGTTAGAGAGGGTTAGAGAAAGGTAAAGAGAGTGAGTTAGAGAGAGAGAGAGAGAGAGAGAGAGAGAGAGTTAGATAAAGGTAAAGAGAGTAAGTTATATAGAGTCAGAGAGAGAGAGAGAGAGAGAGAGAGAGAGAGAGAGAGAGAGAGAGTTAGATAAAGGTAAAGAGAGTAAGTTATAGAGAGTCAGAGAGAGAGAGAGAGAGAGAGAGAGAGAGAGAGAGAGAGAGAGAGAGAGAGTTGGCCAATTTAAGAGAAATAGAGAGATTTAGAAAGAGATAGTTAGAGAGAGAGATTTCAAAAGAAAGTGAGTGAGAGTTAGGTACAGAGAGAGAGTTAGAGAAAGAGTGAGTGAGAGTGAGGTAGAGAGAGTTAAAGAGAGAGAGAGAGAGAGAGAGAGAGAGAGAGAGAGAGAGAGAGTAAGAAAGATTGGGATAGTTAAAAGAGAGATTGAGATCGTTAAAGAAAGAGTTAGAGTAAGAGAGGGAGAGAGCTAGAGAAAGATAAAGAGAGTGATTTAGAGAGAAAGTGTGTTAGAGAGAGAGTGTTAGAGAGAGAGATTTGGAAAGCGAGAGTGTGAGTGTTAAAGAGAGAGAGAGAGAGAGAGAGAGAGAGAGAGAGAGAGAGAGAATTAGAGAGATAGTGTGTGTTTGTTGTGGGAGGTTGACATGAACCCATAAAAATGATTACAATGAATAAAATATTGAAAAATAAATAGAACAAACAATATACTTAATACTCAATGTTGGGTCCAATCTGCCCCCACACAAGGGTGAGCCACATTTCCTCTTGGTGTACTTAAATATATTTCATGAGTAGCCTTTGGGGCTCAAAAATAGTATACTTTTACAAAACGTCGACTTCCTCAAGAATAGTATTCTTCAAAAGTGGCTTGCTTCAAAAATAGCTTTCGTGATCATGTAATCTAGGCTTACGAGCCTTGAACCTTATAAAAGTGCACATGTCTTAAAAATGAAAATATGCACTAGGGAGCTTTCATATGTCCCAATTAATATACATAAATTGCTAATAAATATGAATAGCACCCAAATAAATTAATAGTGCTTGTCTTCATAAAATCAAATATTATTTGTAGATATTCAAAATTTGTCATCTCAAAGTATATTTCATGATCGTTGCCTCCATTATCCAATCCAGTGATATGCACTTGCATCAACTAGCCAATCAATTAATAAATTGATTGATTAAAATAAACATCCATATAAAATTTCATATCAACAAGATGATGCAACCAATACTTTCCACTCATGTATTGAGCCACCCATGTATGTATAAAGTAAGCTACGATCGCTTGAGTTTAGAAAGGCATTCCAATCTAAACCCGTTGATGTGTTGGGGGAGTCTGCCTCTATAGCTCGTTCCCCAATACACTACTGTAGAGAGGACACTATATGCTAGCACCACAACAGCAGCAAAACACATATCTTAGACACCCTATGTCCCAAAACATGTGATGGTCTAGGTGATGGCCTCTATATATCACTACCAGCAGCAGCAACACAAGAAGAATATATACTGGAATTAGATGTGGGGAACACCACAATCACAACTCCAAGACACTTTAAAACTTAGTTGATATCCTTTGACCCAACCAACTCCTCCAATTATCCTCCCAAGTTAGACCTGACCTCCCACAACTCTGATCTTCTTCATCTGACCTCCTCTACCAACCAGCTGACCAGAAAAGCTCTCAACTAACACCCAGCTGACCAGAAAAGCTCTCAACTAACACCCAACTGATCAATTGCTGATTGTAGCATGAATCAGATACTTGTTTGCTAACCCAATTAGATACATGTCCTCTAAGTTTCTAAAATGTCCTCCAACGTAGAAACCTTCAAATGCCTTCCCTCAAAACCTCTTTGAACCTGTCAAGCACTCCCCTGCTGACTCAAATCAGACCTAACTAATTCAGCTGACTCAAATCTAAATCAAATCTCTCCACTCCAATGTCCTCTGACATTTCCACATCCTCAAATACCTTAGATTGCACAAAGATTCAACACAACAAACTCAAAACTGATAGTAGAAAACTGTCTCTACTGACTTTGGAACACTTTCAGCCGATTGACTACCTACTTATAGTCCTTTGACCATCAGACCAAATTCAGAACCACTTCCCTTCAACCCAAAAGGATCATATCTACCCTTCTACACCTCTAGCTGATTAACCCAGATAAACATCTAACTCTGTTAGACACTGCTGTGAGTGACTGAAAATTAAAGCAATATGACTTCGTTCTGATTCTGTACTAACAAAGATTTTTACTGACAATTGATTCCTCTCAACAAATTCCATCAAAACAACATAAATATAACACTAAAGCATAAAAACTCATCAATCCAACTTATAAGATTTAAACTCACACTCAGGCCTTTTACATGTAGATGAAATTGAGCCAATCTTAACAACCCTGAGACATGGGGTTCAAACAAAAGAGAAGAAGCACTAAAAACCTGAGGGATCCTCCACAAGTAATCCCAGCAACTCTTCAGACCTATGTCTTCATCTTCACAAGTACAAACATCAATGGAATCTACAACCACTTTCTGCAGTTCTCTATCTTTAATCTCACATAAAGGAATAATTGAGCAAAGCATTGGATTGATTCAACGTTCTAATAGAGATGCACTCCTAGAGATCCTAGGGCACCTCAACCTCCTAAAAGATCCTCTGCTTCCTTTTGAACCCTCTAAGCCTCCTCACACTGAGTCTCGCGTCTTCTTCCAAATGATCATTATCACCTCAACAACCTTCGATCCACAAAAACAAAACACACAAAGCACTCTTCTAGCAAGATTTTTACAGAGCTTTCTCCAAATCGTGGCCCTTCACCCCTCTCTCTCTTGTGGTTGTCCCTATCCCATGTTTGCAAAAGCTCCTCCTTTTCTTAAAAAAATACGATCATCAACTCAGCTCCTAACCTCTCCTTTCTTAACTAAAACTGGCAACAACTATGTCTATTTTTAGGTGGCCATGCAAAATCCTCTTATTTCTATGGTTCTAATCATGCCCAATGGACTTATTTAAAAAGATGCAGGGGAGAAGAGAGCTTGAGCTCTTGCAAGCATGCACACACACACACTCACACAAACCCTAGAGAATACACAAGGTGAGAGGCTGAAAATTCTTCTTCTTCTTCACACAACAAAAGAGTTCTACTACAAAGAAGATAAAGTGACTAACACATATAATAGAGTATATACAAGCGGTCCATAATGTGAACATGCTAAGTGGAGTGGGTAGATGTGGACTAGTCGGTGGTGTAGAATCTCTGGTGAAGATATGTCAGTGCCAACTACCAAACCCGCCAGTGATATAAATGTCGAACGGTCATGCAGGCGCCTCGTGAGTGTCAGCTCATGTTGAGCTTGATATCTCAACACTCCCGCCAGTGATATAAATGTCGAACGGTCATGTAGGTGCCTCGTGAGTGTCAACTCATGTTGAGCTTGATATCTCAACACTCCCCCTCAAGCTCAACTCCAGCTCATGAACTCCAAGCATATCTCGAAATCTGTGAAGCTTCTCAGGTCCCAAGGCCTTCATGAAGATGTCAGTGACTTGATCTTGTGTGCTGACGTGGGAGGCCGAGTCGATGTCACCTGCAAAGATTCTCTCCACCATGATGAAGTGGTAATGTACCTCAATGTGTTTTGTCCGCGCATGAAAAACAGGGTTCCTGGCCAACTGTATACTGTAAGATTGTCACAATATATGACAACCTTTCTCTCCACATGCAACCCCAAATCAACAAAAGTAGCTTGTGTAACCAAGCTACCTCACATGCTGCCATCGCAACTCCTTTGTACTCTGCCTCTATACTCGACGAGGCAACTATGGGTTGCTTCTTGTTGCTCCATGTCATAGCAGCACTCCCTAATGAAAACATAAATCCACTGGTAGATCTCCTGTTTGAGATGCTACCTACCTAATCTACATCTGTGTACCCATATAGCTCCAATGGTACACCTAATGTATAAAATAATGCATAATCAATAGTGGCCCTCAAATACCGAAGCGTGTGTCGTCGCACACTATCTAGATGTGGTTTGCATGGAACCTGCATAAACTGGCTCTCTAAGACAATAGTGTAACTCAAATCTGGCCTGCTGATCGCAAAACTCCCCACAATCTTCCTATACATAGTGGGATCCTCCAACACATAACCTGCATCCGTACACTAAGCTTACCATTTTTATCTAATGGCATTGAGATTGACTTATAATCAGCCATCCCATACTTGGACAACATTTCCAATACATACTGTCTCTATGACAGCCAAATACCCTCAGGTGTGCGAATGACCTCAATTACCAAAAAGTAGCATAGATCTCTTAAATCCTTCATCTCAAACTTCCTTTTAAGAAGACTTTTCACATGCTCAATCTCATCCAAGTTGTCACCCCCAACAATAAGATCATCTACATATATGGTGATGATAACAATACCCTTATCACTCTTGCGCACATACAAAGAGTGATTTGCATTTGCCATATGAAAACTATTAGTGACAAGATACTCAGCAACCTTGTCATGCCATGCTTATAGAGCTTGCTTCAGCCCATACAAGGCCTTACGACGCTTACATACATACTCTGGGTGACCTCTTGTATCCTCAAAACCTGGTCCATATACACCTCTTCTTACAAGTCACCATGCAAGAACACATTTTTTACATCCATCTGATTTAAAAACCAGCCTTTAGCTACAACCACCACGACGATCACAGCTCTCACATTTTTTTACATCCATCTGATTTAAAAACCAGCCTTTAGCTACAACCACCATGATGATCACAGCTCTCACAATTGCCATCTTTGCAACCAGGGCAATTGTCTCCTCATAATCAATCCCATGTGTCTGCGCATATCCTTTGGCTACCAATCTAGCCTTGTATCTGCTTATGCTGCCATCACTGTTATGTTTCACCTTATACACCCACTTACAACCAATAGCTTTCTTGCCTTCAGGGCAATGGCACCAAATCCTAAGTCTCATTTCCATACAATGCATCCATATCCTCATCCTTAGCTTTCTCCCAACACACATTTCCAATAGCCTCATCAAAACATGTGGGTTCTACAACCTGCACAACTTTTTCCATATAAGCATAGTGATGTGCCACATAACCATCATAAGTCAACCTTTGAATAGGGTTGTTGACTCTTCCAAATCTTCATAACTTTGCATTCATGGCTTCCATAGCCTTCTTCACACCAAGTGTCCTCATTGTTGGAATCCCAAGCTCCTCATCATCAAGGTTCATCTCCGAGCCACTAGAGTCTCCATCAACACTTAGAGAATGCCCTGCAGAAATATCAGGCATATCAAGGGGCTCAACTACTTTCTCTTTGCCTTTATTATGTGATGTACCAACTACATTTTCAGGATTGGTATTATGATGCAGCATGCCACTCCATGATCTATCAACAGAACCGCTAGATGAGGACTCTCTTGGTCCACTCAATGACTATGATTGCTGACTTGCATTCTGTGCAACCACATTTCCACTTACATCAGTCCCAACAACATCTTTTTCAGCAGCATACCAACTACTCATCTCATCAAATACAACATCCCTGCTTACCCTCAATTCATGTGTAGTAGGATTATAACATCTATATGCCTTTTGCTCAAGGGAATACCCAATAAACATACATTTTTTTACTTTTGGATCCAGGTTAGTACGCAACTCATCTGGCACATGCACATATGCAATACATCCAAAAACTTTCAAGTGAGACGAATTAGGTTTCTTGCCAATAAACTTCTCCTCTGGCGTTACATCATGTATGGCTATAGTAGGAGTCTTGTTCATGATATAAATTGTTGTAGACACAGCCTTAGCCCAATAGCTATGTGGCATATTCTTCTCTGCCATCAATGCTCGTGCTATCTCTGCAATGTGTCTGTTTTTCTTCTCATCAGCAACTCCATTTTGCTGCGGAGTGTATCTACATGTAAATTATCTCTGAATGCCATTGTTTTACAAGAATTTAGAGAAGTCATTGGAGATGTGTTCTTCCCCTCCATCTCACCTTAGGCACTTGACATGCTTTCCTGTCTGTTTTTCAATCACTCTAAAATTTTGAAAATGAGTGAACACTTCACTCTTCTCCTTCATGAAATACACCCACACTTTTCTCATGTGGTCATTAATGAATGTTATGTAGTACCAGCCACCCATAGACACAGTCTTCGCAAGACCCCATACATCTGAATGTACAACATCTAGCACATTTCTGCTCACATTTTTGTCATGTGAAAATACATGTTTTGTTTGCTTTCCAAATTAACATGCTTCACAAACTTTCTACATACCTTCAACTTTAAACTTAGGAAACCTTGTCACAATTTCTTTAGTCTACATAGACTTCATTCTTTGCACATTTACATGCCCAATTCTCTTATGCCAAATGTGTGTATCTGTAAAAATTCATGAACCATTTGCAAACATTGTAACACTCACTTCAGGCATATTTACATTCAATGTAAACATTCTACCCACTCTGTTGCCTTTTACAACAACCAACCTGCACTTATCTTTAAAGTCTACATAGCAACCATCAGGGTTAAACTGGACCTACAAACCCTACTCAATCATTTGGCCAATAGAAACTAAATTCTTTGTAATGTTCAAAACATGAAGTACATCTGCAAGGTACTTCACCTTACCATCGTGCATGGACAATGGCACATCCCCAACATGGGCAATCGGATGAGCTGTGTCATCCCTTGTTTCAACAAAACCTAGTCTTTCAAGACTCTTCATTTCCTTGAACCACTCACTATGACTTGTCATGTGGTTTGAAGCACCTGAATCAACATACCATACATCATCCTTACATGCTGCTACATCATTTCCAGACATAGCATTAACCACATGTTGCATAACAAAAAACCTCTCATTATCCTCATTATTTCTACTAGAGGATGCATAGTTGTTTTGTTGCACTTTTTCATTTCTCGTGTCAGTCTGCTTCTTATAGCAATCTGCCTGCACATGTCCAGGCTTACCATAGTAAAAACACCCTCATGTATCATTATGATGTCTTTTCCAATTACCACGACCTCGTAGACTCCCCCTGCCTCTAAACTGGTCTCTTCCACCTGTGTGTTGTTGTGAATCGTGGGACTGTTGCTGCTACTCACCATAGTTTTGATTCCCTGTTTGGCCACCACCTTGGCCACTCTTCCATGACCTCTACCTCTTCCTCTACTTGAACTTGTGTGTAGAAGGCTTGTTGCTCTGAACTATTTTTGTTTTGTGAAGACTATTGATCTTCACTCAAATTCTTCTCTTCAATGATCATCATTGATACCAAATCTTTGAAGTTGGGAATGTTCTCCTGAGTTTGAATAGATGTCTTGAACGCCTTGTATTGTGGCCTGAGACCACATAGACACACTTCCACCTTATCATCATTATCATCAATAGAAATACCAATTGATACAAGGGATTACACAATGCCCTTGATCTTCAAAGCGTAATCATTCATAGAGATATATTTTTCTTCTCCCCACACTATGAAGCTCATTCTTCAACTGAATCTTTCATGCCTAGGTGTTAGTTTCATACAACTTCACCAAGGTGTCCCATGCCTCCTTATACGTGACTGTAACTCCACTGGCAGAAAACCAGATTTGTCTCATCTGAAAGTCTTTGGATGCATTGCATATGTGCATGTGCCAGATGAGCTGAGAACTAAGTTGGATCCAAAAGCTGAAAAATGTGTGTTTATTGGATACTCCCTTGAGCAAAAGGGATATAGGTGTTATAACCCTGCTATACGTGAGTTGAGGGTAAGCAGGGATGTTGTCTTTGATGAGTTGAGGAGCTGGTATGCTGCTGAAAAAGGAGCTGTTGGGGCTGATGTGAGTGGAAGTGTGGTTGCACAGAATGTAGGTCAGCAATCACAGTCTTTGAGTGGACCAAGAGAGTCCTCATCTAGTGGGTCTATTGATAGACCATGGAGTGGTAGGCTGCATCATAATACCAGTCCTGCAAATGTGATTAGTACATCACGTAAAGGAAAAGAGAAAGTGGTTGAGCCCCTTGGTATGCCTGACATTTCTGCAGGGCATTCTCATGTTGATGGAGAGTCTAGTGGCTCAGATATGAGCCTTGATGAGGAGCTTGGGATCCCAGCTATGAGAACACCTGGTGTAAAGAAGGCTATGGAAGCCATGAATGAAAAGTTGCAAAGATCAGGGAGAGTGAAGAACCCTGTGCAGAGATTTACATATGATGGTTATGTGGCACATCACTATGCATATATGGCAAAGGTTATGCAGGTTGTAGAGCCCACATGCATTGATGAGGCTATTGGAAATGTGTGTTGGGAGAAAGCTATGGATGAGGAGATGGATGCACTATATGGAAATGAAACCTGGGATTTAGTGCAATTGCTTGAAGGCAAGAAAGCCATTGGATGCAAGTGGGTGTACAAAGTTAAACATAACAGTGATGGAAGCATAAACAGGTACAAGGCTAGATTGGTAGCCAAAGGATATGCGCAGACATATGGGATTGATTATGAGGAAACTTTCAGCCCAGTTGCCAAGATGGCAACGGTGAGAGTTGTGATAGCAGTGGCTGCGTCAAAGCAATGGTCTTTACATCAGATGGATGTAAAGAATGCATTCTTGCATGGGGATTTGCAAGAAGAGGTGTATATGTTGCAGCCACCTGGGTATGAGGATGTGGGTCACCCCGAGCATGTTTGCAGGTTGAAGAAAGCCTTGTATGGCTTAAAGCAAGCACCAAGAGCATGGTCTGACAAGATTTCTGAATATCTTGTCACTATTGGCTTTCATGTAGCCAATGCAGATTTCTCGCTGTATGTGAGACATGGTGATAGAGGAGTTGTGCCTGTTGTCATCTATGTAGATGACTTGATCATTACGGGGGACCATGATGCAGAGATCTTTGATGTAAAGATCTTGCTTAGACAAAAGTTTGAGATGAAGGATCTGGGGGAGCTCAGATATTTCTTGGGCATTGAGGTGATTAGGTCACCACATGGTATTGGATTACTGCAGAGACAGTATGGCTTGGACATGTTGTCCAAGTATGGTATGACAAGCTGTAAGCCTATTTCTGTGCCATTGGATCAGAATGGCAAGTTGAGTGCAGATTTAGGAGAGATCTTGGAGGATCCTACTATGTACAGGCGCATAGTAGGAAGTTTGATCTACATGACGATCACCAGACCAGATTTGAGCTATGCTCTTGGGTTGGTGAGTCAGTTTATGCAGGTTCCACGGAAATCGCATTTGGATGCAGTGACATGCATACTGAGGTATGTGAAGTCTACTTTGCATTGTGGACTATTCTGTGAGATTGGGACAGAGATATGTGTACATGGGTACACAGATGCTGATTGGGCTGGTAGTATCTCAGATAGAAGATCTACTAGTGGATTCATGTTTTCTTTGGGGAGTGTTGCTGTGTGACGGAGTAGCAAGAAGCAGCCTATGGCTGCTCTATAGAGTATAGAGGCCGAGTACAGAGGCTGAGTACAGAGGAGCTGCTATGGCAGCATGTGAGGTAGCTTGGTTGAGAAAGCTACTTGCAGATTTGGGTCTATCAGTGGATAGACAAGTTGTCATTTTCTGTGACAACATTAGCAGTATATAGTTGGCCAGGAACCTAGTCTTTCATGCTCATACGAAGCACATAGAGGTCCACTACCACTTCGTCAGAGAGAAGGTCTTGGCAGGAGATCTTGACCTTGTTTATGTCAGCGCACAGAGGATCAGGTAGCTGACATCTTCACCAAAGCATTGGGTATAGAGAAGCTCCGCAGATTCAGGGCTTCGCTTGGTGTACATGAGATGGAGTTGAGCTCGAGGGGGAGTGTTGAGATATCAAGCTCATCTAGTGAGGCGGTGGACACTGATGACCCGCCTGGGGGATAGGCCCCACACTTACACCACTGGCATGGTTGGTGAGATCTTGGGTGATATGCGGCTCATGGGATGACAGGCTGTGTGACAGTCTGGCATAGTTATAGTGCCAGCTCATTTAGTCGGGTTCACACTATAGAGAACCCGTGTATGTATTTGGTTGAGTACCTTTCATATTGTGTGTACTCTTATTCTTGTATATGGTGTGTTGAGTGTTGAGTGAAGAAGAAGAAGATTTTCAGCCTCTCACCTTGTGTGTTCTCTATTAGGGTTTTGTGAGTGTGTGTGTGTGCTTGCAAGAGCTCAAGCTCTCTTCCCCCTTGCATCTTTTCAAGGGTATGTGTAAGAATATGTTGAAGGATTTCTATTGATATTCTCGCCAACAAAAAACAGTTTGCTTTTGAAGAAGGAAGGTTAAAGGTAATGCAATCAAAGAAAAATTATGAATACATTTTCTGTAATAATTGCACAACCCTAGAAAGAATAATCTTTAGTCACATTCTTTGGAGTAGGTCATCTTAATAGTGTGGAACTTTTTGGGGTCTACTCTAATTCCTTCAATATGACCTAAATATTCAATTTCTTTTTGAAAAAAATAACTTTTCTCTGGATTAGCATATAAATTATTTTCTTTCAAAAGGTTGACAAAGGTAAGATGTTTATGCTCTTCTTTATTTTGACTAAAAAACAAGAATGTTGTCAAAGAAAACAATGACAAAGTGTTGATATTTCAATAAAATATGATTCATCATTCAACTAAATATTGCAGGTGCATTAGTAAGACCAAAATTCATAACAAGAAATTCACAATCTCCGGATAGAGTACAAAAAGAAATCTTGTATATGTCAGATGTGTGCATTCAAACTTGGTGATATCTAGAATTTAAATCTATCTTACTAAATACAGATGCACCACATAGTTTATCTAATAAATGATCAACATGAGGAATGGGATATCAATTTTTAACACTGATCTTATTTAAAGCTCTATATTCAATGCACATAAAATAGGTCTAGTTCTTTTTTTGTATTAAAAGTACTAGAGCACCGAAAGGAGAATTGCTCGGCCTTATGAGTCCTTGATTCAAAAGTTCTTCTATTTGTTGCTAAATCTCTTTTTTTTAAATTTGATTTTGTCTATAGGGAGATTTATGTGGTGGTTGACTACTAGGTATGATCTCGATTGTGTGGTATTTTGGACAAGATGTAGGTAGACCTGGGGGTAGATCATCACGAGTCTTTGAATTGATCTAAAAAGAGTTGTTGACTAGTCGATAAAGTGTGGTTAGTTGCTTCTATTTCATTAAATTACATATATCATATAGGCCTTGTCTAGTTTACATAAAGCACGTTTAGCTTGTGTGTGTGATAGTAGTGGAGAAAGTTCATTTGTGGCATCACTTTGAAGAGTTAAAGTTTCATTTTAGCATGTGTGTGTCATAATCAATTTGAGGGGGTTGAATTGATGATGGAAAGGCATACCTAAAATTATATCACTAGTGTATAATTGTGAAATTAAGAAATCCCTTTTCTCATTATATAAGGACCAATGACAATTTCTAGTTGCCTAATTTCCTTTGTACCATTGTAACGTATACCTTGGAATGCAGATTTAACCTTATAAAGTGATGGATGTGCTTCTAGTTGCAACTTTTTAACAACTTATTCTAAAATAAAATCATGCATACTACCATCATCATGCAATACTGTAATATCATGACCATGGATTTTACCCTTCATCTTAAGCAAATAATAGAATGAAATAGAGTTACCTGGCATATCGCTTTTTTCGGGATTACCATCATCATGTAGTATGTCTTCGGACTAATCTGAAGCGTAATCATCATTACCATTGACACATCTTCAATGTTGTGTAGTTGAGCAGTTGTTGGTCTAAGATTCTTCGAACATCGAGTAGCAAAGTGGCATGGTTGGTTGTAACAGGTAGGGTGAGGCTTCTTTTTAGTAGTAGTGTTGTGACTAATAGGCTTTGGTTGAGATACATTGCTTTGACCAATAGTCTTTACATTTTGAGTGGGATTCTTGTGCGTGTGTTTCTAGGTGCTACCCAAGGCTTTCTATTTGCATTAAAATTGTTAAAAGAACATGGCCCAGTGTGGGAGTACCATAATGGCGAGGCATTAATTATCGATGATTGTTATTGAAACCTAAGGGTTGCCGATTGTTGGATGAAAAAGCATAATTTGAATTATCGAGGGGTTTTGTGTTAACCTCTTTTGCATTCTACATCATGGGCTGAAGAAATAGCTTCATTAAGCGTAGAAGGTTTGAGCATATTTACCTCATTGACTTGAATAGTCTCTTCGAGTCCTAATTCATACGACATTAAATTGTATCTTCAGCGACTTCTTCAAGCATACGGAGTTGAAGTAGAGTTTGTCAAAATTTCTCCGTGTACTGTGATTGAAAAGATGCAGGGGGGAAGAGAGCTTGAGCTCGTGCAAGCACACACACACACTCACAAAACCCTAATAGAGAACACACAAGGTGAGAGGCTGAAAATCTTCTTCTTCTCTACTCAACACTCAACACACCATATACAAGATAAGAGTACACAATAATATGAAAGGTACTCAATCAATATATACACGGGTTCTCTATAGTGTTGAGCTGGCGCTATAACTATGCCAGTCTCTAGAATGGCTGTCACACAGCCTGTCATCCCACTGGCCGCATATTACCCAAGATCTCACCAACCATGCTAGTGGTGTAAGTGTTAGGCCTATCCCCCAGGCGGGTCATCAGTGTCCACCGCCTCACTAGACGAGCTCGATATCTCAACACTCCTCCTCAAGCTCAACTTGGATTTATGTCTGGTATCTCCGGTGCCTCTTCATGCTCACCTTCTATGTAGTCCCAATAGCCCTTTCCCATCAAGAAATTCGTCAATCTGAACCTCCAAGCATGGAAGTTATTCTTATCAAGCTTCTCAGCCACAATCTGGGTCATCCCATCATTTGACATCTTGCTAAACACACAATTTAACCAGAAACAGCACTCTGGTTTGTCTTGCACAAACTGCTATATTTGTGCAGCGGTACTGTAGTACTCTCAAATGTCACAACCAATGACCTCAATGTGCATCATACACCCAATGGCAACTGTAGACCTCTTTGCAGCACCCACAGTGTCTGCACAGTCAATCTGTCTTCCTGCAGTTCTTAAAACAGAGTTCTATAGAGAATCGATAACTTACCCACAGTGCTCGAAATCGCCTGCTTTCTGAAAAACGGAGGTCCAGACGCGCTCGAAACGCGTTTTTGGCCCAGAATATGGAGTCTGATATGACAATATAGTTGCCCTATAGCTTTACTCCCGCGAAGAAAGCTCCTCAATCAGAGATCGTTTGCCGGTGCCTCTCGTAGAGCTCCTGACAAGGGTGTAGTCACCAACACAAATAGGGAAGAGTAGTTGAAGCTCTTACCCTCGTACCGCTTCATGTGGTTCTCTTGCTTGCAGCTCAGCCCTTAGCACGAACCAAGGCTCTGATACCATGAAAAGATGCAGGGGGGAAGAGAGCTTGAGCTCGTGCAAGCACACACACACACTCACAAAACCCTAATAGAGAACACACAAGGTGAGAGGCTAAAAATCTTCTTCTTCTCTACTCAACACTCAACACACCATATACAAGAAGAGTACACAATAATATGAAAGGTACTCAACCAATACATACACGGGTTCTCTATAGTGTGAACCCAACTAAATGAGCTGGCGCTATAACTATGCCAGTCTCTAGAATGGCTGTCACACAGCCTATCATCCCACTGGCCGCATATCACCCAAGATCTCACCAACCATGCCAGTGGTGTAAGTGTGGGGCCTATCCCCCAAGCGGGTCATCAGTGTCCACCGCCTCACTAGACGAGCTCGATATCTCAACAGTGATATCATCTCACGATTGGACATGGTAAAAGTATTTCATGCATGATGTGCTTTGAGAGTAAATTGAGGTGACAAAAGTTGGACTTCACTTTATGTTGGAAGTATACCCATGTAGTTGGTTTATCGCTGCTTTTATGAAGAACATTCCACCATAATGATGCGCGATCGACCATTTGATCTTATCTCTTTTTGAAAAAGGTTTTCTCAGAGAAATAATCATCCAATTATCCAATTGACTTAACCATGAAAGTACGATACGTGCATCCTTTTTACCACCATCAAATTTGATAAAAGAAACATTATGAGGCTTTACTATCCTTTTTGTTTGTTGAGTGTCGAATGTAGCCTTGATGATTCTGGTAATGCCAGAATCTTCAGTTTGTGGAGTACCTGCTTCATTACCATCAAATCGTTGCGAGGTGCTTTTGTTGTTCATCTTGAAGTAGTTGCTTGAGAAGTTGAATGTGATCTTAAAAAGTCGGTGGTGGAAGGGTGAGTTTGTAAATCAATCATCTCAAGTATGGGCATTGTCATCGGTAGGAGTGTCGTTGATGGGTTGGTTGAAATCAACAACCGGCAGACAAGTACAAACTAACCAAAAGAAAACTATTTGAGCTCATTTGTTACCAAATAAGAACCTTTAAAAATAGCAATAAACCATGCTCAAAACCATAGAATCGAAGAAAATACGGGAGTTCATTAATTAATGCCACAATTTAAAAAAAAATCGGTGGCCTATTTCTCTCGTAATCGGCACCCAAAACTTTTTGGAAAAGTGGATAAATTAATTAAGCTTTTTGCGAGACAGTGAATTGCTCGTGTCGGCTTCCTTTGCTTGACATGTGTTCGAGTCCTATGTTGCATGTTTGGACTCGTGTCCATTGTGTATGTGAATCTTGTATTCTGTTGTAAAGGTGATCCCATGCGTAGAACAGACACGGATGGCCACTGTGCCGGGCTGGGCCCCCCTTCCTCCAATCCCATGTGAACCACAAAAGTTTGTGGAGGGATAGAAGGGGCCAAGGGCTAATTGCCCCTTTATTCTATGGTCAAGGACCCTTAGCTTAGGCATATGGGATAAACCATTTCCACGTGGTGGCAGCTGGTGATGGATGACTCTTCCAACATTCTGTATGACTGCACGCATGTCCGGTGTGCATGGCTTCAAATCATTTCTCGTCATTGTGCTTGAGAGAGATTGGTGCTCGTCATTGTTCTTTCGCTCTACTTGTGGATGGCACATCCTACATGTTGTTTTCTCGTCAGCTTTGCTACTATGTTGTTGCATCATTGTTCGTCATTGTTCTTTCACTCTGCTTGTGGATGGCACATCCTACTCTCGTCAGCTTTGCTACTAACGCAGTCACAACCTCATCGTCGTCGTGCTTTTTCTCCGCTCTACTCGGGCACTGTGTTGTTTGAATGTTATGCCTTGCTCATGATCGACGATGGCACCTCCTGCATGTTGTTTCCTGATTGGTTTCCTTGGTGATGGAGTCACAACGTCTGCCACAAAGTGCTTTTGGACTTCTTCTGCTACACGACCTTCGACGAACTACTTCTAGATTTCTTCTGCCCACACCATCCTTCTCGATGTTTTTCAATCGGCGTGGTTTTCCCTGTGTTGTTGTCAGGTATCCTTTCTCTGCATGTGTTGCTATCACGTATCCTTCCTCCACATGCCAAGTTGTACATTGACCTGCATGTCATTCTATCATTGCTAAATGTAATATTGCTTTTATCCATATTGTATTGTGTCTTTTTATCGTTGGTTCATATGCTTTGTTCACACGCCATGCTTTAGAAATGCATGCATGTCTCTGTATTATTGGTATCTCTTCCTTCTTGTTGCCATACTGTGGTGTGCCCTTCTTTTTGTGGACTTTCGATTGCTTATTTAATCACCTTCATTGTTTCTCTATTGTTTATTTAACGACCTGCATTTCTTGTTTGTTCTCGTCATCATGCCTGCCCAAGGAAGCCACTTCATGACATTAATAATCTCATGAAACTCGATTGTCATCCTTGTTCTTCATCTTTGCTTTGTCATGAGGCAGATGGTCGTGCTTGTTCTGCATCCTTGCTCTTTGATGAGGGGAACCATCAAGAGCTCCACTATACCAAGGGCTTACTGCGCGATCGATTGTCGTCCCGAATAGTCACGCCTTCGGAAGGCCCATTTACTGTTTGAAACCTTCGTGCTATGAAGCAGAAAGTGCAGGCGTTTGGTTTGCGTGTCTTCGTTTGAGTACTCTTCATTCATACTTTGTCATGTCTTTCTTAGATTCATTTTTGACCTTCTTTATGTTGTGTATTCACAAAGTCATCCCCAAAACCTACCGCCGAGGCAGAGGAAAAAAACCAGCATCAACCCCGTTTGTGGAGCCTTTAGCAAATGGAAAAAAAAGCTGATTTAGAGCCATCTGTACAAAAGATACCTCGTTTTTTGCCGAAGAAAAGGACCAAACTATTCTAAGTGTCTATCACTGTTGCTATTGGAAACACAAACATCAATGTTGAGAACCACTTGAAGAGTTCATCACAGAATGGAGTGCTTGAAGGGTTTGTTTGCTCTTGAGAAAGGAGGTACTGTGAATCATATACACTTTTAGATGGTGGTCACTCTAATGGCTCCATCACATACACTTTTAGATGGTGGTCACTCTAATGGCTCCATCACTCATAAGCATCCGCAAAGTTATCAAGCAATACATTGGTTAGCACTTCTTTAAATCGAAGGGTGCTATAGTCATGTGCAGATCTTTACGCCAAATTCGAATGCATATATTCAAAGGTATGGTTGGCTACTGCATGAAAGACTTGCAAAAACTGCATTTCAAATTCTTCGCACATAAAATTCCCATTGACGAGATAACAAGAGGGCGACAACTCTACACTCTCTATGGATAGGCCGATTTGAAAAGCAAGGCTTCATATCGCCTGTTAATGTGTGCAAAATGTTTTTTTAATTAATTAATTGAATACAACGCCAATACAACAGTCGATTAAGATTGATTTGTTAAGGTTGTGAGTTTTACGTGGAGGTTGGTGGCGTGTCTTCATGCTGGGAGTCGAATTTGGAATGTGGGGGGGCGTGTGGTCGTCCTTGAGGTGGCGAGAGTTGGTCCTTCTTCTTGAACGTGGTCTTTTGCTATTTTGGCGATGGGAGCAGGTGCTCCGGCTATGGAGCCTCCTGCGTGTTGGTTGGTCGTTATGGTCGAGCTTATGCATGCGAGGTCTGATTCGTTTGTCTAATTTGTTCGCGTTTGTTTCTACTATGTGAATGCCTTTGTTTTGGATACCACCTTGGGCCAGTGAGTGGTGATGCTTCTTCTTGGACATCATTTTCTGTGGTGGTGGGAGCTCCTCCCTGGTGATCCCGTCATTCGCTTACTCTTCTGATGGTATAGAGGAAAAGTTAAAATGGACGAAAAGTTCAAATCGCCTAACACTACTGAACTAGGAGGTTTCAGAGCTTTGGGAAAAACGCCATAGTGCTGTTCGGGTAGAGAGATAGAGCGTGTGAGAGCGACTCAAGTACCACACGCGTTGCCATTGAACATCAAAATGCCAACCCTCTGCTGAATAACAACTCAGAGCCTGTTTTATCAAATCACTTAGACGGAAACCTTCAATTCCAATTGGAAGATTTTGCCTCCTGTAACTTGCCTTTAGTTGTGCTAGACATGAAACGGGATTGCTAGCCTTTCCTGTGTCGCTTACATATGTCAATAACCTCTAATTCATGATAAAAGTCATTATGATCAACAATTAAGAGAGCACTACTGAACAACACTTACAAACTTGAAGCTTCAGGCTTCTGGGGATAACCAAAAAGTGGACAATTAATTTTCTGCTCAATTGACTACACCATTCTTATTCAAACTCTTTTTTAAAAAGGTTGACATACAATCATGGGAGCTAGGGATTGGTACAAAGTGTGTGTGTGTGTGTGAGTGAGTGAGAGAGAGAGAGAGAGAGAGAGATCAGAGAGAAGATGATGATGCTAGTATTAACATCCCTAGATGCCAAATATGGCCTTTGGGACCCAAATAACAGAGCAAAATCATGATCTGTGAGATCTAACTAGATGTGTAAGTGAAAATCTATATAGTGCTGATGGACCTGAGAGAAAGAGAAAGGGAGAGAGAACTTTGCTGTGCTGGTACCTTATGTGTAACTGTTGCAACCCTGTCAATGTGCCACGTGGCATAAGAATAAAGCTCTCTTTCCCCCACTCTCAGTGGCAGGGTTCATATTGGCCTCTTCTACCCAATCTAACCAACCAATCCCACCTCAACGCCATAAACAGTCTAAAACCCGCCTGCCTGTGTGCATGTGTGTTGATGGCGTTGAGGTGGGATTGATGGCATTTGTGTGTTGTGGTAAGTCCAAAACCAGCCCAATTGTACAAAGAATGGATGTGAACATGAATCTGATAATACTAATACAATCAATAGACTACTGGTGACTGCATCAAAGGACTAACTACATAGTGCAGTGGAGAGCATCTCGAGACTCTGGTGATGGTTGCAAGCAGTCTACAGAAGGGATGACAGTGCCCACTACCACTCCTTGGGCACTTTGGCACAAGGAGGTGCTGTTTCCTGTCCCCACGGCTGGCACCAAGTTGATGTCCTGGAGGAGAAGGTTCGTACAGGGCGCAACCTTGCTGCATGCAAGCTTGATCGCTTGCTTTGTTGCCGACGTTCCCCATATATTCTGGTAGAAGACCTGGCTCACTTGCACTGCAGAAGTCTGCCACAGCAGCACAACAATCAAAATAAGTTCCTTTTTAATCAAAGCTTCTTTAGTTCTAAGGGGGGAATATGAGGAAAGTGGAGGGTGTGAATATGCCATACATGCATGAGCAATGAGATGCACCCGCCTGCCTGTGTGCATGTGTGTTGTGGTAACCATACACCTGTGTGCATGCATGCATGTGTGTTGTGTGTTGTGGGACCTGTGTGTATGCATGCGTGTGCGTGCGCGCGCGTGTGCGTGTGTCTCTCTGAGAGAGAGAGAGAGAGACCTCATTCACCAGTGGGCACGAAGCCGGGTAATTATCGCAGTAACTCTGATCTATAATGATGGGGAATGACACATTGTTCATTTGTACATTTTGGAATCGAAAACCAGAGGCCAATCCTGTGCCACCCTACAGAAAAGGAAAAATTCAGCACAAGATCATGATTCAAAGGGCATTCTTAAGTTTGCTATTGCCCTGCTTTGCTAGAGAATTGACATGGAGTCTTTATAACTCACTTGCCAAGTTTTGATACGAAGCCCATTAGAAGTCCCTGTAAGAATCGCACCATCAACTACAACGAGGGAGACGTGATCATCACTTGCACC
This sequence comes from Cibotium barometz, assembly GCF_041138505.1. Lineage (NCBI taxonomy): Eukaryota > Viridiplantae > Streptophyta > Polypodiopsida > Cyatheales > Cibotiaceae > Cibotium > Cibotium barometz. The sequence goes on from NC_141055.1 coordinate 50,733,645, forward strand.
TTTCCCAAGGCTCCCAATGCTGCACAATACCATCAAGGCCCAGTCAAGCATATAGTGATCTTTTTTTCTTTTTTCTTTTTTTTTTCCTTCTTCGAAGGTACAGGAAATTTTAGGAACACACACACACCCAGCCTCCGTGAGGTGGAGGCGGCCCCGCCGGGATGAGGGCTGGCGAACCCATCGTACATGCTTATAATCAACCCATCAAGGGTAGGTACCTAACGAGGCCCCAAAGACTTGAACACAAGACCTTGGGAGTAGAGACCAACGCTCTACCAGATGAGCTAGCACTCGTTGGTAGTATAGTGATCTTTAGCCTACTCCTTTTGAGTGGTCTTAAACTGGTCTTTAAAAAATTATTAAATTTATGATTAACAAAAACATTTGCTATACATGTAGATGTGAGAGCAAGACAAGAGTTACATTGCACACCTAATCCCATGCCCAGGTCCACATGTAATATTCTTTATTCGTATGTCGGAAGAGCCACTTGCTATCGATACACAATCATCACCTGCACACCGTCGATTTTGAATACACATCTGAGACATATCAGATCTCATGTATAGTCACAAGCAGCCGTATTGCTAGTTACCAGGTGGCAACAGTGATAGTGCTGCTCATCAACAGCTAGGTAGTAACACAATCTCAAGCTTTAGCCATGAAAAAATGGCTTGAAATGTACCAGTTCCAATCCAACTGTCCTGGATCAGCACATTCTGTGTCCCTGAGATATGTATACCATCTGTGTTCGGACTGTCTTCTGGTGCTTCCACTTGCAAATTGACAGCTTGAACACTGTAGCAGTGTGCAAAATTTATATGGACCTGTGGGCTGTTCACACTTTGCATATTCCTCACCTTCAGGTTGTTGACTATGCTAAACCTCAAAGCCTACAAGCAATAACACAACACAATAAATGCCCTAATCAGCCAGAATATGACACATAAGGTAAGTGTAACCCGGATTCATAAACAGAATAAAGTTCCAAACCGAGCAAAAGCTCTGACATTGACATATCCATCACTTGCGTGACCAACCAACTCCACACAAGTTTCTACGGTACATTGATATATGCCTATGATGTCCATCACTCGCATGACCAAGCCAACTCCATAGAAGGTTCTATGGGACTTACTGTAGGCGCATCGTGGCATTTCTGCATACAGCCACACATGACCTCACTCCAATTAGCATGGAGCCTGTGCATGCAATGATGATAAAGTTATGCATATAATGGCCATTAAACGATGCATTATTATTTGATTTGGGTATAAGATGAAATGAAAATTTGGTCATACATTTGTCTTGTTCCTTTTGCAAGATTGTGCCCACCATTGTTGGCCTTGCCCATCTATATTGCCCCCTCCTTCCACCGTGAGGTTGTTCAAGTGACTAAAATGAAGCCAAGCATTTGAATTTGACTTGTTCCAAGGTTCAGAATGTGCAATCAAAGTCCCGGCCAGCTGCAAAAGCGCGACGAGGTAAACATGCTGTCTTTAGATTTTCACATCAAGTCAGCAGGGGTGCGGTGGGGTGGGAAATGCAATGTTCACTATCCAAAACCAAATGAATATCATGTGCATACAAGAAAATCCTCACCTGTAACTCTAGCCATAGAAAATGACTCTATTTTTGACACAAACTTCCCAATTCTTTTCAAACAAACACATACAACTACCCCCCTTATACAAATACATTTCTGCAAGCTTGTCTTACTACAGATAAATGAATACAATCCCTCAGGTTGAACCCACAGCCTACCTCTACCACGAGGCTGCTCCCGCAAGGGCCCTTGAAATTGAGAGGGCTCACAAGATAAGTTTTACCCTCGGGAATCATAAAGACCGCAGAGTCTAAGGCGCAAGCATCAGTCCATGCATCTGCAAAAGCCTGCAGCATAAATAATCCACTTTACTTAGAAATGTTTTTTGAGCCTGCAGTCACCTGTATATAGCTCACAAACACATAAAATGGATATGGCAACAGGATTGATTTTATTTTACATACTTCTCTATATTACATGTTCAAACACGTGCGTGCGTGCGTGCAAGCGTGTCACGCAAACATACATAATTGTATTTATACATAAAATGACAGAGTAGAAAAAATGGTATACTTGATCATATACATGGGCACATAAGATGAAAGTGAACTTGATCAGACCTGTGTATCATAAGTTTGCATGTGTGAATACATGGGTACATGTAGGAATGCATATGCAGAGCTATGCATATTAATCATACACAAAAGGAAAACTTTCATGAGAAATGTTTGACTTGATTATACCTGGGTATCATCTGTTAGCCCATCACCCATTGCACCATACCAATCAACGCTTACAACATTGTACGGGGACCACCCTCCACCATCATCACCCCCGCATTGAGGGTAATCTTGTCCATGTCTATCAACCACACTGCGCAGCCCATGCCCAGAAAAAGTTGGACAAGGCCGAATCTCCGCTTCTGCAGCTACATTACTGTAATTGAGCTGCATACACACAATGCTGAGAACCAGAAGGGTGCCCACATTGAGCTTTGTCAATAAGCCAACAACAAAGCATGGCTTCTCCATGCATGCCATTTTGCAACTCGGGGTAGTACAATACACTCTCTTTGAGAAATGCAAGCTACTGATGCACAGTTTAAGCAGACCACCATACTATCCTTTATACTGGATGGGGGAAATGAGTACATATGCTTGGGAACAAAGCCAAACACTTAAGTCTTTCTAAAGCTTAGAACCGAAGGCTTGCTGGGACCCCTCCTCATACAGTGTATTCCATGGCATTTACAAATGCTTAGAGCCCATAGCCCATTGGATTAAAGCCCATGACCCAATTGGATTGGGACCTTTGCTAATCAGGTAAGACCCAATTGGATTAGGACCTTTGATACTGAGGCAGGAGCCCAGAATGACTTAGGGCCCGTAACCGGATTAAATAAGAACCCAAGATTAGCTTTGTAAAGAGCCCAAAATGGACCCACTGTCCTGCAAGATTGACTTTGAAAATCGCCCAAAATGGCTGCATTTCTCATGTCGGCGCTTCTTTGTTGCTGGGCAATCTCAGAGGCGAGCTTCGTAATTAGAGGGTGGTTAATTTGTTAATCATAATTATGTAGATGAATTGGCTAGAAAGGCTGTGAATCCGGCACCGCCCATAAACAGAACCTCTCCAACCGCCCGCAAGCTTGCCTCAGAAGTGAAAACAAAGGTCTTTTTCACTCCGCGATAGGCTGCAAGCAATGCTACTGGGGAACGTATCTCATATCTCATTATATTTAAGTTCACGCCAAAAAGCTCTGACCATAAATGACAACATGGGTCATGCAAAAATCGAAAAATAAACATGACCACCAGGGTGGCAGGAGCCATCCACGTGGCATATTCCTAAAAAAAAAAAAGAAAAAAAAGGGTAGTAGTAGTAGTAAATATACCACATAAAAGGATTAACCATTTATGCCATTATTACCTTTTTTTTGGAACAATAATATATTTCTATTTATAAGGCAAAAACAGCCATTTACAATAAGTCTTTTTATACCCCTACCTCTATTCCCATCCCTATTAAGAAGCAAATCCCACCTCTCATCCTCCCAAAACAAAAGAAGACATTTCCCAAGATATGTGGAAGCCCAACTACATACAAGCAATCAACATAACATTAGAATTGAATTCCTTAGGGGTCTTCTCTTCAAAATAGTCCCCTTTAGTCCATACCTTCACCCACCACTGGTCTTGCTACCCACAAGGTTTTCAATTAAGGCCAGAAAGATATCCACTGGTTGTTTCTCCTTCTAGTACCACCTTTTAGTTTTGGGCCCAAATTTGGGATGTTTGGCCCTCACATCTTTCCAAGTGTATGCTTGCCACATATCAATTACCAATATTAGGGTACCCTAGTATGTGTTGATATCCCCCATTAGCTAAGGCTTGCATCAACTAATCCTTGCCTATAATGCATGAACAGCCTCAACAAACAAAGTATTATTCAGCTTATTAATATAATATACAGATCAACAGTAGTGCACACATTTGAACATCATCTCTGACACATCTACCCTCTGGCTAGATCCTTTATTAAATATCAGTAAATTATTAGAAGTTCAAATCCCCCAAGGGCAACAATATCTTATAATATAGAATATTAAATCCACCTCTCCTGCCCCATTAATTACTCTCTCCAATACCCAGTCACTCTAGGACCCCTTACCCCCTAGGCTCTCATCCACATGGTTACCTATCCACCTGTTAACCTATCCGAACCCAAAACCCCCTTATCGCATACTCTCCAAAGAAATGTTTGAACTTTCATTGGAACCTGGGATTCCCAAATAAGGCTCGGCTCCACCTCTTCCTCCAAGTACTCAAGCACCACCTAACTTTCTAGATTCTGTTATAGTATTTGACATTAATATGACTCTTGCTCATTTCCTCATAAACTGCCTTAGTAGTTATTCTATCCAGTTTGGCCCCATTGAACCAGGCCCAATCTCCATTGAAGGCTGTGGAGGTCTAGCCTTTCTCAACCTCTTCTAGCACAGAGTTCAACACTTGCATCTCACTTTGTTATATTCCAAATTCCCTTTCAATCTAATGCAACTCTTTCCAGCCCACCTGTGAATAGTCCCCCCATAGGTCACCTAGTCTTCTTAAACCCCTGTTGTTTAATCTTCTAGATGACCTAGCATTGAGTTGAGCCAAAGGGGGCGTTAAATCTATGAGTCCACCACATGTTCCTTGAGGCTGTAGTGCACCCATTCCATTTAATCAGGCCCATCACCTCTTTCCAATTTAGGCATAAAACTTTGTAAAAGGAGGAGTTCACAATTTTCAGAGGAGCAAATGATAGCAGCTTCACCTTCCAATCCAACCCAATCCACTTGCCTCTATTATGGGCTACCACACCTCCAAGAGGGAACTCAATGCATTCACCTAAAGGAAGAGCAATAGAACACAACTATTGTAGGGCACTTACCAATGCTTCGAACTTGAGTCCCTTGAGGCCTCCAAGCTCACTTGTTAAGCTCCAAACCTCCAAGGTCCACCTCCATGTTGTCACCATAGAGTCGCTCACACCGTCGCATAAGGTTATCACTCTCTCTCACTCTCCCACACAAGCATGAATCATACAAGCATAGAAGAGGCACAAATGCTAGAATGCTCTCTCTCTCAATCTCTCTCAAGATACAAGGAAGAGCTCTCAATAGCAGAAAGGGGGATTGTGTCTTTTCATTATGAGAAAATGCCTTATATACATTTGTCCCTTATTCACACTTGGGCTCCCAAAACTTACTTAACTAGGCCTTGGGTGGCCAATATCTCATAATGTACAACTTTTATAGTGCCTTTTCATGACACTTATTAATGTCCTCAATTGGAGAAGCATACTTGTTAATCCAAAATGGGATTAACATCCCCCCCTACCTGATGTAGGTTCTGTCCTCAGAACCTGTTATTTACCGAGGTCTAAAGACGTGGTCACCAAACTCATGACGATAGAAGTTTCGACTCGTGACTGAAGCTTTCTGAGGGTTTGTTTGAATGTTGAGTGTGAACGCCAGAACCTTGTGTCCACCATGTCTTCGAACGTGACATGCATGTATGTCGGAAGGCACCGTAGACAATGGTAATACAACATCATTCCCCTGTCAGATGGGTTGTGATTCATGTCGAATTGGAGTTGTTCAGCTTTATATCCATCATAGGGCTCCTTGGGTTGATCAATTAGGACCATGAGCAATTTCAAAAATCGAACACTGGCCACGATTGCTGGGTGTGAGATACGGCGCCATGCCTGTATCCAAGTGAGTATCTGTTTCCTTTGCTCCGTATGTCTATAAAGGTCGCTGGCATGAATACTGGGAAATTGTAACATACATGGGAGTCGCGTTGCTTGGTCTCCTGAAACTCCAGTGAAGTCCATCTTCTCTTTATTGGCATGTATAATGGGTCAACTCACTAAGTTGGTGGCGCGCACGTATAGACTTGGCTGTATTCTCTTCTCCATTCCGGTTGTATTCCGGAATAGTTAAGAATTCTCTTCTCCATTCTGGCTATATTCCAAAATCTTCTAGTCTGGGATTTGCATCATCTGTGATAATAGTGGCATAGCCACCTCTTGTATGTACTGGGTGAGCTTTTCTCCACCTACGAAAGCAATAGCTGATCATGAAAGTGACAATTCTGATCTCCAGCAAGTCGGCCACTTGGGGATTGGCTAATTTGGTGTGCCGCACCACATTAGACCATAATGTACCCTCTCCAGCCAAGGGGATTAGTTCTTCTAAATCTGGGCGAGGCGCTCGTAGAGGCTATGGTACATAAGGCTGTTTTGTTGGTGTGACCTCGAAGTAGGCATAGAATTCTTCGAGTTGGCTCAAACGGTGTTACTTGCATTAGTACTTTGAACATCAGCTTCGGCTTTAACAGTGGATTGCTAGCTCGAATGAAGCCCTCATATTCTGCACCAGACAATGACTCTAAAACTGTATCATCAGTAAAAGCTTTAATATTGTCTTGGGGAACAGTATAGCGTACCTCTTGAGGTTGCCGTTGGGCGAGTGGGTGAGGTGCCAATATCTCCTTGGGGGCGAGAGGAGTGAAAGTAGAGAATATGCAGTCGGCCTGAGATTTGTTAGTAGGTGGGGCATTAGGATAGGGGTTAAGTAGTTTACTAGCGACATCATTAGACCATGACATGTGCTGGGGGGTGGGTGGCTAGGTTTGTGAGATTTCATAAACTCTTAAAGGTCATGGATATCCTCAGAATCTATGGTAGGATATTCAATATGGGTGGCATCAAAAGTGTAGAGTACATTGGGTTAACATGGATTCTAAGTGTTTGTAGATATTAGAGTATAGTTTTAGAATTCTAAAAGAGGGTGATATAATGTAGACTCGCATAAGTTCAGATGCTGGTGAGTATTGTAGAATTCAAGCCACCCATGGCTTATAATCCATTGATAGCTTTGTGCTACCACCTCATAGTTGGCCGATGTCTCGGGAATGTCATTCGGAACAAAGAGGTTTAATTTTTTGACACTATTGTCTAGAATTTCAGAGTTTTGTAGTACTCGATGCCAACTACGAAGGTTTAACACAATAGGATGTAATGGGTAAAAGAAGATATCTTGTGGATTAGTTAATACTATATCTCCCCCATAAAATTTCCATTATAATAGTGGGGTCAGCATCGCATTCAGTATTTTGCTTAATGAGGGTTAGTTCACCTAGGCCTAGGTCCTCAGACAGATTTATATTGTATTAAAGTAAGGAGAGGGTTAGTGTAGACAAAAACAGAGTAAGAGTTTGAGGAGGGGCCTGAGGGGTTATTGGCAACTGACCTATCTCTGAGGCTCGCTCAAGGAGTAGGCGCATTTCATTCGTAGGCTCTTGCCATTGACTTCGGTCCTATATTGCCAATTGGTGTTCCAACTCTTGTAGACGGGAGTCATTGGTGCTGAGGAGGTTGGATATTGTGGTTTCACGGACCATCCTTGGTAGCATCCAACTCCTTGAATCGCCGGGTTACTTCTTCTTGGGCACGTATGGCTGTAGCCTCTCTTTCTTGAGCTTCTGTGATTTTTTGAAGTCTTTCTGCTACACCAGCTTCTGGCTGTCTTGTAACTACTGGGTGATTTGTGCCATTTCCTCTTGGTGTGCTAACACCATCCTTTGCATCTCGACTTGAAATAACTATTGGATCTATCTTTGCATCTCCTCTTCTTTTGCCTTGGATTTTTGCTGGAACTCTTGTACTTTCTGGGCATGAAGGGTTGTGAGCTCGTGGTTGTGGGTAACCTCCTTCTAGAGTTGCTCCTTAGCCTGTTCTAACTTTGCCTTAAGGTCCGTATTCTCTTTGATTCTCTAAACAATAGTTTGGCTTAGAACCAAATTATTGCATTCTAGTGCCTTGTATCTGGTCTCTTTCTCCTCAGCGCCTTCAAACTCTTCATGATGACATCCCGATGCGTGGCCTCTGTTGCTGGCCAAGTGTTCCTTTGAAGTCTATAGTACTTGTGTGTTTGACTCGTTAACCTGCTTCCAAAGTGCAGCATTACAATCATGCAGCATGTGTGTAGTGAGGAGGTGGCAACGCCATACGCTTTGCTCCTACTCCCATAGTGGTGCACTTGTGCTTTGCCGCCCCTTCTATGTTGAGATATCGAGCTCATCTAGTGAGGCGGTGGACACTGATGACCCGCCTGGGGGATAGGCCCCACACTTACACCACTGGCATGGTTGGTGAGATCATGGGTGATATGCAGCCAGTGGGATGACAGGCTGTGTGATAGCCATTGTAGAAACTGGAATAGTTATAGCGCCAGCTCATTTAGTTGGGTTCACACTATAGAGAATCCTAGTATGTATTTGGTTGAGTACCTTTTCATATTGAGTGTACCCTTATCTTTGTATATGGTGTGTTGAGTGTTTGTGAAGAAGAAGAAGATTTTCAGCCTCTCACCTTGTGTGTTCTCTTTTAGGGTTTTGTGAATGTGTGTGTGCTTGCAAGAGCTCAAGCTCTCTTCTCCTCTGCATCTTTTCAGGGTATCAGATCCTAGTTCATGCTAAGGGCAGAGCTGCAAGCAAGAGAAGCACAGGAAGCGGTACGAGTGTAAGAGCTTCATCTACTCTTCCCTATGTGTTTTGGCGAGACTACACCCTTGTCGGGAGCTCTACGAGAGGCACCGGCAAACAATCTCTGATTGAGGAGCTTTCTTCGTGGGAGTAAAGCTATAGGGCAACTATATTGTCTTATTGGACTGAATTTTTCGGGCCGAAAACGCGTTTCAGGCGCGTTAGGACCTCCGTTTTTCGAAAAGCAGGCGAGTTCGAGCACTGCGGGTAAGTCATTGATTCTATGCAAAACTCTGTTTTAAGAATTGCAGGAAGACAGATTGGTTGTGCAGACATTGTGTGTGCTGCAAGGAGGTCAAACAATTGCCATTGGGTGTATGTATCCACATTGAGGTCACTGGTTGTGACATTTGAGTGTAGTACAGTATTGCTGCTGTGCAGAAAATACAGCAGCTTGTGCAGGACAAACCAAAGTGCTGTTTCTGGTAAATTTGTGTGTCTGGCAAGATGTCAAATGATGGCATAAACCAGATTGTTGTTGAAAAGCTTGACAAGAACAACTTCCATGCTTGGAGGTTCAGGATGACAAATTTCTTGATGGGAAAGGGTTACTGGGACTACATAGAAGGTGAGCATGAAGAGGCACCGGAGATACCGGAGATCAATCTGACTGCTGCAGATGTGAAAGAGTTCAAGGATTAGAACCAAGGAGCCAAAAAAGTTTTATATTGGCTCTCTATCAGTATACAGGACACCATGATTGGGCACATACAAGATGCCAAGTCCCCCAAGGAGGCATGGGACACCTTGGCAAAACTCTATGAAATGAATACCAAGGCATGAAAGATACAGTTGAAGAATGAACTTCATACTGTGGAGAAAAAGAGTATGTTTGTGAATGACTATGCATTGAAGATCAAGGGTATTGTGGAATCCCTTGCATCTATTGGTGTTTCAGTAGATGATGATGATAAGATGGAAGTCTGTCTACGTGGTCTCAGGCCACAATACAAGGCGTTTAAGACGTCTATTTAGACTCAAGAAAACATTTCCAATTTCATAGATTTGGTGTCTATGTTGATTATAGAAGAGAAGAGCTTGGGTGAAGACCAACAGTCTTCACAAAACAAAAACAGTTCAGAGCAACAGGCCTTCTACACAAGTTCAGGACACAAGTTCAGCAAGAGGACGAGGTAGAGGAGGCCGTGGACGCGGCCAAGGAGGTGGCCAAAATAGGTAATCAGAATTATGGCCAGCAGCAACAGCAACAACAACAGTCCCAGAATTCAACAACAATAACACGCAGGTGGAAGAGGCCAATTCAGAGGTAGGGGGAGTCAAAGAGGCCATGGAAATTGGCAAAGGAAGTATAATGATACAGGTGGATGCTTTTAATGTGGTAAGCCTAGACATGTGCAGGCAGATTGTTATAAGAAGTAGGCTGACATGCAAAATGGGAAATTGCAGCAAAACAACTATGTATCCTCAAGCAAAAACAATGAGGATAATGAAAGCTTGTTTGTTATGCAGCATGTTGTTTTAATGCCATGTCTGAAAATGTTGAAATAGCACATAAAGATGATGTATGGTACGTTGATTCAGGTGCTTCGAACCACATGACAAGTCATGGGGAGTGGTTCAAGGAGATGAAAAACCTTGAAAGACCAGGTTTTGTGGAAATAGGGGATGACACTGCTCATCCAACTGCCCATGTTGGAGATGTGCCATTGTCTATGCAGGATGGCAAAGTGAAGTACCTTGCAGATGTACTTCATATTTCAGTTGGCCAGATGATTGAGCAGGGTTTACAGGTTCAGTTTAACCCTGATGGTTGTCATGTTGAAGACTTTAAAGACAAGTGCAGGTTGGTTGCAAAAGGCAATAGAGTGGGCAGAATGTTTACATTCCTGAACCATTTGCAAACATTGCAGCACTCACTTCAGGCATAAAAGAATTGGACATGTGAATGTGCGCAGAGAATGAAGTCTATGCAGACTAAAGGAATTGTGAGACAGGGCTGCCAAAGTTTAAAGTGGAAGGTATGTAGAAAATATGTGAAGCATGCCAATTTGGAAAGTAAACAAAGCATGTATTTCCACATGACAAAAATGTGAGCAGAAATGCACTAGATGTTGTGCATTCAGATGTATGGGGTCCTATGAAGACCATGTCTATGGGAGGCTGCAGGTATTATGTGACATTTATTGATGACCACACAAGGAAAGTGTGGGTATACTTCATGAAGGAGAAGAGTGAGGTGTTCACTCATTTTCAGAATTTCAGAGTTATGGTTGAAAATCAAACAGGGAAACATGTAAAGTGCCTAAGGTTAGATGGAGGGGGAGAGTACTTCTCCAATGAGTTCTCTGAATTTTTGTAGAAGAATGGTATTTAGAGACAGTTTACATACAGATACACTCCACAGCAAAATGGAGTTGCTGAGCGAAAAAACAGGCACATTGCTAAGATTGCACGAGCATTGATGGGAGAGAAGAATATGCCGCATAGCTATTGGGCTGAGGCTGTTTCTACATCAGTTTACATCATGAACTGTTGAGAAAACGTGGTGCTCATGCTAGATCAAGTGTGTGGAGAGGAGAGACTCAAAAAGTACAAGAACAAACTCTTGCTTATTAAGTTGTTTATGAATACAACTAAGCCTTGCTCCATACAAAATGCCTCATGGCCTCATCTTTAAATAGATGAGCTAGTGGACCTTAAGTCCATTCACACTCACACCTTCCTCTTCCCCTTCTACATAACCTTAGTCTCTTAATACCCCCCCTCAATACCAACTATGAAAGAAATGTAATAGGTGGTATTGGACATAGGATGCCTTTATAACATTAGGCGTACAAGGTTTGGAATATAGGTGTGGTTATCTAGGATTTACAAATGTGTTCGTAGAGCCTTAGAGGCTATTACATTGATGCCATCTAAGTCTTTATTTGTTATCGAGATGAAGATGTACACCTCAATGATGGTGCACCCCACTCTTTGTGTTTGCTTGACTTCTTGTAGATGACATGCTTTAGACGTACATGCCATTGCTTCCACCACATGCTTTCCACCTTGACCATTCTCACACAATGATCAAAACAAGGCTGCCACCCTTGCTTAAGTGGTTTGCTTATAGATGTTCCTTTAACATGCTTGATGCTTCCTTGAATACCATACCTCCTCCATGGGTAATGAGGTAGATTTAAATGGGAAAGGGAAAGGGAGGGTCTTACCACTTGCCTTATGGATTGGTCAAGGGCAGTGTCTACTCCACAATTACAAGTTACAACAACTTTTGTGCATGTTGGTTACATAATACCCATTAAGGTTTGAAGATACAAGCTTAATGAGAGTGAGTAAACAACTCATCTTAGACGCAGCAGAATAACATGCCTTGGGCTTGGAAAATGAGAGCATATGGCTTATGACATGCCTATGCCTCTTACAAAGAAGAGCCTCAAGGGTAATACACATAAACATTGAAGATGAGCACTTAGTGTACATGTGCCCAACTTTAAAAACACTCATAATGATGAGTTTTATGATAAAAAACCAGAAATCTTCAGCCTCTTGGCTTATGTGATGAAGACAATTGTAAGATTCCTCCCCAGCCTTCGAGGCATACAGGAGTAAGAATCTCCCTTTTTGATCTTAAAATTATTCCCTCTCAAAAATAAAAGAAAGATTCTGTTTAAAAAAAAAGGAAGACCCTTTCCCTAGAATACTTCTCAAGAGTCACGCTGTTTTAAGGATTCAGAACAATGAGTTCAGAAGTGAAAATCGGTGTTTTGGATACCAAGGTTTTGGTCTTCATTCGAGTACGGCATAAAAGAAGTTCTTTATCTATTGGGGAGTTTAAGAAGTTATCCCCCAGATATTGTGAGCCTTATCTGACTTCAAAGAAAGTAAGTGACTTAGCTTACGAACTTCTTTTATCTCCTCATCTCAAAGTTCTTAATGCCTTCTATAGAAAATTGTGCCAAACCCAAATCATGGAAAGACGGTAAAACTTCAGTGGCAAGCTACCGTTGGCTTCTAAGTTACGCTAGCTCCTTCCTTTATATAAGTCGTAACTTTTACTTGTCGCTCACAGTAATCTTACTCCCATCGATCTCCTTTCTTCCTAATCTCCTTCATGGCTTGGCAACAAGAATTAGTTTTATCCATAATGATTCCTCACCTTCAAGACGCAAGTGAGTCTGTGAAGAAGGATTTTATAGAACAGTATGAGCGCTCACTTTTCCCTCACTTGGGAACTTCTGTAGCGCAGACCAAATGGCGGACCTATCAAGACATAACTAGGGTAACACCTTGGGGTCAGCAGCACTTCCGTAACAATGTCCGCTTGGCCATGGTTATTGAAGCTTTGGGTTTGGGTCCCCGATACTACTGCGTCATGAGATCAAGACATCCTGGGTTTTCTGAGCGGGTCTTCTTACTGGCGTGTTTTCTTCCTCATGAGAAGATATGCCTTTACCCCGTTTTTGGCTTGCCTCTCAGAGGTCCTTTTGTTAGAACACCTCATACCACTGAGATAGGCGCAGCAATAACCCACAGAATCATTCCCATAGATGAGTTACCTTATACTTGTGCAGCTTGTGAGGACTGCTTTTGTGACCATATGATGGACGGGCTTATGGAAGTGTAAAGAGTTCCTCTATCTTTACTGAATAAGTTCCGAGAATGAATAAAGTTTAAATCTTGTTCGTATTTTGAATCTTGTTCTCTTTAAGACTTATCTTGGTGGTTAATCTTGATTAAAATTTTTCTCTAAGTCTCATATTCGTGAATCTTGCGAAATTATCACAAGTTGCGAGATGAGGACATCTCGCGTTTTTTTAAGTGGGGTAGAATGTAAGATTCCTCCCCCAAACCCCTTTTTGATGTCTAGTATCTTCTTCTATAATCAATCCCTCTTCAGAAATATAAAAGACTTGTTTCTAACTGTTTTAACCTAGAGAGAGAAAATATTCTAGAGAGAGAATATTCAGATTTTTAATATTTTTGGATAGAAAATTATCTCATCTTATTAAAATAAGTTTCCCTGAAACAGAAATTCAAAAAGAACTTTCCAATGTGCAATTGGAATTAATTGGAAATGTGTATAAAGGACCTTAGTCTAAGGGTCTAGATTTTCAGAAATTTTTGGATTATGGTCCAATTAAGGTTCCTATGGACCAATAGCATCAATCCATGTGTAGGGAGGAGATAAATCCAATTTGAAAGAGAAGATACCCAAAAATGAGTAAATACTCACATAAGATGAAGAGTTGAAAATGTACAAGGTTTATTAGTAAAAAATTATGAGCAATATTAAAAGTATGACATATGTAAGGAAGAGGAGTTCTTTAAAGGAGGTGCATATTTCACATAAGATGAAGAGTTGAAAATGTACAAGGTTTATTAGTAAAAAATTATGAGCAATATTAAAAGTATGACATATGTAAGGAAGAGGAGTTCTTTAAAGGAGGTGCATATTTCACATAAGATGAAGAGTTGAAAATGTACAAGGTTTATTAGTAAAAAATTATGAGCAATATTAAAAGTATGACATATGTAAGGAAGGGGAGTTCTTTAAAGGAGGTGCATATTTCACATAAGATGAAGAGTTGAAAATGTACAAGGTTTATTAGTAAAAAACTATGAGCAATATTAAAAATATGACATATGTAAGGAAGGGGAGTTCTTTAAAGGAGGTGCATATTTCACATGCTTGAATGAGTTTTAAACTCATAAAAATTGAGATATTTCATCTCTCCTCTCTCCTCATTCAAGTCTAGTTCCAAAAAGTTAGCTTAACTGACCTAAAAATGGTCAAATATTGACCAAACTGATTTAGAAAATTCTAGAATCAGTTTGTTTGGTTAGGAGCTCAATTTTTCCTATAAATAGAAGTCTCACCCTTGTTGAAAAATATATAGTGTTTATGCATCGTTACTCTACTCCACCTAAGCCAAGAACTGTGAATTCATTTAATAATTCACTAGTTTTTGGAGCTTCCCTCTTTCTTCAATCCGCATTAGTGGCTCCATCAACATACTTAACCAATTGATTGGTTGGGGGCCTCTACCGTGAACAAAGAATCAAGCAAGTTGTAAGGTAATTAGTGAATATTCATCTTTCTATAATTTCTCAATGTTTCTCTCTTCTCAACCCCTCTCAAGCTTGAGAAGTTAAATTGGTATGGTTTTTTTTAAATGCTATTGAAGTTTGAATAGTAGTGAAGAGTTACATAATTTAATAAATGCTATTGAAGTTAATTTTCATTTATGTTTAAATTCTAATGATTCTTATGTAAATTCTCTCTCTCACTCAAGAAATGGTCATACTCATGACCCATTCTCAATCCAAATCAAGCTTTTCATAAAGCTTTTCCTTAACCCAAGATAAAGCTATGCTTGAGGCCAAATTAATGGCTTTTTCTTATGCTTTTAGTTTATGTATATTGATGATTCAATCCATTATGGATTGAGGATCCAATTAGAGAATCATTTTAATTATTTCCTTAATGATAAGCTTTATCCCTTAGAAAAATTGAGATTTATCAGTCATAGCAGCGGAGCTATGGCAAAATTTTTATAAAAATTATGCATAAAAGATTTTCATTCAAAGCATAAAAAGAGGACTTCCTACCATATTCTAGGAATCATCATCCTAGATTAATTGAAAGAATTTCATTATAATCATGGAGAAATTGAATTTTAATATTATGCATAAGGGATAAATTTTTATATCAAAAGTGTTATTTTTACCATTTTTATTTTCATGCATAGAAGTATGCATAAAGGATAAATTTTTATATCAAAAGTGTTATTTTTACCATTTTTATTTTCATGCATAGAAGTATGCATAATGGATAAATTTTTATATCAAAAGTGTTACTTTTATCATTTTTATTTCATACATAAAAGTATGCATAAAAGAAAATTTTTATATCAAAAGTGTTACTTTTATCATTTTTAATTTTCATGCATAGAAGTATGCATAAAGGAAAATTTTTATATCAAAAGTGTTACTTTTATCATTTTTAATTTTCATGCATAGAAGTATGCATAAAGGAAAAATTTTTATATCAAAAGTGTTACTTTTATCATATTGGATTTCATGCATATAGGTATGCATAAAAGATATTCTTTTTATACTAAAAGTATGATTTTCCTCATAAATGGATTTTATGCTTAACTTAGATGCATAAGAGAAATTCTTTTATTCTAAAAGTATAATTCCCTACCAAATTGAAATCATGCATAAGAAGATGCATAAAAGATTGATTTTAATTTCGAAAGTGTTAGTCTCCTTAAATGGAATTTATGTATAAATAAATGTGTAGAGAAATCTTATATCAAATAAAAGAATTCTCTTTTTTTTTTAAAAAAAAGATATGAAATGTGATAAGATGTGATAAGAGGTATATGAGATATGATAAGAACTGATAAGATGCGTATGGAAAGTGATAGGATGTGATAAGAGGTGTGATAAGAGGTGATAAGATGCTTATGAAATAAGTTAGGATGTGATAAGATGAATTAAGATGTGTATGGGGGGATGAGGTAAGAAGTGTATGTGATAGGATAAGATGTATATGGGTTGTGATAGGGCGAGAATGGATGTGATGTAAAAGATTAGATGTGAAGGTATATGGGGTTATATAAATGGGAATGTGAAAATGGATGTATGTATGTGGATGTGTAGATATGGAGATGGGAGTGTGGATGTATGAACATGAAAATGGATATATGCATGAAGATGTATATGCATAGATGTAAATGTGGATGTAGATGTGGATATATAGATGTGAATGGGAATGGGGATGTGGATGTATGTGAATGTGAATATAGATGTGGATGTATGTGAATGTGAATGTAGATGTGAATGTGGAATGTGGATGTATAGATGTGGATGTATGGGAATGTGGATGTGGATGTATGTGAATGTGAATGTAGATGTGGATGTATAGATGTGAATGTGGATGTGGATGTATGTGAATGTGAATGTAGATGTGGATGTATAGATGTGAATGTGGAATGTGGATGTGGATGTATGTATGTATGTGGATGTAGATGTGGATGTATGGATGTGTATGTATGAATGTGGATGTATAAATGAGGATGTGAAAATGGAGGTAAGCATGTAGATGTGGATACATGGATGTGAATGTGGATGTGGATGTGGATGTGGATGTGGATATGGATGTGTATGTATGAATGTGGATATGGGATGTGGATGTATAAATGAGGATGTGAAAATGGAGATAAGCATGTAGATGTGGATGTATGGATGTGAATGTGGATGTGGATGTGGATGTATGGATGTGGATATGGATGTGAATATATGATATGTGATGTGAAGGAATCTGAAGTGAAGAGATGGAAAAGGAGGTGATTGGATGAGTACACATATACATGGAATGTGGAATAAGTAATGTGGATTAATGAGGGATAATGTGGAAAAATGAGAGTTAATATAGAAACTGTATTTGTAAACTGTTTGTAAATGCTGTTTGTAAATGGCTGTTTTATGTCAAGAATGCTGGGGAAGCATTTTGACCGTCTTGTGATTAAGGTCGTGGAGACCTAACTGATAAAGTTGCAACTGCTGACGGAGAGTCAATGGAGGACGTCTCGCGTAGCAAGGTCGACCGAGGTCTTGACCAGCCTCGGTTCGATTAAAATGGTGAGCTTCCGGTACGGTGGATGAGGGACCAAGGAAGCGGCCTATGAGTGAAGCGCTAGGTCACCTGCGAAGGATCCTAGAGGGTGCTGACCATACGGTGCTCGGGCTCTGGGTCGCCTAGGATACCCACGCGTGCGTCGAGGAAGATATTGGAACAAGGAGTAAGAGTTATTTTGTGAAACCGGGCATGGATCTGGTTGACTGACCTTGCTGGTCCTCAACGGATGAGTCCATGGCTCTTTTATATGGATCTGTTGGTTGATCTTGCTGATCTTCAACGAGAGTCCATCTTGATAAGTGATTATATTGCCGAGTATTATGGGCTAGGAACTATAGAAACGGCCCCTGAGTGGTCAGGTGGTGAGCGTTCTAGTTGCCAATGATGCCATAGATACTCTGATGAAGGAATGATGGAAAATTTGAGAATCAATCGGATAATTTGGAAGACTGTGATCAGTGGTACTATGGTTTCATTAAAGGATTGTTTTAAAGTTAGCTGATGCTAAGAAAAAGGCAATTTCATATTGGGTGTGTAAGTGGTGTGCCTAATTTTATGTTTGCATGAACTTCCGGCTAGGGGGCCTTGGAACTCTTTTCCTTGGTACCCGGGACAAAACCTAACCAAATTCCAAATTGGATCCCATCACTACAGTGGTTGGGCGGTTGGCTAACCCATGGGATCGGATGGGGTTAGGCTGGACTGATGGATCCGTAAATCGAGATTTAATTTCTATTATTACGATAGATGAAGTAAATCCCGGATAGAAATTGTTCTATGGATAGGAATCAACGGCTGTGCCTCTTGATGGGGAAAAAAGCGTTGATCCCAATGATTCAAGTGCAAGTTCTTCCTTGATTTGACCAAGTACCGTTAAAGGTGCAGTCAGAGCAGTTGATCCGTAACGATCTTGACTACGTTAGAGTAAAAAGTTATCTGGTGGAATCGCCCGTGCTTTCCGGGTAAGGGGAGTTTTTTCCGGGTTCGGTTTTGGAAAAACCGACGGATTAGTCTCTTATCCGGATATCCGTGGGCGAGGCCCCGAATGTGGGACCCCTGTCCCGTGCGAGAAGTGCTACTTCCGCTGCTAGTACCCGAATCCGTTGCTCGGTGGGAACAGGGGGATCTCACAGTTGGTATCAGAGCATTTGGTTAATAAAGATCAATTGAGAAGACAAATAGGTCAGAAATTTATCAAGAAACACAAAAAGGTTGTAATTGTGTGATATAATTCATACAATTTGATATTCAAATTGAAATTCGTAATTTGGTAATTGGGTCTTCAGATGGAAGTACCGCAATTATATAGAATCCTTGACTTGCTTGAGGCCTAGACATGATGGTATTTACCTTATAATTCCAAGGGCCGTGACTATCCGTATATACCGAGAGTATAACTGCAGCTCTTTACTGACAGTATATACGAGTAAATCTAAGACTTGAAATTATAAGCGTTAATGCTATCCAGATGATGAATTTGAATGTGGTTGATATGATTTTTAATTCTGTTTGGGAACTGATGAATTGATTGGGATTCTGATTGAAAAATGATGATTTTTGAAATTTAGTTGAAATATAATAACTTGAGCAAAACCGCAATGAGGATGAATGGGACGAGTCCTTGTAATGATAAATGATGATAATGATTTCAACAAATCACTATGAGATTAGTGGATTGTGCTGTCAAAGTACTACTGTTAACACTTGACTCGGTATATCAAGTTAAGGGATGACAAATTGAAAACTTGCTTGACTGAAATTCCCGTGGAGGAATGTTCAGAAAGAAAAAATTTCGATCTGATGGACCATTATCGTGTTAAAGATATGAATGATATGATCTGAAATGAATTTATTTAATGATGAGTTCTATATAAGGGATATTTATCCCCGTATTCTGTTGGGTTGACCAGAATATAAGGAACCCTAGAATAAATTGGATCTTAAGAAAAAGAGTTGTCCTCTACTTGGCGAGATGAGGGCATCTCGCACTTTTTTAAGTGGGGTAGAATGTAAGATTCCTCCCCAGCCTTCGAGGCATACAGGAGTAAGAATCTCCCTTTTTGATCTTAAAATTATTCCCTCTCAAAAATAAAAGAAAGATTCTGTTTAAAAAAAAAGGAAGACCCTTTCCCTAGAATACTTCTCAAGAGTCACGCTGTTTTAAGGATTCAGAACAATGAGTTCAGAAGTGAAAATCGGTGTTTTGGATACCAAGGTTTTGGTCTTCATTCGAGTACGGCATAAAAGAAGTTCTTTATCTATTGGGGAGTTTAAGAAGTTATCCCCCAGATATTGTGAGCCTTATCTGACTTCAAAGAAAGTAAGTGACTTAGCTTACGAACTTCTTTTATCTCCTCATCTCAAAGTTCTTAATGCCTTCTATAGAAAATTGTGCCAAACCCAAATCATGGAAAGACGGTAAAACTTCAGTGGCAAGCTACCGTTGGCTTCTAAGTTACGCTAGCTCCTTCCTTTATATAAGTCGTAACTTTTACTTGTCGCTCACAGTAATCTTACTCCCATCGATCTCCTTTCTTCCTAATCTCCTTCATGGCTTGGCAACAAGAATTAGTTTTATCCATAATGATTCCTCACCTTCAAGACGCAAGTGAGTCTGTGAAGAAGGATTTTATAGAACAGTATGAGCGCTCACTTTTCCCTCACTTGGGAACTTCTGTAGCGCAGACCAAATGGCGGACCTATCAAGACATAACTAGGGTAACACCTTGGGGTCAGCAGCACTTCCGTAACAATGTCCGCTTGGCCATGGTTATTGAAGCTTTGGGTTTGGGTCCCCGATACTACTGCGTCATGAGATCAAGACATCCTGGGTTTTCTGAGCGGGTCTTCTTACTGGCGTGTTTTCTTCCTCATGAGAAGATATGCCTTTACCCCGTTTTTGGCTTGCCTCTCAGAGGTCCTTTTGTTAGAACACCTCATACCACTGAGATAGGCGCAGCAATAACCCACAGAATCATTCCCATAGATGAGTTACCTTATACTTGTGCAGCTTGTGAGGACTGCTTTTGTGACCATATGATGGACGGGCTTATGGAAGTGTAAAGAGTTCCTCTATCTTTACTGAATAAGTTCCGAGAATGAATAAAGTTTAAATCTTGTTCGTATTTTGAATCTTGTTCTCTTTAAGACTTATCTTGGTGGTTAATCTTGATTAAAATTTTTCTCTAAGTCTCATATTCGTGAATCTTGCGAAATTATCACAAGTTGCGAGATGAGGACATCTCGCGTTTTTTTAAGTGGGGTAGAATGTAAGATTCCTCCCCCAAACCCCTTTTTGATGTCTAGTATCTTCTTCTATAATCAATCCCTCTTCAGAAATATAAAAGACTTGTTTCTAACTGTTTTAACCTAGAGAGAGAAAATATTCTAGAGAGAGAATATTCAGATTTTTAATATTTTTGGATAGAAAATTATCTCATCTTATTAAAATAAGTTTCCCTGAAACAGAAATTCAAAAAGAACTTTCCAATGTGCAATTGGAATTAATTGGAAATGTGTATAAAGGACCTTAGTCTAAGGGTCTAGATTTTCAGAAATTTTTGGATTATGGTCCAATTAAGGTTCCTATGGACCAATAGCATCAATCCATGTGTAGGGAGGAGATAAATCCAATTTGAAAGAGAAGATACCCAAAAATGAGTAAATACTCACATAAGATGAAGAGTTGAAAATGTACAAGGTTTATTAGTAAAAAATTATGAGCAATATTAAAAGTATGACATATGTAAGGAAGAGGAGTTCTTTAAAGGAGGTGCATATTTCACATAAGATGAAGAGTTGAAAATGTACAAGGTTTATTAGTAAAAAATTATGAGCAATATTAAAAGTATGACATATGTAAGGAAGAGGAGTTCTTTAAAGGAGGTGCATATTTCACATAAGATGAAGAGTTGAAAATGTACAAGGTTTATTAGTAAAAAATTATGAGCAATATTAAAAGTATGACATATGTAAGGAAGGGGAGTTCTTTAAAGGAGGTGCATATTTCACATAAGATGAAGAGTTGAAAATGTACAAGGTTTATTAGTAAAAAACTATGAGCAATATTAAAAATATGACATATGTAAGGAAGGGGAGTTCTTTAAAGGAGGTGCATATTTCACATGCTTGAATGAGTTTTAAACTCATAAAAATTGAGATATTTCAACTCTCCTCTCTCCTCATTCAAGTCTAGTTCCAAAAAGTTAGCTTAACTGACCTAAAAATGGTCAAATATTGACCAAACTGATTTAGAAAATTCTAGAATCAGTTTGTTTGGTTAGGAGCTCAATTTTTCCTATAAATAGAAGCCTCACCCTTGTTGAAAAATATATAGTGTTTATGCATCGTTACTCTACTCCACCTAAGCCAAGAACTGTGAATTCATTTAATAATTCACTAGTTTTTGGAGCTTCCCTCTTTCTTCAATCCCCATTAGTGGCTCCATCAACATACTTAACCAATTGATTGGTTGGGGGCCTCTACCGTGAACAAAGAATCAAGCAAGTTGTAAGGTAATTAGTGAATATTCATCTTTCTATAATTTCTCAATGTTTCTCTCTTCTCAACCCCTCTCAAGCTTGAGAAGTTAAATTGGTATGGTTTTTTTTAAATGCTATTGAAGTTTGAATAGTAGTGAAGAGTTACATAATTTAATAAATGCTATTGAAGTTAATTTTCATTTATGTTTAAATTCTAATGATTCTTATGTAAATTCTCTCTCTCACTCAAGAAATGGTCATACTCATGACCCATTCTCAATCCAAATCAAGCTTTTCATAAAGCTTTTCCTTAACCCAAGATAAAGCTATGCTTGAGGCCAAATTAATGGCTTTTTCTTATGCTTTTAGTTTATGTATATTGATGATTCAATCCATTATGGATTGAGGATCCAATTAGAGAATCATTTTAATTATTTCCTTAATGATAAGCTTTATCCCTTAGAAAAATTGAGATTTATCAGTCATAGCAGCGGAGCTATGGCAAAATTTTTATAAAAATTATGCATAAAAGATTTTCATTCAAAGCATAAAAAGAGGACTTCCTACCATATTCTAGGAATCATCATCCTAGATTAATTGAAAGAATTTCATTATAATCATGGAGAAATTGAATTTTAATATTATGCATAAGGGATAAATTTTTATATCAAAAGTGTTATTTTTACCATTTTTATTTTCATGCATAGAAGTATGCATAAAGGATGAGTTTTCAACTCAAAAAAAAATTGTGATATTTTTCTCTCCTCTCTCCTGGATCAAACCAAATCAAAAGGGAGCCAAACTAGGTCCAAATCTTATCCAAATTCAGCCAAACTCAGCGTGGAAAATTCTAGAATCTAGTTGGACTTGGTTAGAGGCCTCCCTCACCTATAAATAGATCCTTAGTCCTTTGTAAAAAAATCTGTGAACTATACCAAGCCAGTATTATACTAAAATAATGATATTTTTTATTATCCCTTAAAAATCCTCTACTTTTGGAGAGAGTGGAGTCTCCCTCTCTCTTCAACCATCCTTGGAGCTTTTCTTTCAACACACAAACCAATTGATTGGTTGGGGGCTTCTTTGATGATAGAGAAGTAAGCAAAAACAAGAGGTTAAGTGTAATTTTATGGTTTTTCTATACTATTCTCAATATTTTCACTTCTCAACCCCTCTCAAGCTTGAGAAGTTTCTTAATTAAATGTTTATAATGCAAATCAAGCTTTTCTTAAGTGTTGTAATGAATAATTAATAAAAGTTTACATTTATGCTTAAATTAGAATGCTTTTATGTTTATCTCTCTCTCCCCCAAAGAATGGTCATTCTTATGACCAATTCTCTATTCAATTGATGCTTCTCATGGAGAAATTCTTAATTCACAAATCAAACTCTAGGCTTGTAAAGCTAGAGGTTAAGAAAATGGTTTTTTATACTTATATGCTTGTAAATTATGGTAATATTATGAGATAAATCCATAAATTGGATTTAAGGTTAAAAGATAGTTATACTATCATAATAAGAGGAATTTCCATGACATTGGAATGCAAATAATTAAATGCAAAAAGAGGAATTCCCATGATATTTGAGGTCCAAGAAATTAAATGGGAAAAAGAGAATTTTTTAGTATAATTCAATTTATGATTATTTATCAAAAGTGGAATTATGGGTAGAATTGATTTTTGTAAATCCCATGAATTCTTTTATTCAAAAGATGAATATTGAATATAATTCATTTGAGAAATTGAGAAAGAATATGGAAATAGTCGTCGAGAAAAAGAACCTTTATCTAGGCCAAGCAATTGGCAGAAATTTAGAAAAAGTCCCATTATCGATATCGAAGTAGAAAAAGCTACTAAATGGGAATAGGATGTGGAATGGATGTGATAAGATGTAAATGGGATGCGATAAGATGTGAATGGATGTGATAAGATATAAATGGATGTGAATGGATGTGATAAGATATAAATGGGATACGATAAGATGTGAATGGATGTGATAAGATGTAAATGGGATGTGATAGGATGTGAATGGATGTGATAAGATGTAAATGGGATGTGATAGGATGTGGTGTAATGAAAATGAATGTGGATTAGATGTGAAGTAAATGGATGTAGATGTGAATGATGAGATGAGAGGATATGTGAAAGGGTGAGATGGGAAGTAAATGGAAGTGGATGTGTATGTGAAAGAATGTGATGTAAATGGATGTGGATGCGTATGTGAAATGATGTGATGATGTAAATGGATGTGGATGTGTAAGACAACTTCTCTTGGAAGAATTACATAATCCACCCTACATTGGCCATATGGGAATTGCATAATCCACCCTACATTTAGACAACTTCTCTTTGAAGAATTGCATAATCCACCCTACATTGGCCATATAGGAATTACATAATCCACCCTACATTTAGACAACTTCTCTTTGAAGAATTGCATAATCCACCCTACATTGGCCATAGAGGAATCACTACTACTCTCAAAGCTGTGCTCGATGATTTTCATTGGCCTGATGTAAAGAATGATGTTTTTAATTTTGTTTCTGAGTGTCTTATTTACATGAAATTGAATTAGCCCCTAGATTTTATGTCTTATTCAAAGTTCTGACCAAAATAAATGACAATGCCTATCGTCTAGGTATTCCATCATAGTGGTATATTCATAACTCTTTTCACATTAGTCTCCTAAAGCCATTTAGAGGTCCTATTCCTACCTATCTAGTATATGATGACCCACCTATATTAGATGAAGATTATGAAATCATAGAGCTAGAAATTATTTTGGACCGTGAGCAAACAACCACAAGAAAAGGTAATGTTTATTATAGATATTTGGTCAAGTATAAAGGACACCCCATTGAAGATTCTCAATGGTTACCTAATCATGCCCTCATTGCCTAGCCATCCTTGATTTCATCTTATAGGAATACTATTGGTAATTTTGTTAAGATAACCAAGGTAATAATTTCTTGATGCCGAGCTTTACGTAGAAACCACCTCTTACTAGATTTTCCAAAAATTAGAAATTTTGTGCTAAGATTTTAGATGCCCACAAATTGCACTTGTAAACCCTCTTTGAATATATATATATATATATATATATAAAAGCTTTATTTTAAGCTTATTGTGTGAGCTATTCAAGCATTAACTTTTAAAACTTTAGAACTAAACTTTGAAGAAAAGCTTACTAAGCTTTGTAGAAGCTTCACCAAAACGAATAGCTGCCCTCGGCCCCTGTAGATAGTGCACAACACACAGTAGAAAAAGGAAATATCGTTGTGTGTAATAGAAGAAAGAAGAACCCAACTGTTTGGTGCTGCCGTCATGGAAATTTTAATTGGGAAATTATAGTGAAGAAAAAAAGATTTTTCTTTGTCCTTCAAAAAAAAGAAACCACCAATGCAGGGCAATTTTTAGAGAAGGGGAGAAGAAAAGTTAAGAGCCCTACACTATACAAATTGAGCTGAGGATAGGCTTATCAATTCGGAAGTTAGACCAAAGATCACCTCAATGAGTTGATTTCATCCATATGGATGGATTATGGAAAGGATTAGAATTAAGGAAGATGGCTTTTGGGAGAAGAAGGGTGGTTTCACTTCAAGAAAAGTGGTTTTATGCTTAAGGTTGATATTAAACCATAGCCCTTAATCAAAACCCTCATCTAGTGGCTAGGAAATTTCCCATGAATCTTCCAATATTTGCCCATAAGTTCTTGAGCCTTTGTCTTCTTACCTTGTGGATTTTTGTGAGCTTCTTGCTTTTTCTTCAAGTAAAAGTACCATAGCTCTAATACCACTGTCATGGGACCTTTTGTACTTCTTGAAGAATAATTTAAAACTCACAAATACATCAAAGATTAAAGCATATACTTGAATCAAATTGATACGATTGAGCATAGCATAAACACTAGAGCTTGTTCACACATTAATTGTAAATAATAAAAACTCTTCTAACTTATGCACTAGAAATATAGCAACGCCACGCATAAAT
Organism: Cibotium barometz; assembly: GCF_041138505.1. Lineage (NCBI taxonomy): Eukaryota > Viridiplantae > Streptophyta > Polypodiopsida > Cyatheales > Cibotiaceae > Cibotium > Cibotium barometz. Next base: position 50,759,369 of record NC_141055.1, read on the forward strand.
AATATGTACAAATATTTGGCATGTGGCCAACAAAATAATATAGGAAAATAATTCTCCAAGATGATATAGACAAGATCCTCCATGTGCGACACGCGCACTGCTTCATCACCTATCTCACAAACGTAAACACATTAGGTGTTTCAATTAATAGTCCTTATCTACAATTAATCCCAATATGAAATGTTGATAAGCACAAACACAACATACACTTACCACTTATTTCACTACGATGAGAGCATCATTATACATATCATCTAGCATGAAATGTATCGCCACCTGTTACACTTTTAATTAGCATGGCACATCAATTGCATAAACCACTTGTTACACTTTGATCGTGTGTAGTTGTCTAGCATAGTCCACTTGTTTCACTTTGACCACAATACACTTATCAAGCATGGCACAATTTTTTACACCTTAACAACGTACACCCATCAAGCATGGTCTCAAGCTATACCAATAACACTAGGTAACCAATATTTAATGTGGGGTCTCCCACGATACCAATTCACTAGGATGGTACACTAGCGTTTGGGCATCCCCATACAACTAAGGGTGGACATTATGTAATGGGAGTAGCAACTTCATTACCATCAAAGCGTTACTTGAGAGCGAGGCGCTTTTGTTGTTCATCTTGAAGTAGTTGCTCGATAAGTTGAATGCGGTCTTCAAAAGTCGGTGGTGAAAGTGGTGAGTTTGTAATTCCACCATCTCGGGCATTGGCATTGGGAAAAATTTTAAAAAACAATTTGGGAGTTTTTTATAATTTTATGACAAATTTTTGGAATTTTTTGACATAAAAAGAAGGTTTTTGGGTAAATAAAGGTGTTATGGAGAAATATTTTTTTAAAAGGATTTTGGAAATTTTCTGAGTTCTAGGTGAAATTTTACAGAGATTGAATTAGGCTTTAAGCAAAAATAAATAAAAATTTGGATGGGGTCTTAAGATTTTACAAGAAAGTTTTTATAAGCTTTTTTAAAAAAAGCTAAGTTTTAATAGCTTTATGAAAGCTTTAAGTAATAAATCTTTGAGGTTTACTAAGTAAAGCTTATAAAAAAGCTTTGTGATGGGTAACGCGCAACGCGCATGTGAAAAATAAAAAGAAATTGAGGATGGGTTTTTTCCCACCGTGCGCTCTTGGTTAAGGGGAGATGATGGATTGAAGCCGATGAATATGGTGAGAGTGGTTTACAAGCCTCCAAGATGGGAGAAATGCATTTGCGGCGGTGACCAATCAGAAAGTGGGATTAAGAAGAGAAAAATTGCTTTTGGATTTGAAGTGGCTTTTGAAGGTGGTTTTCAAAATGGACACATGGTTTTCCACCTTGGATGGACCATTACGTAATAGAATTATGGGTTTTTATTACCGATTGGACATAAATTAGGCTTTCTGGAAAAACCTTAGGCTTTGTATGATTTGAATGAAAAAATTTACCTTACGCTGCCAAACTTTTCCACCTCTTTATCCCATGACTTCAATCAATTGCAACAATCAACTCTTGGCTCTAATACCACTGTTAAGGTTGACATGAACCCATAAAAGTGATTGCAATAAATAAAATATTAAAAAATAAATAGAAAAACAAGATACTCAATGCTTAATATTGGGTCCAATCTGCCCCCACACAAGAGTGAGCCCATGCTTCCTCTTGGTGTACTTAAATATTTCATGGGTAGCCTTTGCGGCTCAAAAATAGTATACTTTTACAACAATGTCGACTTCATCAAGAATAGTATTCTTAAAAAGTGGTTTGCTTCAAAAATAGCTTTCTTGAGCATGCAAGCTAGGCGTCTTTTAAAAATAGGCGTGAGCATTGAATTTCAAAAAAGTGCACGTCTTGAAAAATAAGATATGCACTAGGGAGCTTTCACATTACCAATAAATATGAATAGCGTCCAAATAAATTAATGGCACTTGTCGTCACAAAATCACATTTTATTTGTCAATATTCAAAATTTATCATCTCAAAATATATTTATTGACCATCACCAGATCGTCACTGCCATTATCCGGTCCAATGACCTGCACTTGCATCAACTAGCCAATCAATTAACAGATTAATAGATTAAAATAAACATGCATATAAAATTTTATATCAATAAGATGATGCAAGCAATACTTCCCACGTATGCTACGATCATGGGATTTAGAAAGGTGTCCCAATCTAAACCCGTCTAGGAGAATTAATAATATAAAAACCTAGGAATAAAAATATTCCATGAATTCTTTTAAGAATCCTTAATTACACAACATGGGAACATATAGAATATATTCCCATTAATTCTTTTAAGAATGCTTAATTACACAACATGGGAATATATAAAATATATTCCCATGAATTATTTTAAGAATCTATAATTACACAACATGGGAAATATAAAATATTCCATGAATCCATCCTCAATATAGCTCTCCCACCTTTCTCCAGCTCTCTTTGTTTCTCTTTCTAACCCTCTCTCTCCCTATCTCTCTACCACTCATTGTTTCTCTTTAACACACACACACTCTCTCTCTCTCTCTCTCTCTCTCTCTCTCTCTCTCTCTCGCGTTAACTCTCTAACTTTGTAATAAGATGTGTGTGTGTGTGTGTGTGTGTAGTACTCGGGGGGGTCACTCGTATAAATATGTAAGTATCACGTGGGTTCAACAGAAGGACATTTTAAATATTTAAAACTTACAGAAATATATTTACAGAGGGGATTTATTTATTGTGTTTTAAAAAAAATTACAGATTTGAATAGGAAAGGATACATTATATTCACTAAAAAATTCACAGATAAGGGACTTTTTAAATAGGCCTTGAACGCACGTGATATAAAGGATTTACATATAGTGACCCCCCCGAGGTGTAGTAGTGGTAGTATAGTATATATATATATTTATTATATATATATACATATATAGATACACACACACGTAGTAGTGGTAGTATAGTATATATATATCTATTATATATATATACATATATAGATACACACACACACACACACACACACATATATATATATATATATATATATATGCATGTATATATAGTATGGTATAAATATTATTGAAAGAGTAGTAGTATAGTGTAGAAGAAGAGAAGAAAGGAGGAGCTACCATGTGGAGCAACTAAGAGCCACCACATGGTAGCTCCTTATTTCTCTTTAACTCACTCTCTTTACCTTTCTCTGACTCTCTCTCTCTCTCTCTCTCTCTCTCTCTAACCTTCTCACTCTTTAACCCTCTCTCTCTCTCTCTCTCTCCCTCTCTCTCTCTCCCTCTCTCTCTCTCTCTCGGTCTGGCCAATTCTTTCTCCAATTCTCTCTGACACTCTCTCTCTCTCTCTAACTCTCTTTACATTTCTATAACTCTCACTCTCTTTTGAACTCTCTTTCTAACCCTATCTCTCTAACTCCCTTTATCTTTCTCTAAATCTCTTTCTTTCTCTTTCTAACCCTCTCTCTTGCTCTCTCTCTCTAACACTCATTGTTTCTCTTTAACGCACTCTCTTTACCTTTCTCTAACTCTCTCTTTCTTTCACTCTTTCTCTCTTTAACCCTTTAACCCTCTAATAATGTGTGTGTGTGTGTGTGTGTGTGTGTGTGTGTGTGTGTGTGTGTGTGGTGGTAGTAGTAGTAGTAGTATAGTGTAGAAGAATAGAAGAAAGGAGGAGCTGCCATGTGGGTCAACTAGGAGCCACCAAGTGGCATCTCCCAAATAAGATATAGAAGATATATAGTGTAGAAGAATAGAAGAAAGGAGGAGCTGCCATGTGGGTCAACTAGGAGCCACCAAGTGGCATCTCCCAAATAAGATATAGAAGATATATATATATATAAAAAGAAAAGGGACCAGACCTTAGACGGATTATCTTATCTCTAAACCAAGGACTTAGATTTTATAAATTCTAGTTACAAAATTGTTTGATGTGTAAAGAAACCCTAGCTCTAAGGTATGACAACTCCTTTTTTCATTGGTTGAGGAAAATGTTTTTCTTGGGAATAGCACTCTAGTAATAGTGCCTAGTCTAGCCCACTACACTAGTCACTCAAACTCGACTATGTATACTAATAAGGTAAGCTTGGTTGGTGGCAAAGGAGTGTGGAGAAGTACCATGTTTTGGTGGTTCACAAAGGGCCCTACAAGCCTGCAATGGCACTCTGTAAAGGCAATCTCTTCATCTACCACCGATCCCTGTTGTTGTTAAAGAATTTCACACTATCAATTTATGGACTTAAGAGCCAAGCCTCAAAGCTCAATTTAGAGCCATATTTGTTCCAAATCATTGCAATAAATTGTGTCAATTGGTGAAGTGCCTTTGAAATATAGATCTGTCTAGACTTAAGTGGACTTTCCAGAATCTCCATTTGTGATTTGTTTTGGAAATAGCAAGGGATGCTCATTCTTTTGAGTTTTTTCATTTGATCTTTTTTATTGTATGGTAGCTACTTTTTCATCAATGTTGTTTTTTGTTTCCATGTTCCAAACCTTTGTGAAACAACTCCTAAAAAGGGCTCAATTCTTCATTCTACGTGGATTGCAATATTAAAATTTTATTTAAAAAGAAAAGAAAAAATATTCATAAGTCTTTGGTAGCTCCAATCTTGTGATAGTAGAGCATTAATATGACTTCGTGCCATTACACCATCGTTAACATTTGGTTCTCATACAAGAACCTTGGTGGAATTTCTATTAAATGAGATGACTATGTGTCTTCTTCAACAATTTTCAATGCATCAGCCATGTCACATAAAGGCTGTCACATGTGAGCTTCATCCGCTTATTGGTTTAGAAGCAACTTTGCTACATCAACATTATTTGTGGCATGTTCATCCTTCCTGGAGACCTTTATGGCGTCGATGTCGGTCACAATATTACTTGCATCAATTAGCCAATCAGTTAATAAGTTAATTGATTAAAAATAAACATTCATATAAAATTTCATATCAATAAGACAATGCGACAATACTTTCCATGCATGTATGAATTCACCTCCGTAAAGTAAAGTAAGCCACAATAGCCCGGATTTAGAAAGGTGTCCCAATCTAAACCCGCAATCTAAACCCGTTTAGGAGAATTCATAACATAAAAACCTAGGAATAAAAATATTCCATGAATTCTTTTGAGAATCCATAATTACAAGACATGGGAATATATAAAATATTCCATGAATTCATCCTCAAAAACGCTATCTAATTCTCTCTCTCTCTTGTACTCACTCTCTCTCTAACTCTCTTTCTTTCTCTTTCTAACCCTCTATCTTACTCTTTCCCTCTCTCTAACTCTCTTTCTGACCCTCTATCTTGCTCTTTCCCTCTCTCTCTAACACTCATTGTTACTCTTTGACTCATTGTTTTTACCTTTCTCTATTTTTGTCTTTCAACTCTCTAACCCTCTAATAAGATATATATATATATATACATATATACATATTTATACATATACATATATATACGTATATATATATATATATATATATATATATATATATATACATATATATATACATACATACAAGTATACATATTCTAAACCTCTAATAATATATGTATATGTATATATGTATATATATATATATATATATATATATATATATCAGTGTCTGTGTGTATATATATACTATAGTACTACTACTAAGACCACCACTACTATATACATACATACATACATACATACATACATATATATATATATATATATATATATATAGTAGTATGTTATAAAGAGTATTAAATGTATGGTATAAAGAGTATTACATGAGTAGTAGTATAGTGTAGAAGAAAGGACGAGCTACCACGTGGGGTAGCTAGGAGCCACCACGTGGTAGCTCCATGTTTCTCTCTAACTCACTCTCTTTACCTTTCTCTAACTCTCTCTCTCTCTCTCTCTCTCTCTCTCGTGAATTGGCCAATTTTCTCTCCAACTCTCTCTGACATCTATCTAACTCCCTTTACCTTTCTCTAACTCTCACTCTCTTTCTTAACCCCTCTCTTTCTGACTCTCTTTACCTTTCTCTTTCTAACCCGCTCTCTTGCTCTCTCTAACACTCATTGTTTCTCTTTAACTAACTTTCTTTACCTCTCTCTCTCTCTCTCTCTCTCTCTCTCTCTCTCTCTCTTTAACACTCTAACCCTCTAATAAGATATATATATATATATATATACTACAACTATATATATTAGCTTTTTTCTCTCTCTACTCTCACTCCCTCACTCTCGCAATCTCTCCCTAGGACCCTCTTTCATTCTCTCTCTTCGATCTCACTCTTACATCCATTCTCTCCCTCTCTCCTTAAACCCCCTTGTCTTATTTTCTATCTCTTTACTAAATCCTTATATCTTGATGCAACTCAAAATTACTATACAAAAGGTATAAGATACACCCCTCCTCTCTCTCTCTCTCTCTCTCTCTCTCTCTCTCTCTCTCTCTCTCCATGCATGAAACAATTACAATAGATTATGTCATGCAAATTACATTTGATGATTCAAAATATCAACAATTGGCACATAAAACATGGAGGAACATGGTAATAAGGAAATCGTGTATTAGATGGCAGTGGGATAAAATGGAGGTGGAATAGATGGGGAGGGATGTGCATATGGCCTAAGACCTTGATTCCATGGTGGGAAAAAGGTCGCAGAGTTTGAAAAGATGCAGGGGGAAGAGAGCTTGAGCTCTTGCAAGCACACACACACTCACAAAACCCTAATAGAGAACACACAAGGTGAGAGGCTGAAAATCTTCTTCTTCTTCACTCAACACTCAACACACCATATACAAGATAAGAGTACACACAATATGAAAGGTACTCAACTAATACATACACGGGTTCTCTATATTGTGAACCCAACTAAATGAGCTGGCGCTATAACTATGCCAGTCTCTAGAATGGCTATCACACAGCCTGTCATCCCACTGGCCACATATTACCCATGATCTCACCAACCATGCCAGTGGTGTAAGTGTGGGGCCTATCCCCCAGGCGGGTCATCAATGTCCACCGCCTCCCTAGACGAGCTCGATATCTCAACAAAGTTGCCATCATAGGTTCCACTTATGCCCTTTGCAATGCCTCTATCTCCTTGCCAATGAATTTATTATCACCGAGGTCTTCACGCATGTTTTCAAGCCCTCCCAACTCAATTTCATGGCATAGCAAATCATCCTCAATTCTTATAGAATGTCAAAGCATCTGCTTACATGCCTTTGTCATGCTACCTATCCCTACAAAGCAATCAAGAACTTGGTCCCCCTCCATGGTGAAAGTTCCAAGCAACCACGTGCAAAGTGAAAAAAATTATTCCCTACCATCTTGAATGTGAGATCCCTGTTCCCACCGAGCAACAGATTCAGGGTACTAGCAGCGGAAGTAGCACTTCTCGCGCGGGCATTAGGAAATTTTTGAGCTCATTTTGGGGCCCTGTAAGGAAGTTTGACCAGAATATTCCCTCCAAAAAGGGGCACTGGATAAAATTTTTGCAAACGAACTCCAAATTTGTCGGACCTCACATATTTAGATTCTACTCTTTAAAAGCTATCCATTGATATATAACATGATAGGGTTCGGAGAAGGGACAAGATAGATACCTAGAAGATTCCTTTTTGCCTAGGAAAGATTCACGTTACGTAGAAGATTCCTAGGCAAAAAGGAATCTTCTAGGTATCTATCTTGTCCCTTCTCCGAACCCTATCGTGTTATATATCAATGGATAGCTTTTGAAGAGTAGAATCTAAATATGTGAGGTCCGACAAATTTGGAGTTCGTTTGCAAATATTTTATCCAGTGCCCCTTTTTGGAGGAAATATTCCGGACAAACTTCCTTACAGGGCCCCAAAATGAGCTCAAAAATTTCCTAATGGCAGGGGTCCCACATTCGGGGCCTCACCCACGGATATCCAGACAAGAGACTAATCCTTCGGTTTGTCCAAAACCGAACCCGAAAAAACTTCCCTCCCCCGAAAAGCACGGGTAATTCCACCAGGGATAACCCTTTACTCTAACGTAGTCAAGACCATTCCTGATCAAGCTGATCCACCAATTGCACCTATAAAGATACTCGATCAGATCAAGGAAGAAACTTGCACTTGGATCATTGGGATCAACGCTTTTTTCCCCATTAAGAGGCACAGCCGTTGATTCCTATCCATAGAACAATTACTATCGGGGATTTACTTTATCTATCGTAAACAGAAATTGAGTCTCGATTTATGGATCCATCAGTCCAGCCTAACCCCATCCGATCCCATGGGTTAGCCAACCGCCCAACCACTGTAGTGATGGGATCCGATTTGGAATTTGGTTAGGTTTTGTCCCGGGTACCAAGGAAAAGAGTTCCAAGGTCCCCTAGCCAAAAGTTCATGCAAACATAAAATTAGCCACACCACTTACACACCCAATATGAAATTGCCTTTTTCTTAGCATCAACTAACTTAAAACAATTCTTTAATGAAACCATAGTACCACTGATCACAATCTTCCAAATTATCCGGTTGATTCTTAATTTTCCATCGTTCCTTCATCAGAGTATCTATGGCATCATTGGCAACTAGAATGCTCACCACCTGTCCACTCAGGGGCCTTTTCAATAGTTCCTAGCCCATAATACTCGGCAATATAATCACTTATAAAAATCAAGATGGACTCTCGTTGAAGATCAGCAAGATCAACCAACAGATCCATATAAAGAGCCATGGACTCATCCATTGAAGACCAGCAAGGTCAATCAACCAGATCCATGCCCGGTTTCACAAAATAACTCTTACTCCTTGTTCCAATATCTTCCTCGACGCACGCGTGGGTATCCTAGGCGACCCAGAGCCCGAGCACCGTATGGTCAGCACCCTCTAGGATCCTTTGCAGGTGACCTAGCGCTTCACTCATAGGCCGCTTCCTTGGTCCCTCATCCACCGTACCGGAAGCTCACCATTTTAATCGAACCGAGGCTGGTCAAGACCTCGGTCGACTTTGCAATCTCCATGCATACCTCCACATCCACATTCACATTCACATCCATACATCTACATCTACATGCATACATCCACATCTCCATGCATACCTCCAGATCCACATTCACATTCACATTCACATCCATACATCTACATCTACATGCATACATCCACATCTCCATGCATACATCCACATCCACATTCACATTCACATCCATACATCTACATCTTCATGCATACATCCACCTCCACATTCACATCCACATCTATACATCTACATCTACATGCATACATCCATACATACCCATCCACATTCACATCCATATTCTCACCCTATCACAACCCATATACATCTTATCCCATCACATACACTTCTTACCTCATCCCATACACATCCTATCACTTCTTAACTCATCTTATCACATCCTAAGTCATCTCATATGCATCTTATCACATCTTATCACTTCCCATATCTTTTATGCATACCTCTATGCATGAAATTCAATTATGCTAAAAGTAACACTTTTATAATAAAATATTCATCTCTTATGCATACCTCTATGCATGAAATTCAATTATGCTAAAAGCAACACTTTTATAATAATAAAATATTCATCTCTTATGCATACCTCTATGCATGACATTCAATTATGCTAAAAGTAACACTTTTATAATAAAATATTCATCTCTTATGCATACCTCTATGCATGAAATTCAATTATGCTAAAAGTAACTCTTTTATAATAAAATATTCATCTCTTATGCATACCTCTATGCATGAAATTCAATTATGCTAAAAGTAACTCTTTTATAATAAAATATTCATCTCTTATGCATACCTCTATGCATGAAATTCAATTATGCTAAAAGTAACTCTTTTATAATAAAATAAAGATAAATTTTCTTTTACTAATTTCTAAAAATTTCGCCATAACCTCCTTTGTATGGTTGACCATTTTTTAATTTTCTACGTCTTTAAAACTAATTAAAAGTACACCCATATTGAAATTATCCTAAAGTAAACATTTTTTTTCACTTAATTGAGATAAACATTATAAAAATTTGACATTAATTAGTTAACCATTCACCTAGGATAGAGAATGGTTGGTTTTGTTAGAGAAGAGAGGGGAATGCCTTTTGTAATGAGGCCTAACATTATAGAGAAGGCATAAAGCATAAAAACCACTTTAAAACCATAAAAATCCATAAAATAATTGAAAGAAAGAAGAACCACCAACTTACTAATGACTTTGATAGCTTTCCTTTGGCTTGATGGTTTGAGGGTTCAACTCTTGTTTGAACAAGAGTGGCCACCAATCTTTGGAAGAGGGAAATGTCAGAAACTAATGAATTATTAACAAATTCATAGTTCTTGGCTTGGGTGGAGTAGAGTAACAATGCATTAGACATTGTTGAGTTTCAACAAAGGGGAAGGCCTCTATTTATAGGAAAAAGTGAGCTCCTAACCAAACAAACTGATTCTAGAATTTTCCAACTCAGTTTGGTCAATTTTTGACCATTTTTAGGTTAATTGAGCTAACTTTTTGCAACTAGACTTGAATTAGGAGAGAGGAGAGATAAATATTTATGAGTTTAAAACTCATTCAAGCATGTGAAATATGCACCTCCTTTAATGGACTCCCCTTCCTTACATATGTGTCAAAATGGAATACCCAAAATATCTCATTTTTTTAATATTGCTCGTAGTTTTTTACTAATAAACCTTGTACATTTTCAACTCTTCATCTTATGTGAGAATTTACTCATTTTTGGATACCCAAAATATCTCATATTTTTAATATTGCTCATAGTTTTTTACTAATAAACCTTGTAAATTTTCAACTCTTCATCTTATGTGAGCATTTACTCATTTTTGGGTATCATCTTTTACAAAATTGGATTTATCTCCTCCCCACACATGGATTGATCTTATTGGTCCATAGGAATCTTAATTGAACCATAATCTAAAATTTTTGAAAATCTAGACCCTTTAGGCTAAGGTCCTTCATATCCATTTTCAATTAATTCTAATTGCACATTGGAAAGTTCTTTTTGAATTTTTATTTCAGGGAAACTTATTTTAATAAGATGAGTTATTTTTCTATCCAAAAATATTCATAATCTGAATATTCTCTCTCTAGAATATTTTCTCTCTCTATGTGAAAACAGGCAGAGACGAGATCTCTTATATTTCTGAAGAGAGAATTGATTACAGGGGAATATGCTGGACATTTTGAGAGGCTGGGGAGGAATCTTACATTCTCTCCCACTTGAAAAACACGAGATGTCCTCATCTCGCAAACTTGGGATAATTTCGCAAGATGCACGAACATGAGACTTAGAGAAAGATTTAATTAAGATTAACCACCAAATAAAAAAGACTCAAAGAGAGTAAGGATCAAGACAAGAACAAGATTTAAACTTTATTCATTCTTGGAACATATACAGTAAGGATAGAAGAACTCTTTACACTTCCATATAAGCCCGTCCATCATATGATCACAAAAACAGCACTCACAAGCTATGCACGTATAAGGTAACTCATCTATGGGAATAATTCTGTTGGTTATTGCCGCACCTATCTCAGTGGTATGAGGTGATCTAACAAAAGGACCTCTGAGAGGCAAGCCAAAAATGGGGTAAAGGCATATCTTCTGATGAGGAAGAAAACACGCCAGTAAGAAGACCCGCTCAGAAAACCCAAGATGTCTTGATCTCATGACGCAGTAGTATCGGGGACCCAAACCCAAGGCTTCAATAACCATGGCCAAGCGGACATTGTTACGAAAGTGCTACTGACCCCAAGGTGTTACCCTAGTTATGTCTTGATAGGTCAGCCATTTGGTCTGAGCTACAGAAGTTCCCAAGTGAGGAAAAAGTGAGCGCTCATACTGTTCTATAAAATCCTTCTTCACAGACTCGCTTGCGTCTTGAAGGTGAGAAATCATGGATAAAACTAATTCCTGTTGCCAAGCCATGAAGGAGATTAAGAAGAAGGAAGATCGATGGAAGTAAGATTACTGTGAGCGACAAGTAAAAGTTACGACTTATATGAAGGAAGGAGCTAGCGTAACTTAGAAGCCAACGGTATCTTGCCACTGAAGTTTTACCGTCTTTGGATGATTTGGGTTTGGCACATTTTTCTATAGAAGGCATTAAGAACTTTGAGATGAAGAGATAAAAGAAGTTCGTAGGCTAAGTCACCTACTTTCTTTGGTCTACAATATCTGGGGGATAACTACTTATACTCTCCTAGAGATAAAGAAATTCTTTTGGTCCGTATTCAAATGAAGACTATAACTCCTTCTTTGAATTCTCTGATTATCCTCTTCTTATCTATATATTGTCTCTGTCGATCCTGGGCAGCGTTTATATCTTTATGAATTGCCTGCATTTGTTGCTCTAAGTCGCCAAGTATTTGACTGGTCATCTCGACCCTAATCAATGGGTTGGACCTAGTTAATGGAGTTAAGCAATCTTGTCCGAGACGGACCCTGATTAGATTGGTATGAAGAAATTGGTCTCTGAATTTGGGTTCTAGACTTCCCTATGCCCTTTTCATGGTAGGAGTCGGGCAGTCTTTTAACTGATGGTCAAAACCTTGGCATCCAAAACATCGGTTCTCACTTCTGTATTCATCATTCTGAATCTTTAAAACAGGTGGGCTCCTAAGAAGGTATTCTGGGTAAAGTGTCTTCCCTTTTTAAACAGAATCTTTCTTTTATTTAGAGAGGGAATAATTATAAGATCAGAAAAGGAGATTCTTACTCCTGTATACCTCGAAGGCTGGGGGAGAAATCTTACATTTTACCCCACTTAAAAAGTGCAAGATGTCCTTATCTTGCAAAGTAGAGGACAACTCTTTTTCTTAAGATCCAATTTATTCTGGGGTTCCTTATATTCTGGTCAACCCAACAGAATACGGGGATAATTATCCCTTAAATAGAACTCATCATTACATAACAATTTCATTCAATTCATATCATTCATATCTTTAACACGATAATGGTCCATTAGACCGAAAAAAATTCCTTCTGAACATTCCTCCACGGGAATTTTAGTTAAGCAAGTTCTCAATTTGTCATCCCTTAACTTGATCTACCGTCTCAAGTATTAACAGTAGCAATTTAACAGCACAACCCACTAATCTCATAGTGATTTGCTGAATTTATTATCATCATTCTAGTTATGAATATCATCATAGGGACTTGTCCCATTCATCCTCATTGTGGTTTCGCTCAGGTTATTATATTTCAACTAAATTTCAGAAATCATCATTTTTCAATCAGAATCCAAATCAATTCATCAATTCTCAAACAGAATTAAAAATCATATCAACCACATTCGAAATCATCATCTGGATAGCATTAACACTTATAATTTCAAGTCTTAGATTTACTCGTATATACTGTCAGTAAAGAGCTACAGTTATACTCTAGGTATATACGGGTAGTCACGGCCCTTGGAATTTATAAGGTAAATACCATCATGTCTAGGCCTCAAGCAAGTCAGGGATTCTATATAATTGCGGTACTTCCATCTGAAGACCCAATTACCAAATTACGAATTTCAGTTTGAATATCAAATTGTATGAATTATGTCACACAATTACAACCTTTTTGTAATTCTTGATAAATTTTTGACATATTTGTCTTCTCAGTTGATCTTTAATAGCTCTGATACCAACTGTGAGATCCCTGTTCCCACCGAGCAACAGATTCAGGGTACTAGCAGCGGAAGTAGCACTTCTCGCGCGGGGTAGGGGTCCCACATTCGAGGCCTTGCCCACGGATATCCGGACAAGAGACTAATCCGTCGGTTTGCGAACCCGGAAAAACTTCCCTCCCCCGGAAAGCACGGGCGATTCCACCAGGGATAACCCTTTACTCTAACGTAGTCAAGACCATTACTGATCAAGCTGATCCACCGATTGCACCTATAAAGATACTCGGTCAGATCAAGGAAGAAACTTGCACTAGGATCATTGGGATCAACGCTTTTTTCCCCATTAAGAGGCACAGCCGTTGATTCCTATCCATAGAACAATTACTATCCGAGATTTACTTTATCTATCGTAAACAGAAATTGAGTCTCGATTTACGGATCCATCAGTCCAGCATAACCCCCATCCGATCCCATGGGTTAGCCAACCGCCCATAGCCAACCGCCCAACCACTGTAGTGATGGGATCCGATTTGGAATTTGGTTAGGTTTTGTCCCAGGTACCAAGGAAAAGAGTTCCAAGGTCCCCTAGCCAGAAGTTCATGCAAACATAAAATTAGCCACACCACTTACACACCCAATATGAAATTGCCTTTTTCTTAGCATCAACTAACTTAAAACAATCCTTTAATGAAACCATAGTACCACTGATCACAATCTTCCAAATTATCCGGTTGATTCTTAATTTTCCATCGTTCATCAGAGTATCTATGGCATCATTGGCAACTAGAACGCTCACCACCTGTCCACTCAAGGGCCTTTTCAATAGTTCCTAGCCCATAATACTCGGCAATATAATCACTTATAAAAATCAAGATGGACTCTCGTTGAAGATCAGCAAGATCAACCAACAGATCCATATAAAGAGCCATGGACTCATCCCAGCAAGGTCAATCAACCAGATCCATGCCCGGTTTCACAAAACAACTCTTACTCCTTGTTCCAATATCTTCCTCGACGTACGCGTGGGTATCCTAGGCGACCCAGAGCCCGAGCACCGTATGGTCAGCACCCTCTAGGATCCTTTGCAGGTGACCTAGCGCTTCACTCATAGGCCGCTTCCTTTGTCCCTCATCCACCGTACCGGAAGCTCACCATTTTAATCGAACCGAGGCTGGTCAAGACCTCGGTTAACTTTGCTACGCGAGACGTCCTCCATTGACTCTCCGTCTCAGCAGAGTTGCAACTTTATCAGTTAGGTCTCCACGACCTTAATCACAAGACGGTCAAAATGCTTCCCCAGCATTCTCGACATACATTTACAAATAGTTTACAATTACAATTTCTATATTAACGCTCATTTTTCCACATTATCCCTCATCAATCCACATTACTTATTCCACATTCCATTTATATGTGTACTCATCCCATCACATCATTTTCCATCTCATCACTTCAGATTCCTTCACATCACATATCATATATTCTCATCCATACATATATCCACATCCACATCCACATCCACATTCACATCATACATCCACATCTACATCCATGCATCTATTTTCACATCCACATCTTCACGCACATTCACGCATCCTCATCCATACATCCACATCTACATGCACATTCACATCCATACATCCACATCTATATGCGTACATTCACATCTACATGCATACATACACATCCACATTCATACATCTACATCTACATGCATACATCCACATCTCCATGCATACATCCACATCCACATCCACATTCACATTCACATCCATACATCTACATCTACATGCATACATCCACCTCCACATTCACATCCACATCTATACATCTACATCTACATGCATACATCGACACCTCCATGCATACATCCACATCCACATTCACATTCACATCCATACATCTACATCTACATGCATACATCCACATCTCCATGCATACCTCCACATCCACATTCACATTCACATCCATACATCTACATCTACATGCATACATCCACATCTCCATGCATACCTCCAGATCCACATTCACATTCACATTCACATCCATACATCTACATCTACATGCATACATCCACATCTCCATGCATACATCCACATCCACATTCACATTCACATCCATACATCTACATCTTCATGCATACATCCACCTCCACATTCACATCCACATCTATACATCTACATCTACATGCATACATCCATACATACCCATCCACATTCACATCCATATTCTCACCCTATCACAACCCATATACATCTTATCCCATCACATACACTTCTTACCTCATCCCATACACATCCTATCACTTCTTAACTCATCTTATCACATCCTAACTCATCTCATATGCATCTTATCACATCTTATCACTTCCCATATCTTTTATGCATACCTCTATGCATGAAATTCAATTATGCTAAAAGTAACACTTTTATAATAAAATATTCATCTCTTATGCATACCTCTATGCATGAAATTCAATTATGCTAAAAGTAACACTTTTATAATAATAAAATATTCATCTCTTATGCATACCTCTATGCATGAAATTCAATTATGCTAAAAGTAACACTTTTATAATAAAATATTCATCTCTTATGCATACCTCTATGCATGAAATTCAATTATGCTAAAAGTAACTCTTTTATCATAAAATATTCATCTCTTATGCATACCTCTATGCATGAAATTCAATTATGCTAAAAGTAACTCTTTTATAATAAAATATTCATCTCCTATGCATACCTCTATGCATGAAATTCAATTATGCTAAAAGTAACTCTTTTATAATAAAATAAAGATGAATTTTCTTTTACTAATTTCTAAAATTTTTGCCATAACCTCCTTTGTATGGTGGACCATTTTTCAATTTTCTACGTCTTAAAAAGTACACCCATATTGAAATTATCCTAAAGTAAATATTTTTTTCCACTTAATTGAGATAAACATTATAAAAATTTGACATTAATCACTTAACCATTCACCTAGGATAGAGAATGGTTGGTTTTGTTAAGAAAGAGAGGGGAATGCCTTTTGTAATGAGGCCTAACATTATAGAGAAGGCATAAAGCATAAAAGCCATTTTAAAACCATAAAAATCCATAAAATAATTGAAAGAAAGAAGAACCACCAACTTACTAATGACTTTGATAGCTTTCCTTTGGCTTGATGGTTTGAGGGTTCAACTCTTGTTTGAACAAGAGTGGCCACCAATCTTTGGAAGAGGGAAATGTCAGAAACTAATGAATTATTAACAAATTCATAGTTCTTGGCTTGGGTGGAGTAGAGTAGCAATGCATTAGACATTGTTGAGTTTCAACAAAGAGGAAGGCCTCTATTTATAGGAAAAAGTGAGCTCCTAACCAAACAAACTGATTCTAGAATTTTCCAACTCAGTTTGGTCAATTTTTAACCATTTTTAGGTCAATTGAGCTAACTTTTTGCAACTAGACTTGAATTAGGAGAGAGGAGAGATAAAATATCACATTATTTATGAGTTTAAAACTCATTCAAGCATGTGAAATATGCACCTCCTTTAATGGACTCCCCTTCCTTACATATATGTCAAAATGGAATCATTATACCCAAAATATCTCATTTTTTTAATATTGCTCATAGTTTTTTACTAATAAACCTTGTACATTTTCAACTCTTCATCTTATGTGAGCATTTACTCATTTTTGGATACCCAAAATATCTCATATTTTTAATATTGCTCATAGTTTTTTATTAATAAACCTTGTACATTTTCAACTCTTCATCTTATGTAAGCATTTACTCATTTTTGGATACCCAAAATATCTCATATTTTTTATATTATTCATAGTTTCTTACTAATAAACCTTATACATAGTCAACTCTTCATCTTATGTGAGCATTTACTCATTTTTGGGTATCATCTTTTACAAAATTGGATTTATCTCCTCCCCACACATGGATTGATCTTATTGGTCCATAGGAATCTTAATTGAACCATAATCCAAAATTTTTGAAAATCTAGACCCTTTAGGCTAAGGTCCTTCATATCCATTTTCAATTAATTCTAATTGCACATTGGAAAGTTCTTTTTGAATTTCTATTTCAGGGGAACTTATTTTAATAAGATGAGTTATTTTTCTATCCAAAAATATTCATAATCTGAATATTCTCTCTCTAGAATATTTTCTCTTCTCTATGTCAAAACAGGCAGAGACGAGATCTCTTATATTTCTGAAGAGGGAATTGATTACAAGGGAATATGCTGGACATTTTGAGAGGCTGGGGAGGAATCTTACATTGAACATGATTTCACAAATTCAAATTATAAAAAAGCTCTTTCTTGTTTCATATCTTGCAGTAATAACCACTGGTCTCTCAGTTGGACCTCGTAGAGGCTTACGGTCCCTACCCATTATCAGATTGGGTTCTTTGCTAGTGCAGTATTCACACTTTGAAGAAAGAGCAATGGAATGCGGCCCAAACCTTTCCCATCCAACATCATTTCCATTCTCTCAGATATATGTTGGGCTATATCTACTTAGTGGATTGCATACAAACACTCCAATAAGTATAATGGGCACCTACCCCACAATTACAAGTTAGACATTTTTGTTCAAACCATTAATAAAACTATTATATACTTATATGTAAACATAGTTTGTGTAGGTCACCTCCTCAGTTCCATCATCATTAATCTGATGGTAAGCTCCTTGCATCTCTAGATGCAGTGTCCATCGGAGAGAGATATTGTGAGATTTTGCGACCTCCACAATGGTTGGAAGATGATTAGGATTGCTTGCTATGTGACAAATGTCCCGTTATCTTTTAAAAACTCATTGGCTAACACACATGTTGCACAACTATAAGCTCCTTTGTCCAAGCATTCCATCTAGGCACAACGGGATAATCCAGATCCACAATCAATGATGTTGGGAAATCCGCCCACACTAAAGAGCATCCTTGAATTGCCATGGCTGAATGAACAATACTCCCATACTTCTTGAGACCCCTAATAAACCTTGCCATATGTGTGGCCTTCCTACAAACAATCATGAAATGTCAAGGTCAATTGTTATCAGTTTCAGAAGACACAAAGCAATGATCTATTTGTTTGAATAATTGATACACTCACAATGAACTAGACCCTCCAAGAATTGTGTCGCCACACTATACTTTCTTCTATCACCATATGTCATGGATGAATATCTTGAGATGCTATTTTAAATCAAAATAGAATATTAAAAACCCAAGAAAAGAGTGTTGTATGAAACTTGCACAATGATTAAAATATTCTTAGAAAGAGAATGACTTACTAGGTGGAGGACCAGCAGAACTAGCTGTATCCCTATTGGAGTGTGATGCTCGAGATCTCGATTGTCTTTTTGTCAAATGCCTAGATTCGGAATGCACTTCATCTCCCTTCTCTGATGGGCTGAATTCCGATGGAGAATCCTCTCTCTCTTCTTCACTGCTTGACTCCCCTTGTTGGCCTTTCCCCTTCTTCTTTTGAGCTTTTGCCTTTTTTGTTGGAGGCCTCTTACCCTTTTGGAGCTTTTCTGGTGCTTGCTCTTTGCCTTTGCCTTGTGACACATGTGCTTTTTCTTTATCTTTGGAAGCCCTACGCCAATACTTGTCATTATTATATGATGTCAATATGCATTGTTGTAAAGAAATGAATACTACTTCACTTACTTGTCCACAAATCTTTCTCTTTGGGTGGATATGTGTTGTTTTCATATTCCAGCCCCACCATGGGCACAATTCCCATTCCTCTGTCCCTATGAGGTCTTCAATCCAAATCTCAAGATAAATGCCCCTCTCTTCCACCTCACTAGTGACCCATTCTTTGGTTGGATGGGGAGGCAAGAGACATCAACTTGCTCTTTAAATGTTAGCCACCACCTATTCAAGCATATGTAAGCATAAATATAATGTATACATATTCAAAGTACTAATGTATGTGTGTTTCATACCTATATAAAACTCATCGTGCAGTTACATCATGTGTGGCATAGCATCTACTGAATAAGAAGGCTTCATAATAGAAAGCCATGATCTAAACGCATGTGCAAAATGCTTATTTTTGCACTCCTTGAGGTAAGTCAAGAATGGTTTAGCTCCAAGATCCACTGCATCCTCATGAGCCTTTTGAACCTTTAAAGACTCACACTCTATACTATGCAATATCTCCAATGTTTTTTTTTCAGGCAATACCCCAATAAACAAATTTACACAAGAAAGATAGGAATGTATGGTCACTATATGACCATAACCTGCATCTATCATTGTTTGTTTTCCACCCGCAATTACTTGTACAATCTTTTCCTTCCTAATGTAACTAAAATAAAATTATAAGGGTTGTTTGCAAGAGAGATATATGCATGTTCTTTCAACCTTATGTATTGGACACTTACTTTCTTTCAGGCAAGATTGAGTGCCCCAAAAGTTGTAACCTGTCCATGGTCGATTGTTGGCCTTTCACGTTCTAATCTTGGTATTTGAAAATTACATTGAAGAATCCATTTCCATTGGTAGGATTGGAAATTGGTGAAGACCTTTTCTACATCCTTCAAATGCGTTTGGTATGTCTTCTCCTCTTCTTCTATATGCGATTGTCTCCACTAGGCAATTGATGTGTCCTCAGGTTTAATGTTGTTTTGAACTCCTCCTATTTCACTCAAGCATGAAAGCTTCATATATTAAGATGTGAACTTTCAAAAGTAAATCAATTGCTACAAATAGGCATGAAAAAATAGCATACCTAGAATACAAATTGGCACAAGAAGATCATGGGGCACCTTGTACCATCTTGAACTTGGCTTGTGCTTATCACGTGCCCCTCGTCTATGACTTAACGAGAGTAAGGTGGTTGGGTTAGCAAGCCCAAACCTTTGCATTAAAAATACATCATCGGCCATCGTTTGAGGCACATGCATGCGTGTCACTCTACTTAAAGTACCTCATACAAGGTCAAATACATGCTACACTATAAAACATATGCAATAAATTTAGGTCAATTCATGAAGTCACCTATTTAGGTTTCCCAAGTACATTAATAGCTCAACCTCCTCTTCCTTGGTGAAGGCGATGATAGGACAATGAACTAACGGATATCTTTCAGGGAATTTATCCCACTCTACAATCAAAGGCAAGATCAAACCAACATAGGTAATGGAGACAAAAGAGTAAAGCATTGAGATAAGTTGTACTTACTTTTAAATATTGCATTAGTCCGTGCAACCACCTTGTGGTTTCCATCCCATATACGATAAGTTTCTTGTTATGAAGGTGTTTCCACCTTTGTGAATCAATCATCTGCAAATTACAGAAACACATAACACAATCTTCATGTGTAAAAACCACCAAATAAAATAACATTAATAAAATAAAGATAAAGAGATATGCATACCGCCACATTGAAATGATGGGACTGATTTGTCCAAAATCCATTAGCCCATTTTGCTTCTCGAGGGTAAAATTCCACTGGTTGTTCTCCTGGAAAACTCTTTGACACAATAAAGTCACCTTGTGTAGGCACATACCCATGTTGATCAAAACTCTCCTTGAGGTTGCTTAGATGATCATCCGTGGTCCTTATGGTTGGCAGGGTTCACCAAAAGCCTACACAATGGTACCCCTAGAAGCCTTTCTTCCTTATACACAAAATGCTTGGACAACCAATCTTGCAATAGTTCTGTAGTCACCAACTGGCCAAACTCATCTAGCAAAGAAGGCACATCTTGTGTTGGTGGGTCTTCACGAACTAGCTTTTTCCTAGAGCTTTGGGGGGTCATTGAGCCACCAACATGACTATCCACTATAGGTGTGACTACTGCAAGTGTGACTATCCACTACATGTGTGACTACTACAGGTGTGACTATCCACTATGGATGTGACTACTGCAAAGGCTTTCTCTCTCACACGAGGCACTTTGGTGCTTTTGGATCCTGCTGGTTGAGAGACATCCACCACATCATGTTGTGTATAAGCCTCCTTAGAACAAGTTTTAGGAGCCATCTTCTACCCTCATGTAAAGGCTAATCTGAAGGCACAACACACACAACACTTGTTAGGCTCTTAAAAGACAAAACACCATGATGATCAAAAAAAAAATATAAAGGAAGGGGGGGAGAGAGAGAGAACCTGGCAAGGGGGAGGGTCTGGAAAGGAGGCTACAATGGCTAGCCATGTCGTAAGACTAGTCCTTGGTAGCATAAAAGCATAAAGCAGGGGGTGCCGACATTAGTAAAGTAGGTGGGCACTCTCTTTTTTGAGGTATGGTCTCCTTATCAAGTCCAACAAGCTTAACCCAACAATTGCAAGGGAGTGAAGAACCCAAGATGAGATCCACGATTGGATCCTAGATGGTTTTGTGAAAGGCCTGCATGTGAGGTGCTCTCCCACTGGTACTCAAAAATATTCCCTCTTCATTATAGGTAAACAACTCTCTTTCTCTCTCTCTTATCATGCTGCTCTCTGGGTCCTCCTTAATCAAAAAATTAATTTGTTTTTAAATTTAAAAATCCACAATATGATCATTTTGCATCTCCCTTCTGCTGTTCCACCCATTCAAGCCCCTTTTCTTGTAATTTTCTTTTGTAAAAATTCATGCCGGCAATTTAGATGATTTCTTCTATTTGCAACAACCCTCTATCTCTCTACAAAAAAAAAAAAACTCTCTATATAAAAAAATCACTCTGTTTTGCACAAATTTATGTAGGAAAATAGGGTCACAATTTTCTACACAAATTGCCTTGAGCCTGAACTGATGAAGGTTAAGAGAGGGCCTGAACCTGATATGCTTTGAGCCTGACCCAATGAAGGTGTGGACTAAACCTTACATGCTTCGATCCTGAATCGATGAAGGCATGGAATGAACCTGATATGCTTCGAGCCTGAACTCTTTGAAATTATTGATATTGATAAAACCTTATCAAGTTATCTAAATGATTTTCAATAGTTTAAGGCCCCTATATTTGGCACTATGCAATAGCAATAGTTCTCCTTTCTTCAAACCCACGGATTTTCAATTTCAAGTTTTTTCATTTAAAATTTTTTTCATTGAATATACATCTTTTTAGAGAGAATAATATCCCTAGGTTAAAAGTAACACAATACCAATATATACATCTCTAACTTCAAATAAGAATCATCCTAAGGCTTCACAAATGCATTCAAGGTTAGACAATATCCAACTTTGGAGTATGTTATAATGATAACATAAGTAGCTAGTTTACTTTGTATAGTCATCTATAAACAGAAAGAAACAAATGGATCATGTTAGAGATGGTGTAGGCATTGGTCCACACAGATTTGAATGGACCAATCTAGCTAAACACTTAAGAGGAGAAGGAGCTATGTCTCAAGACAAAGGTAAAGGCCTAGAGTGTTTCACCTAATTGCAACTACTGGAAGAACTCTAAGAGATGACCAATAACCTAATTTTCCCATTGTTGTTCAACAAGGCCTTCCTAATTTGGATGTGTTTCCTCACAAAGACATATGGGTGTCTACATTCATACTTGATTGAAGTGATGTACCATGAGATGAGAATTGTAGGTTGTTGTATAAATACATAATGATGCAATTATTATTTGTGCCACCTAATAATTAATTTATTAATTATATAATTAAGCACATTTTAGTCCCTAAACATAACTTTAACCCTAAACCTAAATTTTTTAATTTAAATATTTAAGTTTCTTATATTATCTCTCCCTTGCCCTCCCATCCTCTCTCTCTCTCTCTCTCTCTCTCTCTCTCTCTCTCTCTCTCTCTCTCTCTCTCTCTCCATGGAGGCCAAGCTACTATTCCCCTAGCTTACTAATGTTGACATGTGTGTTCCATTGTGCAATGGTAAAGGTATTGTTAGCAAGGACTTTTTGATTAAAAAAACTTATCCCAAGGAGTTCAAGTCCTTAGATGCCATCATTCATAGGAGAAGATGAGGAAAAGCATGTGAGCCTTATTCCACATCAAGATATGGTGGGTAATGACCTCTATATCCTTGAGAGGTCACTTTCTCTCTTGTATGAGGTGACATTCACTTTAGAATGTCATACACCCATGTGTAGTCAGGTATTTGTGGATCTTGAAAGTCCCTCACAATTTGTTGATGTAGTTCCCTTACGGACAAAGGTTCCTCAAAACAGGATCACTTTCTCATCACAATAGTAAGAGTACCATGGATTTCTTGATTACAATGAAGAAGGACAACACTTTGACAAAGCTTATGCAACAAATTCAATGAGTTGTACAAGTTGAAGAGCTTCCAAGGTTTTACGGTGGAGATGTGATATTCGAGTTTCCAAACATAAAGGGATCTGGTTCAACAATGGCAGGGATTTGGTTCAACAATGGTAGAGATGGACCACAAGCTAGATGGTCATATTTGGACAAAGCCAGCCACTTCAAATGTTTCCTTTCACAAGGAGTGTGTAGGATTAGCCATTGTATCGGCATAATGGAGTGCCCAAATACAACTTTTCCCTAGTATTTAAACATTGGCATTAGCAATGATAGTTGTTTCAAAGGATGCATGAAGAGGAATTGCATGGTGGGCCTCCCAGCCATACATAATGGGAAGATCATTTGCCACTATTGCAAGAAGCTAGCTACATGTAAGGGATCATGTGGTTGTTATGTGTATTATGTCATGCCTAGTGATGAGACCATCACTTGGTTAATGATACATGTGGGCAACCATTCACACACTGTGTAGGCAGGAACATCAAAAACATTATTAGACAATACAAGAGAAATGGTGGAAAAAGTGGTTAGTGTTGATAGGAATGCCGGTCCAAGAAGGGTGCAAATGTGTGTAGCCAAAGAATTGGTTATGACATCATTGGTAAGGGAAGGGGGCCATGCAGAGCAGCTTGGAGAAAAGAAGTTCAGCGATGTGTTGGAGGATCTTGGACATCTAGTTGAAAATAATAAGTAAGTATGCATTGAGAATTACTTAAAGAGGTGGTTTGAGCTTATTTAACCAACTATATATTACAAGTTTCGTAGGTTAGTATTGCAAGCATGTAAGGATCCTCCAATTGGGTCTTTTAGCTATGATGATTTATTGCGGTTGAAGAGAGATTGTACCTATTATTTATTTCATGGAAGAAGATTTCCTAGCCAAGGGAGTGAATCTGATCGATGTTTTGTCTTCATCAAGATGTCAACAAAGGGACCTGCATCAGGTGTTGATCTTGTAAATAGAATGAGGTGTTCTGGCAATGGTGATCTAAGGAGAGCTTAGATACAATTTGACCACACACATCGCATTTTTGGGTGACAATGGCATGCCATGTGTACGATCCAAGGTAGCAAGGAATTCATTTATGAAAACACTATAATAGCATCATGTCATCACCTTTTTTGTTGTTTTTGTGTGGTAGCTTGTAGGAGCTTCTTATAGTACCTACATGTGAAATGAAAGAGGAGGACAAGACCTCCCAAGTCTTATTTTGGGAATGCTTGAATAATGTCATGGGTGGTGAAACATGGATTTGAGAAGGTTGATTTTTTTGGGTTCATGGCAGATGAGGCCCAAGAAAATTGGAATGCCATAGGAGAAGTATACAATGAAGGGCTAGAGATGAAGGATCGAGACCACTCATGCTTGTTCCACTGGAAAGTTCGCCCAAACCACACCCACCATGCTAGTACCTATCCAATCAACAAAGATGGTTTGGCAACCAATGGGTAGGCAAGTCCCCTCTTGCTTTGACAAAATCCCTTGGACTTGCCCACACCCAACCCATGGGCGCTCCAAAGATCAATTCACCCAACAATTTCAACCCACATAGCCTCATCCATGAAGCTCCACCCCGCCCCTCGACTTCATCACACCAAACCAACGGGCAGTGCTACACAACCACTCAAAGATAAACTCAAAGGTAAGCTCACAACTCTAGCCACATGGGCCACTCAATATACAAAACCCTCTTTAGGGGTGCTGACCAATAAACACACGTCAGAGAAAGAGAGAGAGAGAGAGAGAGAGAGAGAGAGAGAGAGAGAGAGAGAGTCTCTAGGTGAATTGGATCTAGGTGATTAGGACCACGAGCACACCTTTTGCCCTTGCCCATGCATAACACCTAAAAATCTCACTAGGCTTCGTCTTATGTGCACACACCGCATAAAGCTTCATCATCAACAACCATCCATGTACATCTCTAGATGGGGGGACCATGGTGCGCACATGGTATGACCCATCGCCTGGATCTTCTTAATCACCCCTATTGCACCTGAATAATTGCACTTCATGTCTAATCAATCCTACCCAAAACTTCTTTTTTGGATCAACACCTATGGATCCTCGACATTGACTACCACTCCTATCAACACAAGATCCTCGACATTGACTACCACTCCTATCAGCACAAGATCCTAGAGCTCCAATGACAAAAGAAAACAAAGCATAAAAAGAAAAAAAGAGAACATTGCAACTTGATGACTCAACATCCACAAGAGCCAGGATACCCATCACGATGTCTTGATAAAGATGTTAGAGCTTCATTAACATTTCCATCGACATACAGCATCTCAGAGCGCAAGTAGTCTCCATGCATGTTGCCTCCTTGTCCCTCTGGAATTCCCCCTTGCCACTTGCTTACTAACCTGATTGTTTTACTAACTCCTCTGTAATCATACCACCTACCACTGGGATACTGGTCATTAAGTATTTCATGATGCTAGTCTAATGGGAACATACACAAAAGCAAACTCATAAAAGTCCATATGACTAGCTAGATACTTAATCACCAATACTCCACTAACTTCTTTTCATTTTACTAAATCCCACATCCCCTCTCATTACGGAGAGACAAGATAACTAACCAAGTGCAATACTTCCCCACCAAGTGCATCGACAATCCCTCACCGATCACGAGGACATGATTGACTTAAGGAAGGGGAGTATGTTAACCACATATTGGTTAACACATTCTTGTGACAACTATGTCCACACACTTATGTAATGGGCGCCTATGCTATATTGTAAATCTCACCATTTGATGAGGGAAACACCCTAAAGATGCTCCCAAGTATTGAGCTTCAAAAGGATATTGGTCAGTTGGGCAAACCATAGAGAAAAGCCTTATAGCTATGTTTTGGGCACCTCGGAGCCTTTTGGGAAAAGGCTTGGAACTATAAAAGCCAATTTCTCTTGTTTGTAGCTCATTGTCCCATTTGTGCAATAGAAGTGGAGTTTTCTCTCTCTCCCTCTCTCTTGCAACTCTAATCTAGCATGTGTGGTGCACTTAGGGGGTTAGGGTTTGGGAGTGATTAGTGCTAATCACTTATTCCCTCTTTCTCTCTCTCTCTCTCTCTCTCTCTCTCTCTCTCTCTCTCTCTCTCTCTCTCTCTCTCTCTCTCTCTCTCTCTCTCTTCTTGAGTGATTAGGCTAACAAATGTGATCCTCTTCTGCAGAGATCCCACACGATCTTCACGAGAGAGCTTGCATCACCCGTTAGGGATTAGAGCAACCGCCTCGGTGTGACAATGAGTGTGGGAGTATGACGGCGACGAGCGGCTACGATGGAGCTCTTGAACCATGCTCGAGCTCAGCGGATAGGAAACTTCTTCCCATGACATGTTAGGGTAGGGTTTCCTTAACATTGATAGTCAAGAAATTACTTGGTACTTGGGGGATCAAATCAGATTTCTTAAAAAGTTGGAGTAGGGAATGAAAAAAGCTAATTCAGTAATTCAAAAAATGTGAATCTTAGGCATATACCCAAGGCTTTCAATAAAGAAGCTAATGATCTTGCTGAGGGAGGATTTAGGGATGATCTAATCTGTCAAGAAGTGACTTTTTAGATGTATCAAGGGCCTGAATCTTTATAGGATTTGATTTACTTCTTGTTACATGGGGAAAGTCTGATATCAATGCCAAAGGGGAAAAAAATTAATCTTGCAAAGAAAGCTATATCATTTCAGATGATTGGAGAGTAGTTATATCAAAAAGGGAAGGATCAGATTCTTAGAAGGGTTCTGGATTATCTGAAGAGACTTCACATATTATTAAGAATCCATGTCATGATGATAATTTAGGTGGAAATTTTGGTTGTAAAGCCCAATTTACTATTTTTTGTGCAAAATTGAAAAATACAAAAAATAAGAATTACAAAAATTGCATATGAAACTTGAATTGCTGAATTCCAAGAACACAAAATTTTAAGATCACATGAAAAACTAAACACATAATGCAACAAAAACAAAAAGTATGTAGCAAAATCATAGTTGTTTTCAAACTCTTTTCAGATTTCCTATCTATTCAAGATCACATGAAAAACTGAACACATAATGCAACAAAAACAAAAAGTATGTAGTAAAATTATAGTTCCTATCTATTCTTCTCTTGCAAAAACTAAAAATTAATCAGTTTTACCATTCACTAGCCCTTAAAATGCATTGATGTTATGCAGTGGGACTATTTCCTGGAAGTGGCGCCACTTATGGGAATCCCTAGCACCATAGAAAGAACGTATGGATAAACCAATGTCATGGGGCTTTGCCCAACCACACTTGGGAGCATAATAGCTCAATCGAGAAACTAAATCACTATGGCCTAGCACACAAATATAGAGTTGAGGTGTGTCACTCACCTTGTGAAAGCTTGTTTCTTGGGATTCTCATAGAAGATGATGTTGCCACACAATTGCACCTGAAAGCTCCACTTCATCGTCGCCCCACCACTGCCAAGCTCAACCCTCCTCACAGCTTGATCTCTTACACTCACTCTCTCACGTGTAAGCGAGAAAGCATTGTTAATAGCTCAAACACGTAAGTAAGCAAGCAAGCAATAGCATAAGATAGTAGATACAGAAGAAGAGCACTCTATTTAATTATAGCATAAAAGAATGAGTGGTTACATTTTAGGTTTTGTAGGTAGGTGACCTCTAGGGTTCACACTCTTGGGCGGCCAAAGTTAAAAGTTTGGTTCTCAGGCTCATTTGGCCACTCTAGAAGGTGTAAACACCTATTCTAAAGCTAGAACTCTCAACCTAGGATCCTGTGGTGCGTCTTTAATAGACAAGCAATGAGCACAAAAGAAGTAAAAATAATATGGTGGCTGACACGAATGCCATAGAGGTCTCCGGCAAGGGTCAACAAGCCATAAAGAATGTTGTTGTAGCAAAGTTGCTTCTAAAGGAACCTATAAGCGAATGAAGCTCACATGTGACAGCCTATATGTGACATGGCCACCAATGCATTGAGCATTGCTGAAGAAGTCACATAGTCATCAATAATAGAAAGTCCACCAAGGTTCTTGAATGAGCACCAAATGTCGAAGATGGTGTAATGGCACAAAGTCATATCAATGCTCTACTATCACAAGTTTGGAGAGCTACCGAAGACTTATGAATGGTTTTTCTTTTATTTTAAACAAAATTTTAATGTTGCGATCCGCATAAAATGAAGAATTAAGGCCCTTTTTAGGAGTTATTACACAAAGGTTTGGAATATGCAAACAAAAAACAACATTAATGAAAAATTAGCTACCATACAATAAAAAAGATCAAATGTAAAAGCTCAAAAGAATGAGCATCCCTTGTTATTTTCGAGAAAAATCATGAATGAACTCAGGAAAGTCCACTTACACAGGTCTTTATTTCAAAGACACTTCACCAATTGACACAATGGATTGCAATGATTTGGAACAAATACGGCTCTAAATTGAGCTTTGAGGCTTGGCTCTTAAGTCCTTAAATTGATAGTGTGAAATTCTTTAACAAAGGGATCGATTGTGGTAGATGAAGAGAGTGCCACTATAGAGTGCCATTGCATGCTTTTCGGGAACTTTTGTGAACCACTCAAATATGGCACTTTGCCACACTCCTTGCCAATTAAGCTTACCTTATTCGTATACATAGCCAAGTTTGAGTGACTAGCGTAGTGGGGCTAGACTAGGTACTATTACTAGAGTGCTATTCAAGATAAGATAATCCATCTATTAAAGGTATGGTCCCTTTTCTTTATATACATATATATCTTCTATATCTTATTTGGGAGATGCCACATAGTAGCTCCTAGCTGCCCCACATGGTAGCTCCTCCTTCCTTCTCGTCTTCTACACTATACTACTACTGTTTTAATACTCTTTATACCATACTATACATACATACATACATACATACATACTACTACTACTACTACTACTACTACTACTACTACTACTACTACTACTACTACTACTACTACTACTACTACTACTACTACTACTACTAGTGGTAGTAGTAGTAGTAGTATGTATGTATGTATATATATATAGTAGTATATGTGTATGTGTATGTATATATATTTACATACATACACATATACTACTATATATATATATATATATATATATATATATATATATATATGTATGTATACATATATATACACATACATACATACATCTACTATACAAACATACTACTACTAGAACACATTTTTTTTGTGACAATTTTCCAACGAGTGAATCTTCCTTTTTGGTAGCACTTTTTTCCTCTCTCTCTACTCTCTTTGCAGTATGTATCTCTCTGCCTCACTCACATTCTCTCCTCTCCCCCAATCCCTACACTCCCTCTCTCTCTATTGTCCCACTCTATCTCTCTCATATCCAATCCCTACACTCCCTCTCTCTCTATTGTCCCACTCTATCTCTCTCTCACTCCCTAATTTACACTCTCCCTCTCCCCCTCTCTCCAACATCTCTCTTTACACCACCTCTCTCTCCCCCTCACTTATTCTTCCACACCATTAGAACAAATTGTTAGTACAACATCCTTGCAACAAAAAAGTGGACAAATGGATAAATAAATTAGTGAAGAAAGTGTAGCATTCTATTCCATCCATTAATCACACATAATGTTGAAAGTGTTGCAATCCCTTCCATCCATATTAATAAAAAGTCATGTCATTACATAAAAAAAAGGTCTTCATGCCCTAAGCGGACAAGGAAATTAGCCATTGAAGTTTTGGAATCCCTTTGCATCCATATTGTTCACAAGCCAAGTTCAAAAAACCAAAAAAGGTCAGTGACATCTCTTTCACTCAACATTGGTTGATGAATAAACATATTCTCATTTTGGCTGAGGCTGAGAACCCTCACGTACACAAAGTATAGGTGCTTGCATGCAAGATATGGCTTCCTCTTTTCAATCCTTCCCATGAAATCTAGACAAGTGCATGTTGGATGGCCTTTAATATGTATATCATAAACACCAACTTCTACGCCTTCCCCAAAAGATTCTACAATGAAGACCTCATGTTGTTTAGACTCAATCACCATTTCTTGTGTTACCCTTGATTTCATTTCGAGAGCTCTTTTAATTCTTGTTGTTGCTTGCTTTGAGATGTTAGTCTTGTATCTCATGTGTCATCCCTCTCGAGATGTGACATTTGATGCTGTTGTTTCCTCCTTTCGAATCTCCTGGATCACTCCTTGTATTGTAGAGGAGGATATGGTTCTTCCACTTTCTTCATTTGCAAATTGAAACCTGCAAGAAGAAATGCATCGACCTCATATTTTGAGAGTTTGGTACCCTCTGCCATAGGCCAAACTGAAGGGACTTTGTGTGTAGGATGATTAATGTTCTTATCAATGGCCCATGTGTGCATTACATCTGTGTTGCAAAACCACATCATCTGACTAGTCTTCCCAGCCCTTGTTGAAAAAAACGAGAGAGATGTTCCCCCTTTGCACATCCCACAATAGTTCGCCCACATTTTCCCATCCTTCCTAAAGTCCCCAAACATTTGACCCTACTATTTTCTGGAGTCCTCCTAATTTCCCAGAAGGTTTGATGTATTGGTGCTTCCACCACACTAGTATATGTGGATTCATTGCCCGCACTTGTATCTTCATCTAAGAAATGAATCTTTCTAGGTCTTCCAATTGGTTTTCTATCTTGAATATGCACATTGAACTCTGGCCTATGGCTTGCATCATCTTTCACATCAATTACTATAGAAGATTACCTCTTACGCCTTGTTGACTCTCGATCACCACTTAAAGGAGTTGGTGCCTTGTACATGGGAGTACCTACAGTGCTGCTTTTCATAGTCCGTATGACCTGTGCTGGACTAGGAGTGGTAGAATTTTCCCTTTCAACAAGCTTCTCAAGACTAGGCCATGCTCCAATGTGTTTGCCAAGGTTGTAAGAATTTTGTTTTGCACTTTGCAAGAGGGCATTGGCCATGTTTGTAACACAAGTATCATATAATGATATTCTTTACTTGAAACCCTCCCTGGCTAGCCAACTTCCATGATTGGATTCTGATAAGTTTGAGCGTGGTGTGCATGCTTGATCACTACTCAGTTCTACCTGTAATAATTACTCAAATATGCCAATGACAATAATTTCTCCACAGGTTATGTTTCCAAAAACCCAAAGTTAACAAGAGATAGGGGTAGTAGTCATACAAAAGTCATTATATTGCCCCAATGGGCAATACAAATTTTCCACCAACTGAACCATACGTCCATAGCAGGTATGTATTGATCACTCATGTTGCCACTTCGCCATCATTGTTGGATGACACAAGCTTGCACTTGTGCTACTAATTGCCATCATGGAAGCTTTGGGATTCTAAGAGACATGTTGGAACCCAACATTGCCAAGTGTGATGAAGGTTCGTGGTTAGTGAGGCTTCCTGATTTTTTGTCAATGAGGCTTTAAGCTATGAGGTGGTTGTCGCCCTAGAGAAGAGGCTTTTGATTGTGGCTTGGGGAGCCACAAGTGTGTGTTGCCTTCATGGAAGCCTTCTGCATGCTTGGGTAGCTAGAGGCGAGGGTTGCCTACTTCAGAGTAGCCTTGTGCTCGTAACAGGCGGTTGGGGATGTGAGCCAACGTTGAAGCTTGGTGGGCTTAGGACTGGTTTTGTTGGCTTAGTTGGCCTTTTGTGCTTGGGTTTTAGAGATGGCCATCTCGAAATCCATAGTTCTGTGTAGCCATTGTGGAATCCCTGAGTAGCAAGAAGATTCTTAGGCAACCACCATTGATTGTCATGATAAAGATATGAGGTCGGGGTGCTTGCAGTGTGGGTGGTCAAGGATGTAGAGTTGAGGAGAAATGTCAATGACAAGGCTTGTTTGTCAAATCGATGGGTGGTGTCGACAGTGGCCAATCGACTGGCTTTGGTGAGGCATGGGGTGGGTGAATAGGGGAGACTGTCGGGTGATGAGGATGGGGTGTGAGGGGGAAGGTCAGTCAAGGGTGAGGGTGTGTGGATGATTTCCTCCTGGGGACACAAGAGGACAGTGGCCTTTTTGCCATTGATTTCCATGGTGGCCGTTTCTTCACGCCAATTGATTTGGTAGTGAGTGGCATCAATCCACTCTTTTCCAATGATAATCTAGCCTTGGAGTGCTCCTGCATCTATATTATGAAATATGCACTCCAACTAGTTATTTCCAATAGAAATTTTTGGAATGAAAGGCTCAACACTCATTAAATGCATTTTATGTGAAATTTGAATTAAGTATTTTCTTTTATTAGTGTGGGTTTTCCAAGAGCTTTCCATGCCTCCAAGAATATGAGATTGGTGCAGACCAGAGGATATATGTGGGCTTGCCACCATTGTAGACCATTCTCGATCAGGAGTCCAATCCATATTCTTGGTGGGCTTGCCACCATTGTAGACCATTCTTGGTCAGGAGTCCAATCCATATTCTTGGTGGGCTCAGTTCTGGAGGTATTTCAGGGATAGTGGAAGACTTACTAGTTATTGTGGGGAGTGAGGGAGTACCCTTTGTGGAAGAAGTTAGTGGGGGAAGAGGATCAGAGTCAATGCGCTCCCTGTCCCACAAGATCATTGTTACCTTGACCTAGGGGAGCTGGAGGGTAGTTGTGTTGTCAGCGGAGTTGATTGTACTTGTAGTGTTTTAGACCTAACTTCCACCAAGGATGACTGCTTCTTTTGTTTCACCTATGGGAACAACAGAAAACTTACAAACTGATGGGTTAACTACAGTATGTAAATTTATGCAAAAGACCCAAGGCTTTGTATGTGTTGTCCATGTTATATGCACATTGTGTGTGCATATACTAGGAGGCTAACCCACATTAGGCTTGTGAGCATGGGAGCATGGGAACAAGCTCTAGCGGAGCATGGTACTCTTCCCTATTTGTGTTAGCGACTACACCCTTGCCAGGAGCTCTACAAGAGGCACTGGCAAATGATCTCTGATTGAGGAGCTTTCTTCGCGGGAGTAAAGCTATATTGGATAGAAAATTTTCAAGCCAAAAATGCATTTCAAGCACGTTAGGACCTTCGTTTTTCAGAAAGCAGGCAATTTCAAGCACTGCGGGTAAGTCATCGATTCTCTGCAGAACTCTGTTTTAAGAACTGCACGAAGACAGATTGGTTGTGCGGACATTGTGTGTGCTGCAAAGGAGTCAACAGTTGCCATTGGGTGTATGTATGCACATTGAGGTCACTAGTTGTGACATTTGAGTGTAGTACAGTACCGCTGCAGAAAATGTAGCAATTTGTGTTGTTGCAGGACAAACTAGAGTGCTGTCTCTAGTAAATTTGTGTGTTTGGCAAGATGTCAAATGATAGCATAAACCAAATTGTTGCTAAGAAGCTTGATAAGAACAACTTCCATGCTTGGAGGTTTAGGTTGACAAATTTCCTAATGGGAAAGGGTTACCGGGACTATATAGAAGGTGAGCAAGCATGAAGAGGCACTGGAGATACCGGAGATCAATCTGACTATGCTGCAGATGTGAAAGAGTTCAAGGATTGGAACCAAGGAGCCAGAAAAGTTATGTATTGGCTCTCTATCAATATATAGGACACCATGATTGGGCACATACAGGATGCCAAGTCTCCCAAGGAGGCATGGGACACCTTGGTAAAACTCTATGAAACGAATACCAAGGCACGAAAGATACAGTTGAAGAATGAACTTCATGCTGTGGAGAAAAAGAGTATGTCTGTGAATGACTATGGCATTGAAGATCAAGGGTATTGTGGAATCCCTTGCATCTATTGGCGTTTCAGTAGATGACGATGATACAGTTGAAGAATGAACTTCATGCTGTGGAGAAAAAGAGTATGTCTGTGAATGACTATGGCATTGAAGATCAAGGGTATTGTGGAATCCCTTGCATCTATTGGCGTTTCAGTAGATGACGATGATAAGGTGGAAGTCTGTCTACGTGGTCTCGGGCCACAATACAAGCCGTTCAAGATGTCTATTGAGACTCGAGAAAACATTCACAGATTTCACAGATTTGGTGTCTATGTTGATTAAATAAGAGAAGAGCCACAATACAAGGCGTTCCAGATGTCTATTGAGACTCGAGAAAACATTCCCAATTTCACAGATTTGGTGTCTATGTTGATTAAATAAGAGAAGAGCTTGGGTGAAGACCAACAATCTTCACAAAACAAAAACAATTCAGAGCAACAGGCCTTCTACATAAGTTCAGGAAGAGGACGAGGTAGAGGAGGCCGTGGACGCGGCTGAGGAGGTGGCCAAACAAGTAATCAGAATTATGGCCGGCGTAGTAGCAACAACAACAGTCCCAGAATTCACAACAACAACAACACGCAGGTGTGGAAGAGGGCAGGGGGAGTCAAAGAGGTCGTGGAAATTGGCAAAGGCAGTATAATGATACACGTGGATGCTTTTATTTTTGTGGTAAGCCTGGACATGTGCAGGCAGGTTGTTATAAGAAGCAGGCTGACATGCAAAATGGAAAATTGTAGCAAAACAACTATGCATCCTCAAGAAAAAGCAATGAGGATAATGAAAGGTTGTTTGTTATGCAGCATGTTAATGCAATGTCTGAAAATGTTAAAGCAGCACATAAAGATGATGTATGGTATGTTGATTCAAGTACTTCGAACCACATGACAAGTCATGGGGAGTGGTTCAAGGAGATGAAAAACCTTGAAAGACCAGGTTTTGTGAAACAGGGAGGATGACACAATTGCCCATGTTGGAGATGTGCCATTGTCTATGCAGGATGGCAAAGTGAAGTACCTTACAGATGTACTTCATGTTTCGAACATAACAAAGAATCTGGTTTCAGTTGGCCAGATGATTGAGCAGGGTTTGCAGGTTCAGCATGATAGTTGTTATGTTGAAGACTTTAAAGACAATTTTAGGTGGTTGCAAAAGGCAAGAGAGTGGGCAGAATGTTTACATTGAATGTAAACATGCCTGAAGTGAGTGCTGCGATGTTTGCAAATGGTTCAAGAATTGTTGCAGACACAGACATTTGGCATAAAAGAATTGGACATGTGAATGTGCAAAGAATGAAGTCTATGCAGACTAAAGGAATTGTGACAGGGCTGCCAAACTTTAAAGTTGAAGGTATGCAGAAAATATGTGAAGCATGCCAATTTGGAAAGTAAACAAAGCATGTATTTCCACGTGAACAAAATGTGAGCAAAAATGCACTAGATGTTGTGCATTCAGATGTATGAGGTCCTACAAAGACCTATCTATGGGAGGCTACAAGTATTATGTGACATTTATTGATGGCCACACAAGGAAAGTGTGGATATACTTCATGAAAGAGAAGGGTGAGGTGTTCACTGGTGGATAGACAAGTTGCCATTTTTTGTGACAACATTAGCAGTAAATAGTTGGCCAACGAACCTAGTTTTTCATGCTCGCACGAAGCATATAGAGGCCCACTACCATTTTGTCAGAGAGAAGGTTTTGGCAGGAGACGTTGACCTTGTTTATGTCAGCACACAGGATCAGGTCGCTGACATCTTCATCAAATCATTGGGTACAAAGAAGCTCCACAGATTTAGGGCTTCGCTTAGTGTACATGAGATGGAGTTGATCCCGAGGGGGAGTGTTGAGATATCGAGCTCATCTCATGAGACGGGATAGGCCCCACACTTACACCACTGGCATGGTTTGGTTGGTGAGATCATGGGTGATATGCGGCCAGTGGGATGATAGGCTGTGTGACAGCCATTCTAGAGACTAGCATAGTTATAGCGCCAGCTCATTTAGTTGGGTTCACACTATAGAGAACCCTAGTATGTATTTGGTTGAATACCTTTCATATTGTGTGTACTCTTATCTTTGTATGTGGTGTGTTGAGTGTTGTGTGAAGAAGAAGAAGATTGTGTGTACTCTTATCTTTGTATGTGGTGTGTTGAGTGTTGTGTGAAGAAGAAGAAGATTTTCAACCTCTCACCTTGTGTGTTCTCTTTTAGGGTTTTGTGAGTGTGTGTGTGCTTGCAAGAGCTCAAGCTGTCTTCTCCCTGCATCTTTTCAATGCTAGAAGATGCAACTTGGGTGATCGGTTGGTTTCTGATGGGACCTCAAAGACTCAATGTGGTCCCTAACAATGATAGCATTGAAGAGGCATTCTCTTGATAGTAGAGTTATTGATGTCTTGACCTCTTCCTATCACGGTTAGCTGGTGTACTAGTTTGACTCTGTCTCTTGCGAGACTGCATAGTAGTTTGGATAAAGCTCTATGGAGCCTTTACTGACATGTGATGCAGTGTCCAAGTCAACCTCGTATTTTGGACACTTAAAAGATTCCTTGAAACCTATTTGGTTCAACAGTGTGATCCTCAGGGGTGGAGGTTGAGGTCCCAATTGGTGGAGGTAACGACACATTTTATGCATTGTAAATCCCCCTTGCAATAGATTATTGTGCTATTTGCTCAGCATTTGGGTTGAGGTGTTGTAGTAGGAATTATGGCTTGTGGTTGTGATGGAGCTAGTAAAGCCAACTGTGCTGAGGTCTGGAAGCAAGGGTTTGCAAACACGTGTGGCACTGTGAAGCCTCATGACCATAATGTCCATAGCGTGTCCTTAGGACTAGACACTCACTAGTTGAATGTCCTTGTTGGTAGATTGAGCACCATTGAAGCTCTCTCCTTTGATATATATGTATGTTTTCTAGAGTTTTATTATCTTTCATTAACTCTTAGAGTGATTTCATACAATTTGTGAAATTCATCTCCACTAAAGTGTTGCCTTTAGTAATTGACTCTATAGAAGTGCTATGTTTCGTGACTCAAAAAGAAACAAATTTAGAATTTGATGCTTTGGCTCCCTTGACCATCAGATTATCTTCTAATTGGATGGAATTTGTTGTGACTTCATCCCATATAGTGATCCCTCTAGTGACTAAGCCATTATAGATCGCTTCATGTTTAAGCCCATGGATGAATCTATCAAGCAGTTGATTATTCGAATAGCGTTCATGTAGAAGGCAACGAGAGTTCAAATGTTGAGCAAGCTAATGAAATCTCAAACCAACTCCTATTCTTCCCTCTCAACTTTGTGTAGCTCTGAAGATACACCCCATAAGACTCCACACACAAACTTCTTCAAGAAAAGTCTCTTAAGAGCGATGAAGTTCAAGTGCTCCTTGACCTTCAGAGTTCTATACCGATCCCCAACCTTACTGTCTAATGTTAGACTAAAGGCATTGGTCTTGGAAACCTCATTTCATTCTCCTAGCGCCTCACACACTTGATCAAATACCTCTAAATGTCTCATAGGATCACCATGTCTAGAGAATTTATGAGTTAGCTTGGCTATCTGGGTAGCCTTTCCATGGCTATGCCGACCACCATTTCTCACAACAACAAGTGCTATGCTCTCTGCTACTTCTCTTCCTAGGACTTGTGCAAAAACAATTGGGTCTGTGGGGTCGGCTGGGTAGAGCTAGTGTTCGCATAACATAAGCAATAATAGGAGAAGGTGTAGGTGCTACATGTGGCGCTGCGCATAAGGATGCATTTATCTAAATCTAGGTGGGGGTGGATGTACAACATAAGTCATGTGTCCTACTGGCACCCCAATAGGTGATTTAGTCATGTGGGTATTAAGTGCACTTGGTCTCATAGCAAGAGTTGGTAGCACACTCACTCTAGGAAAGGGATGTTTCATGGGTGCACTAGAATGAGATGTGGCCCCACTTGGAATGGTAATACTCCTAAGTCCCTGCATGGCCTTGTGGGCTAGAAGATGTGGGTTGGTCCATGGTATAGCCGGGTGATACTACAAACGTAGGATCTGGTAGGCTCATAAGAGGTTTTACCATTTTTCTCATTGTGGGAATTCTTGCTTTGGATGTCTTGACTTGCACCATAGGTCCTTGGATCCTTTCATGTTCAACGATACTATATATGCAATCATAGCAGATGCCCTATAATTGTTCCTCCTCTGTTGTGGCCCCAGATACTGACTGGACAATCTCTTCCCACCAACTAGCACCATAAGCTTGGCCTATACCAAAATCCACAAGAGTCTCTATTGATGCGTTATACTCCCAATCATCTTTGAGAAAACGTTGATCCAAGATTTGTAAACCTAGCTCTTTTCTCAAGGTAAAAGTAATATTATTGCTTGTGTCAAGATTGTCGACGAGCACTACTTGTGCAGTCCTAGATTGGGACACATTTTGGGCATACTGAGTTATTTGGGCTAATCATTGCTGTGTCAATTGTTGCAAATTCTCTTCTTCCTTTTCTCTAGCAGATTAGTGCCTCTATTGCTTGCACTTCTTCTAATGTTCTACCATCAAGTATAAGCACTTATGTGGGGGGTGGTTCGATGTTCACAATTGTAGAGTAGGTGCATTAGGAGGTATATCTATAGGGATATCAACATGAACACTCCCTTATTGTAATGATGAGACTATATTAGGTGTCTCTCTAGAGTTTATCTCAACTCCTTTATCATGTTGTCGATATGTAGTAAGATTTGGTTCAGAGCTAGCACTTGAGGTCGAACCTCTGAGTAGGTAGCTACACGGTAGCTGGTCAGATTGGTGATGCATAGTTAGGGTTCTCACTTCTTGGGGATCCTTCCATTGACTCAAAGTGAGACAAAGTATCATTGGACCCTATTGCAAGTCCTTGTACAATGCTAAAGTGGGTTCCGACCGAAGGTCCTAAACCTAGTGGTGCAGGCTAGTACGCACCTAGCTCGATAGTAGATACACTATCATCTAAATAGGCCTCTAATATACGTCCAGACCATAAGTACATGTGACTTAAGGCTGGTCAAGGGCAAAGGAGCTGAATGGCCAATTTTTTTATTACTTTTATTTTTTAAGTGTTAGAGAAACTTTCCCAAAGTGGGTTTCAGACATCAGGGAAGGGTTGTGCATAAACTCTTTTCGAGTTGACCAGAGATGGTTTCCTATAGTTGTGGGTCCCTTATGGGAATCTTTTTTTGGCTCTTGTATCAAGTTCACTAAATTGATCTCACAACGGCCTAAAACCTATAATAGGCAAACTTGTATGTGCATTTTTCAAAAAACAATTATACTATTATTATTATTAGTATTATTTTCCCCGAAGGCCTTTTATCTTTTCCCTTTTCCTTTTTTCTTGTTTTTATCTTCTTGATTTTTTACTTTTCACTTTCACTTTGGTGATTTACAATTTTTGGTTTGTGGTTTGTGGTTTTTGGTTTTACCCATAACCACCCGAAAAGAGGTGGTCAAGGTTTTTGGAGTTTTCCAAGAATTCCTTTTTGACTTGGGGCCTAAACCCTGCATGCAGCCAATCAAAAGACTTACAACTTGTGGCCCAAATTATAGGTAGATTAAGTTAGTTTAATTTGCATTATTTGCACTGTGCAAAAATGTAGAAAACCTTCAAAACATAGAAATAATTCAGGTTTGCAAATCCTATCCCAAATTGTTGTTTCTAACCCACTTTCTCCATGTAAGGAGTCCGAATTAGGGTAAACCCTATGTCCCTATCCTAAATTGTTATTTCTAACCCAATTTCTCCATGTAGTTTGCACTAGTGCAAAAATGCAAAAAATCTACAAAACACAAAAATAATTCAGGTTTACAAATCCTATCCCAAATTGTTGCT
This sequence comes from Cibotium barometz, assembly GCF_041138505.1. Classification (NCBI taxonomy): domain Eukaryota; kingdom Viridiplantae; phylum Streptophyta; class Polypodiopsida; order Cyatheales; family Cibotiaceae; genus Cibotium; species Cibotium barometz. The sequence continues at coordinate 50,799,761 of NC_141055.1, forward strand.
TTTAACCCAATTTCTCCATGTAAGGAGTCCGAATTAGGGTAAAACCTATGTACAAAAACAAATTTTAAGGTTTGTTTCATGTAATTCCTTAAATGTAAAGCCCAATTTACTATTTTTGATGTGCAAAATAAAAAAATACAAAAAATAAAAAGTGCAAAATATGATGAATTGCATAATTCAAAGAATACACAATTTTAAGACAACATGAAAAACTAAACACAAAATTCCTATAATACTAAAAGAATGCAACAAAAACAAGAATATGCAGCAAAACCAGAGTTATTTTCATATTTTCGATATACTCTTCTCTTGGAAAAACTAGAAATTGATCTATTTAACCATTCAAAAGCTTTCAAAATGCATTGATGCTATGCGCGGTGGGGTTGTTTCCCGACAGCGATGCCACTTATGGGAAGCCCTTGTGCTATACAAAGAACACAGCACCCAATGTCATGGGGCTTTTCTCAACAACATTCGGGAGCACAAACAACTCAACCAAGAAACTGAATTACCATAACCTAGCACAAAAATGCACAATCGGGGTGTGTCACATGTTGTTGCGAGTAGCTCAACTACCTTCTTGATAGGGCTGCTTTAAGGGCGGCTACTTCTTTTATCTTCAGATCTTCATAATGTCCCTTTTTAATCTTGATTCTGAAGATGTTGCTTTCGAGATACACTGCATACATTTTGAAGGTGTGCAGAAAGTCGGTGCCGATTAGGATATCACAATCATGATTCTCATGGACATACAATCTGATGGGAACTGCTAGATTGTTGATCAAGATGTCCGTGACAAATGTTTCTCTGACTAGCCCTTTAGTGTCTAGCGGATGATTGATTATCCATTATGTCATGATTGTACTAGTAGGTCACCTGTCTCAGTTCTTCTGATTGTTTAGCCAATTCTGCTTTAAGTATTGTCACTTCTTCCGTGTTGCTCTGGAATTTCCCTTTTGCCTTGACTGGCAGTCTAGGTGGAGATTCATCTCTGCTCCAAGAAAATCCCTTTGTTATTTCTGCTACTTGCTGTAGGGTGAGATGATTCTTCTTCTTTTTAGAACGTTCCTCTTCTTATGAGTCCTTTGATTGTCGCAGTAGTTCTTCAAGCTGTTGTATTGCTATTTTGAAGATTGGTTATTGTAGAGGAATTCTTCTTCTTCATTGTAGTTGGGTGTTTCTCAGTGAGCGGTTATTATTATTTCCACCATGCTTGTGCTGAGGGTGTCCACCAGTGCTTCCTTGCTCTAGTACTCCTTTTGCTTCCAACGTCCACAAGTGCCTCCCTATTGATGCTCAATTTGCTTCCACATTTGCTGGAGAGTGAGGAGGATGTGCCTATGCACTTCTCCAAATGTCATGTTTTAAAGCTGCTCAAGACCTCTGTTACCTACTTCATCTTCTATGGTTTGAAGATCTTTAACAACCTTTTCTTATAACTCCTTTGGATAAGAGCTTACGTAAAAGTGCTTGGCCGAGGGATCATTCCATAGCTTACCTTGGTAGATCAAGTGTTGAATATTATCCCAATATTTGTTGATTCTTGTTAGATCATAGCACTTCATTCTCCACCAGAACAGATTTTTATAATGTTCCTTCTCATCATCTACTTCTCCAAAAAATTTCCTGAGTATAATCTTTTCAAGAGAGGCTATCCCTTTGCCCATGTCTATGGTTTGTGTTTCTATGGAAGCCGGTACCACCATGTTCTCAAATTTCCTTCAAAGAAGGGTGAGTAGCGTAAGCATCACCTAATTTGGATCTTTCTGAACAATGGAGGTTTTTCTGAAGAAGTATGCAGTCATTCTGTCAAGGACTTCTATGGCTTGTTTGCTTTGTAAGGCCATCTAGTTTTATTGATTACATTTCTCCTTTGTTTAGTAGCTTTGCTGCTCTGCTGATGGCTCTCCTTTCTCTCAAAGGGAACTACTTCCGTAATGACCTTTCCATTGTTTCTCCTGGATGAGTTCGGCTTTTGCAATCTGTCTGTTGTAGTCAAAGACCCTTTCAGAGTCGTCGACTTTCTCTTCCCAACTGAATGTGAAGGATTTTCCTTCTCCCATATCTTCATCATCTATTACCCATGCAACTGGGAAAACAGGTTGGTCATTCCGGATGTAGGGAGCTCTTCTTGTGATATTATTTGTCTTCTTCAGGGACATTTCTACCATTTGTACCTTCATGAGAGATGCATTCTTTCCATCCAATATCAACTTCTAAGAAATTGATGGAAGAAGGGGCTTCTTGTGACATGATTGTTTTGCGGGTTTTGTGTCTGATTTCCACACATTCTGGGGCTTCTTCATCATCTGAATCTGCAGACAATTCTTCAACTATTTCAAAGTCAGGCTTTGGATTCAAACCTGATATTATGGCCTCGTCGGTCTTTTGGGGCTCGTTGATCCTCTTGGAAAGCTTCATCTTTTGAAACATATCCATAACATTCTCCCATTTTTCTTCTGTAGCTTTGATGCTGGCCTTTTGTTGCCAAATGTCATCTTCCCTATAGGGCTGTATTGTCACCACCATTTTTACAGTGAGCAAGGATTTGTGGGTTGGCGAAGATGGCTCGTATGTTTGCTGAGGATATTTCTCTTTAAGGATCCTGTTTAACCTTGCCAAGTTTTCTACAAGCGAATTCTTCACTTCGATGTTGACTCGATTTGGCTGAGTCTTTCATTTGCTTGCATGATAGCTTGCCTATTCTGTATTTCTCTTTCATTTATTTGCAGAAAGAGCCTTGAAGTGCCAGTTTCAAATAGAGAGACCTATGTTTACTGCTTGATCGGATGGTTGGTCTCTCCATATGGTTCATATACCCATAGGTATCCTTGCTTCATGCCTTCATGTTCAGTGACTATGGTGACATCTGAACTGGGGAATAGATTTTCGGTGTCACCTTGTTGTCTACCAGCAGAGCAGCAAACAGGTGTACTCATCATAGATACTCTACCTTTTTCTCTAACCACCACCAATGCATCCACAAGCTATGCAAAGCTCTGTATCTCCATTGGTGATGGTTTGGGAGTGATCACAAAGATCAAGCCTCATTGTCCCTAGTTTCTGGGACCAATCTTCAAGTTGCCTCAGCTTTTCTTCTTTTGACCTAGGTTCGACATTTGTAGATACACAAAGAGACTTGCTAGTTGAAGCTTTAGAGGCTTCTTCTCTGATCTGCAACCTCACTGGATAAGGGAGTTCTTTGGGTAGCTTCTCTGTGTCGAAGGTCCATTCCTTTGGAATCTTCAGATGATCTGACCACCTTGTGACCACGGGCATAATACTCCTAGATCTTTCGTCTAGCTTCATGAATACTGTCATGCCTTGATCTACATCTTGATAGGTGTTCATGTATCCAATATTCTTCTTCTCCTTCTCTACTATATGCTTTAGCAAAGGCATTCTAGTATTCACATATTTGTTGCACATTTTCCACTACACAGACACAGTTTCTGTGAAATTCAGGAAGTCTTCTGTGTCAAGCTTTAAGATAGCAAGGATCTCTGACGATAGAAGAGAGTTTAGACAAACTATAGATCATGAGGGTCCTTCAGAGAGGGGAGTGTCCCAAGCAACAATTATGGACTTCTGCATATATTTAACTCTTGTGTCCATAAGAGAAACTAGAAGCCTAACGAGCATACCCTTTCTATATAGTGGAATGGTGCCTATACAGATGATGCCTAGATGCACATAGTTGTATCCTAGTTCTAAGGCATTCTTGAGATCATCTTCTCTATCTAATGGGTAGAAGTAATGTGGTTTGCTAGAACCAAACCCTATGTCAGCAGTAGACTCAAAAATAGAGAATTCGGTAGAAGACTTGAGTTTGAACTTTCTATCTAGATCATACAAGGCTTCTAGGCGAATCTCGGGAATGCTCCACTTAGGATGTGGAGCATCGTCTACTAAGACAAAAAGTGAAGAAGAGGTTACCATATTGCTTGACTCAATTCTAAACCTCTTAGAGATAGACTTGGTGAGAGATAACATTGCCATTGATTAAGGTACAAGAGGCATTTGTTGTGCTCGATCGTTGCATGCAAACTTCTTGCAGTGCCTCAAGGTCTGAATACCTTAACATCTAACACGGTGCCCCTTGGCTATGCTTAGCGACTTAACGGCATTGGAATAGGCTTCAAGAAAAGTAGCACCTTAGACTGCGAGAGATAGATACTCTATTACTCCAATACAGATGGGCGAATGGTGATCAATACCAGAGACTATAATGAGAACATTTAAAGAGAGATTAACAAGCTCTGATATATTTTGTGTGGTTGACAAAAAGGTGGAACCACTCACCCAAGCCACGTGGGCTATGTTACATCAATTTTAGAGCAATGTACATATAATGATTCTACTATCCCTTCGCGAGTCAGCATGTCAGCAACACAATTATTTGTGCCTTCTTTGACATGTTCACATTTGAACTTCTAGGCAAGCAAACCATCCGGCCCACCAAAGAAGACGATCGTTGCCAAATTTTCGCACATTTTCTGAAGAGAGAAATCCTATGAAATTATTGAAATCTATCTTTAGCGTGAATTCCAACGGGAAGAACAAACAGTCGAAAATTCTCAAAATAATTTTTGGCGCAGATAGAATTTCCTTATGGATGGAAGGGTAGTTTAGTTCTGCATCATGAAATCTTCCTACAGCATATCTGCAAATTTCTTCCTTCCCATCCTTTGATTCTGTGAGAATGCCACCCCAATATTTGTTAAAGGCATCTGAATAGATTGTAAGATGTCCATCTGTGGGGAGACGCATCTTTGGCAAAGAGAGGCATCTTTCCTTCATCTTCTTGACCGCTTCTATCTATTTGTTAGTCCATTCGGACTTGTGAGTCAAGAACTTTTGGAGAGGTTATCGATCTTTGGAGAGGTTGAGGGGGTAGATCCAAGAGACATAGTTGAGACATCCAAAGAACCTTTGTGCAACCTTGACATCCGAAAACCTTTTGGGAAAACTGCAGATCTTCTGTGTAACATTTTCCTGGAGCATTATCTCTCCTAAATAGATTGTTACTCCAAAAAAAATTATCTTTACAAGGAACATGTGAAGCTTTGTTTCAGAAATCACAAATCCAGATTTTTGAGGTTCATTTAAGACTTGTTCCAGGTGCTCAAGGTGCTCTTTGAGACATTTTGAGAGAACATTAAAATGTCATCGATATAAGGAGCTGCAAACTTCCTGAATTACCTGAAGACCAAGTCGATGCATCTTTGGAATTATGAGGGTGCATTCTTTAATCCAAATAGCATCACTTTCCATTGAAATTGTCCCTGTGGGACTGCAAAGGCCATTTTGTGTTTTTCTTTCTCGGCAATCTTGATTTGATGAAAACAAAACTTCATGTCCAGCTGAGAGAACCATTTAGCAGTAGAGATTGACCTAATTAGATCATCCTTGTTGGGATAGGATACCTTTTGTCTGTCAAATGCTGGTTCATTTTCATGTACTCTATCACCATTATCGTTTTTCCTCTTTTGATTTCATTCTAATTGTTGACGAAGAAAGCAGGAGAGGACTAGTCTGAATTTGCTTCTTTGATTAATCCTTTGGCTAGCATTTCTTGGATAAGACTCTTGCATTCTTCAAGATCATCAAGATTCATTCGAGGAGGGTGAGAGGCTTTGGTCGGAGTAGCTCCTTCTTTAAGTGGTAGCTCAACTTCAAATTTTGATCTTTCCCATCTGGCAAGGGGGTCCTCGAAGCAAAGGGTTAGATACTTTTTATGCATAGCATCGACTTTTGCAGCATACCTTTACCTTTCAGTGTTGAAGAATGCCTCTATAGAATCCTCTTTGTTCGGTAGCTTGACTACCTTCTTGATAGGGCTGCTTGTAAGGGCAGCTACTCCTTTTATCTTTAGATCTTCATAATGTCCCTTTTTAATCTTGATTATGAAGATGTTCCTTTCCAGATACACTGTATACATTTTAAAGGTGTGCAGACAATCGGTTTTTGCCGATTAGGATATCGTAGTCATGCTTCTCATGGGACATACAATCTGATGGGAACTGCTAGATTGTTGATCAGGATGTCCGATGACAAATGTCTCTGTGATTAGCCCTTTAGTGCCATTTGCATAAGTGACATCTATTCTGCATTTGTTCATCCTTTTGGGTCGAATGAGCCCTAGCTTGATTAGGCTTATTGTGGTGCCAATGTCGATGAACATGTCGAGGGGGAGGAAAGCAGATTGATTATTGGGCAATCTCTGGTATGATCCTTGTTCCTAGAATTATTTGATCAAGAGAGCCACTCACCATCTTGATACTAGTTTCAAAGGAATTGGCCAGTGCTTCTGTGCATTGAATTTGTAGTAACTCCATTTTTGCCACAGGCTCACCATTCCTTTCTAGTAGACAGTCAAGATCTTCTTGTTGTCTGGCAAGTGACTTTTTGTACTTTTCAAGTTCTTTGTAACATGAATGTTGCGGTTCTTGTGTCTACTTTCACACATTCTAGGGCTTCTTCATCATCTGAATCTGCAGACAATTCTTCAACTATTTCAAAGTCAGGCTTTGGATTCGAACCTAATATTATGGCCTCATCAATCTTTTGGGGTTTGTTGATCCTCCTGGAAAGCTTCATCTTTTGGAACATATCCATAACATTCTTCCATTTTTCTTATGCAGCTTTGATGCTAGCCTTTTATTGCCAAATGTCATCTTCACTGTGAGGCTGTATTGCCACCACCATTTCTACAGTGAGCGAGGATTTGTGGGTTGGTGAAGATGGCTAGTATATTTGCTGAGGATATTTCTCTTTAAGGATCCTATTTAACCTTGCCAAGCTTTCTACAAGTGAATTCTTCACTTCGATGTGGTTGAAAGGCATCCTTGACTCGATTTGGCTGAGTCTTTAATATGTTTGCATGATAGCTTGCTTGTTCTATATTTCCCTTTCATTTATTGTAGAAAGAGCCTTGGAGTGCCAGTTTGAAATAGAGAGACTTGTGTTTATTGCTTGATCAGCTGGCTGGTCTCCATATGGTGCATATACCCGTAGGTATCCTTGCTTCATGCCTTCCTGGTGGTCAGTGACTATAGTGACATCTAGGTTGGGGAATAGATTTTTGGTGTTACCTTGTTGTCTACCTTTTGCTCTAACCACCACACATCCACAAGCTATGCAAAGCCCTTCATCTCCATTGGTGATGGTTTGGGAGTGATCACAAAGATCAAACCTCATTGTCCCTAGTTTTTGGGACAAATCTTCAAGCTGCCTCACCTTTTCTTCCTTTGACCTAGGTTTGGCATTTGTAAATACACAAAGAGACTTGCTGGTTGAAGCTTCAGGGGCTTCTTCTCTGATCTTCAACCTCACTGGATAAAGGAGTCCTTTGGGTAGCTTCTCTGTGTCGTCGAAGGTCCATTCCTTTGGAATCTGTAGATCTAACCACCTTGTTACGGGCCACGAGCATAATACTGCTAGATCTTTCGTCTAGCTTCATGAATATTGTCATGCTTTGATCTGCATCTTGATAGGTGTTCATGTATCAAATATTCTAGAAAAGAATGGTGAGCTCTTGGCCACAAAATGGAGTTACTACAAATTCAATGCACAAAAGAACTCACTAATTCCTTCGAAACTAGTATCAAGATGGTCAGTAGCTCACTCGATCAAATAATTCTGGGAAAAAGGATCAGAACAACAGAGATTGCCAACAATCAATTTGCTTTCCTCCCCCTCGACATTGGTGTTGAGATATCGAGCTCGTCTAGTGAGGCGGTGGCCACTGATGACCCGCCTGGGGGATAGGCCCCACACTTACACCACTGGCATGGTTGGTGAGATCTTGGGTGATATGCGGCCAGTGGGATGACAGGCTGTGTGACAGCCACTCTAGAGACTGGCATAGTTATAGCGCCAGCTCATTTAGTCGGGTTCACACTATAGAGAACCCGTGTATGTATTGGTTGAGTACCTTTCATATTGTGTGTACTCTTATTCTTGTGTATGGTGTGTTGAGTGTTGAGTAGAGAAGAAGAAGATTTTCAGCCTCTCACCTTGTGTGTTCTCTATTAGGGTTTTGTGAGTGTGTGTGTGTGCTTGCAAGATCTCAAGCTCTCTTCCCCCCTGCATCTTTTCATGGTATCAGAGCCTGGTTCGTGCTAAGGGCTGAGCTGCAAGTAAGAGAACCACAAGAAGCGGTACGAGGGTAAGAGCTTCAACTACTCTTCCCTATTGTGTTGGTGACTACACCCTTGTCGGGAGCTCTACGGGAGGCACCGGCAAACGGTCTCTGATTGAGGAGCTTTCTTCACGGGAGTAAAGCTATAGGGCAACTATATAGTCCTTTGAACTGAAATTTCGGGCTGAAAACGCATTTCGGGCGCGTCTGGACCTCCGTTTTTCAGAAAGCAGGCGATTTCGAGCACTGCGGGTGAGTCATCGATTCTCTGCAGAACTCTGTTTTAAGAACTGCAGGAAGACAGATTGACTGTGCAGACACTGTGGGTGCTGCAAAGAGGTCTACAGTTGCCATTGGGTGTATGTATGCACATTGAAGTCACTGGTTGTGACATTTGAGTGGACTGCAGTACCGCTGTGCAGAAAATACAGCAGTTGTGCAAGAAAAACCGGAGTGCGGTTTCTGGTAAAATTGTGTGTTTGGCAAGATGTCTAATGATGGCATAACACAGATTGTGGCTGAGAAGCTGGATAAGAATAACTTCCATGCTTGGAGGTTCAGGTTGACGAATTTCCTGATGGGAAAAGGCTATTGGGACTACATAGAAGGTGAGCATGAAGAGGCACCGGAGATACCGGATATAAATCCGACTGCTGCAGATGTGAAAGAGTTTAAAGACTGGAACCAAGGAGCCAGGAAGGTTATGTATTGGCTTTCCATTAGTATACAGGACACCATGATTGGGCACATTCAGGATGCCAAGTCCCCCAAGGAGGCGTGGGACACCTTGGTAAAGCTTTATGAAACAAACACCAAGGCACGTAAGATACAGTTGAAGAATGAACTTCATACTGTGGAGAAAAAGAGCATGTCTGTGAATGACTATGCGCTGAAGATAAAGGGTATTGTGGAATCCCTTGCATCTATTGGTGTGTCAGTGGATGATGATGACAAGGTGGAAGTCTGTCTACGTGGTCTCGGGCCACAATACAAGGCGTTCAAGACGTCTATTCAGACTCGGGAAAACATTCCCAACTTTACAGATTTGGTGTCTATGCTGATTATCGAAGAGAAGAACTTGGGTGAAGACCAACAGTCTTCACAAAGCAAAAACAGTTCAGAGCAAACAGGCCTTCTACACCAGTTCAGGAAGAGGACGAGGTAGAGGAGGCCGTGGACGCGGTCAAGGAGGTGGCCGTACAGGTAATCAGAATTATGGTCAACAGCAGCAGCAACAACAACAGTCCCAGAATCAACAACAACAACAACACGCAGGTGGAAGAGGCAAATTCAGAGGCAGGGGGAGTCAAAGAGGCCGTGGAAATTGGCAAAGGCAATATAATGATGCACGTGAATGCTATTATTGTGGTCAGCCTGGACATGTGCAGGTAGAATGTTATAAGAAGCAGGCTGACATGCAAAATGGAAAAGTGCAGCAAAACAACTATGCATCCTCAAGTAGAAATAATGAGGATAATGAAAGGTTGTTTGTTATGCAGCATGTTGTGAATGCCATGTCTGAAAATGTGGATGCAGCACAAAAAGATAATGTATGGTATGTGGATTCAGGCGCTTCGAACCACATGACGAGTCATGGGGAGTGGTTCAAGGAGATGAAAAACCTGGAAAGACCAGGTTTTGTGGAAACAGGGGATGACACTGCTCATCCAATTGCCCACATTGGAGATGTGCCATTATCTATGCAGGATGGCAAAGTGAAGTATCTTGCAGATGTACTTCATGTACCGAACATAACAAAGAATCTGGTTTCAGTTGGCCAGATGATTGAGCAGGGCTTGCAGGTTCGGTTTAACCCTGATGGGTGTTATGTTGAAGATTTCAAAGACAAGTGCAGGTTGGTTGCAAAAGGCAACAGAGTGGGCAGAATGTTTACATTGAATGTAGACATGCCTGAAATGAGTACTGCGATGTTTGCAAATGGTTCAGGAATTGTTGCAGACACAGACATATGGCATAAAAGAATTGGACATGTGAATGTGCAGAGATTGAAGTCTATGCAGACAAAAGGAATTGTGACAGGGCTGCCAAAATTTAAAGTGGAAGGTATGCATAAAATCTGTGAAGCATGCCAATTTGGGAAGCAAACAAAGCATGTGTTTCCACGTAACAGATATGGCATAAAAGAATTGGACATGTGAATGTGCAGAGATTGAAGTCTATGCAGACAAAAGGAATTGTGACAGGGCTGCCAAAATTTAAAGTGGAAGGTATGCATAAAATCTGTGAAGCATGCCAATTTGGGAAGCAAACAAAGCATGTGTTTCCACGTAACAGATATGTGAGCAGAAATGCACTAGATGTTGTGCATTCAGATGTATGGGGTCCTACGAAGACCGTGTCTATGGGAGGCTGTAGGTACTATGTCACTTTCATTGATGACCACACAAGGAAAGTGTGGGTATATTTCATGAAGGAGAAGAGTGAGGTGTTCACTCACTTTCAGAATTTCAGAGTTTTGGTTGAAAAGCAAACAGGGAAATATGTAAAGTGCCTAAGGTCAGATAGAGGGGGAGAATACTTCTCCAATGAGTTCTCTGAATTTTTGAAGAAGAATGGTATTCGGAGACAGTACACATGCAGATACACTCCGCAGCAAAATGGAGTTGCTGAGCGGAAAAACAGGCACATTGCTGAGATTGCGCAAGCATTGATGGAAGAGAAGAATATGCCGCATTGCTATTGGGCTGAGGCTGTTTCTACAGCAGTATACATCATGAACAGGACTCCAACTGCAGCCATACATGATGTAACTCCAGAGGAGAGGTTTACTGGCAGGAAACCTGATTTGTCTCATCTGAAAGTCTTTGGATGCATTGCATATGTGCATGTGCCAGATGAGCTGAGAACTAAGCTGGACCCGAAAGCTGAAAAATGTGTGTTTATTGGATATTCCCTTGAGCAAAAGGGATACAGGTGTTATAACCCTGCTACACGTGAGTTGAGGGTAAGCAGGGATGTTGTCTTTGATGAGATGAGCAGCTGGTATGCTGCTGAAAAAGAAGCTGTTGGGGCTGATGTGAGTGGAAGTGTGGTTGCACAGAATGCAGGTCAGCAATCACAATCTTTGAGTGGACCAGGAGAGTCCTCATCTAGTGGGTCTGTTGATAGACCATGGAGTGGCAGGCTGCGTCATAATACCAGTCCTGCAAATGTGATTAGTACATCACGTAAAGAAAAAGAGAAAGTGGTTGAGCCCCTTGGTATGCCTGACATTTCTGCAGGGCATTCTCATGTTGATGGAGAGTCTAGTGGCTCGGATATGAGCCTTGATGAGGAGCTTGGGATCCCAGCTATGAGAACACCTGGTGTAAAGAAGGCTATGGAAGCCATGAATGAAAAGCTGCGAAGATCAGGGAGAGTGAAGAACCCTGTGCAGAGATTTACATATGATGGTTATGTGGCACATCACTATGCATATATGGCAAAGGTTGTGCAGGTTGTTGAGCCCACATGCATTGATGAAGCTGTTGGAAATGTGTGTTGGGAGAAAGCTATGGATGAGGAGATGGATGCACTATATGGAAATGAAACTTGGGATTTAGTGCAATTGCCTGAAGGCAAGAAAGCCATTGGATGCAAGTGGGTGTACAAAGTTAAACATAACAGTGATGGAAGCATAAACAGGTACAAGGCTAGATTGGTAGCCAAAGGATATGCGCAGACATATGGGATTGATTATGAGGAAACTTTCAGCCCAGTTGCCAAAATGGCAACGGTGAGAGTTGTGATAGCTGTGGCTGCGTCAAAGAAATGGTCTTTACATCAGATGGATGTAAAGAATGCATTCTTGCATGGGGATTTGCAAGAAGAGGTGTATATGTTGCAGCCACCTGGTTATGAGGATGAGGGTCACCCCGAACATGTTTGCAGGTTGAAGAAAGCCTTGTATGGCTTAAAGCAAGCACCAAGAGCATGGTCTGACAAGATTTCTGAATATCTTGTCACTATTGGCTTTCATGTAGCCAATGCAGATTTCTCATTGTATGTGAGACATGGTGATAGAGGAGTTGTGCTTGTTGTCATCTATGTAGATGACTTGATCATTACGGGGGACCATGATGCAGAGATCTTTGATGTAAAGATCTTGCTTAGACAGAAGTTTGAGATGAAGGATCTGGGGGAGCTCAGATATTTCTTGGGCATTGAGGTGATTAGGTCACCATATGGTATTGGATTATTGCAGAGACAGTATGGCTTGGACATGTTGTCCAAGTATGGTATGACAGGCTGTAAGCCTATTTCTATGCCATTGGATCAGAATGGCAAGTTGAGTGCAGATTCAGGAGAGATCTTGGAGGATCCTACTATGTACAGACGCATAGTAGGAAGTTTGATCTACATGACGATCACCAGACCAGATTTGAGCTATGCTGTTGGGTTGGTGAGTCAGTTTATGCAGGTTCCACGGAAACCGCATTTGGATGCAGTGAGACGCATACTGAGGTATGTGAAGTCTACTTTGCATTGTGGACTATTCTATGAGACTGGGACAGAGATATGTGTACATGGGTACACAGATGCTGATTGGGCTGGTAGTATCTCAGACAGAAGATCTACCAGTGGCTTCATGTTTTCTTTGGGGAGTGCTGCTGTGACTTGGAGCAGCAAGAAGCAACCTATGGTTGCTCTATCCAGTACAGAGGCCGAGTACAGAGGAGTTGCTATGGCAGCATGTGAGGTAGCTTGGTTGAGAAAGCTACTTGCAGATTTGGGTCTATCAGTGGATAGACAAGTTGTTATTTTCTGTGACAACATTAGCAGTATACAGTTGGCCAGGAACCCAGTCTTTCATGCTCGTACGAAGCACATAGAGGTCCACTACCACTTCGTCAGAGAGAAGGTCTTGGCAGGAGACCTTGACCTTGTTTATGTCAGCACAGAGGATCAGGTAGCTGACATCTTCACCAAAGCATTGGGTACAGAGAAGCTCCGCAGATTCAGGGCTTCGCTTGGTGTACATGAGATGGAGTTGAGCTCGAGGGGGAGTGTTGAGATATCGAGCTCGTCTAGTGAGGCGGTGGCCACTGATGACCCGCCTGGGGGATAGGCCCCACACTTACACCACTGGCATGGTTGGTGAGATCTTGGGTGATATGCGGCCAGTGGGATGACAGGCTGTGTGACAGCCACTCTAGAGACTGGCATAGTTATAGCACCAGCCACTCTAGAGACTGGCATAGTTATAGCGCCAGCTCATTTAGTCGGGTTCACACTATAGGGAACCCGTGTATGTATTGGTTGAGTACCTTTCATATTGTGTGTACTCTTATTCTTGTATATGGTGTGTTGAGTGTTGAGTAGAGAAGAAGAAGATTTTCAACCTCTCACCTTGTGTGTTCTCTATTAGGGTTTTGTGAGTGTGTGTGTGTGTGCTTGCAAGATCTCAAGCTCTCTTCCCCCCTGCATCTTTTCAATTGGCGTTACAACAATAAGCCCAATCAAGCCAGGTCTCATTCGACCTAAAAGGATGAACAAATGCAGAATAGATATCACTTATGCAAATGGCACTAAAGGGCTAATCACAGAGACATTTGTCACAGACATCCTGATCAACAATCTAGTAGTTCCCATTAGATTGTATGTCCATGAGAAGCATGACTACGATATCCTAATCGGCACCAACTTTCTGCACACCTTTGAAATGTATGCAGTGTATCTCAATTAGGGACATCTTTAGAATCAAGATTAAAAAGGGACATTATGAAGATCTAAAGTTAAAAGGAGCAACCGCCCCTACAAGCAGCCCTATCAAGAAGGTAGTTGAGCTACCGACGAACAAAGAGGATTCTACAAATGTGTTCTTCAACACTGAAAGGCAAAGGTATGCTGCAGAAATCGATGCTATGCATAAAAAGTATCTAACCCTTTACTCCAAGGACCCCCTTGCCAAATGGGAAAGATCAAAATTTGAAGTCGCGTTACCACTTAAAGAAGGAGCCACTCCGACCAAAGCCTCTCACCCTGGAATAAATCTTGATGATCTTGAAGAATGCAAGAGCCTTATCCAAGAAATACTAGCCAAAGGATTAATCCAAGAAGCAGATTTAGACTGGTCATCTCCTGCTTTCTTTGTCAACAATCAGAATGAAATCAAAAGAGGGAAAAAGAGAATGGTGATAGACTACAGGAAGCTAAACCAGCATCATCTGATAGACAAAAGGTATCCTATCCCCAAAAAGGACAATTTGATCAGGTAAATCTCTGCTGCCAAATGGTTCTCTCAACTAGACATGAAGTCCGATTTTCATCAAATCAAGATTGCAGGGAAAGACAAACACAAAACGGCCTTTATAGTCCCACAGGGACAATTTTAATGGAAAGTGATGCCGTTCGGATTAAAGAATGCACCCTCAGAATTCCAAAGATGCATCAACTTGGTCTTCAGGCAATTCAAGAAGTTTGTAGCTCCTTATATCGATGACATTTTAATGTTCTCAAAATGTCTCAAAGAGCACCTTGAGCACCTCGAACAAGTCTTTAATGAACTTTAGAAATGTGGATTTGTGATTTCTAAAACAAAGCTTCACATGTTCCTTCGAAAGATAATTTTTTTAGGAGTAACAATCTATTTGGGACAGCAGATAATGCTCCAAGAACATGTTACACAGAAGATCTGCAGTTTTCCCAAAAGGTTTCCGGACATCAAGGTTGCACAAAGGTTCCTTGGATGTCTCAACTATGTCTCTTGGGTCTACCCCCTCAACCTCTCCAAAGATCGGCAACCTCTCCAAAAGTTCTTGACTCACAAGTCCAAATGGACTAGCAAACAGACAGAAGCGATCAAGAAGATCAAGGAAAAATGCCTCTCTGCCAAAGATGTGTATCCCCATAGATGGACATCTTACAATCTATTCAGATGCCTCTGACAAATATTGGGGTGGCATTCTCATAGAATGAAAGGATGGGAAGGAAGAAATTTGCAGATATGCTAAAAATTGTTTTGAGAAATTTTGACTGTTTTTTCTTCCCATGGAATTCACACTAAAGACAGATATCTCTCAATAATTTCATGGGATTTATCTCTTCAAAAAATGTGCGAAAAATCGACAAACGGTCGACTTCTCCGGTGGGCGAGATGGTTTGCCTATTGGAAGTTCAAATGTGAACATGTCAAAGACACAAATAATTGTGTTGCTGACATGCTGACTCGCGAAGGGTCAGTAGAATCATTATATTCATGTTGCTCTAAAATTGATGTAACGTAGCCCACGTGGCTTGGGTGAGTGGTTACACCTTTTTGTCAACCACAAAATATAAAAATGCTATCTATCAGGCTTGTCGATAGAGTATGCTACAAGTTATAATCGTGCTATCTAACGGGCATGTCGGTAGCGTACACCTCACTCCAAAAGGTACACTTTTCGGACTACACGCATGTGCACATAAAGGTAGTGCACTTGTAAAGCTTCTCTTTACAAATAGTACCCAGCTTGACCCGCAAGGCATCTCGGGCAGGTCATGATTTTTAATTTGGGGTGGTTGGGCAGGTTGTAGTTTCTTGATTGGTCTGTGAGGTGAACCTAGTGCCGAATTAAAACTTGTTTCATCCTCAATTAGCGACATACTAGAAGTTGTTTCATCTTTTGACTTTATTCGGATCGTCAAGTTTTCATTATGTTTAACCATACAATGAGAACATATTTTCTTTTGGGCTTTTGTATTCTGTGCCACACATATGGGTGTTGTGGTTTGTGTGATAGCCTTTGAGATGGATACTTCTGCATCATATGTAGCTTTTGGCTCTTTTGGGGTTATGTCCTCCATAGGATCTTTTTCCCTAACCTTTATTTCAGTTTTGGTTTTGATAGTAAGTTGCCCCTTGTCTTTCTTAGGTTTAGAAGGTTTTGCTTTTTCTTTTGGTTCCTGTTTTAAAGCATGTCCTTCTACCCATTTTGAAGTATTTACTTTTTCATTCTTTTTTACTGTCTCTCATGAATTGGCTTGTAAGAGTGTAAGCACATTCAAGGGTACCCTTGATAATTTCCCATTTTGTACACTTAAGATGTTAAGAGTTGTATTTTCTAAGACAAGTTGCATTGAAGCAACTCGCCTTGGGAAATCTTGGAACATGTGATCAATGCCACATCATTCACACGTGGGTTGCAAAGTGTTAGTGACAATGGACATGGAAGTAATACAAACTATGCAGTCTGTCACTTTGTGAGGTCCACGACAATAGAAACACTGAAGTGTTTGCTTAACTGCTTCTTGTGAGAGGTTTCTACCCTTTGGACTGTTTCTTTTCGGTGCACGGGCCAATTCAAAAGTGTCATTCTCATTTAAAATGATAAGATGCATATGAGATGAGTTAGGATGTGATAAGATGAGTTAGGATGTGATAAGATGCATATAAGATGTGATAGGATGTGATAAGATGTGTATGAGATATGATAGGAAGTGATAAAAGGTGTATGAGATGTGATAAGATGCATATGAGATGAGTTAGGATGTGATAAGATGAGTTAAGAATGTGATAAGATGTATAGTTGTGATAGGACAAGAATGGATGTGATTGAGGTTTTGAGTTAATTGTTGATGAATTGGAACATAGGGTTGTGTCATGACCAAAGGCTTTGCAATATATGCATAGAAAAATAGGTGCCTTGTATGCACAAAGGGGATTGGGATGGTCGTAGTGATTTCATTGAACACAAGGCATTTTTCTTATCACTTGAAGAGGCATTAAGAATATTTAGATTTGGAGGAGCTTATCCTCTCCTAGAGATGTCGGTTGTAATTTTTTAAGCAAGGTTGCATAGAATTCACAGAATGACAACTCCGAGATCACTTTTTTGGTAGCCATTTCTTCACTTGGTTTAGATGAGGAACATCTCGTATCATGATCATCGTTCATCATGTTATCATCTAACCGTATTGCTTCTTTACAACATTGATCGAATGTTTTTGGGTTAGATACAATGATCAAGTTATGTAAGTTGTTATTCTTTAAGCCCATCATGAGACATCTCTTCAATTGAGCATCATTTAGTTTCTCCCCCATGGCTCACATTGTGAGTCCAAGAGTTTTATCCAAAGGATAAAATCCCGAATGGTTTCGTTCTATTTTCACTCATTTGAATAGAGTTCTGTCTCGCTGCACTCCATCGATCACCTTGTCTTGAAAAGCCGTGGACAAAGGCTTTTTTCAAGGTCCTGAATTTTTTCTTGATTGTTGGCACATCAATGTGATGAACTATCTACTAGCCTTTCCCACTAAGCATAGGTTCAAGGCATTTACCTTGGTGGGGCAGTTTGGATTTCTAAAAGCTTCATATCTCTATTCAAACATTTGAATGAATTGAATAGGATCAATTGTTCCATCATGTTTGCCCATGATTTTTGAAATCTGTAAAACAGCTGTGTTTTTGTATGGGTCGTGAGTGAGTGCTCTTGTGGATAGAGACTCACTTAGTCCTTGGGCAACCCCCCTTCCTAGATTAGTCAGTATGTCTAAGGTATAAACATCTAGGGTTTAAAGAGGGTTGGTACCTATAGGATTTATGGGAATGTTGGGTAAAGGACTAAAGCCCGGTGGGATTAAAGTGACAGGGGGTGTAAAACCCAATGACACGTTTGTTGTCAGCATGGCCAATCGTATTAGGAGATGCATTTAGGGCATTGATTTCAATGGCTCGAAGATGTCAGCCATTAGGTTCAATGAGGGTGTCGGCCCCCGTAGTCCCTCTATCGTTGTTGCCATGTCTGATGCTGCCAATTGCTCCTTAATGAGAAAGAACACTCTTTTTTTTTTTACTTTTTAGGATTTATGATAGCCTGCTACAGGCCGTTAGCCTCAGGAGGCTTAGCGTACCCTTCATTGGGTTAAACAAGTGTGTTTGCCCTAATTAGCTTAAGCGAAAAAAAATGTGAACGACCTCTTCGAGATATTTTTTGAAAAAAGTGCATGCTAGTAGCAACCCAGATGGAAGAGGAGGTCTCAAAACCTATTTTTCATCACTATCTAAAGAAACTTTTTTCCGAAAAGATTTTTCCTATTTCGCAGCTCGTTTTTGAAGGTGTTCCAAAAGAAATTTCGAAAAACTTTGTATGAGAGAGTTGTAGTGTTTTTGGAGTACTACAACTTTGTTTATCTGATTTTGTCATTTAGACCTTCAAAAACTAGCCCAAATATGGTTCGCAATCGTATTCACGCTATTTTGAGTGATATTTAGTGCTTTAAAGACCATTTTTTGCCTTGATTTTTTGGCCGAATTTTGATGCTGCTAGTCAAAGGCCAAAATGATGGATTTTTCCCTTCAATGTTCAGGACTCATTTCGAAGAGCTCGATGCCCGCTTTCCGATGAGCACAAAGCGCGTTCATCAGGTTCATGGTTTAGGATATACAAGCCTCCAAACAAGGTTGTTTTTTCTTTTTTTACCGACGGACCCCTTTCACGACATGAACCAGCAAGGTGTAGTTCATGACTTAAAATGGACTTCACAAAAAGAATTAAATTTGATTTTTTATTTTTTTGCACAGGGATTGTTTCATGTCGTGAGACGCTTAAGGATTTCACGCCGTGAACCCTTAAAGCGTGAAACGAACTTTGCAAATTTTATCAAATTTAATTTTTTCTTCTTCTTCTTTGCGTGAGGCCTTAAGGCCTGAAACTTTGATTTTTGTTTTCTTCGTGTGTGAGGCCTTAAGGCATGAACAGCTTAAGGCATGAAACGTCAATTTTTTTTAGTTTTTTTTCTTCACGTGAGGCCTTAAGGCGTGAACAGCTTAAGGCGTGAAACGTCGAATTTTTTTAATTGAGTCCAGGGAAATTCAAAATTCCTTATTTTGGGGGGGTATTTTTTTAAATTTTAAATTAGGAAGATATTAGCATTTTCCCAAAAAGGTAAGTGAGAATCAAAAAAGTCAACTCTTTTATGGCACCCCCTTACACCCTTCATAAATGACCTCCAAAATGGATAATTTGATAACTCATTGGCATCTTTTGATTTAATGCTCATTAGCCTTAATGAGTTATGTAAAAAATTATTTTAGAATTAATCAAAGATTAATCCTTCCAATAATCCTTCCCCCTTTTAGACTAATCAAAAGCTCTAATTACCCACTAATCACTAATTAATTCACACCATTGAGCACATCATTGGATAGAGCATGAAATTGCTAAGATATGTGTATCAACAAATATGTAAATTAGTGTATAATTAGAGATTAACTAAACTCTTAATTAATATCTCTTCTCTTTAAGTAAAATTAAGCAAAAGAGAGGGAAATTCATGCAATTGATGAAGATTAGTCAGTATGTCCAAGGTATAAACATCTAGGGTTTGAAGAGGGTTGGTACCTATAGGATTTATGGGAATGTTGGGTAAAGGACTAAAGCCCGGTGGGATTGAAGTGACAGGGGGTGTAAAACCCGATGACACGTTTGTTGTCGGCATGGCCAATCATATTAGGAGATGCATTTAGGGCATTGATGTCAATGGCTCGAAGATGTCAGCCATTAGGTTCAATGAGAGTGTCGGCCCCCATAGTCCCTCTATCGTTGCCATGTCTGATGCTGCCAATTGCTCCTTAATGAGAAAGAACTCTCTTTTTTTTTACTTTTTAGGATTTATGATAGCCTACAGGCCGTTAGTCTCAGGAGGCTTAGCATACCCTTCATTGGGTTAAACAAGTGTGTTTGCCCTATTAGCTTAGGCGGAAAAAAAAACGTGAACGACCTCTTCAAGATATTTTTTAAAAAAAGTGCCTAGTAGCAACCCAAATGGAAGAGGTCTCAAAACCTATTTTTCATCACTATCTAAAGATGAAACTTTTTTTCGAAAAGATTTTTCCTATTTCGTAGCTCGTTTTTGAAGGTGTTCCAAAAGAAATTTGGAAAAACTTTGTATGAGAGAGTTGTAGTGTTTTTGGAGTACTACAACTTTGTCTATCTGATTTTGTCATTTAGACCCTCAAAAAGTAGCCCAAATATGATTCGCAATCGTTTTCACGCTATTTTGAGCAATATTTAGTGCTTTAAAGACCATTTTTTGCCTTGATTTTTTACGAATTTTGATGCTGCTAGTCAAAGGCCTCCATTTACTCTCTCACTTGTAGCAAGAGTAGCATGATCCACGTGTAGCTCAATCCAATGGGATTTGCATCCACAAATGGAGAGAATGCTTATGGCTACCATCACATGACACTAGACTAAGCACACACACAAGCTCAACTTGCCCTCATTCCTACACACCCATTCATTCACAAATACAAGCAAGAGGAACACAATCACTATGCACACAAGCAAAGAGAAAGACCTCACTCCACTCCTATCTTCCTATAAGCATGCACACACTCAAGCATCAAGCTTCCATGAAAGCTTCAAATCAGCCCACATACACAAAAACAAAATACTAAAAGCATGCATAAGAGTAAAATGATTAGAGAAGAGGATGAGAAAGACTCATGACATTGCTATTGATTCAATGAAGAGATTTATCTCATACAAAGATGTAGATGAGGTGAGAGAAGAGTCTTCACCTCTATGGAGAAGAGGGAGAGTAGCTCTCTCAAAGGAGCTCTTGCATGAACTTAGCCCAAGGTGTCCCTAAGCTCTCAAATGAGCCACTTTTTATACTAAAACTCTAAAACTCCCAAAACTTCCCATGTGGGATTATTCTTAAGCCCACTCCCACACTCATCTACAACTTGGAACTCTTTACAAGAGCCCTAAATAAGAATGTCACTTGTTTTCCTGCTTGCATCTTTGTGTTGCATCCTTGCATTGATCACCACTCATCACGCAACACTCCCCCCTTCCTATTTTGTACACGTCCTCGAGCGCGGTAGAAGCAAAAGCTACAAAAAACAATGGATACAAGTAAAGCCTTTTATTGAAAAAAAAACCAGCAATGATAATCTCACACATGAGCATACAAGTGAAATGCTGATTAGAGTTTTAAAGAGTGCTAAAAGAGGTGAGTAAAGACTAGTCAAAGTGAGACTAAGTGGTAGATAGTGCTATGCAAAGGCAAGTGTGCTTGCACACCACAGGTTATGACCGCAGTCTGAATGTCCTACAAGTATTTAAGTTATTCCTAAGTGGCAAACCTACTCCTAAATATGAGAAATGGTGATTGGACCTCTTCTTCTTTTCTCTTTTTTCTTTTTTTCTTTTTTTGGTGTGTGTGTAAAAGATGATAAAGAGGAAGGTTCCATCCCAATGAGACCCAAGCAATGGCCAAGAGACCTCCGCCAAGAGAATCTAAAGACGCTAAGTATCTCAAGGGCGACAGACCCTTTTCTTTCTTTTTTGACATAAGGAGTATCCCATGAAGATGAGAGCATCGGTCTCAAGGGCCCATAATGTACCCCAGAGTCCTACCAGCATCTATCAAGGCGATAGAGTCCTTGAAGGTTTTTTCTTAATCTGTTAGACGTCAGTGTTCACCCCATGGAAACCAAGGCATCGGTCCCAAGGTGCTAAGACAACCCCAGGTCCTACCAAGCATTCCACATGGCTGTAGACACGTCATGTCTCGATTCACTTGTATATATTTTTTAGGGCATGATTTTTGTAAATTTTTTATTAATCCTAGCACCTAGCCCATACCTAAGAGGTAGCTACCACTAGGGATAACTAATATACTTTGAGAGCATAAAAACTTGGCATACTCTGTTGGTATATATCCTACACCGTCTTCAAATAGAAATACCTTCTACTAAGTCCTCTAAGAATCTAGAAATCACTCACCACATTTTAACAACTAATCTAAAACTTAAACCAGCCAACTGTGTGTGAACATGCAAACAATATATCCAAAAGTTAAAAGCACATAAAGAACAAAAGATTATGATTTGAATACACCTGTTGTAGTGCTCGTTGATGTTGTGCGTTTGCATTGATGCATTGCTAATGTTGTGCAGATTGCTTCTCTTTGCTCTTTGTAGGCATTGCATGTCTCCCCCCTTCCTAATTTGTGTGCATGGTAGGTGGACTATTGGGGCGTATTTGTATTCTCTTGTTTAGCTGAGATCTCTGCAAAATATTTATTAACAAACAAGAAAAGAAAAGAAAAGAAAGGAATAAAATTTGTTATTGGTGCCAATCACTGAATATAGCCGAGGGGAAAAACCCAGTGGGAGAAAAGTGCCCTGGCTTGTTGATCTTATTGTGGAGTTGATAAGCTTACCCTTGTACTGGTGGTGGAACCATGTCCACTTCTGTTGGAAAGATGGTATCAATCACTTCAGGATGCAAGGACAACCCTGTACAAAAATCGGCCTCTGGAGAAGGTGGTAGAGGAAGGAGTGCTTCCTCGCTAAAATATGGCATTGGTTCTATGGGAAGGTTAAGCAGACAATGTCGATTTTGAAACTGCTTAATTGACATGTTGAGGCTTGGGGAAGGAGGGCTTGCAAGATAGGTGGTTGCAAAAATCATGTATGCATGTATCCCTCCATTGTTGTGCTTGAACCTCCTCAAGTAATCTACATTGATTTGGTCCTCTCTCTGGTACTCTCATATCAAGAAGGTTATGGCATTGGGGTGTAATTCCCACAATTTGTTTCATTAACCCCGTGCCATATCGTCGAAAGTAAGAGCAGCATAGCCAACAAATGTGTGAAGCTTCTCCTAATACAAGTCATGCACACTCTTGACAATGTGGAAATGGGTGATGCTGTTGATAGAATAAAGTGACAAAGTGATGCCCACAGCAATTTTCACCTAAGGGAGTATAAAAGTACCTAGAATGAGTTTGAAAAGGAGGAGCACTATAACCCCCGCGATGTTCAGGTTGAGTACTATTAGGGTCAATGCATGGTGGACATGTATCTCGCCAAGTATCCATCAAGAGGTATCTGGTCGTAGAACAATGAAATTTAGAAACTTCAAACTTTATACACTCATATCCATCATTACAAAATCCCAATCAAAAACATTGTAGATAAGATCATCTCAAAAAGAACACAATCCTCTAAAGGCATAAGGAACCACATTAGTAAAGGTGAGACTATTCAAACATTGATCTACCAAAGAGCTTCAATTGTAGTGTTAATGCCTTACCTTTGGTTTTGGGTATGTCCTTCTTAAGAGGTGGGAAGGTTAGCAATTGTCGAGGAATTTGAGTAAGATAAGAGGATTTAGGCATTGAAGTGCTAGAATCTATGCTCAAAGGAGACTCATGTAAAGTTGAATTTATCTTAGGTACACAAGTTGATGGTGGAATTGTGTAACAAGGAGAAATTGGGACAACTGGTGATTCAATACATGTTTTGGAAAGGGCAACACAAGGAGATTTGTAGGTGCTATCACAACCACCTATCCTATCTTGAAGAGGTTGTGTTAATTTCTTTTGCACCCACTGATATGGAAAACCAAGGGTGGCTTTTGAAATCTTATTGATACACTCTTTTACCTCTAGTAAACCATGGCATTTGGGAAGCCAAAGTGCTATTGCACCCTCATAATAGCCTTGTGCTTTAAGAACATGCTTTGGGACCCAACGAGTAACAATGTGAGGTTTAGGCTTGGAAAAGATGTGCTTTTTGGGAGGCTTAGCAACTAGACTAGATGGTACAAGTTTGTATGCATCTTTGGGTAGCTAAAGTGATTATTCCTTCTTGCCTGGCCTTCTTTGAGCAGTGACTAAAGTAGTTGGAATATGCCAGCCATGGCCCTCACTTGAGGACTCATCGATTATCCACATCATTTGTGTTGGAGCTTCAAGAGCAGATTTTGAAAGTGGGTTGTGTAAGGTAGAAACACCACCCTTTTGACATGATAAAGCTCGTGGAGTAGCAGATCCCAATATGCAATCAGAATCAATTTACAATTTGTATTGTCTATTGTCTACCACTACCTTGGACTTACTTGCCACATAAAAGGGAACTGACATCTGGTGATCCTGAATGGACATCATAATGACACATTTTCCCTCTATAGGGTTATCTTCACCTGAGAAGCTTCATAAGTCAATAGGAATATGCACAAGTGTTGGTTGTCCAAAGGCTATCCATGTGTCAAACGAGAGAACATTATAATCTGCACCAGAGTCAATTAAGGCAGAGACAAAGTAGGTAGTCTCATGAAGATGAAGACACACTTGAATATTGAAAGGATCGACATATTGTTCATCATCAGTAGCCAACTGTAAGGCCAACATAGAAGCCTTGCGACGCTCCTTGGCTTTTGCAACTCTAGCTTTAGCCTCTTCTTGAGCTTGACGTTTAAGTAGGTCATGTGCTTCTTTCCGTGTGTGTGCAGCATGCATTTGTTGAAGCATGGCTTCAATTAATGGTTCATTGTATTTCTTGAGACGACTTCCATTAATGAAGTTAGGCATTTGCTCACCTTCTAGTGTCTCTAAACGCATGCACCACTTGGAGTAACCTCATTAATCACAAACGGTCCTAGGCCACGTTTCTTGAGCTTTCTCTTATGCTTCTTAAGTGTGTACAAGAGCACAAGGTCCCGTTTTTGAATCGGCCAGTTGTTGTTACATTCCTATCATACCATTGCTTTTGTCTCCTTTTCTCGGCATACATCCCCATTACCGCCAATAAGCGGGTCTCATCAAGCTTTTCCAATTCATCAATGCGCTGAGAAAGCTCATGACCAGTCCAGTCCAATTGTTTAGCTACTCGTAGAGTAGGTACAAGAAATTCAATGGGAAGAATTGCATCTAGCCCAAAAGCAAGCTCAAATGGGGTTGTGCCCACAGATGTTTTATAGGCTGTCCTATATGCCCAAAGAACTGAGTGCAACTTTTGCTCCCAATCAGTCCTATGTCCCTCAACAATCTTTGTGAGTGCTGTGCAGAGAATCTTGTTAGTACTCTCAGCTTGTCCATTGGTCTGGGGATGATAGGGTGCAAAACGCTTATGAATTACCATAAATTCTTGAAGTAAAAACTCTATTACCTCATTCACAAAGTGCATACCTTGATCACTAACGATTTCAATAGGTAAGCCATAGCGTGTAAACACGTACTCATACAAGAACTTGGTTGTGGTTCTGGCATCATTTTTAACTGTAGCCTTTGCCTCTATCCATTTGGTCAAATAGTCAGTTGCGACTATAATATATTCAGCATGCGTGTGACGAGCTGGAGGTTTAATGGAACCGACAAAATCAATACCCCGTTTGGCAAAAGCACATGTGCTTAACATAGGCTGCAATGGCATATTGTCCTTTGTGATGGGAGGTTTGGTCCTTTGACAATCGTCACAACGTTTTACATATTCTTCAGCATCCATTTGTAAGGTTGGCCACCAAAGCCCATACCACCTAATCAACTTAGCTGTGGTGTTGCCCGAAAAGTGTCCACCCCCAACACCTGCATGTGCATGAGTCAAGATTTTCAAGTAGTCAGCTTCACATACACACATGCGTAAGTTGCCAGCTTCACATACACACATGCATAAGTTGCCATCCTTGCCCCTCTTGTAGAGTTGGCCCTCTATCAGCATATAGTTTGCCGCTTCAACTTCAATAGCATGCTTTCGATATTTAAGAATTTTTTGATCAGTATGACCATGCTGAAGATAGTCCACAATATACTTACTCCAACTTGGTGTAGTTGAAATTTGGAATAATGTGACATTATGAATTGGCTATTGAATTTGACATGAAGCACAGTTTCGAATAAATTTTTCAGTATCCGCATGCATGGTAGGCCACCATTGCCCATCCTGAGATATACGTCGCACACAAGTAGTAGCTGATGCATGGATTCCACCGATACCCGCATGTGCCCATTCCAAGATCTCCTCATATTGGTCAGGGTTAGCCACAACACTCCATCATTACCCTGACGATATAATCTCCCTGAGATTAACTTGAATGGTCGCTATAGGTCCACATTAGGACCCGCTAGTTGTATCTGCCCACTTGTCAAAATTTCTAAGATGGATTCAGACCATTTAGGAGCTGTCTCTACAAGGAAAAGTGTTAAATCTAACATATCATCATCCACACCCACAGGAGGTTCGCCAGAGGTGATTCGAGACAAATGATCTGCCCTAAGATGAGTTGTTCCTTTTCAGACTGCCACTTCAAAATCAAACTCAAGAAGGATGACCAACCACCTCACAATCCTTCCAGTTGCACAAGGCTTATGCACCAAATATAGCAATGCTTGATGGTCCACAAAAAATATGAATTTGTTTGCCAAAAGGTAATGGAGAAACTTTTTCACTGCATATATCATGGACAAATCTTCTCTTTCTGTTGTGGTATAATTCTTCTCAGCATTGTTCAACTGTCGACTAGCATATGAGATTGGGAAATCCTTATTATGTTCTCCCGATTGAGCCAAAATACATCCAATTGCAAAGTTTGAAGCATCAATATGGACATGAAATATTTGGTTCCAATCTGGTGCCCGTAAGATGGGTGCAATCACTAATGCTTGCTTCAACTTTTCAAAGGATTCCTCACACTCATTAGTCCAATTAAACTTTACAAGAAGAGTATATAATGGTCTGGCTAGGACAGCGTACATGTAGATGAATCAACGATAATAGCCACAATGTCCCATGAATATTTGTACCCCTTTAGGGTTGATAGGCCAAGGTAATGAGACAATGACATCAATTTTATCCATATCTGTTGAAATCCCATTGCGAGAAACAATATGGCCCAAAATTTTCCCTTGTCTTACCATGAATTTGCAGTTGTCAAGATTCAAGCATATACGATAAACTTGACACTTTTGAAACACAAGTCTGAGGTGTTCTATATGATCATCACGCTCTTGTGAGTGAACACATAAATCATCCATGAAGATCTCAAGAAATTGCCTAAGGTACTCCTTGAATACATGACTCATTAACCGCTGAAAGGTTGCTGGTGCATTTGTTAGACCAAATGGCATAACATGATAGGCAAAGATGCCATCTTCAGTAGCAAAGGCTGTCTTGTGTTGATCCTTTGGATCAATTGACACTTGATTGTAACCGGAGAATCCATCCAAGAAACTATAGGCCTTTTTCCCTGTAACTCATTCCAAAACATGATCCGTGAGATTGGAAGTGGGTAATGATCACATACAATAGCTGCATTTACCTTCTTGAGGTTTACACATACTCGAAGTTTTCCATTTTTCTTGGGCACCACTACAATAGGGGAGACCCATTCAGTGTGTTCAATCTCATAGATAAATTCTACCTCTAAGAGCTTGTCTATTTCTTCTTTTATCTTTCGTGCAAAATTCTCATTGTAAGTATAAGGACGTTGCTTGGAAGGCTTTGCATCCTCTCGTAATGGAATTGTATGCTGACATATGCTTGGATCAACTCCTTTGAGGTCTTTATAACTCCAAGCAAAAACATCGCGATACTCCTTTATTGTTTGAATTAATAACTTCTCCTCATCTAAGGACAAGTCTGTGGCAATCCACACATAGCGAGGCTCTTCTCCTGGCTTAGCGATATCAATTTTTTTTGCATCTTCTGGACCATCATATGAAACCCCTGGCATGCTTGGCTTTTGTCGCATGGGCTGTTGAAGAACAATCTTCCGATCTTGAAGAGTGTACTGTGTGAAGTTGGGGGGAACATTGAGATTTTGTTCTTGTCCACTTGAGTCATCACTCATTGAAGACCATGCGGTTTTGAGCTCTCCTTTGCAATCTTGCATCAGATTTTTTTGTTCAACCGTTATCTTGGCACTTCCGACACCCTCTTTTGAATCGGTTTGAGACTTGAGTTTTGGTTTTGGTTTCTTCGTTTTTTTGCAATTTTTGCTAACAGTTTTTAGCTTTTCTCCTGGTTAGAATCCATCTGATCATTTTACTTGGTCTTTGATACTATCTTGTGCTTGGACAAAGTATAGATATCCGTTCTTTCCTGAGAAGTGAGGTGGTGGTCGAGAGTGTTCATTCTTAAACTCCTCCTTTTCTTTTGTATTCTCTCATGTCGTTCCCTCTCATCTTGTTTACGGATTCTCTTATGTCTCTTACAGCATTTACGTTTAGGTCGGCTTCGAGGGATCTCTATTTGAACCTCCCTTCCTCTCAAGAGTAGGCGTGCCTTTCCTAACTCTTCCTCAGGGATTATCACATCATTATCAAAATCAGAGTCCCATCCATCTTCCTTATCAGCATCATTAGCAGATTCGAGTGTTAAATCCTCCCCACTGAGACTTCCTCTACATGCAGTGATGTTGTCATCTTCATAGTACAAAATAGCTAGAAGGTCACGTGGTTGTACCATTCGTATAGGAATAATGTCATATCCGTCTGAGTCACAAAATTGAATTGGCTTAGGTAAAGCACATGTCGATAATGTTGCAAGGACATGACTCCATTCTAGTGGATCAATTAAGTGCTCAGGGAAGGGTTGTGGAATGTATGCCTCATCTGATACACTTCGATTACCCTTAAGTCTCTCAGTGTTGAAATCCCTACATGAGGTTCCACACATCCACAGATCTTCTTGCCCATCTGACAATGTAACTCTTGAGCCCTCAGATGAAGCAGAATCAAACTCATCTATTGGAGACCTCGATTACCCTTAAGTCTCTCAGGGTTGAAATCCCTACATGAGGTTCCACACATCCACAGATCTTCTTGCCCATCTGACAATGTAACTCTTGAGCCCTCAGATGAAGCAGAATCAAACTCATCTATTGGAGACCTCGATTACCCTTAAGTCTCTCAGTGTTGAAATCCCTAGATGAGGTTCCACACATCCACAAATCTTCTTGCCCATCTGACAATGTAACTCTTGAGCCCTCAGATGAAGCAGAGTCAAACTCATCTATTGGAGACCTTGTTACATCACGATATGAGTGATTCTTTAGGTTGACCTCGAAATCCCTACATGAGGTTCCACACATCCACAGATCTTCTTGCCCATCTGACAATGTAACTCTTGAGCCCTCAGATGAAGCAGAATCAAACTCATCTATTGGAGACCTTGTTACATCACCATATGAGTGATTCTTTAGGTTGACCCTTGTGATGACAGAATCATGTCGGAGGTACAAATAATTGTATCCCCAATCTTGAATCATTTGAAATTGTCGCATGAATGGTCTACCCAATATCACTTCATAGTTTGGATGTTTTCCAAAATCCACTACTGCAAAGGTGTGCTCATATTCAATCCCACATGTGGTGACTAATATGTTCTCAAGCAACCCAAAGGGGATGTTCTAAGCTTCCATCTACTAGCTGCAAGTGCATCTTGGTACTCCTAATAGCTGGTTTGCCACACTTTTCCCAAATGGACCTTGTCACAATTCCCACTCCTGCACCACTATCAAGTATTGCAGTTGAAGCTACTTTTCGCACTTCTAATGGGAGGGTGGCATTTCCCTGATCGTCCTCAGAAAATTTTCCTACTTTGTTGATAGGAACTGGCATAACATGCTTTGTCTCAGGGTGTATAGTACAATGATGGTGACCCTTTTGTAGCAATACCTGCTCTGACAAACATATGGCAATATTATTCCACAACTCAGGTCGAAGCTTTATCAAATCAAGCAAAGGTAAGGTACAAGCCACTGGTGTGCTGACAAAATAGCTTGCACGATACCCATATCCATCTCCTTTGTCAACCTTCTATGCATGGAGGGTATCCTCAAGGTTTGAGAACAGTTCTCATATTCTCCCAAATATGATGGTAAGGTTTTCATTGTATGCTTACTTCTAGGAGAAACAATTATTTGAACTTCCTCCTGGATGATTGGGCGTCTAAAGTTGTTTTCTGTGCCTTTGGTAAAATCCACCTCAGAGAATGGAGGTGAAACAATAGAGGACATATTCTCATTAACTTTCTGATGAACTGCTACCCACATCTCATTTGCCATGTCCTTCGTTAGCATCAATAACTTCATCATTGCATGGGAAGGCAAGGCTAGGTGGTGGCAGAATACCTTCTTTCAATGGGGTGGCAATTGGTGCAGACTTCTCGCTCTGAGATTGTGAGATGAGCTCACTTTTCATTTCCCAACTTGATGACACTTCTGGTATGGTTTCTAATGTTGGCTTAAGAGAGGTTGGGCCCCGAGGGATAGGTGGAGGTGGTCCCTCAAGTATTGATTGAGCTTCCCTAATGAGTTGTTGATGTACACCTAGATTGATCTTCTCCTCACGAGGGTTTGGGTATTCTTGAAGCTTCTTGGGTAGCTCAGATAAAGCTGCAATGCGACTTCTATGAGCATCAATGATGGCATCTAGAGTCTCGTTCACCTTATCCACAAAAACAGAACCCCCAGAACTATCCTCGGTCGTACTAGCCTCATCTTGTTTAGCACTAGGCCCAGGTTGAGGTTGATGCTTCTCATGCACTTCTTGGGATGTAAAAGTTTGATCCCTCATGTTTTGTTTAGAGACTTCTTGATAACTAGTGGATGCAATTTTAGTTCGCTTGTTGCGGCTCTTTTTTCTCCTAGGGATCCTTTTTCTATTGGAATGTAGGGTCTTGTCCACTAGATTTGCCTTGGCATCCCTAGTTCGAGGTGTCTCATCAGTTTGCATTTCGGCATTTCGTGTCTGTGATCTAGTCATGACTCTAAGTGACACAACATCCTCATTCTCGAATGAAGGTGGAGATGGAACTGCCCCTACCAAGTTGAGTGAGACCTTTGGTTGAGAGGTGCCTTCCTCATGTGGTTTCAGTAAACAATCCTTTGGGAAGTGTTCTACACAACACCCTAGACAATATCTTTCAATTGGTGGAAACTGTGGTATCGTTGTATTGGATCGAGTTGCTTGCCTTGAGTGATGTGGACAATCACGAGCCCAATGGGGTTCTCCGCACTCATAATAGGGGCCCATTAGTTTGGCTTCTACTTTCCTTTGCTGCCATTAACCTGAGGGGCCTGGAGTCCTAGGTTGGTAGCCGCCTAGCAACATCAAAGAACTTTGTTCCCCTGGTTGAGCCTCCAGTGCTTGGCTTGGATATGCGGGACTTTCAAAGAGATTTTCCTTGGATGAAAATGATGCATATTCCTCCTCCACATAGCCTGGGTTTACCAAGTCTCTACACATATTTGCATTGTCGTAGTCAACAACCCTCACAGGAGCAGTCCCAGGAGTAGGAGGTTGTGCTCCAAAAATAGGTTGTGCTTGCTCTTGTGCCATCGGTGGCTTACGTTCAAAATTAGTATACTGTTGATGCATTTGTGGAGTCACTCCACCCCTTTGCTGCTCACGCTCCTGTCTCATTCTTGCAATGCGAGTGCATTCCTGTGTGGTGTGGGTAAAGTTCCAAGCACAGGCCTGGCACCACTTCTTTGTGGGTTGGTTTGTGACTAGAGGAGAAAAGGTATTTTATGGTTACCGCCACATGCTCCACAAAGATGAGGACCTGTAGGTAGTACACTCCTCATTCGCTGTGCTGCTGTTGTTGTGGCTGCATGGGTGGGCGATAGGTTTGTCCCAATCTCCTTAGTACTAGGTTAGCTATCTGGTCTAGATTTACTAGCGCACTAGACCCTGAACTTTGGTCATCACCCCACTGATCTCTAGGTTTCACCTCAGGGCCAATACCATCTTGGAATGTGAAGTTATCGGTGAAATCCATAGCATCATGGCAACACTCATTGAAATTTGTATGCTTCTTTGCATAGAGATGTGTA
This sequence comes from Cibotium barometz, assembly GCF_041138505.1. NCBI lineage: Eukaryota > Viridiplantae > Streptophyta > Polypodiopsida > Cyatheales > Cibotiaceae > Cibotium > Cibotium barometz. The sequence goes on from NC_141055.1 coordinate 50,831,457, forward strand.
TGCAGTGTTGAATTTTTGAGTCCTTTTAAGAAGAGAGAAATTAATCGACTCTGGGTGGGCTTCTCATCTTCTGGGCAACGATTAATGTACTACTTCATCCTATTTACACAATCTCTAACACTCTCAGTCTTGCCTTGCTTGAAAGAGTAGATGTTTGCTACCGTGTCATGTTGAATCCCCATCAAGGAAAAAGCAGCAATGAATCTCTCTTCCAGAACTCGTAAAGAAGATTTGTCTGAAGCCTCTAGTGCCTGAAACCAAGCAAGGGCCTTTCCCTCAAGAGTGAGCCCAAATCCTTCAATTTGAGTATGCTTGTCAGTCACTTGCTCAGCTCGAACTACTTGCCTAAATGCTGCTACATGGTCATATGGATCTCCCGACCCTTCGTACTTCTTTACCAGTTTCTGAAGAGTTGATGGCCTTACTTGTCTTGAATACTCATCATAGGGCCTACGGCCTCTCACTCTCAGTGGAAATTGTTCCTCTCTTTGGTCTGCATCCCAAATTGGTGTGGGTCCCCTATTACCTGCCTCACCAACCCCCTCCAAAGATCTTGTTACCTGCATTTCAGGAGTGCATTTATGGGAGGCCGAGTTGGCTCCCTTACCCTCCGATTGTCATAGTGAGAGAAACGTTGTTGTGGTGTGATCTGTGGTCGCACTTTTGGTGTAGGATAATATCTTGGTGCTAGAGTTGGGCTACTTGCAGTGGTCCACTTTGATGTTAAGGGTCCCTCTCTAATGAACTCTCGTAGGGGAGGAGCAGCAATTTCTCCAAGAAAGGCTGTCTCTCCTGGTTTAGCTGTATTTGTTGAGAACACTTCCATGAATAATGGTTGTCCTTTCCACGTGAGCTCCCGAATCTTCTTCCAATCTAAGGTTCGGTATTCATTGGCCCATTTATCAATAATTCGGTTCTTGTATTCTGCAAGCTTCTCGACTACCACCACAAGTGCTAGAGGAAGATCTAGCTCTGGCAATCTAGTTGTGGCATAATATCCTTCTAAAGAGTCCTTATAGACTTCTTGAAGTGGGTCATCCTGTAAGACCTTTGTCACTGGAATTTGTCGTACAAATTCCCATTGGTTCTCAACCCTCTGATCCATTTTGCTCTTGCCTTTCCTATCCCTTTCCAAATTTAGATCTACAAGAAGTAAATCATCTATGGATGGCTTTGAGGACTGGGCATTGGTCCAAGCATGTCCAGCTCAATGAGCCAATCATCTCTAGACTCCCTTGCTCTGGAAAGCTTTGATAAGTCTAAGAACTCGCTTTTAGAGAGCTCCCCTAATTTGTCTACATTCTCTGGATGATAGGTGACTTCGTAGAGCACCATCTCCACCCATGTACATGTTACCCTGGTCATTGACTAGAGGTGCTCTATCAAGTTCTGAGAAAAAGTCTGCAATCTTAATAAGATACCGTTGTTGTGGATCCCTAAAGATCTCAGCTCCTTGAGCATTCGTGTAGACATATTGAAGTCTCACATTGAGTGGTAACCCCATGGTGTCAGCTTCAAATGGATTAAAAGATCTTGTGGGTGTCCTATTTGGGGCTAAGGGATGACTATTTGACGGCCCTAGATTGTCCATGGACAATGAGCTAGTTGTTCTGGAAAGGGTATCAGATTGGGATTCGAAAAAGGTTTTAGCAATATCTGCCAAATTTCCTACCGATTGGGTCCCACTTTCCTACGTAGGTACTCTAGAAGGTGCCCTAGGCCCTATGGCAGTGTCTATATGACATCCCGACCGCAAGTGCATAAGGTCAAATTTTAAGGTTTGTTTTTGTTATATATATATATATATATATATAAACCCTACCTAACCACTAAATGTAACTAACATGAATATGTGTGTAAATACCTATCCTATTTTATTATTATTATTATTTATCATTATTATTATTATTTTTTACTAATTATGCACAAAATTATAAAAATTTAAAAAAATGCAAGTTACACTGACTATGCAAAAGATTACAGAAATTTAAAAAAATAAAAAATTACAGAATATGCAAAAAATATGGACTCTTAAAATTATAGATTTTTTTTATTTTTTATTTTTTTTTCTTTCTTTTATTTTCTCTCTTTTTTAATTATTTTTATTATTTTATTTTTTTTTTCTTTTTTATTGCAAAGAACATGAAAATTAACCCAAAAAAATAAAAATTAAAAATTAAAAATTAAAAAATACTAACCTTTTTCTTCCTTATCGCGTCTGGATCGTGCGCCGGCTCCGGATTTCTCTGCTACGGCCCGTCGCCTTCAATGCTTCGCCATCGCTGCCTTCGCCTGCTTCGTCTTCTCTTCCTTCACCTCCCCACCTTCTCTTCGATGCCTCTCGCCTGCGTGTTAGCCTCCTTGCAGGCAGTTGGCTCCTCCAGCTTCGCCTCCTTCTATGCCTGCTGCGTTCAGCGGCCTTCTTTTGCTTCACGTCTCCTTCGCTTTTATGCTTTTGGCCTTCAGCGGCCCTTTCACCTCCTTGCGCCCACTTCGCAGTCTTAGTTGTAGCCGACAATCTCTGCTTCTCTTCGCTAGCCAGCTGTGGGCTTTTGCCGCACAGGTCGTTAGCTGGGGACTTGAGTGACACCGTATGCGAGCCACGAATGGCTGCAAGCATACAACCAGGGAAGGAAGCTCAAACAAAATGCACAGGGTGTGTCACTCACCGCTCAACCGCCGCCTTGAAGGATTCCCACGTCGCAGTGAAGAAGGAGCTGCCGTCGCCACTCTACCGCCTCTCCACCCGCCGTGCTGCTACACAGTGCTCGATCACTCTCTCACTCTCTCTCTCTCACACACATGCAGGAGAAGGAAACCAAAGAGATAAGGCAAGAGCACTCTTGTATTCACAACACATGAGAATGAGGATTTTAGGGTTACATTTGGCTCTTATAGGTGACTTGGCCGTTCACACTTGGGCGCCCATACATGGCCGGCCGATCCTAACCCTTATCCTACTGATATTCAAGGTGCGCCTCTCATCGGCGATCACCCAATCCCTTCATCCTTAACATATGGTGCCGACAAGCCCGGCCCATGACTCAGAATATTTAAATTAATGACGTAAAACATAGTACGTCTCAATGTCCGCCATGGGTTAACATGCTCCCCTTCCTGATGTAGATTCCGTCCTCGGAAGCTATGGTATGGTAAGCTCGATAGGGTTGTTGTGGTAGACCATCTGCAAAACAGGGAAGTAGAGTGAAGGTATGCTGGAATTCAAAAGATATAAAGTGTAAAAATTCAAGCATGTTAGACCACAATGGATGTTGCTATGAGAACTTAGTTTAAGGGTCACATGAATGAGCTAGTATAGCAAATTAATAGGAGTTTAAAATTATTGAAAGTAAATCAAGAGTTAGCAAGGTGTCAAAGGTTAATCAAGGTTTATAACTGGCCTAAGTCAAGGAAAATAACCAAGCTTAATAAATAAACAGATGACCACACTGTGTCTACTCTAAGAACAAGTAGTTACCACGAGCCTAGGGACACAAGAAACATCAGAGTTACAGGAGCCTTTTGCCTTTATTTTTTTTTATGCACGTGACAATTTTTACACTCAATGGCGACCTTCCTAAGGCAAAACTAACATCGATCCTGGTACCATGTTTAACACAAGGCATCTATTAGCTCACTTTAGGCAAGGTTACCCCCTACTAACCAAGGCATCGGTCTGGAGTAGAATACTCCTCGCCTACCAAGTATCAATAAGGCGATAGGCCAACATTAAAGCACATCATAGACTTGTATTGCCATTTATTGTAGGCTTTTTTTTTAATCTATTTCTTTTGATCTTCGCTCCTGAACTATAATTTGTCTTACATCCTTTCGACAAAGAGGTAATAGCTATGTCCTAGAGGTCAACACACACATGGCCAGGTGTCAAACATTAAGATGGTTTGACCCTAGACCTAAGACAATCGTATTCCAAGGTTAACTAAAGACATCATGCTGCCTAGGAATATTTCCAATAAAGTTAAGCTCATTAATGATTTACACTAGCATGCAAGCAACTTCAAAAACTAAGTAGTACATTGATAATTCCCATGTGGTCATGCATTATAGTTTATGCAATTAATTGAACAGTAAAAACGAAAGAGAGTGGGCATGGAAGAATTACACCTGAAATTGGAGATCTCCTTGATTTGACGAGACAGCTTGCAATTTGATGTAGATATATTTTGATGAACGTTGCGGCAGTCTCAGGACTTGAAAGCGAACCCACCTCAAACTTTTTAACCTGTACAATCAACTAACAAGCACTATACCTCGAGAGGCACATCAATGTGGAAAATTAAAGACTCGTTTAAGGAATCCAAACTAGAAAAAACTTGAAAACTCTAACCTACCTACCAGTCACCACACTACTACTGAGGATACGGTAAGAGGATGTTGTAGAGTCCTGGCTCTAGCCCTAAGGCTAAGCCTCTATCCGCATCATCCAAATAAATAAAGTCAATCTCAGTAGTGCCATGAGTTTCATCCGTCCATTCATCATTGTCAGATATTTCCGTTTCATTTTCCCATCCACATAAACTCATCAAGAATGTAACCATGCGAGGATAGTCATCTTGTGGAAAAGGAAAGCATTGGGCTATCGGGGATATTTCCTCTACAGAGTAGGGGTCAGTCATGGTCAATAGGCAAATTAGCCATTCTAATTCCTCAACATTTTCCTCTCTGGCTAGTACATCTATATGATCCCATTCAGTTTCAATTATAGGATAGCACATGTGAAATATCTAAGAAAGGTACAGATGATACCGCTCATCAAAGGTGGGAGTGGATGAAGTGTATGATGATCGTGCATCTGCCATATCTGCAAACACAGATATAGCATCAGTAGGTTTATGACAGGTCAATCTAGTTCTTGATTGGATACGGATTTTTTCTCCTCTTTTTGTGCTCTTGTCTTTTTACTATTTTTTATTTTTCTATTCTTTGTTTTTTTTTAATGTATGAAGCTATATATATACATCCCCTTGAATTTGGCAATTACATGGTCAAGGGAGAAGGTTAAGGAGGAAGCATTAGAATGTCGAGCGTGAGTACATGCTCCCCCTTTCCTTGGGTAGATCATATTATTTGCAATGATGTTGCAGCCTCTTGGAACCAATTTGTCCAGCGGGTCATAGGTTGTGATGTGGGCAGATAGCTTTTTATGACCCTTGTGGCCACATCCAATTGTAGAGATGGTAGTGTACGCTCCCATTGACGAATGGAGGAAATGGTTTCCGACGATACTATTACAAGGGGAGACGTAGACTCATCGGTTTTTTGTTGGGTGTTGACAAGAGTAGGTGTAAAGCATGTAGAAACTTCTATATGAGTGTGTGCCTGGCATGAGGAGCTAGAAGCTTCATGGGGTTTCCCTCTTCCTGAGCTAGGTGGTAATGATCGATATCGTTTGGGAATCCAAACTAGCTCTGGAAGAAGTGGTGCGGAGCACTCTGTTACCTTTTCCTTACCACGGTCTTGAATTGTCATTGGGGTGGCAACAATTGGTTTGCAAGGTTTTATAGGTGATGTAGAGGGATTCAGCTTATGTTTAGGGACCCAAATCTGGTCATTCCCCTCGTAGTACCCTTGGGCTACTAATAATTTTTTAGGGATCCATCGCGATGTTACATTGCCCTTTCTCGGGTAGGTAGCTGCTTTCCTTTTACGAGGCTTCTTGGTGGCTGAACGAGATTGAGCAGGGGAAGTATCTATTAACGAAGCCTTTGGGACCCATTTGTATGTGTTTTTTGGCATAGTAAGCGGAGCTTTAGAGACCACCTTGCCTGTTTCCACTCTTTGCGTTGAAGCGTTAGAGGGGTGGAAAACAATCAAAGATGGTTTTGCCACTGGGCTTTGTGATTTTTCATTATCTAATATTTGAGTGGATGACTTAGGTGCGGGATTTTGAGCGGTTAGACCTAGTGTTGGTTCTTGCGTTGTGACTCGTCTAGTTGCCCAATCGATATTGCACTTGGTGGCCATCATCCATTTGCGCCCTAAGTTTACAGTCCCTTCCATGGTACCCGCAGGCATAACCAAAAAGCTTTGAATTATGGTTCCCTTGTCATAAGCAACCGGAGTGTGCAGAATTCCTGAGACAGGGGTTTTCTTCTTGTTGATTCCTTGAACTTGGATAGAACTCTTGCTTAAAGGTGGTTTTCCCAGTTGACACCACACGCCATATGATAGCAAATTGTGTTGAGCTCCTGTATCCAATAATGCATTATACAGCACCTCCCCGTAAGGACTCTGTAACTCAATTGGGTATCTTAGAGGTGGGTCAAATTCCAGTGCATCCTCCTCTGCTTCCTCGAAAAATACTTGCGTAATTCCCAAGTTGGCTTCTCGTTGTCTCCTAGCACGCTGTTGACGTTCTTTGGCTTCGACTCTCGCTTGTATCTTTTTAAGCTCAGCCTGTTCTTTAGCTGCCTTCTTTTGATGGATTGCATGTAACTCCTCTTGGCTCAGGGGGTCATAGTACCTTTTGAATTTACTCCCATTAAGGAATCCAATGGTTTCAACTCCGTCGAGAGTCTTCACTCTAATGGTACCTTGTGGGGTAATTTCACATACTCTATATGGTCCCTTACCAGCATATTTGAGCTTCTTCTTTTCGTTTTGCACTCCATACATCAGGACTTTATCCCCAACCTTGATGTCCTTGTCCTTTAGATGGCGATCAAACCATTTTTTCCTTCTATCCTTCTCCACAAGGGCATTGTATACAGCCAGTTGTCTTTCTTCGTTTAGCCGCTCAAGGATATATAGCCGCTCAAGGATATATAGACGCTCTACTAAGGGATTACCATCTCACTGTCCTAGGCCTTGAGCACCTTGCTTCCACATTTGGGTGAATATTTGATTCATTCCCCCCATCAGGCTCACGGTCAGTTTGTTCTTGAGATTCATACTCAGAGTTACATTGGTCTGAGTCTTCGCTACTTTCAGTGTCAGTGGAGTGTGCCGCTTTCTTGCCATCAAGAGTCAAGTGCATAACACCTATCATGTTTATTGGCACTAACCGTGGCATATCTTGCCCCTCAGGTGTTAGCCAACTTGTGCCTCTATTTCCCCATGTGTCTATGGTTGCCGCTAGGTGTACCCAATCCACGTTATCTGACTCAATCATACCCGGTAGGACATCCATATAAGTAGAATCTTTCCCATCATCAGTCTCTTTTTTGCATGTATAGCAATACCTTAATGGGGCGGAGTGAACAGTGGTATCCGATCGATTATCGATGATAACCTTGCTTCCTAAAGGATGCGCACAACCATTCTCAAGATCAACTCGAATGATAGAGTCCTGGAATTGTAGATAGACATGGTTTTTCGACCAGTCATGCACCATTTGTGCTTCCCTCATGAAAGGACGTCCTAAGATCATTTGATATGACATAGGATGCTTGGAGAAATCCATTACAATGAAGGTATGTTTTACCTTGTATCCCAGGACCTTGATCTTAAGGTCCCTTAACATTCCAATAGATTTAGCAATAGTTCCATTTGCCATCTTAACCACTATGTTTGTGACTTCGAGGTGAGGTCTCCCCATAGATTCCCAACAGTTTTTAGTCACAATGCTCACGCCAGCACCACCATCAAGGATTCCCTTTAGAGTTGACCCCTTAGTAGTAATGGGGAGGGTTGCATTAGATTCGTCCCCTTCAAAGTACTGTCCCAACTTGTTAACAGGTATTTCCACGACCGAGTTTTCATCTAGGTTGGGTTGTAGATCCCAATGTTCCTCCTCATCTTGAAGCGTGTCGGCTCTATCCATATTTGCAAATTGTGGTAGCCCCGCCTTTAGTTCTCCATTGAGAAATGCCCGAAGAGCTAAGAATAGCTCAGGATCTCCGTATAATTTGGATATGATCGTGGTTCTGATTTCAGAGGACATGAAATCCATTAGCTTAGACACATTCAATGGTACTTTTCGAGACATCGCCCCTTGACTAGGGACTGGTGAAGATGGAATCACTTCCTCTTCAATGGGGTCAAGCATTCCCTCACTAAACATTCTTTCCAGCAAGAAGGGTATTTGCCCACTTCCGGATGTCCTATCCTCACTTTCTTCCCGAATGATACTAGGTATAGCTAACGGTTTATGGTTCCGGTGAGGCTGAACTTGCGTAGGAAACACTGTGTCTGGAATTTTGATTTTTCTCGGGTTTGGCTCCAGTTCTCTTTGTGTTTCTTCCACCAAACCCCTTAAGTGTTGCACTTGTTCAATCTCCTCAACTAGGTTTGGGTAAGTTCCAATCTTTTTCTTGAGGGTTTTTGGCCCACGTGGCTTGTCTTGGCGAGTCTCAGTCAGTTTGGGTGGTCAAGAGGGCATTAACTGACTTGGTTGTGGGGCCGAGGAAGTTTCCTTCTGTTTCCCCTTATTTATGTACTGACTTGATTCTCCTTCATTGAGTTCCCGAGTGGGTTCCTCCCTTAAGGTAGTGGCTTTGGTCCCCATGGTTTCTATTGAATCAGAATCATCTTCAGGATCATTCATATACACGGGGTCGTCTCCTGTCCCTATGTTAGTCTTTGAACTGGGCTTGGAGCTCGTGGCATTAAGCGATCTCTTTCGTCGTGTTTTCTTTTTCTTTGCCTGAGCGATTGATGCAGTATCTCTCTCTTCAAGAATGTAGTTTTGATTTTGAAGCATTGACCGTGTAACTACATTCGCGGGTACAACGGGTGTGGTTCCTCGTGCTTGGTTGGTGACCTCAACCAAATTCAATGGCGTAATCTTGGGTGCATTAGGATTATGTGGACATTGAGCGATCAAATGATCTATGCCACAACGATTACATGTAAGTACCGGAATTCCCGATGTGCTCCCTTGATTTGGCTGCATTTGAGTAGCGATCTTCTATAGCCTATTAGGGCACTCTGCTACACGATGCGGTCCACCACACTCATAGCATTGAAGAGGTGGTCTCCTCGCCAAGGTATTAAGGTTTTGCCCTCTTGTGGCGAGAGCAGCCGCTTGATATACAGGCTTAACTTGCCCAAATGATCCTCCATGTAGTACTGCGGAATCATTTCAAACGTATCAATCCCGTATGGAGCAGTGGGGTCTATCTCCTCTTCATTATCGATGATAACCTTGCTTCCTAAAGGATGCGCACGACCATTCTCAAGATCAACTCGAATGACAGAGTCCTGGAATTGTAGATAGACATGGTTTTTCGACCAGTCATGCACCATTTGTGCTTCCCTCATGAAAGGACATCCTAAGATCATTTGATATGACATAGGATGCTTGGAGAAATCCATTACAATGAAGGTATGTTTTACCTTGTATCCCAGGACCTTGATCTTAAGGTCCCTTAACATTCCAATAGGTTTAGCGATAGTTCCATTTGCCATCTTAACCACTATGTTTGTGACTTCGAGGTGAGGTCTCCCCATAGATTCCCAACAGTTTTTAGTCACAATGCTCACGCCAGCACCACCATCAAGGATTCCCTTTAGAGTTGACCCCTTAGTAGTAATGGGGAGGGTTGCATTAGATTCGTCCCCTTCAAGGTACTGTCCCAACTTGTTAACAGGTATTTCCACGACCGAGTTTTCATCTAGGTTGGGTTGTAGATCCCAATGTTCCTCCTCATCTTGAAGCGTGTCGACTCTATCCATATTTGCAAATTGTGGTAGCCCCGCCTTTAGTTCTCCATTGAGAAATGCCCGAAGCGCTAAGAATAGCTCAGGATCTCCGTATAATTTGGATATGATCGTGGTTTTGATTTCAGAGGACATGAAATCCATTAGCTTAGACACATTCAATGGTACTTTTCGAGACATCGCCCCTTGACTAGGGACTGGTGAAGATGAAATCACTTCCTCTTCAATGGGGTCAGGCATTCCCTCACTAAACATTCTTTCCAGCAAGAAGGGTGTTTGCCCACTTCCGGATGTCCTATCCTCACTTTCTTCCCGAATGACACTAGGTATAGCTAACAGTTTATGGTTCCGGTAAGACTGAACTTGCGTAGGAAACACTGTGTCTGGAATTTTGATTTTTCTCGGGTTTGGCTCCAATTCTCTTTGTGTTTCTTCCACCAAACCCCTTAAGTGTTGCACTTGTTCAATCTCCTCAATTGGGTTTGGGTAAGTTCCAATCTTTTTCTTGAGGGTTTTTGGCCCACGTGGCTTGTCTTGGGGAGTCTCAGGCAGTCAGTTTGGGTGGTCGAGAGGGCATTAACTGACTTGGTTGTGGGACTGAGGAAGTTTCCTTCTGTTTCCCCTTATTTATGTACTCACTTGATTCTCCTTCATTGAGTTCCCGAGTGGGTTCCTCCCTTAAGGTAGTGGCTTTGGTCCCCATGGTTTCTATTGAATCAGAATCATCTTCAGGATCATTCATATACACGGGGTCGTCTCCCGTCCCTATGTTAGTCTTTGAACTGGGCTTGGAGCTCGTGGCATTAAGCGATCTCTTTCGTCGTGTTTTCTTTTTCTTTGCCTGAGCGATTGATGCAGTATCCCTCTCTTCAAAAATGTAGTTTTGATTTTGAAGCATTGACCGTGTAACTACATTCGCGGTTCCTCGTGCTTGGTTGGTGACCTCAACCAAATTCAATGGCGTAATCTTGGGTGCATTAGGATTATGTGGACATTGAGCGATCAAATGATCTATGCCACAACGATTACATGTAAGTACTGGCATTCCCGATGTGCTCCCTTGATTTGGCTGCATTTGAGTAGCGATCTTCTATAGCCTATTAGGGCACTCCGCTACACGATGCGTTCCACCACACTCATAGCATTGAAGAGGTGGTCTCCTCGCCAAGGTATTAAGGTTTTGCCCTCTTGTGGCAAGAGCAGCCGCTTGATATACAGGCTTAACTTGCCCAAAATGATCCTCCATGTAGTACTGCGGAATCATTTCAAATGTATCAATCCCGTATGGAGCAGTGGGGTCTATCTCCTCTTCATTATCGATGGTAACCTTGCTTCCTAAAGGATGCGCACGACCATTCTCAAGATCAACTCGAATGACAGAGTCCTGGAATTGTAGATAGACATGGTTTTTCGACTAGTCATGCACCATTTGTGCTTCCCTCATGAAAGGACGTCCTAAGATCATTTGATATGACATAGGATGCTTGGAGAAATCCATTACAATGAAGGTATGTTTTACCTTGTATCCCAAGACCTTGATCTTAAGGTCCCTTAACATTCCAATAGGTTTAGCAATAGTTCCATTTGCCATCTTAACCACTATGTTTGTGACTTCAAGGTGAGGTCTCCCCATAGATTCCCAACAGTTTTTAGTCACAATGCTCACGCCAGCACCACCATCAAGGATTCCCTTTAGAGTTAACCCCTTAGCAGTAATGGGGAGGGTTGCATTAGATTCGTCCCCTTCAAAGTACTGTCCCAACTTGTTAACAGGTATTTCCACGACCGAGTTTTCATCTAGGTTGGGTTATAGATCCCAATGTTCCTCCTCATCTTGAAGCGTGTCAGCTCTATCCATATTTGCAAATTGTGGTAGCCCGGCCTTTAGTTCTCCATTGGGAAATGCCCGAAGAGCTAAGAATAGCTCAGGATCTCCGTATAATTTGGATATGATCGTGGTTCTGATTTCAGAGGATATGAAATCCATTAGCTTAGACACATTCAATGGTACTTTTCGAGACATCGCCCCTTGACTAGGGAAGATGGAATCACTTCCTCTTCAATGGGGTCAGGCATTCCCTCACTAAACATTCTTTCCAGCAAGAAGGGTGTTTGCCCACTTTCGGATGTCCTATCCTCACTTTCTTCCCGAATGATACTAGGTATAGCTAACGGTTTATGGTTCCGGTGAGGCTGAACTTGCGTAGAAAACACTGTGTCTGGAATTTTGATTTTTCTCGGGTTTGGCTCCAGTTCTCTTTGTGTTTCTTCCACCAAACCCCTTAAGTGTTGCACTTGTTCAATCTCCTCAACTGGGTTTGGGTAAGTTCCAATCTTTTTCTTGAGGGTTTTTGGCCCACGTGGCTTGTCTTGGGGAGTCTCAGTCAGTTTGGGTGGTCGAGAGGGCATTAACTGACTTGGTTGTGGGGCCGAGGAAGTTTCCTTCTGTTTCCCCTTATTTATGTACTCACTTGATTCTCCTTCATTGAGTTCCCGAGTGGGTTCCTCCCTTAAGGTAGTGGCTTTAGTCCCCATGGTTTCTATTGAATCAGAATCATCTTCAGGATCATTCATATACACGGGGTCGTCTCCTGTCCCTATGTTAGTCTTTGAACTGGGCTTGGAGCTCGTGGCATTAAGCGATCTCTTTCGTCGTGTTTGTTGAACTACAGATAGAATACCTAATAATTACCTAATAGTTGCTTAGTCGGATATATGTATCTTTGCTCAGTCGGAATTCTACTCAGTCGGATTGTTGATCAGTCGGAGTTTGTTATGATCTGGTTAGTCGGATATCATCTGTTAGTGTCTTGTGACATTCTAGTTACAACCGTCTAAAACTGTCTGAAGTCGCCTATTTATAGGGGCTTTGTAGTCGTCTTTTAAAAGAGAAGAAGAAGAAAGCAATGTATGATTCATCTTGATCAATCAAACATGGTATTTCAGTTCTGTTCTGTTATTCTCTATCTTGTTTAGCAAATCTCTGCTTAATCCGTGTTCTCTATGGAGGAAGATGTTTGTGTTTAGTCTGATGTGGGAATTGAGTTTAGTGTTACCTAATGGAGGTGTCTTTGCTGTGTCAGAAGTAGTTAGTTGTGTTGTGTTTGAAGAACCCCAAACACATTGGCGATCCCGCTGGTCCCGTTCTGTTACGAGAAGGGAAATGAATGTCAGAGGGGGACAGAAGAGTAGGAAGGGTTTACTATACCAGGGCTCAGGCCCGAATTGGTAACCCTGACCCGTTTCATTATGATGACAAGGGTGAAGATTATCAGGAACACCAAATCCCTGAAGAAATTGTTGTAGGCCAAGGGGGGGAAAGTTCAGTTGCACCAGAGAAGAGGCTAGTGGGGGGACTTCTCGGCGCCCTAATCCTGACAGGAAGGTCTGCAGGAGTTAGAAGGAGTCTTCAGTTCAACCCATTAAGGGGGGCTACCAGGCAAAGACCTAGGAAACCACCTCAGCCAAATCCGATGGCTCAACAACTACCCAACCCTAGGGTGAAAGCAGCTAAATTCAGCGGAGGATCTAAGGAGGATGCTGATTGTCATGTAGCTCAGTTTGAGACAAAATGGGAAGCAGTGTTTTCTTTTTCTTTGCCTGAGCGATTGATGCAGTATCCCTCTCTTCAAGAATGTAGTTTTGATTTTGAAGCATTGACCGTGTAACTACATTCGCGGGTACAACGGGTGTGGTTCCTCGTGCTTGGTTGGTGACCTCAACCAAATTCAATGGCGTAATCTTGGGTGCATTAGGATTATGTGGACATTGAGCGATCAAATGATCTATGCCACAACGATTACATGTAAGTATCGGCATTCCCGATGTGCTCCCTTGATTTGGCTGCATTTGAGTAGCGGTCTTCTGTAGCCTATTAGGGCACTCCGCTACACGATGCGGTCCACCACACTCATAGCATTGAAGAGGTGGTCTCCTCGCCAAGGTATTAAGGTTTTGCCCTCTTGTGGCGAGAGCAGCCGCTTGATATACAGGCTTAACTTGCCCAAATGATCCTCCATGTAGTACTGGGGAATCATTTCAAACGTATCAATCCCGTATGGAGCAGTGGGGTCTATCTCCTCTTCATAATCCCCACATGCACTATGTGACTCACAACCCATCTGGTTTACAGGGGTAATCCTTGGATATGGAGGTTGTGGTCCTAGCACTGGCGGTGGTAACGGCACAGACTGGACTACATTCGGATTCCTTGGAACTATGTGCTGTGACGGTTGCTCGACAGGTTGTGCAGGCATTAGCGCAGGTACTTGAGGTGTGTTTGACCAGGCCAGTGGTGCCTGATTTGCCAACATTCGCTTAAGTACTAGGCAATCTTTAGATTGATGGCCATACTTACACATGCATTGCAATTCCCATTGAATTTGACTCTGAATGTAGGACATTCACTCGTGCTATGTGGTCCTAAGCAAACCGAACACCATTGTTGCTCTCTTCTTGGGTACATATGGCTATTCTGAGGAGCTCGATTATCCCTAAAGTATTCTTGGAGAGCCTTAGTAAGGTCGGTCATCACAGACATTTCAGATATCTTGGGCTCCTTGGCAATAGGTTTCACCGTCATTGGCTCGTGCCCAGATACTTGCAAACTAATGGATTTTGTTTCTGAAGACACCTTTTTACTTGCAATCATCAAGTTGTCTTCTAACTGGATTGCATTGGCAGTGTGACTGCTTCCCACGTTGTAAGACCTCTAATGACTAGGCCATTGTAAATATCCTCGTGGCGCAATCCTCGGATGAATCTATCGAGCAGTTGGTTATTATTGAAGCGCTCATCGGGAGTGCAGCGAGAATTTAGATGCTTCAATCGACTTATAAAGTCTCTCACTGACTCCCCTTCCTCACGTTCAGCTTTTTGGAGTTGAGATGCTACTCCCCAAAGCACACCCTCACGTATGTATTCTTTCAAGAACAATCTCTTGAGAGTGGGGTAGTGAGTGCGCTCTTCAACCCTTAAGGTTCGATACCAATCTCTGGCCTTCCCACTCAAGGTTAAGCCTAAGGCTTTACACTTATGCAGCTCATTGTGCTCTTCCAAGGAATCACACACGTGTTCAAAGACTTCAATGTGCTTCCTAACATCCTCGTTACCACTGAAGTTTTGAGTGAGCTTAGCCACTTGTACTGCCTTGCTTCTAGGTTCTCTCTCAGGCATGCCCTGCATGTTTTCCGCAATGGATCGTCCAATCGTCTGAGCAAACGCTGCGAGATCACCTAAGTGAGCAGGCATAGTTGGTGGAGGCACTTCTGGGATAGCCTGGCTGATGGGAGTTGGCGTTGGTCTGAGTATGTTGGCAAATGACGTAGGATATGATATGTGACTAGGCCTAGCTCCTCTTGGATAAGGGTGGTGATAAGGTGGTCGTGGAGCATACGCCATTGGCATACTAAGAGGCGTAGGAGCTACACGAGCATGAGTAGCGATAGGTACATATGGTTGATAGGCACTGGCACGCACTGTTGTAGGTACTGTTCCACTAGGTAGCGGTGTCGTACTAACTACAGCGGTAACAGGTGCATTTTCCGCTATGCTCATCATTGGGGTAGGCATTGTGGATTCCTGAATGGAAAGTTGAGCCAAGGTTGGAAAGCTAAAGTTACTACTCATGGGCTCAACCTGTATTGAGACTCCAGGCGAAACAACATACGAAGGGTCTATGGGACTCACCGAGGGAGTCTCCAATTGTGATAGGGTTGGTTGTTTGGCCTTGCCCGTATCCAAAAATCTCATAGGGCCAGTGGAAACTAGGTTCACTCCCCTATTTTGCCTCTCAAATTGGATAATTCTATGAATGACCTCACATATCATTTGTTGTTGCTCTTCTAGATTAGTGGCGCTAGATGTAGATCGTAGGACTTCTAACCAACCCACATGGTATGTGTAACCCGTGTATAGGTTCGTTAGAGTCTCTGTGTGTAGATCATATTCCCAATTTTCATTGAGAAATATCCCATCTAGACTTGGTGTGCCAAACGGTTCTCTTGAAGTGGACGCAATGTCACTTCTTATGGATTGGCTTCTAGGGACCTCTACTTTAGGAAGAGCATCGGAAGGTGGTAGCTCAGTAGGGCCCTCATTAAACGAAGTGGGTAGAATATCTACATGGACACTCTTTGGGAGGGTAGGGTCTACATAAGATGTGAATGGCGAATCTACTACCCCTCCTTCCTCATTTACTTCGCTTGTCGCATGTTCAGAGCGTGTAGCTCTACTAAAGGTCTCTATTAGACGACTAAACATGCTAGATCCGGGTTGTGGGGCCCACACTGGCATGTTTTGGCTTGTCTCCTCAGGGTTCTTGGTAGGGTGTCCTTCCATGGCTTCTGAGTCAGAGGACGAGTCACTATCCACTATTCGTGGATCTTGGGTTGCACTCCCTTGGGTTCCAGCCGAAGGCCAAGATGCTAACGTGGAGGGATGGTGTGAGCCTGCGTAAACTGAAACACTTTCTAGTGGTTCAGGCTCTAGCACCTGACCAGAACGTAGATGCATGTGACATGGGTACCCTACGTGCGTTGGTAACTACCCTTGAAACTCACACAAGTGGTTTCTTAGGTGTTTCGCACCCCATTTTTACTTGTTTTTAGATTGTTTTTAACCCGTTTTTGACCCCCTTACTTATGGTCGAACCTGGACTAGGGCGTGTGATAGCTTGAAACGAGCGTATCGTTTAAAGGGTCCTAGTGTGCTTTACAGCACCGTGTTCGCCTATCTAGAGCTCCTGTAGTCCTCAAAACAGTCCGTTTCCTTTGGGGGGAAGGGGCGAAAGCCTATTTGCTTGTGGAGGAGGAAAGGGTGAGGGCTTTATCCCACATGCTCACTTTACTCCTTGGGGAGTGGGCTACATATAGGGCACAACTTCCCATGAGCTCTCACTTGAAAGAAAGCTATGGAGGCTCACTCTCCTATATATATATATCAAAAGACCGAGACCGCGTGGGTCGATTGGGGTTCTTTCTTTTCAAAATTTTTTTCTCCAAATGAAAAATCTTTCCTCTCCACACGTTTGGTCCTTTCTTTAAAAATAAAATTTAATTTTTTATTTTCTATATTTTTTATTTTTTATTTTTTATTTTTTATTTTTTATATTTTTTTTATTTTTATTTTCTATTTTTTTTAGATAAGTTTTCTAGGGTTTCTTTAGGGTTCAGCATTGGCCGCGGCGCAGTTCGCACACAGCACAGATCTGGGGATTCAGAAATCCCCCCTCGCACGCAGATAACCAGATAACAGAACGCACGTCCACACGCGGAGCGGAAAAATAACAAAAGAAACAGAAATGCAGAAGACAAATTGCAGAAACAGATTACAAAACACAGAAACACCTCAACAACAAACACACAGTCGCTTTCCTACAGTGTAGATTAAACTTCACGCAGTAGCCGAGCTGCAAACTGGAGCTTGGTGCAGGGCAACTCCCCGACGGCGCCAAAAATGTGGGCTTTTATCGCACAGGTCGTAGCTGGACACCGTATGCGAGCCACGAATGGCTGCAAGCATACAACCAGGGAAGGAAGCTCAAACAGAATGCACAGGGTGTGTCACTCACCGCTCAACCGCCGCCTTGAAGGATTCCCGCGTCGCAGTGAAGAAGGAGCCGCCGTCGCCGCTCTCCGCCGCCGTGCCGCTACACAGTGCTCGATCACTCTCTCACTCTCTCTCTCTCTCACACACGCAGGAGAAGGAAACCAAAGAGATAAGGCAAGAGCACTCTTGTATTCACAACACATGAGAATGAGGATTTTAGGGTTACATTTGGCTCTTATAGGTGACTTGGCCGTTCACACTTGGACGCCCATACATGGCCGACCGATCCTAACCCTTATCCTACTGATATTCAAGGTGCGCCTCTTATCGGCGATCACCCAATCCATTCATCCTTAACATATGGTGCCGACAAGCCCGGCCCATGACTCAGAATATTTAAATTAATGACGTAAAACATAGTACGTCTCAATGTCCGCCATGGGTTAACAACAGCCACACGGCTCGCCTTCTGCTTCTCTTGCAGCTGCCTCTCGCCGGCCACCACCTTCGCAGCTTTCAGCCGAGGCCCGGCCTTCGCCGCCTTGACTTCTTCACTTTTTACACTCTTCGCCTTCTTTTTCACTTCCTCAGTAGCCGCCCTCTACCATCGCTTCCTTCGCTTTCAGCTGAGGCCCGGCCACCACCACCAGCGCCCTGCAGGCAGCCGGCCACTCTATCGCTTACAGCAACAGCCGCCGCCTTGCTTACTTGCGGCCACCCCCTTTGCTTCACAGGCCTTCGCTGCTTTCGTCTGCTACAGCCAACTGCTGCACCGTCCTTCACAGCTGCAGCCGGCTAATATTGCATTAAGCATATACTTAATGCATTGATGCATAATACGTAATGTGCATAATGTAGTAAGGATAAAGCTTATGCAATAATGCATAATGTAGTAAGGATAAAGCTTATGCAATAATGCTGAAAGCATGAATGCATAATGTAGTAAGGATAAAGCTTATGCAATAATGCATTAAGCATTAATCTATTACATTATTGCATAATGCATTAAGCTTAAGCCATAATGCATTAATACATTAAGCATAAGTTTAATGCATAATACATAAGCTCACACATAATGCATTGAGCTTAATGTATTATGCAAATTCCGTTTCTATTCTATGAACAAAACATGAACACAACGATGAAAACAACCATGGAAAGCATATACATGAATGAGAAAACATTAGCAGGAGTAGATCTCAACCGCACAAGTAAGTACTAATCTATTTTTTTTTCTTCTAATCACTAGCTCTGAGATTCCACACTCATGCTAACCCTAAACCTAAAAACAAAAAGAAATAGTGGTAGTAATGCAAGCTTCTCAACCAGTTTTGAGTCTTCTCCCCAGCAGCAGCGCCAATGGAGAGACGGAAAACTCTCTCACTTGTAGCAAGAGTAGCATGATCCACGTGTAGCTCAATCCAATGGGATTTGCATCCCTTTCGGAGCTAGGGATTCAACCCGTACCGGTGCACAAAAGCTTATCCACAAATGGAGAGAATGCTTATGGCTACCATCACATGACACTAGACTAAGCACACACACAAGCTCAACTTGCCCTCATTCCTACACACCCATTCATTCACAAATACAAGCAAGAGGAACACAATCACTATGCACACAAGCAAAGAGAAAGACCTCACTCCACTCCTATCTTCCTACAAGCATGCACACACTCAAGCATCAAGCTTCCATGAAAGCTTCAAATCAGCCCACATACACAAAAACGAAATACTAAAAGCATGCATAAGAGTAAAATGATTAGAGAAGAGGGTGAGAAAGACTCATGACATTGCTATTGATTCAATGAAGAGATTTATCTCATACAAAGATGTAGATGGGGTGAGAGAAGAGTCTTCACCTCTATGGAGAAGAGGGAGAATAGCTCTCTCAAAGGAGCTCTTGCATGAACTTAGCCCAAAGTGTCCCTAAGCTCTCAAATGAGCCACTTTTTATACTAAAACTCCTAAAACTCCCAAAACTTCCCATGTGGGATTATTCTTAAGCCCACTCCCACACTCATCTACAACTTGGAACTCTTTACAAGAGCCCTAAATAAGAATGTCACTTGTTTTCTTGCTTGTATCTTTGTGTTGCATCCTTGCATTGATCACCACTCGTCACGCAACATAGTCCTTGATAGTCTCTCTCTATGTGTCCAAGGCTACTATAAGTTACCGTGACCTTGACTAAAGTGCTCACACATACATCTACCACATGGCCTACATCATCGGTGGCTCAAAGGTGGTTTTACTCTGTTGGGGGGGCAGGTTACATTGGGTTGGGGGTTTCTCTCTCTTTCTCTCTTAGAAAAGATTATCTGACTCCTCTACCTTAGGAGTCTCCATAAAGTTTACCGATGTCAATCCTTCTTCATTTGGTTTGCTTCTATAGCAGTCTCTAGCATATGTCCTGGCTTCCCACAGTTGTGGCAAGTGAAGGTCCTTCCTCCTCCCCTGCCTCTTCCTCGTCCTCGTATATGAGGCCTCCCTCGGGTGTAGAATGCTTTCTCCTTCCTACTGTTTGACTTATTCTCTTAATTTTCCTCTGGAAATTCATCTCATCCCTTCAATTAGCCCCCACAGATTCTTCCTCATGAGCAAATACATGGTCTTTGTTTGCCATGTATGGAACTGCTCCCCGTTAAATTTAGTTATTTCTTGTGTGCATTGCTCATGATGATGTGAAGGGGGTCTTACCTCTTGATCCAGTTCCAGATTCAAGGGCAGTGTCTACCCTTTTACAAGTCAAATCTAGTGTTAAATGATGATTACAATAAGTTTATCAGCATGAATTCACCAAAAATTACATAAAGCCAAGGGTAACTGATTTGTACTGAATGGTTGGGATATCAAACCACCTTAAAATTACAATCTAAAGTGATAGAGATCTGTATCAGATACCCAATGGTAAATTTGGATATAACCAAAAAGTAGTGATTAGTGCTAATTAATCATTGATTAGTGAAATAATCCCATGTTTTGTGTGCAAAAAATAGTGTGTACAGGGAGGCCAGATCTGGTATCTTAGAGATCAAATGAGCTCAAATCCTTTCAAGGGCATCAATAGCAGTTAGTCTAGTAGAGGATCAAGCCCAAAAATAAAAAATTTGACCAAACATTGAATGCTTAATCACTATTTTACCAAAGTCACTTGCAGATTTGATGCAAAGCTTGATTCCACTTCTCCTTGAAGAATTTCTAAAATATGAGATAATATGCTTGTAGAGCACCCTTGAAAACCCCTAGGGCTAAGAGGAATCAACTTGATTCACTATGAATGAGTGTAGATCTAAGATTTTCTCCAAAAAAAAGGGCACCGACGAGTTCGTGAAAATCTGTAGCAACCCGTAGCGTTTTGACAATTTTATGTGATGGGATGAAGCATGGGGAAGTTAGCTAGCTATGGCTAAAGGAGTTTTGCCTAATTTGATGGGCTGGAGGGAGATCAAGCCCCTCCACTAGCTGGGGGTGTAGAAGGTTAGTTGAAAAAGACTAAAAAAAGGTGATTAACTCTTAATCAAGATTAGCAAGATGATTAGGCTAAAAGTTAGATGAATCCTAAGTTTGGCTCTGATTCCAAGATAAATTTGCAACAATGTGATGAGCTATGGTGGATCAAACACAAGAATCAACA
Source organism: Cibotium barometz (assembly GCF_041138505.1). NCBI lineage: Eukaryota > Viridiplantae > Streptophyta > Polypodiopsida > Cyatheales > Cibotiaceae > Cibotium > Cibotium barometz. The sequence continues at coordinate 50,852,262 of NC_141055.1, forward strand.
TGATTAGAAGATGATTAAGATAAGATTAGTGAACAACTAATCTAATAGGATAATGTAGCCATGGATACTCAAAAACCAGCAATTTCTCATCAGGCCAATGCCTCAATTTATAGGTTTTACATCCACAAGATGCCAAGCATCTAATCCCACTAATTTCTCCTTGATTTATGCCACCTTCCCTACATCTGGGGGCACCTTTTCCTAGAATCTTTCCACACCCCTATATTCACTCATGCTACCCTATTCTCTCATCAGTAAATTCCTCTCACCTTTTCATTGCTACCCACTTAATTATAGACTCCCTTTTACAGTCTCTTGCTAAAGGGCTTGTTCCCGCACACACCCATTCACTTGCATATTTCAACAAAGATGAGCTTAATGGTGGTGGCTATGGGAGGTGGGGTAATTACTAGGCCATTTATAGTAAATAGTTTTGGACTGAGTCTACACCATGGATGGTGGTAGTGACTATGATTGTAGACCTAAAGTGATCATGTCATGGATTCCCCGTGTATACTATATGCCTATATAGATACACGAAAAATCCCATATCATCAAGCATCACTACTCCCTATTTTCTACTGGCATGCAACCTCCATCTCTTTTAGCAATTATAGATCAGCCACCATCAAAGCTCCCTTTACAAGAGCACACATAGGTGGTGTGGGGCTTTGCCATCTATTGTATCACTTCAATAACATAATATTCTTCTCTATCTCTATTATTATGTAATTTGAGTTTTAAATTTTTGTGATGTGAAAGATCTTACTTCTTGTGAGTGTTCTCTTATATAGACCTCACTTTCTACATTGGATACTAATGCATCAGCCATACCTGAGTCTTTCTTTTTCTCCTTCTCTAGCCGTTTCCTGCACTCATTAATGTAGTGACCAGGTTTCCTGCAATAGTTGCATTTTTCCTTTTTCTTTGGTTTTCCACCTTCCTGTAGGCTTGCCCGATGGCTCTAATTTTGCCTTGTAACTACCATGAGGAAAGGATTTTCCTTTGCCTATTTGTTGATTAGCAGCAAAAGCCTGATCTCCTGTACGCATAACATATCTGTTTTGCCTGGATTGCTCTTCTTGCAAGAGAACAAAAACAAACTCCTCAAACTTCAAGGCATTTGGATTGTCTTTCATGATGGTAGAAGTAAAACCTTGTTACGAGTCTAGCAACACATTCAAGACAATAGGCACCAATGAACTACTCCTTAAAATCCTTGATTTTTGCAACAAGGAAACTGTCCATGGAGTCTCCCTCATCCATATGCTCTGACTCTAATTGTTTGCGTATATAAGAAACACATGCTTCATTACGTACCTGTACAATGACACAAGTATATCCCAAGCATGTTTATCAGTCCTGCATGATCATAAGTGAGGAATGATACTCCTCTTAATTGACAAAGCAAGCAATGCATGTGCTTGCGCATCTCTTCCATCCCACTTTGTTTGTTCAAGTGTAGGAAGTATGTTATGCTATGGTAATGCACCATGTGAAACTGAGTTCGTGTCTGCAAATGTGCCTTCTACATCATGTTCATCAGAGGAACCAGGATGTTTCTCAATACCAACCACAGCATTCCATAGCCCTTTGGCTATCAATACATGCCGCATCATATAGGACCATAACGGGTAGTTGGTCCCATCAAGCTTATCCTCATGCGGATAATATCCTAAATACATCACTGTCTACCATTTCTAATAATATCCAAGCAAGTAATCATGCAACTTGCAAAGTGTTGAGTGCTCTTTGATGCAACCAAGGTGGTTGCTAATAAGGTGACTGACAATGGAGACATTCAAGGTGTATGAAAGAAATGCAAAGTATAGCGAGTAGAAATTTTACTCATAAGATGCAGAGATCGATGTCACTGAAGTGAAGCCTGTAGATGCTTTCTTGTGTATCTACACACCCATTTGTAGTAGATCTGACAAAACTAATCTAGAATCCGATGAAGAACAGCACAAATTCGGTCCACAAAGATGCTATAGAAAACTAAAACTGCGCGAACAATCCCCAAAACAAAAATCTGATTCAAAAACGTTAGTACAAAAAGTACTGCACACTTCACGGTCCTCTTTCTTCTCCCAAAGGGGATCCTTGATCCAATTCAAGAAGACAAAGCGACTCGGGGTGAGGGGTGGACAGCAGCATAGGGGCAAGGAGCATATGCTCTGATACAAAATGTTGGAAATAAGTTTGTAGGAATGCATACACACACACACACACACACACACACACAGAGTGGAGAAGCTCAAGAGAGAACACAATGCGATGATAGATAGATAATGAATGTGTGATGTACAAAAAGAAGATAAGTATAACCCAAGATGGGTGTATACTAGCATGAGGGAAAAAACCTCCTAAAGAGGGAAAAAGTGCCCCGACTCGTCCTATTGTGTTCACACACATCACGACCAAATATGGCTACACTTAAGAAATAGGATTGTGGTTATCTTGATTAGGTGAACCTCTCCCTAGAGTGAGGGAGAAGATAATCAAAAAAATTTGAAGAGTAAGGGTCTCTTACTGAAAGTGGTATATTATGCTCTACCCCTCCCTTCCTTTTATAGTTGAGGAGGGCTCTAGATTAGACTTTTACTTGGTCAGATTTGGATAAGAAAACGGAACCAAAGTGGTATATTTTGCTCTACCCCTCTCTTTCTTTTATAGTTGAGGGCTCCCCTAGGAACTAGGGGAACTAGCTTAGACTTTTACTTTTTGGATAAGAAAAGGGAACCAACATGGCCAATTTGGGGTTTAATTGGCTCACATGCTTGGAACTTTAAAAATATCCCATTATCTAAGACCACTACCTATTTTTTAATGAAAAAATGGATTTAAATACCCCTTCTTATAGGTGCTCCCTCATAATTTTTAATATAGAATATTTTTCTCTCTCTAGCTTTTTTGTAGGGTAAATACAATGTTTTCTAATTGGAAGGCCTTAAACATTTCTTAATTATATCAATAAAGAGTTTAATAGCCTATAAAACTTCAAAAAGTATTTTAAAGTAGTCTAATAAAAAACCTCGCTCTTTATATGCGATACTTGGTATAGAATAGTCTTCATGATATTACTAATTCAGCTCTAGTTCTGCAACCTACTTGCCCTTTTGATTTCCTAGGATTAAAGGGAAACTTTCTATTCATGCAGTTAATAAAAAATTATATTTATCTCTCTAATTTATTACTCTCTCTAAGTTATTTCTCTCACTATAAATTGATTAATATTAGAAGAATTTAGCGATACCTATTGATGGGTTAGGGAGGGATCCTATAGGAATCTAGGTTTTCTTCCTTAGGTTTTGGCTTTGAATTAAGTGGTTCTTCCTCTTCAAAGTGGTCTCAAGCTTTGACACCACTCTTAGGACCTTTGTACCACTTGATAAAATTACTTCATACGCATATTAACAAACATAAGAAAATACATAGGTCGAGCAAATTAAACACATAAACCATATCATAAACAATAATAAAAAAAAGTAAACATCACCATCAACACAAGATTGGGTTGAATCTCTCCCTCATGCATGTAGCTCCTCGCAATATGAACTTTTTTTAATATATATTCAAAATTATCCTATGGAGATAAAAATATTATCTCATTAAACTTACTGGGCTTGCACTTTTCAAAAATAGAGTGGTTCACACATAAAAAAGTGTGGATAAAGTGTGTTAACTAATGAACCTAATTCCCATACGCTAATACAAATAGCATCGCCCAAGTGCAAGTGGATAAATAATATACACAAATAATGGTGCATAGCAAACAAAATAATCATAGCAATCATACCACCATCAAAATACCATTAGATATCCAATAAATGTCCTGTATATACTATCTACTATCATCAAAGTGCACACACGCTCGATATCACCTATGCCTCCCTTCACCTACTCATAAAGATAATCATGTTTGTGTCGCACAAAGCTATGAATAAACCAAATTATAAACCAAGTGAGTGCTACAAAAAGCTATAAATATAAATCACACAAGAATAATGATTAGGCCTAAACGTACACCTAACGACTGTGGTGTTCCACATGGTATCACCTACAACACTTAGTCCAGCCCCACTCTCACGTATGCCATGCGTTCGTAAATAATGGATGGCTTTTGGAATTTTAATACATTATCCATTAAACATGTTATGAATCTTCTTAACAATATCGAGTTATATTTTTGACTTGTTATGCAAACTTTAAGACTCTTATCATGGTCTTTGACTATGTAAATTCATGCATATCGATTTGAGTTAGTTATGAAAGGTATTATTTAAGACCTTGAAATATCTTTATGTGTATGAAAATGAAAATTTATAAGGTCTGTGTCTTTAACTAGAGTTATGGTGTATGCTTATATGTAGATATTTAGTAATACCTCCAAATCCACCAAATTTTGTTTCCTATGTTAGAAATGACCTAGAAAAAAATATTATTGTAGAGGTTTTCTTTTTCCCAGTGCTAGATGTTGGATTTTCATGGCAATGTAGATATGGTAGAGTGCCTTATTTGAGCCTTTTCTTTTGTGCTTATTGTACAGGCTATTTTTTCCCCCGATGCTAGATGTTGGCTTTTTATGGCAATGTAGATGCGGTAGAGTGCCTTATTTGAGCCTTTTCTTTTGTGCTTATATTTTTCCATGTCCTTTTAATCATATAAGTCACACACCTTGAAGGAAATTTGCATTTGATAAAGGTTCAAACTACCAAAAAAAAGAGCTTTTTGTAACCCTTAAAAATGACATTTTATGTGCTACTAGGCTGCCAAACTAGTGTCCACAAATCCTAATGTCTAGAATACATGCAAAATCAAAGTAGCATCCATAATAAAAGGAAAACTATAACCACTAATGAGAGAAAATGATGTCTTAAGCCCTTAGTTCTTTTATAGCATAGTTTCTCCTGCGTTTCCTCTCTTTTTCTCTCTCTCTTTTTAGTTGTTACTTAAAATATGAGCATATCCTTGTGCCATCATGGGCTTTAAGGTGATCCATAGTTTTAAAGTTAAAGCCAGCACATACTTATGTATAAAAGTAATTATTGGCATCATGGTGGGAACCTTCTTTTTAGCTGCCATCTAGCAAGTGTAAGAGTGACCTAATGACATTAATATCCTGCTTGATGTAATTGCAACCTAAATGTCTACAAAGAACTTAGTGCTTCTATTAGTGCACCATAAAAAGAAAATCATTTTTCTAATGGCATGGCTTCTTGTTTATTAGTAATAATGAGTGACCCAAACCCACTTTTGGCAGGTTGGTTGCCCTTCTATCTCTCTCTTTCTCACTGGCTCTTTTTTATTTTCCCCCTTTAAAACAAAACAAAAAACATTTTGTTTAAACTAATTCTACTCTCTCTTCTTTCTCCTCTCTTTTTCCCCCTTAAAAAAGGCTCATTAATAAAACAAAATACCTTTAAAAATCTCTCTCTCTCTCTCTCTCTCTCTCTCTCTCTCTCTCTCTCTCTCTCTCTCTCTCTCTCTCTCTCTCTCTCTCTCTCTCGCCCTCTTTCTCTCTAACTCCAACTCTTTAACTCTCTCTCTCTCTCTCTACACACACACACACACACACATATATATATATATAACTCTCTCTTCACCTCACTCTAACTCACTCCCTCTCGAACACTCTGTTGGCGGCCAACCAGCCCATTTGGCTACCACCCAGATTGCTGCTGAACTGACTATTGTGCAGCAAATCGGGTCTTCTTATTTTGTAACAGCTCTTCTTGATGAGCTAGTAGTACTCATGGTTGTAGGAAAAGGGGGGATTAGTCGGATAAGGAGATAGAGAAGTGAGAGTGAGTCTAATCTACCCGATTGAGGCTTTAGAAGTGGATACATCATTGTTTGGATAGAGATACATGTCGAGTCCACTCAGGCTGCTCTGAGGAGAGGAACAATGCCAAATAGGGACACAGGAAAGTTGAGAGAACGGTTCATGGGTAGAGTTCTTCTAAGGCAGTGTACCGTAACATTCAGGAATGGACTGGGTCTCATCTCACTGTTGCTTTCTATCTATTCATCTCTATCTATGTTGTGTTCAATCTTGTGTTAATTTATTCCTATCTGGATAAGATAGGTTGTCTGGAATCTGTATAGCCATAGGAACTAGCCTGCTTGTATTCATGCTCAATCTCCTCGCACTTATGTAGATGGTAGCTCAACATTTATGCATTGTCTTATCGCACTGGGCGCATTGTATTAGTCGTGTCTCCTTCGGAGAGCCGATTAGGTGGTCTAGAACCACGTAAGTGCTGGGTCCTAACACCAGACACACCGACACTTTTGGCGATGCTGTTGGGGAACTGGTACACCAGGCTGGGGAGTGAGAAAAGAGAGGTTAGTCCTAGGTCAGACCTACACAGTGAGTCAGAGAGTGAAGCTATGTAAAATAAACCAAGAAAAGGGAGCGCTCACATACTAGGGTTAAGGTATGTTCAAGAGAGTCTCATAAGAACACAATGGAGCATGTATGGAGAATGAAAGTAGCTCAAACAGAGCAATGAGGCATCGAGAAAAGGGAGTGCCCACATATTGGGGTTAGGTATATTCAAGAGAGAGTCATAGGAACACAATGGAGCATACATGGAGAATGAAAGTAGCTCAAACATAGCAATGAGGCACCGCCCATAGTAGACAAGCCAAAGCTATAGAACACGAAGGACAACTGCATCATCCAAGAAGACTAATAGAAGGGATTCCACATCAACTAGAAAGACAGATTCAAGAACCACTAAGGAATCAGGAAGAAGATCACCAAGAGCCACAAATCAAGAGGCAGGAAGCTCAGGAAGGAGAACAAATGGTAGCTGTCAGAAGGATGTCCCTCAAGTATCCTAAATTCAAGGGCAAGAGCGAGGAGGATCTAGATGCCCACATTTTTGCCTTCGAAACCACGTTCCTAGAGCCACACAAGTTTTGTTTTGCCGCAACAACGTTAAGTGGAAAAGCCACCTAGATGGTATGCACAATATGGTCTGGAGAACTTCCAAACATTTGAAGAATTGAAGAAGGCCTTCTTGAAAAGATTCAAGAAAGATAAGACCATAACGGAGGTGCTGGAAAAGATGTAGAGGCTGACACAGAAAAAGAGGCTAGTAGAAGACTATGCAGCTGCATTCAAAGCAATGGTGATGTGTCTAGATTAGCCCAACTGTCCTGTTCCAGCCACACTGAGCTAGTGGTTCGTGAGAGGGCTAAGGGAAAAGCTCCAAAAATGGCAGTAGCCTCATATGACTTGGATGCCCTTATGTTTGAACAAGTGGTGGCAAGATCTACCAGAGGTGAAGGGATCCTAAAGCAAACAAGCAAAGACCCCAAGAAGAAGAAGAAGAAGAAGAAGGACAAAAGGAAGAACAAACTTCATAATCAAATTCCGAAGAAGACACCTCATAGTCAGAGTCCAGTCATGAGTCGGATGCCGAAGAGCGAAAGCCCCAAAAAAGGAAAGACAGGAAGCAGGAAGTAAATGTTTAGGAAGAACTAAAGGCCGCCCTCACCAAAATTGCCGGAGGACACATAGGATCTAGACACAAACTAGAGATCTAGTGCACAAGGTGTAATAATCAAGGGCACATGAAGGAGGAGTGCCAATTAAGGAACACTCAACAAATATGCATTATCTGTAGAGACGTGCTACTATAATACCCAGAACAAAAATCCGAGGCTAATGGAAATGCAACAAGCTCCAGCCATTAACCAAGTCGCCACAGGACCTCAAGTCAATAGACCTTATGATGGAAGAGGAGGTGGCAAATTTGGACCGAGGGGAGAGTGTTTTTACTACAATGGTCTTAGACATAGAATTACTGCCCTATCTTTTAGTGCCATCAGTAGGAATTGCAAGAGGTGAGGCCGCAAAGGGAGGCAAACCCAGCAGGAGCTGATGCAGTTGTGAACATGGTAAAAGTAGAACATGGGGTAGGAAAAGAACAAGACAATCCACCAGAGGTGATGGTTGTGTGACAAGATCACAAGGACTTGTCAAAGACACTGACATGCAGAAATGCCAAGCCAAAATAGAAAAAGAAGCCAAAATAGTGGGCAGGGGTAGGGTGTGAGAACAGATCACTAAGTTGGTGCAGAGCACACAAGGGATGGTGAGGACAATGTAGGAAAGCCCGCCCCTAGGAGAGCATCTTGAGGAAAATCTGGATAGGGAAAACCTAGTCAACATAAGAGAAGAGATTGGTGCAAGAAAGAAGCCGATGCCGAACTACCAGATGGAGCCAATTACAACCAAAAGCAGTCGAAGTGTCTCGAGAGAAGAAAATGAAGAAAATCTGGAAGGAATCCAAACCAAAAATCTGACAAGGGAGAGTCAGGAATAGGAAAGGGAAGCAAAAGAGAAAGGAGGGATGTACAAAAACCAAGGCATGCCAACTCATAGGGAGAAAATCAGTAAATCCGTGAAGGAATACAACCTATGGGAGGACCTCAACAAGATGAAATTGAATATCATGCTAGATCAAATGCTGAATTTAGTTCCCAATTACAGGCAAAAGCTGCTTAAAGCCATAGTGCCAAATGAGACTCTAGTGCAGATGCCCTTGCAGGAAACGGAAAACTCGGGAGCTGCGAATGCGCAAGAATGTGGAAACATGTTATGTGCACATTATATATGCATATACTAGGAGGCTAACCCACATTAGGCTTGTGCGCATGGGAGCATGGGAACAAGTGAAGCATGGGTTAAGGCTAACCTTAACGGTTGAGGTTAGGGTCAGGCATCCATGGGTCACACATGGGAAATGGAGAGTCAAGAGTCACTTGAGGGCCCTCCTATACAATAGGTGCAAGGGGCACACTTAAGGGATGTTCTCTGGTGTAGAGGATTGTATCTACTCTCTCTGTTGAAAATATGCAAGTGAATGGGTGTGTGTGCGGGAACAAGCCCTTAGCTAGAGATCATAAAAGGGAGTCTGTAATTGAGTGGGTAGCAGTGAAAAGGTGAGAAGAATCTACTGATGAGAGAATCAAGGGTAGCATGAGTGAATATAGGGGTGTGGAAAGATTCTAGGAAAAGGTGCCCCCAGATGTAGGGGAGGTGGCACAAATCAAGGAGAAATCAGTGGGATTAGATGCTTGGCATCTTGTGGATGTAAAACCTATAAATTGAGGCATTGGCCTAATGAAATTGCTGGTTTTTGAGTATCCATGCGTACATTATCCTATTAGATTAATTGTTTACTAATCTTATCTTAATCATCCTCTAATTACTTATTAATTATGTTAATTCTTGTGTTTGATCCACCATAGCCCACTCTTGCTTGCATTTCTAACTTGGTATCAGAGCCATAGCCTAGGATTCATCTAGTTTTTAAGCATAATTATCTTGCTAATCATGATTAAAAGTTAATCCCATTTTTAACCCCTTTTCAACTATACTCTGCACCCCCAGCTAGTGGAGAGGCTTGATCTCCCTCCAGCCTCAACATTAGGAAAAAAACTTTCAGCCACACATAGCTATCTTCCCCACACTTCAGCCTATCAAGCCAACATGTCAAGAGTGAAGCAAAAATTCTCGAAATCGCTAGTGCTTGTTTTTTTAAGTAAAATTGTAAATTTTCTTTCATGTCTTGGAATTGGGAGCAATATGGAACTAGCCCAGGGGGTTTTGGGTGCTTTGAACAACATGCTGGTGGCCTCAAAATCTTGAAATTCTTCAAGGAGAAGCTACATCAAGCTATGCATCAAATCTGCAAGTGACTTTGGTAAAACAGAGATTAAGCATTCAATGTTTGGTCAAATCTTTTTTTTCCTAGCTTGATCCTCTACTAAACTAACTGTTATAAACACATCAAACTGCCCTGCCGAGTGAAGCAAAAATTCTCAAAATCGCCAGCGCTTGTTTTTTTGAGTAAAACTCTGAATTTGCTTTCATGTCTTGGAATTGGGAGCAATGGAGCTAGCCCAAGGGGGTTTTGGATGCTCTGAACATGTTGATGGCCTCAGAATCTTGAAATTCTTCAAGGAGAAGCTACATCAAGCTCTGCATCAAATCTGCAAAGTGACTTTAGTAAAACAGAGATCAAGCATTCAATGTTTGGTCAAATCTTTTTTTTCTTGGCTTGATCCTCTACTAGACTAACTTCTATTGATGCCCTTGAAAGTATTTGAGCTCATTTAGACTCTAAGAAGGCACCATATCTGGCCTCCCCATACACTCTATTTTTTGCACACAAAAAATAGGGGATTTTTTCACTAGTGATTAATTAGCACTAAACACTACATTTTGGTGCAATTGATGGTTCAAACTTACCATTGGGTATCTGATACAGATCTCTATCACTTTAGATTGTAATTTGAAGTTGGTTTGATATCCCAACTATCCAGTACAAACCAATTACTCTTGGCTTTATGCAATTTTTTGTGTATTCATGCTTGTAAATCTGTTGTAATCATCATTTAACACCAAAATGGAGTTGTAAAAGGGTAGACGCTGCACCCTTGAGTCTTGAATTGGATCAAGAGGTAAGGACCCCTTCACATCATCATGAGCATAATGCACAAGAAATAGCTAAATTTAACGGGGAGCAGTTCCATACATGGCAAACAAAGACCGTGTATTTGCTCCTGAGAGGAAGAATCTGTGGGGGCTAATTGATGGAAGAGATGAATGTACAATGGAGAGTGGGGAGAATAAGTGGAAGAACAGAAATGAGAAAGCATCAAGGCTCATTGCACTCAGCTTAAATGATGAAATCATTCACCACATTGTAAGGATACAACAAGCTAAAGATGCATGGGATGAACTTAACAAATTATTTGGCACTCAAGCAAAAAAATTCAAAGATAAATCTACTAATGCAGTTCTACAAACTTGATATGAAGGAAAGTGAACCTCTAATCACACACTTGAACAAATACAAAAGCATTAAGCAACAACTGGCAGCCATTGGGAAGAAAGTAGAAGATGACAAGGCACTAGCAGTGCTTCTAAAAAGTGTGGACAAGAGTATGAGAACATTGTGGCAACCTTAAAGAATGTACCAAATTTGAAGCTGCATCATGAGATAGGAGCTCTACTAGAGCAAGAGAACAAGGTCAAAGAGAAGAAAGGGTTGGAACCAACAACTGGAGAGAGGAGAAAGCATTTTACACCCGAGGAGGCCTCGCACGAGGACAAGGACGAGAAAGAGGCATGGGAGGAGGGAGGACCTTCACTTGCCACAACTGTGGGAAGCTAGGACACATGGTTAGAGACTGCTACAGCAGCAAACCAAATGAAGAAGGATCGACATCCGCAAACTTCATGGTTGGAGACTCCTAAGGTAGAGGAGTCATGACTTTTTTTCCGAGAGAGAAAGAGAGAGAAACCCCATAACCCAATGTGACTTGCCCCAATAAAGTAAAACCAACTCTCGGCCACCGATGATGTACCATGTGGTAGATGTACAGTGTGTGAGCACTTTAGTCAAGGTCATGGAGAGCACTTGTAGTAGCCTTGGACACATAGAGAGAGGTGTCAAAGACTATGAGTTAGGGACTTGAGGCACTGGTCACGGGCTACCAAGTAAGAGGGAAACTTGGTATAGGGTCCAGGTGTGCTAGAATTATTCACTTGAGGGGAGGTGTTGAAATATGCAAGTGAGTGGGTGTGTGCAAGAACAAGCTCTTAGCTAAAGATCGTAAAAGGGAGTCCAGAATTGAGTGGGTAGCAGTGAAAAGGTGAGAAAAATCTACTGATGAGAGAATCAAGAGTAGCATGAATGAATAGGTGTGGAAAGATTCTAGGAAAAGGCGCCCTCAGATGTAGGGGAGGTGGCACAAATCAAGGAGAAATCAATGGGATTAGATGCTTGGCATCTTGTGGATGTAAAACCTATAAATCGAGGTATTGGCCTACATTATCCTATTAGATTAATTGTTCACTAATCTTGTCTTAATCATCCTCTAATTACTTGCTAATTATGTTGATTCTTGTGTTTGATCCACCATAGCCCACTCTTTCTTGTATTTCTAACTTCTCTTGCCATTTCATACTAGAGCTGAGTGCTGCTGGATTGGAGTCATACCTCTTGGTGGTATATGGGACATCAAGGTTAAGGTATGAGGTACTTCATTGTAATTCATGTGTGCATCCCTTGGGCACAAGGGTGGTTGGGTGGATGAGTTTATGCGTGGTTTATGCATGATGATTATCTAGAGAGATCTTAGGGTTTTAAGAGTGGTATCAGAGCAATCTCTAGTTAATTATTATTGATTTTTCTTTCTTATTCTAATTTTTAGCATTTTTAAAGTACATTTTAGTATTTACTAAATAAAAATGTTATTTTGTTGGTTTGTTTTGGTGATTATGCACGTGGATCATCGATATGGCAGTTGGAACACGTGTTTCTTCTTTCAATGGATGAATCAACGATGCGAGGAAATTTCGTGAGTTCAATGCTATTTTTTCTAATTTTTCTTATTTTAAAATAAGAATTTATGGAATTTCTACCAAAATACTACACATTTTACTGCGGATATTCTTGGTAGAATGAATTCCTTGAATTTCTATAATTTTAAAAAAAATTCTAATTATTTAGAATTTTTAAAGCATTTTTATAGTAAAAATATATATTTTTAATGCATTTTGACAGGTTTTCCACGGAGCTTCTATCAAATTTCTACCAAATTTCTACTAAAATGCAGTGTGGGGTAGCCAATTGATGCATTGGGTTCTCTCCCATGTGCATAAAATTCTTTTCTTCCCTCAAAATCTGGAATTTCCTTCTATTTCTCTCTCCCGCGTGTGTGAACGCCTCTTAGAAGGCACAGTTTGATTATACATTAATCATAATTAAGTTATAATTATGATTAATGAGGTTTAATTAAAATTTTAATCAACCTCCTCTCTGTTAATAGAGAAGGAGGGGGTGGAGAGACAGAGAAAGTAGGAATGGAGAAGAAGGGGAGGAGAGAGGAGCTCTCCTTCTCTCCCTCTCATGCTTACGTGCAGAGGGGGGGGGTTCATTGCAGGCGGGTTGGCGCATACCCCCCTCCCCCCCCCGAATTTGTTAATTTCAAGCTTTAATTTAAAGCTTTTTGAAAATGTTAAAAATGAGTTTTTATTTTATTTAAAAAAACCTTGTAAGCTTTTCAAAAAAAAAGTTTTAAAAAAAAGATTTGAATTTCTTCTCTGAAATTTTTTCTTGAAAATTCTTTCTTGGAGCCCTTTGGCTTTCCAATTTCCGGGAAACCTATCGACCTTCTTGACCTTCCAAATTTCGGGAAACTTTTTGACCTTTCGGATTCCATAAACTTTTGACCTTTCACATTCTGATTTTTTTTTGCCTTTTCATTTTCCCAAAACTGTTGGCTTTTCGTATTCCAAGAAGACCATTAAGATTCTGAAATTTTTGGATTGTTCGTATTCTAACGCGTTCGGGGTAAATTAAAAAAGATTTAAAAATTCATAAAAATTAGTGAAAAATTAGACAATTGTTATTTTAAATTTCTAGAAAATCTGGGATTGGTGATTGGCATGTGGTGTGTCCATTTGGGCGCCCGTGACTATTCTAATTCCTTTAAAAATCTATTTTTTACCCTAGAAATTTAGAAAATCCATTAAAATTTTAAATTTTTATTGGATTTGAGAATTGTCGGGCAGAATTGGAAATTTTGTGAACGATGGGATTCTCAAGAGAAATGAGAAATATTCTAGAAATTATTTTTAGAAATCCTAGAAATTCGTATTTTTAAAATATCAATGGTATTTTGGCAAATCTAATTGCTAAAACTTTTCTGAAAAATATAAGTTTGGAATGCCATAAGATAGGTTTGGTGGAATTCAAAACTAGCGAATTTTGAGGCCTTGAAAATTTGAGAAAATTAGGAAAAATTTGTGGTAATTCTTTTTTCGCAAGAATTCTATTTGGTGTTCTAGTATGTTTTTATGTACTCACACTAGATAAATGCGAGTTCTTCACATATTATTAATGCGAGCATGCCTTATATTAATAATTTATCCGTTTGGATTCATTCTAGATGGTATTTTCATGATTTTTTGCCAATATCTAGCCACCAAATGCTAATTGAAAAATGCTTAAAATTATCTCCTAGATATTGTGGTCCATTTTGAGTTATACACGGATTGGCACGGTGACGTATGAACTAAAACTGCTCCACATGATGTTAGAGTTCTAGTCTTTCATGTATGTCGATTGAAAGAGAAACTCAGGGGTGTGGAAAACACAGTTACTCCTCAATCAAGAACTCGTTGGAGTCAAACATTTATCCTATGTTCCACATGAACTTGAAAAGGTACTTGAATTCAGGGAAAGGAAACTTCGTAGTAGTCGACTAATCCCTGAGGTTAAAATTAAGTGGAAATATAGGGAAATAGAGGGTTTGACTTGGGAGTCGATTAAGAATGTTCAGCGTAGATTTCCTTCTTTTCATTGCAAGAGTGTAATGTTTTGAGAGAGGGGAAGTATGTTATGTGCACATTATATGTGTATATACTAGGAGGCTAACCCACATTAGGCTTGTGAGCACGGGAGAATGGGAACAAGCTCTAGTGGAGCATGGGTTAGGGCTAACCTTAAGGGTTGAGGTTAGGGTCAGGCATCCAAGGGTCACACATGGGAAATGGAGAGTCAAGAGTCACTTGAGGGCCCTCCTATATAATAGGGGCATGGGGCACACTCAAGGGATGTTCTCTGGTGTAGAGGATTGTATCTACTCTCTTGTCATTTCATACTAGAGTTAAGTGTCATACCTCTCTTGGTGGTATGGGACATCAAGGTTAAGGTATGAGGTACTTCATTGTAATTCATGTGTGCATCCCTTGGGTGCGGGGGTGGTTGGGTGGATGAGTTTATGCCTGGTTTATGCATGTTTAGCCCTACAAAGATGTGTTCACCTAGAATTACTCAAATATGAAGGGGATTGATCCTAGCTTTTACCAATACAAGATCAACTTGAAGGAGGATACAACCCCTATCTGGCAGAGCACATACAGAATAAACCCCAACTACACAAAACATGTAAAGGAGGAAATTGCCAAGCTGCTAAGAGTTGGGTTCATCTATCTAGTGTGGATAGGGCAGAATGGCTGTCACCAATAGTCATCATCCCTGTGAGACCCCTATCTAGTGTGGATAGGGCAGAATGGCTGTCACCAATAGTCATCATCCCTGTGAGACCCCTGCCCTATCTAGTGTGGATAGGGCAGAATGGCTGTCACCAATAGTCATCATCCCTGTGAGACCCCTGCCCCCTCTGCGCGAACTCTCGAGTGCTAGCAGCAGAAGTAGCAACCTCTTGGTGGGACAGAGCTTCCCACTCGAGGCCTCACCCACGGATGTCCGGGAAAGGGACTAGTCCGGTGGTTCTCCTGAAATCGAGATCGGAAAAACTTTCCTCGCCCAAAAAGCACGGGCGATTCCTCCAGGAAAATCTTTTAACGAGAACTTTCTATCTAGCGAGGTCAAGAGCCTTAACTATCCTTTCTATTTCGACTGAACCCGTGGGTCACATGGCCGAATCAAGGAGGGACTTGCACTTGGTTCATAGAGATCATCGCATTTTTCCCCTCAAGCGAGGCACAACCGTTGATTCTGTCCCATAGAACAAGAATCCCCCTGTGACTTATTTTAACTATCGTAACTTGAACATAACTGAAATTCATTGTATGAATCCACCGATCCAACCTAACCAGCCCATGGGTTGGCCAACCGCTATATTGGTGGGATCCATCTTTATAAAAATTAGGTTGTGCTTGGCCAACCACTATATTGGTGGGATCCATCTTTATAAAAATTAGGTTGTGCTTTGTCCCGGCTAGGTACACGAGGGAAAAGAGTTCCTAGGCCCCCTAGGCCGACACTCATGCAAAAATATCAATTAGACGCACCACTTACGCACCCAATATGAGATTTGCCTTTTTCTCAAACTCAACTATTTTCAAGACAGAACTGCAATAAAACCACATTGTTTCCATCATAATCCTCAATATTCTAGTTCCATTATTTTTACAAACAAGTGTCATCTGGACTGTCCGTTGAAGACCAGCTAGTCAACCAACGAGATCCAATTTCACAGTTTCCAGTTCACTTAAATAATTTCTCACCAATCCATGAAATATCTTCCTCGACATACGCATGAGTGTCCTAGCCGCCGCCGCGAGCCCGAGCATTGCTTGGTCAAAACGCTCTAGGATCCTCCTTAGGTGTCCCAGCACTTCACTTAGGGACTGCTTCGTTGGCCCTCACCCATCGTACCGGAAGCACACCGTTTTCAACCTTACCGAGGCTGGTCAAGACCTTGGCAGGCTTTGCTACGCAAAGAGACATCCTTCGATGACTCCCTGCCAGCTGTTACAACATAAACTCTCCCTTAAAAAAAAAGCAAAATGCTTCCTCCAGGAGTCTGGCGTAAGACAGTCCTTTACAAAAACAGAGTTTCTATGCAAGTAAGATTTTTCCATTGAGTTTGATTTCTTCTCACTAAAAGCTATTCCACGAGAAAACATCTCTAGTGTTGATTTCACGAGACCCTTTTTTCAAAACCCAGACTTTCTTAATGAAAATCACAAATCTCGTATCTCGGTGATCCATCCATCAATTACAAATGAGTTTCTAACTTATTTCTAGATGATTCCAAGTTTTAGGAGAATTTCTCTAAATCAAACAGTTATCCCTTCTTCGTACACTGAAGAAATGGGAATGGTCACAAGACTTGGCTTAATTTTTGTTTCAAGAGATGGGTAGGCATCTTACTGACCCACCTTTCTCACGTGATCATGGTCTAGCACCGAATTACTTGAATTTATTCCTGAAGATAATTCTCCATTTATCTGATAAAATAACAATGATTTCTAATCGTAAGGGGTAAACATTCAAAAATATGAAAATTCATTCTTCCTCGGACATAATAGAACTATAAATAATTCTATTTGTGAATAATGGAATTTAACAAGGATATTTCTTTTTCCAATGATCCTTTAATGAATATGCATACATCATTTTATTAAAATATTCACATAGAATTATACTAAAATATTCTTTTCTCCAATTGGACCTAGGCATCAACATGCCATATTATCTACATAGAAATATGATGAAACATTCTCTTTTTAATACTAAAACTAATTTATGAATTTTTCTATTTAAAGATATGATGAAAATTTCTCTTTTAATAAATAAAAATACCCATGTATATACATACCATGAATATACCTATATTAAAATATGACAAAATTTCCTCTTTTAATATTTAAAATGTTTGTGCATAGAATATCATGAAAATTTCTCTTTTTGTATCTAGATTTTTATGCATGCACATATTATGAAAAAATGTAACAAACATCCTTCTTTTAGCATTAAAATGTTTATGCATAGAATATGATGAAAATTTCTCTTTTATGCATTCTTAGAACTATGTATAAACATAATTACATAAAAATATGATGAGACGTTTTAATATAAAAATTCTTATGCATAAACCTAAGCATAATTTCATTTTAGCATCTTATTTATTTTTTAAAAAAATATCCAATTATCACTTTCCATATGAAAATAATTACAAGAATGTTAGCATAAACTCTCTTTCAACTTAAAATGAATAAATATGAATTTTCTTAACATAAAACAAGCTTAAATAAATTAATCCTTATTTTAATTAGATTAAAAATCATAAAAATGCTTAATCTCCATCTCTAGTTTGTTAGGCCTAGAGTTTTGGGTAAGAAAATGAGATTCAGACTAAGATCTATCCTTCCAAGAAGGATTTAGCCATATAGGTGAGTATTCTTTCTAAAAGAGAGATTTACAATTCAAAAACATTACTTTTAAGCATAAGAGATTAACATTACTGCATTTAAACAACATAAATCAATAAAAGCATGGTTTTAAGAAGAAACCATGGATTAAAATGCTTCCCAAGCATTAGAGAGGTCAGGAAGATCCATTCAAGAAGAGAGTAAAACACCATTGTTTAGGCTTACCCTTAGTTTTTAGCTTGATTCTTTAGAGAGAAGTGAAGCCCTCAAGAAGAGACTTGGCCACCAAATAGAAGAGGGTAATCTCCAAGAAAAGAAGAGGATTAGTGAAGCTCCAAAGCTTCACAATGGAGAGGCAAGGTAGAGGGATAATATAAATACACTAAACTAAAAATTACGCTAGCATAGAATTACTCTAAGATGAAAATACAAAGGAATGGGGTTCTTTTTATAGGAAGTCCAACTGGGATCTAGAGACTTCCAGCTTCGATCCAGTTTGGACAAGTTTTGGACCAGTTAGGCCCACTTTTTTTATCTAGTTTGAAAGAGGAGAGATAAAATGTCTCATTTTTTTATTAAAACATTGGGGGTAATGATGAGATTCTAGGCACCTCCTTCATGAGCTCCTAAGGTGTCAAAATTCTAATTTTTTACTAATAAATCCTCATTTTTTTGCTATTAAGTACCTGTACTAGTCAACTCTTCATCTTATGTGAGAGGAATTACTCATTTTTGGTGGATTTCTTTTTTATTCTTGCATTTTTCTTATTCCAATACTTGGATTGACCCTATTGGCCCTTTAGAACACTCTTTGGACCTTAATCCATAATTTTTTGAAAATGTGGACCCTTAGGCTAAGGTGTTTAATGCACATATTCAATTAATTCCTAATGTATATTAGAAAACTCTTTTTAAACTTCTATTTCAGGGGAATTCATCTTAAATTTAGGGATAACTTTATATCCAAAAATATCTCAAAACTGTATTACCTCTCTCTAGAATATTTTCTCTCTCTAGACCAAAAAAACAAAGAAAAACAATGTTTTCTTGCATTCTGAAATAGGGGATGATTACAAGGGACTGAGAGGAGAACTTATACATCTTTTAGGGGCTGAGGAGGAACCTTACAATCCCAAAGAAAAATGGGAAGATGAGAGTCTACATCGACTATCGCAAGCTGAAAGCCTCCACCATATTGGATCCGTTCCTGCTACCATTCATAGAGTCTTTATTGGACATTGTTAATCCAATTCTAGGATTGACAAGAGCTACCGCCATTATCTCACATCAAGGAGTCACGGTAGATACACCAAAGGGTCATACATTTAAGATATGAAGCAATAGTGTCCAAAGCTACAACTTGGACGGGCGCCCGTAATGGGTTGACGGAGTATTTATGGCGAATCTCGCTTCAAGAGCATGTGGTAGCAAGTTAGGATGAAGTCCTAAGTGATGTACTTCATGGATGTGAGACCCCCGCCCCCTCCACGATGCCCCCTCCGAGGCCGCTGGGGCGGGCGGAAGCAGCATCAGCCTCTCGCGTGGGGCAGGGATCCACACTCGTGGCCTCGTCCACCACACGGATGTCCAGACAAGAGACTAGTCTAGCGGTCCCTCCAAAACCGAACCCGAAAAAACTTCCCTCACCTGGAAGAGCGATTCCTCCAGGAAAAAATCTTCTAACGGGGGAATTAATCTAACGAGTCAAAGTCAACTATTCAAACTGATCGACCGAACCTGAGGTCACATGGTTAGATCAAAGAAGAGGCTTGTACTTGGTCCATAGAATCATCGCTTTTTTCCTCCTTTAATGAGGCACAGTCGATTCCCTCCCACAGAACAAGGGTCTTTCTAGGACTTAATCTAACTAATCGTAACTTATTTGTATCACAGGAATCCCTCGATCCACAGCCTCTAACCCCAACCGGCCCATGGGTCGCGGCCCATGGGTCGGTCTATGTGTCAGCCAACCACCCAACCACTATATTGGTGGGATTCCTTTATAAAAATTTGGTTATGTTTTGCCTGAGTACCAAGGAAAAGAGTTCCCAGGCCCCCTAGCCGGCGTTTCATGCAAAAATTAAGGTAGGCATACCACGTACACACCCAATATGAAATTGCCATTATAACAGATTCGACTATCTTTAAAACAATCCTTCAATGAAAATCATAGTATTACTCATCATAATCCTCCAAAGTATTAAGTCCATTGTATTACAAAATAGGTCATTTGGACTCTCCGTTGAAGACCAGCCGGCCAACCAACGAGATCCAATATCAAATTTTGATTCACAAAAGTCATTCTTTTTAGTTCATCCGAATCTTCCTTGATGCACGCATGGGTGTCCTAGCAACCCCGCGAGCCCGTGCATCACCTGGTCAGAACCCTCTAGGATCCTACTTAGGTGTCCTAGCAACCCCGCGAGCCCGTGCATCACCTGGTCAGAACCCTCTAGGTCCTAGCACTTCACTCAAGGACTGAGTGACCGCTTCGTCGGTCCTCACCCATCGTACCGGAGGCGCACCATTTTAACCATACCGAGACTGGTCAAGACCGAATCTTGACCAGTCTCGCGAGCCCGTGCATCACCTGGTCAGAACCCTCTAGGATCCTACTTAGGTGTCCTAGCACTTCACTCAGGGACTGAGTGACCGCTTCGTCGGTCCTCACCCATCGTACTGGAGGCGCACCATTTTAACCATACCGAGACTGGTCAAGACCTCGGCAGGGTTTGCCGCCGCCGCCGTGAGTGACGTCCCTCGACGACTCCCCGCCGTTAGCTAAGTTGCAACAAACCTCTTCTTAGATAAACACATACCAAATTCTTCCTCCAGCATACCAAGTGCTTTAAAAGAAGACAAAGGTTCTATGCAAGTAAAATTTCCAGTTTGAGATTGATTCCACGAATATCTGACCACCTTCATGAGGATGTTTGTGGATGATTTTAGTGTGTTTAAAAAGAAAGAAGACCACATAACACACCTCACAATGTGCTTGGAGAAGTGCAGAAAGGCGAGACTGAGCCCCTGAATCAAGCCAAGTGTGCCCTCATTATAACAAGTGCACTTTTCCAGAGAAGTTACGGGGCAAAAGGTGTTCTAGAAAGGTTTGTGGTGGCCAACCGCATTAAAAGATGCACACAAGTTTGCAAAGGAATACGATATGTGCCAGAGGTTGGGGCAACCGAATGATGCAGATAGAATGCTGCACACCCCAGTGTTTCCCCTAGAGCTGTTCCAAAAATGGGATCTAGATTTTGTGGAACCATTCAAGCCAGCAGCTCAAAGAACAGGAAACAAATACATCCTAGTGGCCATAGATTATTGCACCAAATGGGTAGAGTCCAAGGCCCTTAAAGATTATAAGGCATCATCAATAGTAGCTAAGTTTCTCTATGAAACCATAATGACAAACTTTGGATGCCTAATTGAGATATTCAATGACCAAGGGACCCATTTCCTTAATGAAGTGATCACGAGGAAACTGACAAAGCAGCACATGATAATACAAACCACAATCAAGGTATCTTAATAGTATCAAAATGTGGGTAGAAAAGTAACTACTTGTAGCTCAAGGCTACTATGAAGGTGCCAATCAAAATTGGGTGCCTCGACAGTTAAAGCCTCTTTCCCAACGCAGCACTCAGAAGCCAAGGAAAAAGAAAAGTACTCCACAACACAGAGCAACAAATTCAAGAATCAGTACCCACGTCTGCAAACGGAGACTTATGAGTGCATCAAGAACAAAATAACAATGCTCTTGTCACCCCTCTAGAAGTGAGAAATGAGTGCACAAGAACATGTTGCTCTTAAGTCAGGACCTAGCTGTCTCATAAAATCAATATAAAATTAAAAATATAAAAAATAATTTTAAAAAACCCATCGAGGAAAAAACCGATAACTTCACAGGGTCAAAACCTGCAATCTCACGAGTTCAGGTTTCTCAAGAAATACAGTCTCACAGCTTAAGAACCTGCACTTTCACGAATTAAGCCTCATCCATGGATTAAGCCATATCACTCATTACCACATTCCCAACGATCTTCAATAGACATTATATATTTGTTAAGCTTATTGCTTACTATTCTTTTGGCTAAATTAATAAAATAGCAGCTCCATGAGTACATATCCATACTCATGCATAGAAGAACATTTGCACCAAAAGCCTCACCATCGACAACTTCCAGGTACATCTCTGGGATGGGGGGGCCATGGTGGGCAAAAGCCTGGTCAATGATGGTACAACCCATCACTTGGAATTTTCCTTCAAATTACAAACCTCTCCAAACGACGCTACCATCTTCACAAATTAATGATCTTCAATCCTTCGTGCAGATATCTATATTAGCCTCGCAAGTCGACGTAATTCTTTCAATCCTTACCACAACAAGTGGCTAATTCAACATAGAGCAGTTTAATAAGAGTCTATATGACTCAATTTTTGTACTTCATGTAAATCTCCTTCATAAGAGCACTTAAATATAGATAAAGCCATAAAAAGCACATGAGCTAAAGATGACAAGAACATGTCCTACTCAGCAAGATTTGACAAGAATCCTGCCACACAAAGGGACATCATCGAAAGCCAATTACTTCAAATGATAAATGTCGCTTCAATGAATCAAATGAGAAACTGAGAATCACCATCTCGATCTGATGATTAAGTCTATGTTCCTCTAGATCCTTCCCTCTCTTCTCTCACATTATTAACATCTCTTAGCATCCTCACTAACACAAATCACATATAACCTTGCCGATGATTGCCAAAAACAAATTGAGTATATAAAAAAAAAGGGCTCACACAAATATAGAAATGCAATCATTCGCAAAAAAAACTCTACCCCCCACCCCGTTTAGGAATTCCCAATACACCACTAACCTCTTCATTCAAACTAGCTTTTCTTATTCCTTCTGGAGGAACAAAGACCATTGAACATCCCTCAACATCAAAGCCCCACACAAAGGTCTTCAACGCAATCACAAGGACACAATCGCCATCAGGAAGGGGGGGATGTTAATCCAATTCTAGGATTAACAAGAGCTACTGCCATTATCTTACATCAAGGAGTCACGGTAGATACACCAAAGGGTCATACATTCAAGATATGAAGCAATAGTGTCCAAAGCTACAACTTGGACGGGTGCCCGTAATGGAGTGACGGAGTATTTATGGCGATTCTCGCTTCAAGAGCATGTGGTAGCAAGTTAGGATGAAGTCCTAAGTGATGTACTTCATGGATATATTATGAGAGTAGTCATTGTAATAGCATTAGGCCTCTTATGATCCTAAAGTGCCCGGTCGGCCATAGTTTAAGTGAGTGTGAACACTTATGGCCATGTATACAAGTGAATATCTCTCATAATACAACATACTCTCCCATTGCGCAATTGAGTCTTACTCTTGCTAATCT
This sequence comes from Cibotium barometz, assembly GCF_041138505.1. Classification (NCBI taxonomy): domain Eukaryota; kingdom Viridiplantae; phylum Streptophyta; class Polypodiopsida; order Cyatheales; family Cibotiaceae; genus Cibotium; species Cibotium barometz. Next base: position 50,875,389 of record NC_141055.1, read on the forward strand.
CTCTCCCTAATGCATGCTGGTGATTGTGTGTGAGTGAAGGGTGAGAGAAGGGACAAGGACTCATAGTGCAACGCGGCAGTGTGACAACGCTCGCGGAAGGCGCGGTGGAATTGCTTCTCAAGGAGTTGTAGAGCTTAGAGACCTCAAGGGTTACGAGCTCGGCCATTGGAAAGATGCTCACGATAGTTGCGGTTCACCAGGTAATCTCTTTTTGGATGTGTTTCAAGGAGGGTTAGGGTGAGCCATAACATTTTTGGCGCCATTGCTGGGAAGCCATCCCTTGGCTTTTTCCATCGTTTTACCTCTAATCTATGTATAACCCATTGCCTATTATCTTTATTAATAGTTTCTCATAAAAAAGATGTGGATTTGATGGTGATTTGTGTGAGATTTGGTGTAGAATAGCTCTCTTTTTTGTTTTTGAAAAGAATGCTTTTTACTTAATTTTTAGATTAATTTATTGTTTTTATTGTTGTTTTTGTGGTTTTTTATGTTCTTAAGGCTTGCACATAGTTTGTATTAGGCTTAGTTTGCATCCATTGTATCACACAATACAATAGAATGCAATTTTTAGTGAATGTTAGCTTTCTTTTAGTGTTAAACATAGAACTAAGATCATTAATTTTAGTTTAATTGTGTGTTTGTTGTTGAAATTGTTTGGATTAGAGTGCGAGCAAGCATTAGGATTAGCTTAATCTCTCAAAAAAATATCTTAAAACTATCAAAAAATCCTTGAATTTGACAAATTTAGCTTAATGGACTGGTTTTTGTCATTAAGGGTGATTAATCTTTTTCAAGAGGTCAAAAATAGAAAATGTGTTAATTGGAGTCTAAATTGATCATATGAGTAGTCAAAATTAGTGTTTTTGAGTGTTTTGAGAGCATCTAGATACATCAAAACACTATTCGACTCTCTTTGCTTAAATTTTACCTTAAAAGGGGAGATCATAATTAAGAGTCTAATTAATCTCCTATTTTAGATTAATTTATACAATTATTAATGCACAAAGATTAGCATTCCCTTGCTCTATCCAATGATGTGCTCAATTGTGTGAATTTATTAGGGATTCGTGTGGTTAATTAGAGTCTTGATTAGTATAAAAGAGAGAAAGATTAGTGAAAGAATTAATCTTGGATTAATCTTTAATCACTTTTTTACATAACTCATTAAGGCTAATGAGCATTCAATGAGTAGATACTCATGAGTTGTCAAATTGTCCATTTTGGGGGTCATTTATGAAGGGTGTAAGCGGCGTCATTAAAAGGTTGACTTTTTTTATTCCCACTTATGAGGGAATCCTTGATGGTGGTGCTGGAGTGAGCATTGTGACTAAAAACTGTTGGGAATCTATGGGAAGACCTCACCTCGAAGTCACAAACATAGTGGTTAAGATGGCAAACGGAACTATTGCTAAACCTATTGGAATGTTAAGGGACCTTAAGATCAAGGTCATGGGATACAAGGTAAAACATACCTTCATTGTAATGGATTTCTCCAAGCATCCTATGTCATATCAAATGATCTTAGGACGTCCTTTCATGAGGGAAGCACAAATGGTGCATGACTGGTCGAAAAACCATGTCTATCTTCAATTCCAGAACTCTGTCATTCGAGTTGATCTTGAGAATGGTCGTACGCATCCTTTAGGAAGTAAGGTTATCATCGATAATTGATCGGATACCACTGTTCACTCCGCCCCATTAAGGTATTGCTATACATGCAAAAAAGAGACTGATGATGGGAAAGATTCTCCTTATATGGATGTCCTACCGGGTATGACTGAGTCAGATAACGTGGATTGGGTACACCTAGCGGCAACCATAGACACATGGGGAAATAGAGGCACAAGTTGGGTAACACCTGAGGGGCAAGATATGCCACCGTTAGTGCTAATAAACATGATAGGTGTTATGCACTTGACTCCTGATGGCAAGAACGTGGCAAACTCCACCGACACTGAAAGTAGTGAAGACTCTGACCAATGCAACTCTGAGTATGAATATCAAGAAGAAATTGACTCTGAGCCTGATGGGAGGGATGAATCAAACAGTCACCCAAATGGGGAAGCAATGTGCCAAAGGCCTAGGACGGTGACCTCCTGCAGTTCATCCGAAGGTGAGGGGGACACAAGTGAAGATCGACCAAGTGAGTTCGAATCTGATAGAAACAAAAATCAAAAACTTGGTAAGAAAAAAACGAGACATAAGCGCCAACGCTATCGAGCTAATGTACGGACTGCAATAAACAAGGAAAGATCCACTGCAGAATGGCTTAGTTATGTAGGAGCCATTGACGCTAATCGGAAGTTAGCAGATAATTGGGGACAATACCTCCAAAGTGTCATGTGGTGTATTCCGCAACCTCATGACGTCGCCCAATTAGAAATTGATGAGAAGCCAAAACTAAGTCGTACTGCAAGAAGGCGGCAAAACCAAGAGTTGGCTCAGCAGCAAAAGGAAGCGGAATTGAAAGAAAAAAGCCTGGCACAACAAGAACCAGTAGACTTACACCCCGCACCCGAGCATTTCAAATCATTCACCACAGGGGAACGCAAAGTGGTCTACACAAAAGCCCAACGAACGCCTACCAATGGGAGTAGCGGTGTCTACGATGGCCCGGCGCGATAGTCAAGGAGATAGACTTAGCAGATCCGAGTGAGGAGTCTAAACCAATTTTTATTGCTCAAGACCTCACCAAGGTGGAAGAAGCTGCACTTACGAAGCTTCTTAAGGAATTCAAGGACATATTTGCTTGGACATATCATGATATGAAGGGTGTTCCACCCTCAGTGGTGCAACACACGATTCCAATGATTAGCACTGCTAAACCAGTCCAGCAACGTCCCTACCCAATGAATCCTAAGTACGCAAAGATTGTACAAGAAGAAATTGAAAAGCTTGTAAAATGTGGATTCATATACCCTATTGAGCACTCAGAATGGGTTTCTCCGATAGTCATCGTACCAAAGAAGAATGGGAAACTCAGAGTGTGCGTTGATCTCAAAAAGGTTAATGCAGCCACCAGAAGGGATCATTACCCCTTGCCATATTCTGAACATGTGCTTGAAAGAGTGGTAGGCAAGGAGGCATATAGCTTTTTAGATGGGTACTCGGGTTACAATCAGATCACAATTGCAGTCGAGGACCAAGCTAAAATAGCATTTATCACGGAGTTTGGAGTGTTTGCCTTTCGCGTCATGGCTTTTGGCTTGACCAATGCACCTGCAACATTCCAATGATTGATAAACACGGCCTTTAAGGAATTTCTAAGGGACTTCTGTGAAGCTTTCTTAGATGATCTTTGTGTTCATTCCTCTTGGGACGAGCACTTGATGTGTTTACGAAAAATATTTGAAAGGTGTAGATTATATCGCATCTCATTGAATCCTTTCAAATGCCAATTTTGGGTTAAACACGGAGTTATCTTAGGGCATATAGTGTCCAAAAATGGGATTTCCACGGACGAGAGTAAAATCAAGGTCATTCTGGAACTGCCACCACCCACCAACTATAAGGGAGTCCAACGCTTTATGGGCCACGTTGGTTATTATCGAAGGTTTATTCTCTTCTTCGCCGAGATAGCTCGACCATTGTATAAGCTTCTCATCGAGTTCATTTGGACCGAAGAACGTGACCGTGCCTATGAGCTATTAAAGAAGGCCTTGGCGAGTGCTCCAATCTTGAGAATGCCTAACTGGGATTTACTCTTCCATGTGCATATTGATGCATCAAACTTTGCTATTGGGTGTGTGTTAACTCAACCTGGAGAACACAAGCTAGACTACCCCATTAGCTTTGCCAGTCGCCAGTTGAACAATGCAGAGATGAACTACACCACTACGGAGCGAGAAGTGTTGGCAATGATATATGCAGTAAGGAAATTTCGTTATTACCTCCTTGCCACCAAGTTTGTTTTCTATGTGGATCATCAAGAATTGTTGTATCTTTTAAACAAACCATGCTCCACAAGAAGAATCACACGATGGCTATTGATTCTCCTTGAGTTTGATTTCACTGTTGTTGTGAGACCTGGCAAAAAACATGTTATGGCTGATCATTTGTCTCGCATACCTAATGGTGAGGCTCCTACGGGTTGATGATGACTTACCGGTGGACACTTCCCTGTTCATGGTGGAGACAATGCCTGAATGGAGTGAGAAGATTGTTAACTTTTTGGTTAATGGCTTTCCACCCAAGGAGCTTTGTAAAGATCTAGCTCGAAAGCTGATCAAAGAATGCGAACCCTATTGCCTGATAGCTGGGACTCTTTATAAAAGAGGAAAGGATGATGTTCTTAGGCGTTGTGCCTGAGAGGATGAGTATCTATACATTTTGCAAGAGGCACATATGGGTGTAGCCGGTGGTCACTTCTCAGGAGACTTAACTGCGCGAAAGATCTTACAATCAAGGTATTGGTGGCCCACTATGTTCCAAGACGCATCACTCTTTGTGAAGGGTTGCGATGAATGCCAACGATACAAGAAACCCCAACAGAAAGATCAGATGCTCCTACATCCGATCAAAGTAAACCAACTATTTGAAAAGTGGGGTTAGACTTTGTAGGTCCAATTAGTCCAGCGGCCCGAAACACACAATCTCGCTATATTATTGTGGCCACTGACTATATAACCAAATGGGCTGAAGCGAAAGCGACACATAAGGCAGATGCGAGGACAACAGCCAAGTTCCTCTTTGAAAATATAATCACACGCTTCGGTTGTCCTTTTGAACTTGTGAGCGACAATGGGACGCATTTTATAAATGACGTGATTAAGGAGCTTACAACAAATTTCATGATATCCCATCATAAATCTACTCCTTATTATCCGCAAGCGAATGGCCAAGCTGAGAGTACCAACAAGACTTTAATCTCCGTTTTGACAAAGACAGTTGAAGCTCACCGCACAGATTGGGATCTAAAGCTTACGACAGCTTTATGGGCCTATCGTACTACGTACAACGTGGCTATTAATTACACACCATTCAAAATGGTATATGGCCAAGAAGCAGTAATGCCGTGGGAATTTGTCATTCCAAGTCTTCGTGTTGCTACTCAAGAGGGTTGGGATGGTAATCCCTTAGCAGAGCATCTGTATATCCTTGAGCGGCTAAATGAAGAAAGACAATTGGCTGTGTACAATGCCCTTGTGGAGAAGGATAGAAGGAAAAAATGGTTTGATCGCCACCTAAAGGACAAGGACATCAAGGTTGGGGATAAAGTCCTGATGTATGGAGTGCGAAACGAAAAGAAGAAGCTCAAATATGCTGGTAAGGGACCGTATAGAGTATGTGAAATTACCCCACAAGGTACCATCAGAGCGGAGACTCTCGACGGAGTTGAAACCATTGGATTCCTTAATGGGAGTAAATTCAAAAGATACTATGACCCCCTGAGCCAAGAGGAGTTACATGCAATCCATCAAAAGAAAGCAGCTAAAGAACAAGCTGAGCTTAAAAAAAGATACAAGCGAGAGTCGAAGCCAAAGAACGTCAACAGCGTGCTAGGCGACAACGAGAAGCCAACTTGGGGATTACACAAGCATTTTTCGAGGAGGCAGACGAGGATTCACTGGAATCTGACCCACCTCTAAGATACCCAATTGAGTTACAAAGTCCTTACGGAGAGGTGCTGTATAATGCATTATTGGATACAGGAGCGCAACACAATTTGCTATCATATGGCGTGTGGTGTCAACTTGGAAAATCGCCTTTATCCGAGTGCTATCCAAGTTCAAGGAATCAACAAGAAAAAAACCCCTGTCTCAAGAGTTCTACACACTCCGGTTGCCTATGACAAGGGGACCGTAATTCAAAGCTTTTTGGTTATGTCGGCTGGTACTATGGAAGGCACTGTAAACTTAGGGCGCAAATGGATGATGGCCACCAAGTGCAATATCGATTGGGCAACCAGACGAGTCACAACGCAAGAACCAACACTCAGTCTGACCGCTCAAAATCCAACTACTAAGCCATCGACTCTGGACAAAATGCTAGATAATGAAAAATCACAAATTCCAGTGGGTGGCAAAACCATCTTTGATTGTTTGCCACCCCTCTAACGCTTCAACGCCAAGAGTGGAAACAGGCAGTGTGGTCTCTAAGGCTCCGCTCACTATGCCAAAGAGTATATACAAATGGGTCCCTAAAGCTTCGTTAACAGCTACTTCCCCTGCTCAATCTCGTTCAGACAAGAAGCCTCATAGAAGGAAAGCAGCTACCCACCCGAGAAAGGGCAATGTAACATCACGATGGATCCCTAAAAAATTATTAGTAACCCAAGGGTACTACGAGGGAAATGACTAGATTTGGGTCCCTAAACATAAGCTAAATCCCTCTACATCACCTGTAAAACCTTGCAAACCAATTGTTGCCACCCCAACGACAATTCAAGATCGTGGTAAGGAAAAGGTAACAGAGTGCTCCGCACCACTTCTTCCAGAGCTAGTTTGGATTCCCAAACGATATCGATCAATACCACCTAGCTCAGGAAGGGGGGAGTCACATGAAGCTTCTAGCTCTTCATGCCAAACACACATTGATATAGAAGTTTCTACATGCTCTACACCTACTCTTGCCAACAACCAACAAAAAACCGATGAGTCTACGTCTCCCCTTGTAATAGTATCTCGGAAACCATTTCCTCCATTCGTCAATGGGAGCGTACACTACCATCTCTGCAATTGGATGTGGCCACAAGGGTCATAAAAAGCTATCTGCCCACATCACAACCTATGACTTGCTGGACAAATTGGTTCCAAGAGGCTGCAACATCATTGCAAATAATATGATCTACCCAAGGAAAGGGGGAGCATGTACTCACGCTTGACATTCTAATGCTTCCTCCTTAACCTTCTCCCCTGACCATGTAATTGCCAAATTCAAGGGGATGTATATATATAGCTTCATACATTTTATAAAAAAAACAAACAAAGAAAAGAAAAACAAAAAATAGTAAAAAGAGCAAGAGCACAAAAACGAGAGAAATATTCATATACAATCAAGAACTAGATTAACCTGTCATCATAAACCTACTGATGCTATATCCGTGTTTGCAGATATGGCAGATGCACGATCATCATACACTTCATCCACTCCTACCTTTGGTGAGAGGTATCATCTATACCTTTCTCAGATATTCCACATGTGGTATCCTGTAATTGAAACTAAATGGGATCATATAGATGTACTAGCCAGAGAGAAAAATGTTGAGGAATTAGAATGGCTAATTCGCCTATTGACCATGACTGACCCCTACTCCGTAGAGGACACATCCCCGATAGCCCAATGCTTTCCTTTCCCACAAGATGACTATCCTCGCATGGTTACATTCTTTATGTGGATGGGAAAATGAAAAGGAAATATCTGACAATGATGAATGGACGGATGAAACTCATGGCACTACTGAGGCTGACTTTATTTGTTTGGATGATGCGGATAGAGGCTTAGCCTTAGGGCTAGAGCCAGGACTCTACAACATTCTCTTATCATATCCTCAGTAGTAGTGTGGTGACTGGTAGGTAGGTTAGTGTTTTCAAGTTTTTTCTAGTTTGGATTCCTTAAACGAGTCGTTAATTTTTCACACTAATGTGCCTCTCAAGGTATAGTGCTTGTTAGTTGATTGTACAGGTTAAAAAGTTTGAGGTGGGTTCGCTTTCAAGTCCTGAGATAGCCGCAATTCTCATACATAAATATCTCAAACGGGCAATTCTCTCATCGCATCAAAGAGATCTCCAAAATACAGGTGTAATTCTTCCATACCCACTCTCTTTCGTTTTTCTGTTCAATTAATTGCATGAACTATAATGCATGACCACATGGAAATTGTCAATGTACTACTTAGTTTTTGAAGTTGTTTGCATGCTAGTGTAAATCATTAATGAGCTTAACTTTATTGGAAATATTCCTAGGCAGCATGACGTCTTTAGTTAACCTGGGAATACGATTGTGTGTTGACCTCTAGGACATAGCTATTACCCCTTTGTCGAAAGGATGCAAGACAAATTATAGTTCAGGAGCGAAGATCAAAAGAAATAGATTTATTTTTTTTTTTAAAAGCCTACAATAAATGGCCATACAAGTCTATGATGTGCTTTAATGTTGGCCTATCGCCTTATTGATACTTGGTAGGCGAGGAGTATTCTACTCCAGACCGATGCCTTGGTTGGTAGGGGGTAGCCTTGCCTAAGGTGATGAACTAATAGATTCTTGGAGAATGCTTTGTGTTAAACATGGTACCAGGATCGATGTTAGTTTTGCCTTAGGAAGGTCACCATTGTGTGTAAAAATTATCACATGCATAAAAAAAAATAAAGGCAAAAGGCTCCTGTAACTCTGATGTTTCTTGTGTCCCTAGGCTCGTGGTATTAACTTGTTCTTAGAGTAAACACAGTGTGGTCATCTGTTTATTTATTAAGCTTGGTTATTTTCCTTGACTTAGGCCAGTTATAAACCTTAATTAACCTTTGACACCTTGCTAACTCTTGATTTACTTTCAATAATTTTAAACTCCTGTTAATTTGCTACACTCGCTCATTCATGTGACCACTTAAACTAAGTTCTCATAGCAACATCCATTGTGGTCTAACATGCTTGAATTTATTCACTTTATATCTTTTGAATTCCAGCATACTTTCACTCTACTTCCCTATTTTGCAGACGGTCCACCACAACAACCCTGTCGAGCTTACCATATCATAGCTTCCGAGGACGGAATCTACATCAGGAAGGGGAGCATGTTAACCTATGAGACGGACAATGAGACGTACTATGTTTTACGTCATGTAATTAGTTTAACTATTCTGAGTCATGGGTCGGGCTTGTCGGCACCATATGTTAAAGATGAAGGGATTGGGTGATCACCGATGAGAGGCGCACCTTGAATATCAATAGGATAAGGGTTAGGATCGGCCGGCCATGTATGGGTACCCAAGTGTGAACGGCCAAGTCACCTATAAGAGTCAAATGTAACCCTAAAATACTCATTCTCATGTGTTGTGAATAGAAGAGTGCTCTTGCCTTATCCTCTTGGTTTCCTTCTCCTACGTGTGTGTGTGAGACAGAGAGAGAGAGAGTGAGAGAGCGATCGAGCACTGTGTAGCAGCACGACGAGCGGCAAGGCGGTAGAGCGGCGACGGCGGCTCCTTCTTCACGGCTACGACCTGAGAATCCTTCACGGTGGCGGTTGAGCGGTGAGTGACACACCTTTTGCATTCTGTTTGAGCTTCCTTCCCTGGTCGTATGCTTGCAGCCATTCGTGACTCGCATACGGTGCTCAGCAAGTCCCCAGCTACGACCTGTGTGGCAAAAGCGCACATAGTGCAACTGGCATAAGCTGACATCGAGTTTGAATCTCAACAGCCCCTCTCAAGCTCATGATGTACTGCCATAGATGAAGATGTAGATGAGCTTGGGCTATCAAAGCCCTCAACACTCCCCCTCAAGCTCATCCCATGTACTCCCAACATAGTATGGAAGTACTCAAACTTCTCTCTACTAAGTGGCTTTGTAAAGATGTCGGCCACCTATACTCTTCAGTCTTCACATACTGCAAATCCACTATACCATCCAACACTTTCTCTTTGACAAAATGATAGTGGACCTCTATATGTTTGGTCTGCGCATGAAAAACTAGATTCTTGGCCAACTATATGCTGCTCATGTTGTCACAATCAATGAATGACAACCTTGCCATCAAATAGGCTCACCCAAATCGGCCAAGAGACTCTTTAACCATACTCCCACATGTAGCAATGGCTGCACCCCTGTATTCAGCCTCTGTACTAGATTAAGCAACATTAGGTTGCTTCTTGCTACTCCAAGTCACCACTGCACTTCCAAATGTAAAGGCATAACCTCAAGTAGACCTAGGACTGTCATACGAGCTACCTGCCCAATCTACGTCTGTGTAGCCGTGTACATCCAAGCCTTTACCATGCTCAGAAAGAAGACCATAATATGCAGTGGTCTTTACATAGCGCATAATGCGTCTCACTGCATCCAAATGAGGTTTTCTAGGGCTTTGCATAAATTGGCTTACTAGCCCCACAGCATAACTGAGATCCGGGCGTGTGATAGTCATGTAAATAAGGCTGCCAACCATCTTTCTATACATAGACGGATCATCCAACTCTTCACCAAAATCAACCCCCTGCAGCTTTACATTCTGCTCCAAAGGTGTACTCATTGGCTTACACCCTGTCATCCCATATTTTGCCAACATATCCAATGCATATTGGCATTGCACTAACCATGTCCCTGCATGGTCTTTAATCACTTCAATCCCAAGAAAATATCTCAATTCACCCAAGTCTTTCATATCAAATTGCCCACTCAATGCCTTCTTGACATGCATAACATCTATAGCATGATCTCCTGTGACAATCGTCATCCACATAGATGACAAGTAAGACAATCCCATGAACTTAAAATACCAGTTTTACACACACCAGGTGTAGGCAGGATAGATATGTGCCTCCACATGCTAGAGTGACAGGTGTTCAGAGTGATCCGCATGCATTGCGGAGATCCCAAAGGGTCAGGTATCTAGTTACAAGTTGACATATCGTGACTTTGCTATGCATTACGCATATATGACCTCTTTGGTAAAGCATGTGGAACCTACATGCTATACATAAGCTATTGGGAAGCATGTATGGGAGAAGGCAATGGATGTTGAGAAGGATGCATTGGTTCAAAATGACACTTGGGATTTGGTTGCCTTACCACAAGGCAAGAATGTCATTGGCTGCAAATGGGTTTATAAGGTGAAATGCAAATCAGATGGTTCCATTGAGCGCCATAAAGCGCGGTTAGTAATAGTAGCTAAGGGTTATGCACAAACCCAAGGCTTGGACTATGATGAAACATTTAGTCCAGTTGCAAAGATGGGAACAGTGAGAGCAGTCATTGCTATGGCTACAGCAAATGGTTGGGAAATGCATCAAATGGATATGAAAATGCATTTCTAAATGGTGATTTACAAGAGGAAGTTTATATGGCACACCCAAAAGGATATGTACACCTGAGGTACCCCACTCATGTATGCAGATTAAGGAAAGCATTATATGGTTTGAAGCAAGCACCTCGTGCTTGGAGTGATAAGCCGATATCTTATCTCTCTCATCCAAACTTTCTGAACTTGACAACTCATAACCTGTAATGCCAATTCCTTCAACCTTCTTTTTCCCTTTATCCATAGCACTACTCCCAGTGCTCACACTCTCATGTTTGAAGCATCCTAACCATGGACGTATAGTGCTACTCTCAGACTCTGCTGGCCCAGACGTAGAAATAGAACTTGCTTGTGGCAAGTTCACATGCACATCAGCATCAATGGAATCAATGACACCCTCATCCTTTGCCTTGTACCATCTATAGCAAGTTCATCAAACACCACATCTTGTGAGATAACCACTTGCCTAGTTTGTGGATTGTAACATTTATATGCCTTGCGATCCTGTGCATACCCAACAAAAATGCACTTTTTTGCCTTAGTATCCAACTTCTTCCTTCTCTCGTCTAGCACATGCACATAAGCTATGCAACCAAACACTTTGAGGTATCCAATGTCTGGCCTAAAACGTGTAAGATGCATCTCTGGCGTAGTTCCATGTATGGCTGCTGTGGGTGTCTTATTAAGTACATACACCGCTGTGGCATACGCTTCTGCCCAATAATAATCTGGCATGCTCTTTCCATTGAGCATTGCCCTAGCCACATCACAAATGACTCTATTTTTCCTCTCAACAACACCATTTTGCTGAGGTGTGTACCTACAAGTTAACTGCCTTCTTATGCCATGCTTTCTCAAGAAATTCTCAAAAGCATGTGAGGTGTATTCACCACCTCCATCTGTCCTCAAACATTTTATCCAAGAGCCATATTGCTTTTCTACAAAAGCTTTAAAGTCCATAAACTTTCCCAACACTTCACTTTTCTCTTTGAGAAAGTAAATCCAAGTCATTTTGCTAAAATCATCAATGAATGTCACATAATACAAGTTGCCTTTAATGGATGGGTTTTGTGCAGGACCCCATACATCACTATGAACTATCTCAAGTGGCCTGCTACCTACTCATGTTGCTTTCTTTAGGAAATGGCAACCTTGCTTGCTTTCCAAACTGGCAAGCATCACAGACATGCATATTCCCATCATACTTGAATCTAGGCAGCCCACTAACAATGCCTCTTGCCTGCATGTTCTTTAACCTTTGTATGTTCGCATGTCCAATCCTTTTATGCCACATGTCAATGTCCTGTACCACATTTCGGCTTTTAGAGAACATGGCTGATTTCAACTCAAGAATCCCAGCATCCAACTTAAATAACCTGCCTCCTTTCTTGCCTTTGGCAATGACTCTACATCCATTTTTGAAATCCTCAACAAAGCAACCATGCTCATTGAAACGAACCTGTAAACCCTGTTCCACCATTTGACCAAACTTTTTGTAATAGAAGGCACATACACAAGACATCTGCCCCATAGACTTTGTTTCACCATTGTGCATCACCAATGGTACACTTCCAACATGTGTGATAGCATGTTGGGAATCATCTCCTGTCTCCACATAGCCTTTCACATCCATTGGCTTCATATGCTCAAACCATTCGCCATGACAAGTCATATGGTTTGATGCTCCAGAGTCCATATACCAAGTGTCATCACCGTCACCATTTGTCATCATAGATCCCACGACATGTTTCATGGCAAACAAGTGATTTGTGCTGCCATCATTACTGCTTGATGCAAAATTTCCACCTTTTGCATATTTTCCACCATGTTGTGCATAATGTCCACCATGTTGTGCTCTACCCCCTCTCAAATCATTTTGTTTGCAAAAACAATCACGTGCCATATGACCAAATTTCCCACAGTAAAATGGCATTCCACATTTTGCATAGATGTTTGTTGGCCTTGCCAACGTCCTCTTCCACGAGGATTACCTCTGCCTCTCTGAGAGGTGTATATCCACGACCACCTCTAGCACCATATATAGGCTGAAAATTCTGTTGTGGTGGTGACCTATCTTGCCATCCACGACCTCGTGATACAAATCTCCCCCTACCTCTAAATCCCCTTTGTGAATAGAAATCCTAATTCTTGCCATTATCCACCATGGCTAGTAGATGCATCATGAAAAGAGTCACTGAGTTTAATTTCCTCAACAAGCAAGAGTGAAACCAACTCATCAAAATCTGGTAAACCTGTACTCCAAACAGAAATAGATGTATCAAAAGACTTGCACTCCTTGCCAAGACCATGCAAGGCAATGTCTACCAGATCATCTCATCAGGCATAGGGGCATTGATAGTTACCGATGCATCTGCATACTTCTTTATCTCTTGTACATAATCATGAATACTCCTTTCTTTCCGCTTCACATTATGAATCTATTGTCTCAATTGAGACTTATGAGCACTAGTATCTGTATCAAACAGCTTTACTAATGTATCCCATGCATCCTTGGGATTCTCAGCATCATGTATATGTATGAGTATAGCATCTGAGATACATATAGACAAATAATGCAAAACTTTGTATGCTCTCTCTGACCATTGCTTTTTTATGAGCTACAACCTGTTGTTGTGTAGGTTGTCGGGTAGTTCAGCTCTGGCTCCGCACCTGTAACAAGGTTCCAAAATCCTTTTCCCTTTAGAAAGCTTTTAATCCTATACTTCCATGCCTGGAAGTTCTTTCTATCCAACTTCTCACCCACAATCTGTAGTACTGGGTTGTCTGACATATTTGCTCAATGATGCAAATGCACCTTCCGCACACGTCCAATTCTATAAACAAGCCTTCCTCATCTCAACCACACTCTAATAAGTGTTCCAGATACTCCGAAGTACTCAACGAACTTCACTGTTGATGTAGAAAATCAAGCTGATTGCATTCAAATTGAACTGGTATACACAATCCAAAGTACCCTGTTCTGGCATGCTTTCCAAGGCTTCAAATTGCAATGTAGTGGTTCAATCAAGTGTGGATAACTTGAATTGACACCTAAGCAAGCTCAATGTTGCATATCAACAACAACCAAGGTGCGTACATACCAAAATTATCAAATCCCTTCTCTGTTTTGAGAAAAACCAATAAAAATAAGTAGTAAAAGTGCTCTAATTCCTTTGATTCTTATCCAAATTGAGAGACCAGGCATTCATTAGCTTAGCAATGAGGTCTAATAACTCCATGTAAAAGAAATTAGACCAATTGTAAAAGTCGAGAGAGTAATTAGCTGATTAATGACCCTCTCTTTCACTAATCACTATGGACAGCCTGTTTAAATAGCACACAATCAACTCCATAATGCATAATTGTTCCAACCAACCACATAGCAACCTTCTCAAGTATGTGTATCACAAAATTGCTAAGCAAGTTTTGGGTTTAATCAATCACACAACTAGAATTTGGCCTCCACTTTACATAGTATTAAAAAAACTGCTTTGTTTCTTCCCTACAGTCTGTGTCGCCTGCTCCTGAGGAGAATTGGGAGGTTTGTAGTGGCTATTGAAGGTATAGGTGAGTTCCCAACACTCTTAGGCATGTACCCAATCCATCAATGTAGTGATTTTTGTAAAAAACCAGCTCTAATTTCATCCACAATGGACATCTCTTCTCTATTTTTGTGAGGACTTCAAACCAGTGAATTTCCACTCACTAATATGCATCAACTTTGCTCCAAATTCAATGTAGGGCTTGCACATGAGTTGCCAATACATTCCCATTTGCCAGATACATGATTCTTTGTCAGATTTGCAACCATTTGCCTCATGCATTCACCACACTCAAGCTTCAATGGAGAGCTTGCAAAACAAAAATTTTTCCTTTGCTTTGGGCAACTCAAATCTGTTGTTGTTTGTGTTTTTGCACCTCCAATCTGCTCAAGGATGTTTAGTAGTCCTTACCCGGTAGACCAAGCTCTCAGATTTGATGAAAATTGGTGTGCTCCAAGTTTCACAGCTCCAATGGCAAGCTTCACAGCTTTTCTTCACAGCTTCTTCTCCCTCTTCTCTCACTCACTCATAAACCCTAATAGAGAGCACCAGGCTCTGATACCATGATGAAAAACAGGTAGAGGGAGAGGAGACACACACATAGGAGCAAACCCTAATGTATTAAGCAAACCCTAACCATAGAGGGAAGCCATCTCCCTTCTCACACAATGCATAAAGCCATAATCCATAATCTACAACACACTACATGTGTTGTGTCCACACACTGCTAACCCTAGCTAATGTGTCCACACTCTATGACCAGCTGGACGCAGTCATTTATGTCTCACACATGTTACTACCTACATGCCAGCACATAGTGCAAGTGGCATAAGCTGACATCGAGCTTGAATCTCAACAAGAATAACAGCTTACACAACTTAATCATTGTATCCAATCCAAAAACATTCAATCAATGTTGTAAAGAAGCAATACGTGTAGATAACAACATGCTAGAAGATGATCATGCTATGAGGTGTTCCTCATCTAAACCAAGTGAAGCAATGGCAAAAGAAAGATCGATCTCGAAATTGACATTCCCAAAATTTTATGCAGCCTTGCTTAAAACCTTACAGCCAACATCTCTAAACCTTCAAAACCAGACATCCTTAATGCCTCTCTACAAGTGAGGAACAAAATGCCTTGTGTTAAGTGCAATCACTACGACCATCCCAATCCTCATTGTGCATACAAGGCACCTATTCTTCTATACTGCATATACTGTAAAACCTTTGACCATGATACTACAAAGTGTCCGCTTCATCCACAATTGACTCAAAATCTCCATCTCTCATGCACCAGATAGAAACCATCTAAAGGATAGAAACTGCTCAGAAAACAGTTAATCGAACACTTCAGTGTTTCTATTGCATGGACCTCACAAGGTGGTAGACTGCACAGTTTGGAATACTTCCATGCCCATAGTCACTGACACCTTGCGAGCGACCAATGTGTGAACAATGTGGCATTGATCACATATTTTAAAATTGCACAAGACGAGTTGCGTCAATGCAACTCGTCTCACAAAATACAACTCGTAACATATTAAGTGTACAAAATGGGCAATTGGCCAGGATACCCTTGAATGTACTTACATGCTTACAAGCCAAAGCACAAGAAACAATAAAAAAGAATGCAAAAGACAATACCTCAACATGGGTAGAACAACATGCTTTAAAGCAGAACCCAAAAGAAAGCGCAAAACCTTCTAAAACGATAAAAAACAAGGGACAACAAACTTTCAAAACCAAGGTCGAATTAAAAGACAGGGAAAAGGAGTCTGTATAGAGGACATAAACCCAAAAGGGAACATAAACACAAAAGAGCCAAAAGTTATACAAGATGCAGAAGCATCTACATCAAATGCCACCACACAAACCACAACACCCATATGTGCGACACAGGATACAAAAACCCAAAAGAAAATTTGATCTCATCGCATGGGTAAACATAATGAAAAACTGACAAACCAAAGAAAGTCAGAGAATGAAACAAGTTCTAGTACATCACTAAAGTGAGGATGAAATAAGTTCTTACTCTAGAACCCACCCAACCACCCCAAATGGATAATAATGATCACATGACATATGTGGAATGCAAAAAGCAAGCTCAAGAGAGCATGCTTAGCTTGGTTGAATGTCTTACAGGGTCACCGGTTGTTGTAAACAGCAACCAAAATACAAAGCCTAGATGAGTACCGCTTCCCCTTTTAAGAGGAAGACATACTCTCTTCAAAAGAGTCATTTGAAATAGATTGTACAACCTATATGCTTGAGAAAGCACGTGAGGAATTTGATAATTCCCTTACAAGATTAAAACAGTCTCTCAAAACCTCATTTGGAGGAATGCTCTTCTCTCATGAAGCCAACATCACATCAGCACTTGCACCTTTAAAGGCTCAGCATGATTTATACCAAACATAAAGAACTCCATAAAATGAGACTGTGAGGGATTCGCAAGTTTCCAAACAGACCTCATTAAGAATTGTCAGAGTGCCAAGTGTGCCAATGTATGTCGAAAGCCTAATTCAAAAATCACTGTGTGAAAAGTTCTTGCTACCCTATGCTCTAAGCTACACTCTCTAAACCTTACTTCCACCCTCACCTACTGTCTCTCAATGCCAGTGCAATCGATGCCAAGAAAAGGTGGAATTCAACTTCCTCTCATCCACCCTGTACAAGAAAATGGACAAGCATTCCTAATGGCTGGAGAAGATGGGGTTGAAGGAGTTTGCGGAGCTTCCTGGGAGAAGCTCCAGTACAACTTCAAGGCAGTAAAGCAGTGGGAGAAGTTGTAAAAATCCAACACCATAATGCCCCCATCAGGTGAGAAAAGTACATTCAACCCCCTCTATGTGGCTGAAGTATTTCAGCATAACTAAAGGGGAGGCTGAGGTCAAGCCAGCCAAGGATGATAACCCGATCAAGGATTTTGGCCCACTAGAGGGGAAGTCTAAGAAATTTAAGATAACAGGCACTACAGATGAGGACCGATAGAAGCAAATTTCCCCTTCTAATCTTATAATTAATCCCCTCTCTAAAATAAAAGAAAGATCCTGTTTTACCCTGTTTTGGCCTAGAGCGAGAAAATGTCTAGAGAGAGATAATCCAAAATTGGGATATTTTTGGATAAATAAATTCTACAAATATCAAAAAAGTGTTTCCCTGAAATAGAAAATCAAAATAGATTTTCCAAGGTGCAATTGGAATTAATTAAAAATGATTTAGAAGACCTTAGCCTAAGGGTCAAGATTTTCTGAAAATTTTGGATTATGGTCCAATTAAGGTTCCTATGGACCAATAAGATTAATCCAAGTGTTGGGATAAGATAAATCCAAAGAATAAAAGAAAATATCCAAAAATGGGTAAATGCCTACATAAGATGAAGAGTTGATTGAGTACTGGATTTATTAGTTAAAAATTAAGAAGTATTAATAAAAAAATGATATATTTTGAAGTAATCATTCATTTTTGACACATTGGTAAGGAGAAGGGGGCCCTTCAAGGAGGTGCCTATTTCACATGTGTGGATGAGTATTAAACTCAAAAATAATAGGATATTTTTATCTCTCCTCTCTCCTAGATCAAACCAAATCAAAAGGGAGCCAAATCTTGTCCAAATTCAGCCAAACTGAACCTGGAAAATTCTAGAAACTAGTTGGACTTGATTAGAGGCCTCCCTCACCTATAAATAGGTCCTTACCTCTTTGTAAAAATATGTGAGAACTATACCATGCCAGTATTATACTGAAATAATGATATTTTCTATTATCCTCTAAAAATCCTCTACAAATTGGAGAGATTGGAGTTTCTCTCTCTCTTCAATCTTCCTTGGAGTCTTCATCAACATACCAAACCAATTGATTGGTTGGGGGTCTCTACTTTGATTAAAGAATCAAGCAATCTAGGAGGTAAAGTGTGGTTTATGGTCTTTTTTTTTAAATCTCCAAATGTTTCTCTCTTCTCAACCCCTCTCAAGCTTGAGAAGCATTCAATTGAATGGCTTTTTAATACAATTGAAGTTCTTTAATGAATTTTAGTGATAAAATATATAAATTTTAATTTATGCTTAAATTAAATATTTTTTTAAAGCATGTCTCCCTCTCCCCCAAAGAATGGTCATTTCTATGATCTATTCTATATTCAAATAAAGCTTCTCATGAAGCAATTCTCTAATCTAAGAGTAATTTCTATGCTTGTCAAATTGAGGCCAAATAAGTGGCTTTTTAATGCTTTTATGCTATTTAATTCATGGAAAAATTAGGAGTCAAGTTCATAATTGGATATTGATCCAATTAATGGTTATTCTATCATATGATATTACTAAACTTTATGTTTTCAAAATTATTGAGAATTATCAGTAATAGCAGCGAAGCTATAGTAAAATTTTTAAAAAATTAACACATAAATCATTTTCATTCATAATATGAAAAGAGGACTTCCTACCATATTCTAGGATTAATCATCCTAGATTAATCGAATGATTCTCATTATAATCATGGAAAATTTGATTTTTATGTTTAGGCATAAATAGTTAATTAGAAAAAAGAGGAATTTCTAGTAATTCATTTTTATGTTAAAAGAGTAATCCCCATGACAATGGAAATCCATGTATTCCAATGAAGTAAGAGAAAAATGGGGATGCTAAAATAATGTATATTTTATTTAAAACTTAAAGAAGGGTTTTAGTTAAATTTATCTTTTTCCATAGATAAATTTAAATGATGAAAGAGGAATTCCCAACATATTGGAATTCCAATATTTAAATGAGAAAAGTGTAATTTTTAGCATATTGAAATTAATGGGTATTTTATTTGAATTCAAAGATGAATTTTAGATAAATTTATTTTATCTATGAGAAATATTTAAATGGTAAAAGAGGAATTCCCTTGACATTTGGAATTCCATCATTTAGATGGGAAAAGAGAAATTCCTAGCATATTGAAATTTTCAAAGATGAATTTTAGATAAATTTATTTTATCCATGAGAAATATTTAAATGGTAAAAGAGGAATTCCTATGACATTTGGAATTCCATCATTTAGATGGGAAAAGAGAAATTCCTAGCATATTGAAATTAATGGGTTTTTTATTTAAATTCAAAGATAAATTTTAGATAAATTTATTTTATCTATGAGAAATATTTAAATGGTAAAAGAGAAATTCCTATGACATTTGGAATTCCATCATTTAGATGGGAAAAGAGAAATTCCCAGCATATTGAAATTCATGGGTATTTTATTTAAATTCAAAGATGAATTTTAGATAAATTTATTTTATCTATGAGAAATATTTAAATGGTAAAAGAGGAATTCCTATGACATTTGGAATTCCATCATTTAGATGGGAAAAGAGAAATTCCTAGCATATTGAATTAATGGGTATTTTATTATGAGAAATATTGATGATAAAAGAGAAATTTCCATGACATTGGAATGCAAATAATTAAATGCAAAAAAGAGGAATTCCCATGGTATTTGAGATCCAAGAAATTAAATGGAAAGAAGAGGAATTTTTAGTATATTTCAATTAATGATTTTTTATCTAAAGTGGGAATATGGGTAGAATTGATTTCTGTAAATCCCATCAATTCTTTTATTCAAAAGAGGAATATTGAATATAATTCAATTGAGGAATTGAGAAGGAATATAGAAATAGTCGTTCGAGAAAAGGAACCTTTAATTAGGCCAAGCAATTGGTAGAAATTTAGAAAAAGTCCCATTATCAAAATCAATCTAGAAAAAGCTACTAAATGGGAATGACATGTGGGCATGTGGAATGGATGTGATAAGGTGAAAATAAGATGTAATGGAAATGGATGTGGATGTGTATGCGAAAGAATGAATGTGGATGTGTATGTGACAGAATGGATGTGTATGTGGAAGAATGAATGTGGATGTGTATGTGGAAGAATGGATGTGGATGTATATGTGGAAGAATGGATGTGGATGTGTATGTGAAAGAATGGATGTGGATATGTATGTGAAAGGATGTGATGTCATGTGAATCAGATGTAAATGAATGATATGGGATGTGAATGGGAAAAAGAATGGATGAGATGTGATATGATGTGATGTGATGTGAATGGATGAGATGTGATATGATGTGATGTGAATCGAAAAAAGAATGAATGAGATGGGATGTAAAATGAATGTGATAAGATGTGATGTAAATTGAGATAGATGTGAATGAATGATATGTGAGGTAAATGAATGAGGTGTGATGGGATATGAATATGGGTAAATGATGCGAGTGTGATGGGATATGAATATGGAAAAATGATGCGAGTGGATGAGATGTGATGAGGATAAATGAGGAAATATGTGATGAGATGAAAAATGATGTGATTGGATGAGAATAGGAATACATATGAATTGGATATGGATTAAGTAATGTGGACAGATGTGGAACAATGTGAAAGACGAGAGTTCATTATAGAAACTGTATTTATGACCTGTTTTTAAATGACTGTTTTATGTCAATAATGTTGGGGAAGCATTTTGACCGTCTTGAGAATGAGGTCATTGGAGACCTAACTGATAAAGTTACAACAGCTGACGGAGTCAACGTAGGACATCTCACGTAGCAAGGTCTCGGCCGAGGTCTTGACCAGCCTCGGTTCAATTTAAATGGTGAGCTTCCGGTGTGGTGGATGAGGGACCAAGGAAGCGGCCTATGAGTGAAGCGCTAGGTGACCTGCGAAGGATCCTAGAGAGTGCTGACCATATGGTGCTCGGGCTCTGGGTCGCCGAAGATACCCACACGTGCATCGAGGAAGATATTGGAATAAGGAGTAAGAGTTGTTTTCTGAAACCGGGCATGGGTCTGGTTGATTAACCTTGCTGGTCCTCAACAGATGAGTCCATGGCTCTTTTATATGGATCTGCTGGTTGATCTTGCTGATCTTCAACAGAGATTCCATCTTGATTTTTATAAGTGAATATATTGTCGGGTACTATGAGCTAGGAACTATCGAAAAGGCCCCTGCTGAGAGACAGGTGGTGAGCGTTCTGGTTGCCAATGATGCCATAGGTACACCGATGAAGGAATGATTGGAAATTAGGATTCATCAACCGGATAGTTTGGAGGATTATGATCACTAACACTATGGTTTCATTAAATGATTGTTTTAAAGATAGTTGAATCTATGAAAAAGGCAATTTCATATTGGGTGTATAAGTGGTGTGATTGGCGTTAAATTTGCATGAATATTCGGCTAGGAGGCCTAGGAACTCTTTTCCCTAGTATGCAAGACAAAACCTAACCAAATTCTTAATTGGATCCCATCACTACAGTGGTTGGCGGTTGGCTAACCCATGGGATTGGATGGGATTAGGTTAGACTGATGGATCCGTAAAATGAGACTCAATGCTGTTATAGTACGATAAATGAAGTAAATCCCGGATAGTAATTGTTCTATGGAAAAAGAATCAACGGCTATGCCTCTTGATGGGGAAAAAAGCGTTGGTTTCTATGATCCAAGTGCAAGTTTCTTCCTTGATCTGACCAAGTGACTCAGGTTCGGTCGGATCAGTTTGGTCAGTAATGACCCTGACTACGTTAGAGTACAAATATCCTGGAGGAATCGCCTGTGCTTTCCGGTAGGGGGAAGTTTTTCCGGGTTCGGTTTTTGAAGAACCAAGGGATTAGTCTCTTGTCCGGATATCCATGTGGGCGAGGCCCCGAGTGAGGGATCCTGCCCTGTGCAAGAAGTGCTACTTCCGCTGCTAGCACCCCCGAATCCATTGCATGGAGGAGGGGACAGGGATCTTTCAGTATTTCTATTATCCCTCTTCATTAGGCTTCCATTGTGAAGCTTTGGGGCTTCACTAAACCTCTTCTTCTCTTGAAATTTACCCTTTTCCCTTGGTGGACAAGCTTCTTCTTTGAGGGCTACACAATTCTAGCAAGGTAAAGAATCAAGCAAACCAGGGGTAAGCCTAAACAATGAAGTTTATGCTCTCTTTTTATTGTTAATCTTCTTTCCAACCTCCCTCATGCTTGGGAAGCATTTTATTTTGTGGTTTTTCTCTTAAAACCATGCTTTTCTTGATTTATGATGAATTAATGTTTATGTTTAAACTTAGGTTTATGCATAAACTAATTTTTATGTTAAAAGTGTAATTTTGAACATTTTCAATTCATAGAAAATGTGGGAAAGTTATGGCAAAATTTTATCATTAGAAAATGAGGGTTTATGCATAATAAATTTTATTCTAAAAGTGTAATTTTTGGCATTCTCAATTCATAGAAAATGCAGGGAAACTATGGCAAAATTTTATCATTAGAAAACGAAGGATTGGCATAAAGTTTTTTTTTAAAGTAAAAGTGAACTTTTGGGCATTCTCATTTCATAGAAAATGCGGGGAAACTATGGCAAAATTTTATCATAAAAAAATAAATTTTATGCATAATTAATTTTTATGCTAAAAGTGGAACTTTAAGCATTCTCGTTTCATAGAAAATATGGGGAGGTTATGGTAAAATCTTTATCATTAGAAAATGAAATTTATGCATAAATAATTTTATATTAAAAGTGGAATTTTGAGTATTATCATTTCATAGAAAATGTGGGGAAGCTATGAAAAAATTTATATCATTAGATAATGAATTTATGCATAATTAATTTTATGCTAAAAGTGGAGTTTTGAGCATTATTCATTTGCTAGAAAAATAAAGAAGGTTATGCACAAATTTCTAGATTCATTTAATTTATGAGGATTATGGAAATGATTCATTTAGATAAAAATGAATTAGTGTTTATGCTAAAAGAGAAAATATGGGTATAATTGATTTTGTAAATCCCATGAGATCGTATGCATAAATCTTTTATTCAAAAAGAAGAATATTGAGCATATTTTATTTTGGAAAATTTGAGAAAAGAACAGGAAAATATTCATAGGAATGCATCGAGAAATCATGAATAAATTTTCATCAGAAAGAGGAATCACGAACATATTTAACTTTTGGAAAAACGAAGTATATGCCTAGATTCTCGAAAAATAGAATCTTGGGTACATTCTGAACGGGAAAAGGATTTCCCACAGAAAAGACCAAAAACATGTGTAGTTGGATGACTGGCCTATTCTTAGATTCCCTGGGAAAGGACTCTGAAATTCTTGAATGGATCAAGGATCCAAAGGGAACGAAAAATTAGACTTAATTGAATTGAGTCGAGAAAAATTTGCCTTTAACTGAGCCAAGTAATGACTAAGCCTTAGAAAGATTCTGATAACTAGATCAAGGAAAGTTGATAATCAAACCTAATTCGCTCAAAGCAAAAAGAGACCATCTTGTTTGTAGAGATTGGATTGATGTGGGGATTGATGGGTTGATGTGGATTGAGGTGTGAAATGATGTGGAGTGATATGTGGAAGGATGTGGAATGTGTGAATTGATGTGGGTGATGTGTGAAATGATGTAGAGTGGTGTGGAAGGATGTGGAATGTGTGAATTGATGTGGAATGTGTGACTGATGTGGGTTGATGTGGATTGATGTGTGGATGATGTGAAAATGATGTGGGATGATGTGAATGGATGTGGGATGATGTGAAAATGATGTGGGATGATGTGAATGGATGTGAATTGATGTGGGATGTGAATGAATGTGGAAATGATGTGACTGAATGTGGAAATGATATGGGATGATGTGAATGGATGTGAATTGATGTGAAAGGATGTGATGTGAATTGATGTAGAGAAATGTGGGATAATGAGAAATAATGTGGAATCATGAGAAATGATGAGGAATGATATGAAAGGATGTGGAATGATATGGAAAGGTAGAAATTTTCTTTGGAAACTGTATTTTATATGTGAAACTTGTTTTTTAAAGATTATTTTACGTCAAGAATGTTGGGGAAGCATTTTGACTATCTTGTGGAATGAGGTCGTGGGGACCTAAGTGGAAGATGTTGCAATAGCTAACGAAGAGTCAAAGAAGGACGTCTCGCGTGGCAAGATTGACTGAGGTCTTGACCAGCCTCGGTTCGGTTAAAATGGTGAGCTTCCGGATGGTGAATGAGCGGCCAAGGAAGCGGCCTATGAGTAGCTCTCCTACGAAGGAACCTAGAGGGTGCTGACCATACGGTGCTCGAGCTCTGGGTCACCCAGGATACCCATGCATGTGTAGACGAAGAAAATGAGTTGGAGTTGTTTTCTGAACACAAGCATGGATCTGGTTGATTGGCCTTGCTAGTCTTCAACTGATGAGTTCATGGCTCTTTTACATGGATCTTGTTGGTTGATCTAGAGATGATCTTCAACCGAGAGTCCATATGGATTTTATGTGATTATACTCCTAGGTACTATAGGCTAGGAACTATCGAAAAGGCCCCTGAGTGAGCAGGTGGTGAGCGTTCTGGTTGCCAATGATGCTATAGCTACGCTGAGGAAGGAATGAGTGGAATACTTGATTATATTCCTGGGTACTATGGGCTAGGAACTATTGAAAAGGCCCCTGAGTGAGCAAGTGGTGAGCGTTCTGGTTGCCAATGATGCCATAGGTATGCAGAGGAAGGAATGAGTGGAATACTTGATTATTCTTGGGTACTATGGGCTAGGAACTATTGAAAAGGTCCCTAAGTGAGCAGGTGGTGAGTGTTCTGGTTGCCAACAATGATGCCATAGGTACGCCAAGGAAGGAATGATTGGAAATTGGACTTGGAACTGGAATATTGAGGATTATGATGGAAACATTGTGGTTTTATTGCAATGCTATTTTGGAAATAGTCGAGTCTAAGAAAAGGCAACTAGGGGGCCTGGAAAATCTTTTCCTTGGTACCCGGGACAAAACATAAACAAATTTTTATTGCAATGCTATTTTGAAAATAGTTGAGTCTAAGAGGCAACTAGGGGGCCTGGAAAATCTTTTCATTGGTACCCAGGACAAAACATAAACAAATTTTTATAATGGATCCTATCAATACAGTGGTTGGGCGGTTGGCTAACCATGGGATTGGATGGGGTTAGGCTGGAATCGATGGATTCCTATAATAAAATGTAATTCTGTTCAAGTTATGATAGTTGAAGTAAGTCACAGGATAATCCTTATTCTATGGAAAAGAATCAACGGATGTGCCTCTTTTGATGGGGAAAAAAGCGTTGGTCTCTATGAACCAAGTGCTAAACATCACCTTGACGATAGCCCATGCTGACCTCTAGAAGAGACAGGAGAACAACTGAGGAGGACACATGCAAAAGAGAGGAGGAAGAGGCAGGAGCACATGGGTGCTACCAGGAGAGTGCATGCCAAGGAAATCAGGGCAAATGACAAGATGATAGAAGATTTCCAGGGCTGGGCCAAAAGGGAAAGGCGAGCTAAGGAAGACCTTTAGAAAATGGTCAAGGAGGAGCTGGGACAATAGAGCTTGGGTGTCTGGAAGGGCACTTCCCTAAATTGTATGCAAACTTTAATTTAGATAGCCAAGCAGGCAGGTACCATGAGGCCTTCCAATTGGGAGGATATTGTAAAATTCTTAAACCAGTTGGAAGGGTCGAAGACTCACCAGCATGGGCAAGGCAGTTCTCAAGTGGGCGCATTAGGACAAGGAAGAAGCCCCTCCCCCGGATCCAGAGCAGTACGCGGAAGCAATGGTCTCTTATGACTCACGGATCTGAGCAAGGAGGCAACAACTCATTCAAAGAAAGACCCTGCTAAAGCCCCTTGCACGGAGTCAACTATAGCAGACATGCAAAGGGAGATGCCAAAGCCTGAACCTACAAAAATACCACCTTATGGGTGGAAATGTTGGGGTGGGAAGAGAAGGCCCAAGGAACCAGAATAGACAGTGTTCGAAGAAGACCTCATCACCCCCGAACAGAGAGAGCCCCATGCCTTCACCCGCAGGAATGGCAGTGGAAGTAATGCACAGGGCAAGGGCGAGGCATCCGAATGCACGGCCCATCGAAGTGCAGTTTCGAAAGGCTAATGAAAGGACCGGCATTGGGCATGCCTGAGGAGTAAGCAGCTTGAAGAGAGCTTACGAGCCACGGTATGCCCCCAAACGCCCTATCAAGCTCATCTTAGGGGGCATTGCCACGAAGGAGTAACCAGAATAAGGTGGCTGGAACAGGCCGTAAGGAATCCGGATGGGAGGATCTGGACCATGTTGCAATTCAGGAACAAAATTTTTTGAAACCTCAATTGTGGGCATTGCTGCTACTACTACTGTTGTGGCATCCACCATGATCGCCAAGTGTCGATGGCCAACCAGCCTGTTTGATCGCCAAGTGCCCCGGTGGCCAACCAGCCCGTTTGACCGCCACCCAAATTATTGACGGATTGATCATTGTGCAACAAATCGGGTCTTCTTGTTTTGTAACAAACTTGTAACAGCTTCTTGATGAACGGTTGGTACTCGTGGTTGTAATGGAAAAAGGGGGATTAGTCAAATAAGGGAATAGGGGAGTGAGAGTGAGTCTAGTCTACCCGACTAAGGCTATAGAAGTGGGTACATCACTGTTTGGATAGAGATACATGTTGAGTCTACTCAGACTCTAAGGAGAGAAACGTTACCAAATACAAACACAAGAGAGTTGAGAGACCAGTTCATGGGTATAGTTCTTCTAAGGCATTGTATCGTAGCATTCAGGAATGGAATGGGTCTCATCTCACTATTGCTTTGTATCTATTCATCTCTATTTGTGTTGTGTTCAATCTTGTGTGTTATTCCTATCTGGATGTGATAAGTTGTCTGGAATCTGGATGGCCATAGGAACTAACTTGCTTGTATTCATTCTCAATCTCCCCGCACTTAGGCAGATGGTAGCTCAACATTTACGTGCTGGCTTATCGCATTGGGCGCAATTGTATTAGCTGCATCTCCTCCGACTAGGTGGTTTGGACCACACAAGTGTTGGGTCCTAATAGACATCGACACACTCACTCTCTTTCTAACTTTCTCTGAGTCTCTCTACTTCACTCGCACTCATTCTCTCTAACTCTCTCTCTTTACCTCACTCTCATTCACACACTCTCTCTCTCCAACTCTCAATTTATCTTACTCTCTCTAATTCTCTTTATTTCTCTCAATCTGGCCAACTCTCTTTGTAACTCTCTCTCTCTGCAACACACTCTCTCTCTATTTTCTTGATTTCTCTGAAATTGGACAACTCCTCTCTAACAAACTTTCTCTCTCTAACCCTCACTCACTCTTTCTCTCTCTAACTCACTCTCTTTTCCTTTCTCTAACTCTCTTTATAACTTACTCTCTTTACCTTTCTCTAACTCACTCCCTAACTCTCTCTCTCTCTCTAACACTCACTCTTTCTCTATTCACTCTCTTTACCTTTCTCTAACCCTCTCTAACTCTCTTACTCTAACTCTCTCGAACTGGCCAACTCTCTTTAACACTCTCTCTCTCTCTCTCACACACTCTCTCTCTAACTCTCTTTACCTTTCTCTCTCTAACTCTCTTTCTCTGAACCCCCATATCTCTCTCTCTCTCTCTCTCCAATTTATCTCTCTCTCTCTCTCTAACATTCATTCTCTCTCTAACTCACTCCCTTTACCTTTCTCTAACCCTCTTTCTTTCTCTTTCTAACCCTCTGTCTCTCTCTAACACTCACTGTTTCTCTAACTCACTCTCTCTTACTCTCTAACACTCTCTAGTATTATCTAACTCTCTCTCTCTCTCTCTCTCTCTGCCTCTCACTCACTCTCTCTCTATCTCTAACTCCCTCTATTTCTTTCTCTAACTCGCTCTCTCTCTCTCTCTCTCTCTCTCTCTCTCTCTCTCTTTGTCTCTAATTCTCTCTCTAACTTTATCTATAACTATGTCTCTTTGTCTCTCTCTAACTCTCTCTCTAACTCTTATAGAAGAAGATTAGAATGGAGGAGTTGCCACATGGGGCAGCTAGAAGCCACCACGTGGTAGCTCCCAAAAGATGATATATATATATATATATATATATATATATATATATATATATATATATATATATATATATAGAGAGAGAGAGAGAGAGAGAGAGAGAGAGAGAGAGAGTAGTACTAGTAGCAACACTAGTAGTATAGTATAGTATCTAGCTCTCTCTATCTCTCTCTAGCTAACTCTCTGTCTATGTCTGTGTCTCTTTGATTAACTCTCTCTATGTCACACACACACACACTCTCTCTCTCTAATTATCTCTCAACTCTCTCTCTCTCTCTCTCCCTCTCACTCTCGAACTCTATTTCTCTAGTTCTCACTCATTAACTCTCTTCAATTCTCTCTCTCTCTCTCTCTCTCTCTCTCCTTAACTCTATCAATCTCTCTTACTCTCTCTAACTCCCTCTATTTCTCTCTCTAGCTCACTAACTCCCTCTCTAAATTTATCTCTCTCTCTCTCTCTCTAACACTCACTCTCTCTAATTCTCTCTTTCTGACTCTCTCTTATTCTTTCTATTTCTCTCGAACTGAGAGAGAGAGAGAGAGAGAGAGAGAGAGAGAGAGAGAGAGGTTTAAAAAGAGAGAATTAGAGAGAGTGTTAGTTAGAAAAAGGTAAAGAGAGTAAGTTAGAGAAGAGTTAGAGAGAGAGAGAGAGTGTGTGTGTGTTAGAGAGATAGAGAGAGTTAAAGAGAGAGAGTGTGTGTTAGAGAGAGAAATGGCTAGTTCGAGAGAAATAAAGAGAATTAGAGAGAGTAAGAGAGTTTGAAAGAATTAGAGAGAGAGAGAGAGATAGAGAGTTAAAGAGTTAGATGATTAGAGACAATTAGAGAGTGAGTTAGAGAAAGGTAAAGAGAGTAGGTTAGAGAGAGAGTTAGTGTTAGAGAGAGAGGGGGAGGGAGAGTTGGTCTAAATCTTTACCTTTCTCTAACTCTCTCTCTCTCTCACTCTCTCTAACTCTCTCAAATTGGCCATCTCTCTCTCTCTCTCTCTCTCTCTCTCTTTGCCTTTCTCTAACTCTCTCTCTAGAACTTATTCTCTTTACCTTTCTCTAACGCACTCTAACTCTCTATGTCTCTCTCACTCACTCTCTCTCTCTCTCTCTCTCATTCTCTCTTTAACTCTTTCAATCTAGAGTCTTACTCTCTTTAATTTTCTCTCTCTCTCTCTCTCATTCTCTCCTTAACTCTTTCAATCTCTCTTACTCTCTTTAATTTTCTCAATTTCTTTCGAACTGGCCAACTCTCTCTCTCTCTCTCTCTTTTTCTCTCTCTTCTTTAATTCACTCTCTTTACCTTTCTCTCACTTTCTCTCTCTCTTTAACTCTCTTTATCTTTCTTTAACTATCTCTAACTCTCTTTCTTTACCCCCCCCCTCTCTCTCTCTCTCTCTCTCTCTCTCTCTCTCTCTCTCTCTTCTTTAATTCACTCTCTTTACCTTTCTCTCACTTTCTCTCTCTCTTTAACTCTCTTTATCTTTCTTTAACTATCTCTAACTCTCTTTCTTTACCCCCCTCCTCTCTCTCTCTCTCTCTCTCTCTCTCTCTCTCTCCCTCTCCCTCTAATCTAACCCTTTAACTCTCTCTCTCTCTCTCTCTCTCTCTCTCTCTCTCTCACCCTTTAACTCTCTCTCTCTCTCTCTCTCTCTCTCTCTCTCTAACACTCATTGTTTCTCTCTAACTCACTCTCTTTACCTTAGAGTAATAGTATGGTATAGAAAAGTAGTAGTATAATATAGAAGAGTACGAGTATATAGTATAGAAGAAGAGCAGAAAGGAGGACCTGCCATGTGGGACAGCTAAGAGCTGCCACATGGCAGCACCCAAATAAGGTATAGAAGAAGAAGACAACACTTGTAATATGAAGCTCTAACTATTGAACTTATCAAGTTTCTACCAACTTGTGAGAGGAACTTATTACAATGATCACATTATTGATAATTAAGTATTGGCCATTGATCATTGACACTTGTCTTTCTTTTGCAAATTTTAAAATCTTGATGTTGATTAATTTCACTCATCATGTTTTTTCAACCTTGTGTACCTCATGACATAAAGATACTTGTTGGGATAAGCCACAAAGACAATCTTCATAAACACAAAGATCATAGTCATAATTACATACTTGGAATCTATCATGTTAACCACTTATAACATTATTAAATATGCATGCATTTCATGTTAATGCATCAATAGAGGATGAGATGTTTTCAAAAGAAGGCCCCTACAATTAACAGAGGATGGGATGTTTTCAAAAGAAGGCCCCTACAATTAACAGATTAAGGGATTGTGTTGACCATTTTAATCACGCTCACGTGATTGGGAGCATTGAACTTTGTGTTGTGTCCTCACCATCATGATATACTCATGATTGAATGATTATGATCAAAGTTAGCAAATATTTGAAGAGCTGATCACACTTCAACATAATTTATGTCTGAATAGAGTATCTAACATTCTTTGCTTTGCATTTCATTGCTAATTAATTTAGAATACAACTAACATGCCTTGAAGTTTACAAGTTTTTGAGGGTGAGGAAATAATGTTCCACGGATATAGAATATAGGGAATTTAAACCGACTTTACCCATTTTCAAGTTTTTTACAAGCAAGTTTTCAAGAGCATATAGAGAATCTTAACCAATCTTACCCATTTTCAAGAGCATATAGAGAATCTTAAGCAATTTCACCCATTTTTAAAGTTTTCTAAAAGCAAGTTTTTTCAAATGCATTAAAAACATTGTTTTTAAAATAAATATATTAATTTGAAAAAAAATCCGATTTATGAGAAATCAAGCTTGTACGAGGGAGGTGCCAGCCTCGTCTTATCGTGGTTGCTTCACCATGTGGCCTGTCTCTACCGTGGGAACACAAATGCGAGTTTTCCCGACGCGTGTACCATTCCTGCTGTAAAAGACAACACTGAAAACTTGGAAGAGATTAGGGTTGCCATTAGGTCTCATGCATGACATAGGTAAAACAGCTCATCAGTGCTGCACGGAAAGCCAAAGGCATCCTTGACCAAAGCAACAGCCAAGCCCTGGATTGCAGGCTATGGCGGACGCACGACACACAGAGGCTTCTACAACACGCGATAGCAGGTTGGTCTCTCCCCTTTATGTTCCTCTTCCCCCCCTCCCTACTATTTGTTCCTCCATAGCTCAATAGCCATGGCTACTGTGCTACCATTACACGATTTTTTTCAGTCTACAGTGCCATGATTTTAGGCTTTTGTTTTTCAAAGCCAGGGTACTGTGTTGTTTCCATAGCCAGTCCATTGTGTCACCTTTCATGTTTTGAGGTACTATTTTATGGTATTGTTTCCATAGCCAGGCAGGTTTTAGGTACTGCCCTACCACTTTTAGGTCACATTTTCCATAGCCAGACCATTTAGTTTTACCATTTCAGCTCGAGTTTTTATAGGAAGGTTGTATGTGTTGTTTTACCATTTTAAATTATAGTTTTCATAGGCAGGCTACTGTACCACCATCTAGGTTGCAGAGGTACTCTGACCGTTTTAGCCATAGCCAAGCTGTTTAGGTTTTCTTCATTGTAGCCAGGACTAATAGGAACCTTTCTAGGTCAGGCCATTGTCTCTTTGCATCTACATAAGGATAATGCCTCTTACATCAGCAGACATGTGAACTTTTGTCGAGGTCATCTACTTGCCTGTATACTCTTTCTTCTCTTCTCAGAAAATTAGTAGCCATTTCATTCACCATCAAAATGCCATAGGCAGCTCTTTAGAAGAAACATGTCTTCCTGTTGTGAAGTTTAAGAGCTTCTTGATACCTGCAAATTGTCTACTTGTGGTGTGCAAAATGCGTCGCCATGGATGGGAGCTACCGTATCATCCCTTTCAGGTATTATGCATTTTTTACCTGTGACTGTCTTGCAAACTGCATCTATTCTTCATGTCCGCATGATCTAGGTTCTAGGTTGGTGTTTGGAAGTGTGTACGTTTCAGTGCAAGGAGAAAAGATTCTGTATATGGGCCATAGGTCACTTGGTGGCGGGGTTGGGGTTGGATACTTGGTCTTGTGCTGTAGGGGCTGGTTAGTCAGCAGTGTGTAGGTGAATGGAAAAAAAGCTAGTGGCATGTGTGAGGCCAAACACACTTGCCAAAGTATCATAGGCCTGCATTTGTATTGATCTCGGAAGCCAGATAAAGGGAGACTTAGCTTAACAGGTAACTTAAGATTGGCTGGATTTGAACACTGTGATTAAATACACATGGTGACCCTTTTTCTCCCTAGTTGGCGCTCTCATTTGCAGGGCCATCCAGCTTAGGCTGTTTACAGACTTGATGAGTGGAAGTCAAGTGTACAAATCCTCCCCGCTCTTTGTAGCTGATGGACAGGAGATCTTCCCTGTCCAAGCCCCTGCCTGTCACATGGGCAGGGCTTAGTCTGATAAACCTTCTGGAGGCTTTACATGAGAAAATATGGCAAGAGCTAAAATTATACTATTTGAAGCTCATCACATTAGAATTGGAGGAGAAGGATATTTTGTGTCCTTAGTACCTTAACATGTGGGTTACCATTGTGGTTCACCAGGTCACTGCCGTTGCTGTATTTTTGGCCTTGGTTTTTGCTTTCTACATCTTCTTTCTACCCTTTGTTGAATCCAGCATCTTGAAGATCTTTGTGATTGCAGCCTACTCCCCCATGGTACGTTCAATTCTTGAGTTTTTCAAAATCTACAAAAAAAATGCATTACAACATGTGTGCGCGCACACACGAGAGAGAGAAAGTGGTGTGTGTGTGTGTGTGTGTGTGTGAGAGAGAGAGAGAGAGAGAGAGAGAGAGAGAGAGAGAGAGAGAGAGAAAAGCATCCACACATGCCACATCTGCCCCTTCTGTAACTAAGCTTGCATTTTAATTTATGCAAACACTCAAGCTAATCACTAAGCTTGCATTTATGCAAACACTCGAGCTAATCATTATTTAACTTTTTTATTTTAGCAGATACTACCCAAATTTGTTACCAATTAAGCAGTCATTTTGTCTCTCCTCTTGTGGCTTGCCTTGCAAAAGGCAGGAGGTCACTCGTGCACTTTCTGAGTGCATCTGGATATAGTTAATTTTACCAAGCCTTCAAAGTGACTTTACCAATTTTTCTGCCATCTCCTTGATTTTCGCAATCGGCTAGGTCTGCATGGGGCTCCGCTCTCAGGCAGCAAATAGTACACTTCTTCACTTCAATACAAGAGAGGAGAGAGAGATAAAGATGAGGGAGAGAGGACCCAATAGGCCTTTCTATACCTTTTTTCAGGCTGGTCATGCTGGTCGACTGGGCCTAGGGACTGGACAATCTGGATGACTAGACCTTTTTGGCTGGTCCTAGCCCCAGAAAGGTTTGCATAGGGCTCTGCTGTGGCTGACTGGGCAGACATGGCGGTGATGACACAAGGCAGCTCGTTGGCAGCAGGCCGGGACAACATATAGTGGCCGACCAGTAGCATTGGTACATATATATACGTGGGTAGCCAAATCATCATAATCGTTTGCTTTCCTTAGCGTTGGACTTCACAGAGCTTTTCCCCTGTAGGCAGAGTGTTAGCTAGGAGTGTACAATAGGTCATAGGGCTGTAGTTGATGTTTTCACTCAGCCATATCCATTGTACTAGAGATTCAGTTGTATTACTTCTTGCTTGTACAGAATACAGATAGTAGTTTAGGACCGTGTATGTTGTGTGTGATACCGCCGCACTCTTCTTTCTATCTTTGAATACCCTAGCACATAGGCACACGTGTTCTACAGTTGGTACCAGAGCCTAGTGAACTTGCAAGTTTTTTTTCCCTTTTAGGCACGCTTGTGCGTTGATTATTGGATAGGCTAGAGTCCCTGGGCTCCAAGAGTGGCACAAGTCCGAGGCTCCTGTTGCCTTGCAGGTTCCTTATACATGCATGTATACATGCATGTTTCATCAAAAATGACATCATTGCTGTGTATAATCTTTCTATTCACTGGATCCCAAAGTCTATACCCCGTTTCACCTCTGTCACCATATCCTAGGAATATACATTTGTGAGACTTAGGATCAAGTTTGGTGCGTATTTCCCTGCGTATGTGCACGTACGCAACGCAACTAAACACTCTCAAGTGCTTGTAGGACGGAGGCTTCCCTGTCCATACTTCCTCTAGCACTTTCCCACCAAGCCTCGTGTTAGGTGACCTGTTTATAAGATGAACGGCTGTCATAACAGCTTCAGTCCAAAAACCATGAGGTAACGCAGCATGTGACAACATAGAACGGACCTTCTCCTGAATGGTCCGGTTCATCCTCTCTGCTGTCCCGTTTTGTGGAGGATCATAAGGAGCAGAGAGCTCCCTTTTGATGCCTTTAGCATCACAAAAGTCCTGAAACTGTTTGGACATATACTCTCCACCATTGTCGGAACGCAAAGCCTTCATGTTTTGCCAGTTTGATTCTCAACATGAGCAACAAACTTCTCAAACACTGAGAATGTATCACTCTTCAAACGAAGAGGATAAACCCACACCTTGTGTGTGGCATCATCAATAAAAGACACAAAATATTTTGCCCCTCCCAAAGAAAGCTGAGGCATCTCACATACATCTGTATGCACAAGCTCTAACTAAGCATCTTTCTGTCCAAGAGCTTTCTTGTGGGGGCACTGGAGTTGCCTGCCATATATACAATGCTCACAAAACTGAAAACTTGAGAACTTTAGAGAAGGCAAGTGGCAGAGTCATCTTTGATGATGATGGACATCATGGACAACAACCAAGAGCTGTAAATCAGCCATTACAGCAACAAAACCAGCCCTTAAATGGTGCTGAAAATGGTCCAAATGGACAGCCAGAGATGGCAGAAGATATCCCTATGGATATCCCACAGTTAGAGGAGATACCGGGCATGATCTTTCAACCTTATGGCATGGAACAGGAGCCACCAATAGGTGATATGCAGGCTGGACAGCAACTTGCAAATGATGATCATTGGGTACGGAGGTCCACAAGACCCTCCAGACCCCCTGATAGGTTTGTTCCAGGGGTTGACTACTTGATGCTCACTGACTGTGGGGAGCCCTCTTGTTATAAGGAGGCTTTACAGAGGGCAGACAAGGCTCTTTGGGAGCGTGCTATGAAGTCAGAGATGGATTCTCTGCACAAAAATGGAACATGGAAGTTGGTGCATTTGCCTACAGGCAAGAAGGTTTTGCCATGCAAGTGGGTTTACAGGCTCAAAGTTGCACCTGATGCAAAGCCAAGATACAAAGCCAGGTTAGTGGCTAAGGGCTTTAAGCATGAATATGGTGTGGACTTTGATGAGATCTTCTCTCCAGTGGTCAAAATGACCACACTTAGAGCTGTATTAGCTTTGGTTGCTCATGATGATCTGGATTTGATTCAGATGGATGTGAAGACTGCTTTTCTTCACGGTGATCTCCATGAGGAGATATGTATGCAACAGCCAGAGGGTTATGCAGTGAATGGAAAGGAGAAGCTTGTATGCAAGCTGAAAAAGAGTCTTTATGGGCTTAAACAGGCACCAAGGGAATGGTATCATAAATTTGATACATTCATGAAATCCCAAGATTTCAGGAGGAGTGACATAGATCACTGCTTATACACCAAGAAAGCTTTGGATGGCAGTCTATTAATCCTCATCTTGTACGTTGATGATATGTTGATTGCCGGGAAATCTCGTAAAGAGATGGATGCCTTGAAGAAGAGGCTGCATCAAACCTTTGATATGAAGGATTTGGGTGATGCAAATCACATTTTGGGTATGCGGATACTTCGGGACAGAAATCAGCATGTGTTGTATTTGTCTCAGAAGGAATACATTGGCAAAGTTTTGCAGAGGTTCAATATGGAGGGGGGGAAGAAGACTAGTACTCCTTTGCCTCCATATGTGAAACTCAGTGCTATGGACAGCCCACAGTCGGATAGTGACAGGGCTGATATGGCCAAGATTCCATATGCTTCAGCTTGTGGCAGTCTCATGTATGCCATGGTTGCTACCAGGCCGGACATTGCATTTGCAGTGGGAGTGGTTACTAGAGACATGGCCAACCCTGGCAAGAAGCATTGGGAAGTAGTGAAAGGTGTCATGAGATACCTGAAGGGCACACAGGATATGTGCATCTGCTTTGGCAAACAGGATGCATTAGTGCATGGTTACACGGATTTGGATTATGCCGGTCATACAGATAACCGGAAGTCTACTACCGGTTATGTGTTTACATTCACAGGAGGTGCTGTGTCATGGATATCCAGGATGCAGAAGTGCACTGCCTTATCTACTACAAAGGTCGAGTATATTGCAGCCACAGAGGCTTGCAAGGAGGCATTATGGCTATCTCGGTTAGTGGTTGATTTGGGTTATACAGGGGATATTCCATTGTTGCATTGTGACAGTCAGAGTGCCATCCAGTTGGCAAAGAACCCCGTCTTTCATGCAAAGACGAAGCATGTGGATGTGAAGTATCACTTCATCAGAGAGGTGATAGAGAACAAGCTGATTCAGCTTGTCAAGATTCATACGGATGACAACCCGGCTGATCTGTTGACAAAGAGTTTGCCTCCAAAGCGGTTTGCTCATTGCAGACACTTGATGGGCATTGGATGAGGCCAGTTTCAGCCTTGATATGGCCTTGTATATTATCATGTACATGCTGATTTTTTCTTTTCCTTCACTTAAGGGCACATTGCCTTTAAGTGGGAGGTTGTTGGGGTAAAGGCATTATGCCCACCCTTATAGTGTGTACAAGCCCATAAGTTTTATAGTACATAGTACACTTAGTACTTTTAATGTACTAAGTGCACTATGTGCACTAGAGCAAATATACATGTGTGATAGAGGAGTCACACACTCATACTTTGTGAGTTGACTTATCCCCACATGTCTCTCTCTCTCTCTCCCTTCTTCTCTGTGTGTGTCTCCCACATGAAACCCTAACTGTTTCAGCTGAGCTTCTTTAGCTCCCTTCAGCATTGACACGATCCCACAACTGTGCATGTGCCTCCCGGTCCTTACGAATCGACGGTAACTCCCCTTCCTCTACCTCCGGCCGTGGAATCCCAACAACGATGAAATCAGCAAGGTCGTATGACTCCAGAACAGATTCCATCATAACCTTCCATATGCCGTAGTTATTCCCGTCCAACTGATGGTCCACTGGGAACGTGGGGAGTGTCGAGATCTTCACACGTCTCTCAGCCATCTCAAGCAGATCTGCCATTGCGGGGATGTAACCATAGCCAGGTACGGGACGGGACGTATAATACGGCAAAGTATAGGAATGGGGAAAGGGGCGAACGAGCAGAGATGAGAGAGAGAGAGAGAGAGAGAGAGAGAGAGAGAGAGAGAGAGAGAGAGAGAGAGAGAGAGAGAGAGAGAGTACCGTACCGTGTGAGGTTGGAACTTGGGCGTGCAGGTTTGGGAAGCAATAGAGCGCACCAGAGCGCACGCGGATCCCAAAAAAGCCTAGGCATAACGTTAAACGTTAGCCTGGCAAATTTTTTAATTAAAAAAAAAACCTCACGTTTTTTTTCAAAAAGACGTTTTTAATCCAAAAAAACGTCCCGTCGAGTATTTTTTTTATAAAAAACGCGTTTTATAGCTGCTATGGATGTAACTGAAAAGGGTGGGTGGGTGGAAACAAAGAAGAACTTACACCTGCAACAAGTGGCTGTCCAGCAAATCAGCCCGCCTTCCTCTTACTTCTCCTCTTCCTGAACAGTCCAGAACAGTCCACCAATCAGCAACACAACAGTCCCCCTCTTGCTCACAAAATTCCCAAGATCTATCAAGAGCCTAGGGCTCTGATACCATGTTTGAATATGCAATGGAGATGATGACAAAATCTGTGAATACAAGAGCAAGTGCAGAAAAAATACAGCAATGGGGAGAGAGAGATAGAGGCGTGTCACTCTGCTCTATATACACAAGAAAATCCCAAAAACTAGATACAATGGCATGGGGGCAATGGGGCCATTTTATATGGCCCCAAACATGCAGTCGGCCTGCATCAAGGACAGCTGACATGACACAAAAGCCCATGACCAGCATATGACACCAGTCGGCCAGCAGAGAAAGAGTCGGCCAGCTTCTGAGAGGTCCACGACCAGATCACAACAGTCGGCGTGCTCCTCCAAAAGGTGAACACATGCAGTCAGCCAACTACTGGGACATCCTGCCATCACAAGGCAGCCACCCAAGCCATGGAAAAATAGGGAAAAATGGGAAAAAAATATGGAGAGTGGGGAAAAATGAGAAAACGCCTAATACAGGCGGGCACACCCACAACAGAGGCCCTGGTGTATATGTATAGACAGGAGATGACTTCTAACAGAATGACCCCAAAAATTGAAGCGACCGCACCTGAAGCCAAAGATTCTCCACTTGGTGCAAAGAGAACCTGTGAAGACACTCCCTCAGAGACCTGGAAACTTCCTTTGTTCATCCCTACGGCCTAATGCAATGAAGCATTGCTCAACGCGAGAAATGGAAAAAGTTGAGACATGCTCACATGCATCTCCTTCACACTCATCCTCTGGTTCTGAAGAAGCCGCCTCCTCACACTGCTCCTCCAGTTTTGAAGAAGCCGCCTCCTTGGATTGCGCCTCCAAGTTCCTCGAACAATCCTGAGAGTGTCATGTCTGCGACTCTCCCCCACTAGAATTGTTGCTGTCCTCCGTGGCTTGAATGGAGCAATCTTTAGGAATCTCCTTGTCCTTTTGCTACTCGACTTTTTGCAAAGTTCCAAACTTGGAACTCTCCCACGTCTCGAGGCTCATAGCAAGACGAACTGCGTCACAGGGCTAGGCTGATGTGCACAAACATCTGCGTGCAAGGACAATTTCAAACCATCCACAAAGCGCTCAACTTGCTCCGACCACGAACGGTTCTTAGGAGCATGGGCAAAAGCTTCCAAAAACATGCTAGGTAGTCGCTCACCAGCTCACCTTGCTTTTAGGCAAAGCGCTTCCATTGCCGCTTGAGCT
Organism: Cibotium barometz; assembly: GCF_041138505.1. NCBI lineage: Eukaryota > Viridiplantae > Streptophyta > Polypodiopsida > Cyatheales > Cibotiaceae > Cibotium > Cibotium barometz. Next base: position 50,914,723 of record NC_141055.1, read on the forward strand.
CACGATAATAGTCCACAAGAATAAACTGCTTCAAGACCGCCATGTGGGTAGTCATTCCAACAAATTACTTAGTCGTGCCTAAGATGGTCTTCCCACCATAAGAGGGTGGCACCTATCAAAGCCATACACCAAATGGAGCTGAAAAACATCTAAACCACCTGCTGCCACCAATGTGGCAGCCATCTCGCGGGTTCAGTTGGTGAAGACCTCTTAGTCCATCTTCCCATTGAACTTGGGAGGAGGCTTTAGAAGCTTCAATAACTGAGTTCATTCCTCATGAGGCGTGGAGGAATAACTCAGCAACCCTGTAGTACCTCAACGTCGAGCTAGTGAAGGAAAATGGGAACTATCGGTGAATCTGGTAGAGAGGAACTCCACGAAGGAGACTGTCGATGACACAAACGACGTCTCTTATGTTGAGTATGTGCAAGTGTAGAATGATCCTAGCCAGACTGAGAGCGAAGCTCATCCTCAGTACATCTTTACTTGCCTCCAAAGGAGTGAAAAATCCCCCTCCAAAAAGTCACTTCGTCCTTGGAATTGTCATGCTCCTACTGAAGAGCATGAGCCTCGGTAGCATCCAAATCCGTAACACTAGGTGCTCGGGGTGCCGACTCTATCCAATTGAAATGGTGAGATATGGCCTCCATGCTTGCTTTGACACCCTGAAATAAATCTGCAAGCTCTGCGAGATCCATAACAAGTGGCCCAAAAATAGGGATAAAGAATGATGGAAGCCTTTCACCCTACTCTACACACCACAAAAATAAAAAAGAACCCAAATAATTACTTTTCGCAAACCAACCAAAACGAGACAATTGCTCCATTCCTTTGACACTCATGTGTCTCAACCGGCTATGCCACATACAGATTTCCGGCAGCTCGGTTGCATTTACATTAGCATGGTGACAAACACCAGCATGCATGAAGTAAAGAGTGTCCACCTTAGAGCCTCTGGCAACAACCAGTGAGCCCTTACTAATCTTCCACTTTCCACTACCAAATGTGGTAACATAACCAGCATCATCAAGCTGTCCAGTAGAAAACAGGTTCTTCTTGATCTCAGGCACATGCCTGACATCATGGAGCATAAGCTGTGAGCCATCTGAAAACACAAGCCTCACATCACCTCTGCCAAGAATCTGGCATGCATGGTTGTCACCCAAATAAACTACTCCTTCATTGCCAGCAGTATACTTGACAAACAAGTCTCTGCAACTTGTGACATGAAAGGAGGCACTTGAATCAATGATCCATGAGTGCATACCATGACCATCTCCTGCATGGAGTGAATGGGCATCAAGTGAAGACATGAATAGGACTTCATCCTCACTGTCACCTGCATGTGACACATTGACTTCTTCAATCTTGACTCCACTTTTGTCCTTTGGCTTTGCATCTTTGGCTTCATCTTTGTCTTTGTCTTTTCCTTTGCCCTTTTCCTTTCGATCATTCTTCCATTTGTAGCATTGCTTTTTAAAATGTCCCTTCTTGCCACAATAATGGCATTCCAAGTCCTTTTTGGAGCGGGACTTGCTCCTTCCCCGTTCTTGGCTTTTACCCCTTTGCTGGGATCTCCCACGTGCATTCATTGCATTGGACTTTCCAACAGAGTTGTTCTTCCTGTTCATCTCCTCTTGAAGGAGAGCACCCTCCACATCTGCATACGACAGCATAGCATTTGAATTGCTAGTGGCTGTCCTGAAGGTGTCCCAACTCTCTGGCAAAGTGCATAAGAGAAAGGTGGCTTTGAACTCATCGTCCATTGCCAACTTTTGATTGATGACCTGGCTGACAACACCATTAAACTCATTTAGATGGGCTGTCATAGACGCCCCTTCCTTCATTTGAAGACCTATGAGTTTCTTCAACCAATACACTTTGCTTGAGGCACTTTGCTGGGCATACAAGTGTTTCAGCCCGTGTTTCTGCTGTTTCCAGCCCCATACAGAGTGCTGGACCGTCTTCCGGAACTTCTCAGCCAGTCCGGACAGCCTCTACATTATCTCCCACACGCTCAGTCGTCCCTTCTTCATCCCCGGCTGCGTCCATTACAGCTGCGGATACTTCCTCTTCCACATTTGTGAGGAGGGCTGGTCCACCCCGTTGGGTCCAGCAATTACTTCGAGATTCTGGCCTTTTTGACAATCAGTTGCATGACCAGGTCTCTACTTCTTCATCCGGTCTGAGGAGATCTTCTCGGGTTCCCACTCCCACAGTGAATTATGCTCTTATGAGTACTTTGCAGACGATTGATGAGCCCGAATCTCCAGAGGAGGCCCTTGCCCAACCACAGTGGTGACAGGCTATGGAAGCCGAGATGTCCTCTATTGAGAGGAATCATACATGGGATTTAGTACCACGGCCTTTACATCAACGAGTCATCAGTGTCAAATGGATCTTCAAAGTCAAGTTTCATGCATATGGTACTTTGGATAAGTACAAGGCCCGTCTTGTTGCTCGTGGATATGCTCAAAAGGCCGGCAAGGACTTTGATGAGACATTTGCTCCTACAGCCAGGTTTACTTCCATTCGTATTGTTTTGGCTCTGGCTGCTTGTTTCAGATGCCCTGTGTTCCAGATGGATGTTAAATCTGCCTTTTTGAACGGTGATTTAGGGGAGGAAGTTTATGTGGAGCAGCCTCATGGTTTTGTGATTCAAGGACATGAGGACCATGTTTACTTGTTGAAGAAAGCTCTTTATGGTCTCAAACAAGCACCTCGTGCTTGGTATCAAAAGATTGATGCTTTCTTGTTATCTCTTGGTTTTGAGAGGTCATATGCTGATCCAAACCTCTATGTGCTTCTTTCTGATGGGGATATATGCATCATTGTGCTTTATGTTGATGACCTCATTCTTGCAGGCTCACAGATTGAGTTGGTTACTCAGGTTCAGTCTCAACTTTCCCTCACGTTTGAGATGACGGACCTTGGCTTACTTCATTATTTTCTTGGTCTAGAGGTTCGGCAGAGAAATGATTGCATCTACATTTCCCAGGAGAAGTATGTGAAGAAGTTGCTTGCAACTTATGGTTTTACAGATTGCTCTCCTCTCTCTTGTCCTATGGATCCCAATGCGAAATTGTCTAAGGAGGATGATACACCTTTGGTGGATTCCACAGAGTACCGGCAGTTAGTTGGCTCCTTGCTTTATCTTGTCAACACCCGACCGGATCTCTCTTATGCTATGAGCGTACTCAGCCAGTTCTCTTCAGCAGCTCAGAGATCTCATTGGCAGGCAGCTTTGAGAGTGCTTCGGTATACTTCATAGCCTTGGTGATGCACTAGTGACTCGTCCTTGGACAAGGGCTCACAAAATATATGGTGCCCGGCCTCAGGTCTTGTACTTGTCTGTATAGTTATGTCGACGTAGCATCCAAGTGTAGGATGCGTGTGACAATCTATCTCTTTGGAGTATTCCTATGCAGGCGTAACGTTAAAATGTGTCAAGGCAGGCCCAATGAGAATTTTTTCTTGCTTCTTGTGGGGTTCAGACCTCTGTTTATCACTAAATATTTGTTTGCTTCAAGCAAATTCATCTTTTGGCTCATAGGATTTGTGCCTTTGTATTATCTAGATTTTGCTTGCTCTATGCAGGTCATGGTAGTCTTTGTACTTTATATCTGGTGTGTGGCAACTGATCCAGCAGATGTTCGAATACTGAGTTCCAAGAATCATAATTTATCATTACCATCATTCAAGAACAATGTAGACTCCTCAGTGGTGTCTTCTAGGCTTCAGGCTGAGCCTCAGGCAAAGAGGCATTCAGATCTCTCTCTTACCTTGGGCCCCCTTCCAGCAGTTGATTGCTGTCTGGGTCATACATGCATACAAAAATCAAAGGCAGAAGTGTCTTTATCAGAAGATGGCATGTTTTACTGCAGCTTGTGTAATGTGGAGGTAAAGACCTGGTTTTTGAAATGTAATTTTTCTCTTCTGCTCCTTAAACAGTTATAACCTTAATCTTTCAGCAGGTCTTTAAGTACAGCAAACACTGTCGGGTTTGTGACAAGTGCGTGGATGGCTTTGATCACCATTGCCAAGTTAGTCTCTAATTTTCCTTGAGAAATATTTATGTTAGTCAGAAGAAAGCCAGATTTAGTTGATGGCCTGGGGTGCATGCGTTTTTGTATGTTATTTTTTCACAAGTTGCTTACATCAAAACTATTTAGGGAATGGCATGCTTAGCTTCTTCCTTTTTTTTTGGCAGTGGTTGAATAACTGTGTTGGTAAGAGGAACTACAAGGGTTTTGTCATCCTCATGGTGTCAGGAGTTATCATGGTAATGGAATGACATCTTGCTAGATTTATTTTGTTGTTGAACAAGTCAGATATTGGGAAAACTATCCAAAGTATTATAATGGCATAAATTTTTGGGAGTGTTTACTTTGAGGTGCCTGTTTGTAGAATCATTGGGTTTTGCTCTACTGCATATATGCTCTCTATGGTGGGGAAGCATGAACTACGTATACGAATCATCTGTGGGTAATGCATGCCAGACCGGCTGTAATCAGAACTGTGAGTACAGCCAGGACTGCCTGGCAAGCACACCACTTGTCTGGGCATTTGGGGAGACTGTTATTATGGGAGCTGATGAGGGCTTTCATTCACAGGATACAATACCTCCAGCACCTCTTATCACTGAGCTATTGGTTTAAGGCTCAACTGTGGGACCCTTGCCACCTATCTGGCCCATGAGGACATTTTTTTTAAATGGGAATCAATGAGAGCTTTTATTCACATTCTACATAACTTCCAGCACCCTCTTACCCCTGAGCTTTCAGTTTAAGGCTCAAGTTCTTCTTGCTTAACAAGTCCTGCCGGTCCTGCACTTCATGCTCCCTATTCTCATCAATATTCTAGCCATGGCCCTTTCAACGAGGGTCAATTTACAAGCGCTATCGGCCTTTATGTTGAAATAATTGAGAGTGGGAACGGTTCTCGTTGTCTCTCTAGATAGATTCAAAGGTTTATAGAAGGGCATGCATACCACATTACCTACTCTATATCTGCTCTTTGGCCGTACCATATCACTTTGCATAATGGAGTTATAGCTGTTAAGTTATTGAATATGCTCTGACGTAATCAAGACTCTCCTCTATTAGGTTTCATAAATAATTGGAACGTTTTATGTGATATCTCCATCATGTAAACAAAGGGGTAGCCTTGTCAATAGTAACCATGGTGGTGCTACTGCAGGAGTGATATCACCCAAGTATGTTGTGTGCATTCAACCTTCTTCACTCACATCCTTTTGTCACATTGGCACTTAGACAAATAGACCCAGCTAGTTTTGTGTGATTTCTAAGTGATGAAAGACATGTGATCTGCAATTTTCATTTCACTTAATGACCAGGCTTTTTCTTTTTGGCTTGACATGGCAGTTCATCGTGCAGTGGTCCTCTGGACTCTGGATCTTAGTTCACCGCTTCTTGTATAGAAGGCACTTTGAAAGTATCATTGCATTGAAATTGGGTAGCAGCTTTTCATCCATGGCGTACGTTCTTGTGGTGGTAAGCAGAGATCAAGACCACAACCATCCTTTATACCTGTGGTAGCTTTTGGTGTCTAAATCGTCAATCGAATTGTGCAGGTTTTGTGTACTATACTGGCGATGGCCACCACTTACCTTCTAGGTCAACTTACCTGCTTTCATGCCCTTCTCATAAAAAAGGTAGGTCTGAGTTCAGCACTCTGCAACAGTGGTTTGGCATAGGTTATTTCTTTTGCGGGCATTAAGAAAGCCTCTGTCAATCATTTGAACTTGTAGGGAATCACTACAGATGACTGCATAAGTGCAAAAAGAGGGCAAGAGGAGGCAGAGAGTAAACTTCCACGAAATTCTCTCGTATCACCAGCAAACCTCCTTCCCACAGCCCATGGTGAGGCAAGCTCTGCAAGAGTTCAGCAAGAGAACACTGGGCAGACACCTCCAGGCCTTTTGTTTGACCATGAAGTCGTAATCTCTCTCTCCATGCACCTCCTCACTTAGACAGGGATATGAAAGTTGCAGCTGCACCCGCACTGGCACGACCACCCACACATGCACATGCACACTTGAATGTAGTAGTTCTTTAGTCATACGTGATTGTTCCAACTGACAGAAAATGATGCATAAATACAACCTTACCTGTGTGTAGCAAGGGAATCATCATCCGGAAAGCTGTGCCTTGAAGCATGCCACGGATCAAGGTGGTTCATGGAAGGCTTTTGCTGAGACATTTTCCAAGAGGAAGACGTTAATGAAGATAAATCCTTGGAATTCGGCTTCACTGAACAAACAAGACATTGTTCAGGCTGCTACCACGTCCAGGAACAGGTCTTCTACTGTACAACCAATGACTCATTTCTCAAAGAGTCTTGTAATGGCACAGATGGACAGCAGTTTTGACAGTAGTCGAAGTGTTAGTGCAGATTTTATTGCTTCATTAGGAATTAGAAGTGCCAACAGAACCAGTATGAACCTCTTGGATCAGTCCATCCCGAGTACATGGCAAAGTGGCAAACTGCCTCTTGATCCATTTGAGCAACTTGACAGCAGTGAAAATGAGTCCTGGAATTTAAGCCACCAGGCAAAAAAAGATGAGATGCTAATTCCTTTACAAATTGAGGCCAGGAATGTGTTTAAGTCAAGCCATGCATTCTGTGCTGGTGGAGTCTCCTTGCCTGCAGACAGAGCAGCTTCTTCTTCAGAAGCTTTGGATTTGAAGGTTTCGGAGCATGCTTGCCTTAGCACATTCCGTGCATCTGACAGTATAATTGATGTGTGTGATGCATCAGTGTAGATGACAGTTTGCTGATTTTGCTGAAAATTTCCCATGCAGAGTTTAGTGAGAAGGTTTTTGTAGATAATCATCCAAGCAATGCATGCCTAAAAAGAAAGTTCTGGCAGATGACTGCAAATTGTCTACTCCATTCCAAGGCCCCTAAGAGAGTGACACATGACATGAGGGTCTTCACAGGAAGATTTGAAGATAAATTTTATGGAGATTTGATCTCATCATGGATTTGAAGATAAATTTTATGGAGATTTGATCTCATATGGAAGCTCTTGTTGTACATCCTCAATAATCAAGAGCTCTTGCCATACTTTTTTCTTTTCCCAAAAAAGAGACTTCTATTAAGTAAAATAAAATCATACAAAGTGTTACATTCCGACAGCCCTAGGATTAGGGGCATGTGCTAACCCAAGATTAGGATCAAAGGCTTAGCAGGGGTGTGGGGAGGGTTCACACGTAGGCTAAGGGCACTAGCAAAAAGAGGTCTAGATTAATTAATAGCCTAGGGTTAATAATGGCTAAAAGTTTTAATAAAGTAAGAAAGCTAGTAAAGGCCAATAATTATTACTATATAAATGACCTTGGGGTCACATATTAAACACAAGATGAAGTATTCACGTGGTGGCTTGGGGGCCATGGAGCTGCAAGGTGGGTGGTTCGGTCTAGCGGTTGGGAAGTTAGGTTGGGGCCATCGGCACAACCTAGCAAGCTCATAGCAATTAGACCTTAAGGTCGGGGGTGGTTTTGAGGTAATAAACCTACGGTTGGGTGGTGAGTCATTAGCTAGATGTGATGTATACAATATCGAGTAGAGCTTGGATTTGAGAAGTGCTAGAACCCGAGGTACGAAGGATGTACAAGATAGTATCCTCATGTGGGCTGAAAGCCATTGGACCTTGCTGGATGTGCGAAGATCACAGAAAAGGAGAAAAAGCACCTTTTGTATCTTGGCTAAAGACACCCTTGGTGTGGGGAAGCCACGAAGGTCTTAAGCACCCCCTTTGAGTAGCTTAATTTTGCCCTTCTAATGGTAGACAAGAAAATCAAGCGTGCTAGGTGTATGTCAGTTGTGATGTGCACAGAAGAATGGGAATGGTTGGTTTGATGAGGGAGGTAACAAACAATAAAGGTGGTTTGATTAGTCCTAAGGTAGCTATGATAGGCCAACATAAAGGAATAAGACGACTAGCCAGAATTGCTTATAGGCCAGCTGCGGGGTGGCTTGGAGAGTTTGTTGTACAGGCTAGCCGAGGGTAGTGAGTTATGGGGTGTAACTAGGAAGGTTCACGTAGGCCACACATATCATTGGGTAGCCATTGTGCAACACCCCAAAAAGCACCACAATCGAAACAGGCAGCAGTAACCTAAACAAATACGCAAAGACTTGTAGTGGGCAGAAGTTAGGGTAGCAAGCGACGGCGTGGCTAGCTAGTAGTGGGATGGGTAGCACAAGATGGATGTGCACATAGAGATGTAGGGGGTTATGGGAGAAGGAATGCTATAAGAGGCATGGATGTTAAAATGGAAAAAAGTGAGTAAAAGAACAGCATAAGTGAGCTTTTTTTGTGCTAAAGAAGGAGGGGGCTCATCTTTTAAAGTGTGTTTTCTAACTCATTCTGTTATAAATTCAGTTTCTTCCTTCTTATTGGCTTATACATACGTGTTGTGTAAAATTTGCATACGCCATCTTGAAGCTCTTGATCTTCGAAAGCTATAAACTTTGCTTAAGTTCTCTAATCCACCCTAAAGGTTTTTCTTCTAACCTTGCACTTCTTTTTGGTCTATAACTTGTTCAGAAAGCAATAAAGTCCATTACCGAAAGTACTGATTCTAAAAGCGAAAAGGAATTCGTTCGCGAAAAGATTTGCCATTGCTTTTTTCCAAGTTCACATGCACAGAACTATATAGAGTTAGTGGGTAGTAATTATGTGAAGTCATCTAGTAGTAATGGCGTTGAGTTGTTCAGCAATGATGACTTTGAGCAAGTAAAGCCATCAGGATGGCTAGGATTTTGCCCGCCGCTAACTATAAGGTTGGAAGATAAACATGAGCGTGTTATCTAAGATCCCACGAGGGAGGATAGTATTAGGCCCAAGCTTTTTGGCAAGTCTGAATTTCACACACTAAGGTCGTCATATAGTGTGAGGTGGCTATTGCTAACTAAGATTCAAGTCTGAATTTCACACACATTGGTGGGTCCACGAATGGCTTGAGAATCTTGACTTCAAGAGACCCTAAGTAGTGACACTTGTTCTTACATAATTTTTATATAGCCCTTAATTAATAGATTTAATATTTTGAGGCCTTGGCTAAACTGTGTTGGACTCTAATTTATTGCATGCACTTGAGTGAATAGTTCTGTTTAAAACAGTGAAAAGATCACACCAGGCTTTACCTTGAATCCTTGGTGTTATTTGAAGAGCCACCAGATGGATTGGTGTTGACTTAACTCGGGACAGGATGTCGAGTTAAGCAATCTTGTGGTGATGGTCATAATTTAGGTAGGTTTTCGAGTGGCTTATAAATCGTCTGTGAACCAAGGAAAGTCCGCACTCATGGCTGGAGAGCATGCGCCATGACCATCTCATGTAACATTGAATTTTTTCTTATTAATCTCATAATTGTCATTTATAAGGTTTCTTTTACACAATTTTTTTTTACCCATGAGACTTTCGTTTTACCTTTTTTTTGTTTTGTTCATACAACACATAATTGAGGTTAGGTTTAGGTCTTGCTGGTCTCAAGGTCTTACGGAACAAAAGTAACTTTTTGCCAAAATTTTAAAAGTGGCTTTTTGTAATAAATGTTAATTAACATCCTCAAGAGTTATCTATATCTTATTTTATGGAGGGATGTGACACTCTTCCCCTTAAAAAACTAGAGATGTCCTCATCTTGTTAGGTAGGGGTAATTCGTGAGAGTAGATCTTCATCAAGTTTCCATGTTGCAAACTGTCATTTGACTAAATATTCCTTATCTATTCCATATAAATCTTTCTCATGTCTAGAATGATTTCAGTTTTTAACTCAATACGACCCTGAGTCTATAATGTCACTTGTTCATCATCCAAGACATGGCTAGGAGTTGGCACAAATTTCTTTAGCAAGCTAACATGAAAGACATTGTGGATCTGTACACTCTCACCAATCTAAATGCTAGGGCTCCTTATTTGTGACCTTGTTGGGTGCACAATTGTTGAAGTATAATGAGACGTGAGGAACAAGACTCAATCAAACACATGCTAGAAAAGGTAATGAGAAGACACAGTAAGAGAGAGCAAAAACACAAGCATGAGCCACTTCACATACATATGTAAACAAGTTTACTAAATTAGAGTAACACTATCAAGATCCAAGGAAACTAAAATTCCATTACACACACCCAAGTAAGAAAGCAAAAAACTACATATTTCTAATGTGCTTTACAAGTGAGCAAGAGGAGAATTCTCACCCTCTTCTCAAGAATCACGTTAAGAGATAGAAGACTTTGGATTGCCTAAGCACAGATGTCACTATGACTTGTCCTTCTTGAGTACTTTTGATATATGTCTTCTCAATTTCTTAATTCAAAGATTTGTTGACTTGGAAGATAAGCTCAACCCTACCTTGATCCCATACAAAGGTCCCTCAAATGTACATATCAAAAGTCTCCTTAGTCCACATAGGACCTCTAGAAGGATTTTTCTCTATTATGCATACTTCCACACTCCTTCACATGCTATCCACATGCCTCCATAGGCGTATGTCAAGTTTTACTAGAATTATCATTCGATGTAGACATAAGGCCGACTCCTATTTTATGACTCATCACTCGGTTGTATATACATTTAGCACTAAACTCATATCAATGTCTTTATAAATCATACACATGGTATTTACAATAAACACTCCACTCATTCTCACATCCAATACAAAATATTACATAGAAATCCTTGGAATTCTCCATGTAAATAGAAATATTTGGAGTTGAACCATAAAGTCATTAAAGAGGAGTCACTAAGCCACCAACTTCTCATACAAGCTTTCCAAGTTGCAATCAAAACCTTGTAAAAAAGTATTTACATAAGCTTAGCTTCTTATGTAAGCCATTCTTGGTATAAGCATTATTAGCCTACTAAATAATGGGTCTCACATAGATAATCAGCACACATATATATTATACATTGCAATAAAGAAGCCTCAACAAAAGGAAATTTTCGGTATTACATCTGTGGACCAAAATGGAACTCTATCCTCAGAGCTCGACTGCATCGCGGCAAGCTCCACGTGCATGAAATAAAGCCAACTTATCATGATTACTTCATTTGCGAATACGTCCCATCAAGATTCTCTAATTCATAGTGCCATTATCATAGTGTGCCTCCTTCACACGATATGGGCTAAACCACCATGGTAAAAACTTCTTACTAACTCGCTTTTCATGATGAGCATCAAACTCCTTCATAATGTCATTTTTCTTAAACAACTTTATCTTTAGTTTTGCATCAAATGCCTTCTTTTTTGTGATTTGTATCTTCAAAATATTATTCACGACTACATGGCGACATTCATCAAGATAAGGCAAATCCAAAATATTATTCTTAAGAGAGTCCTCCTCTCCTCTAAATTCTCTATGGGTTAAGTTCCTCCAAGTAGCAATATCATACTCAATAGGAAGCATCCCCTCAACACCATAAACTAGCCTAAAAGGAGTAAAACTAGTAGAAAAGCTAGGAGTACATCTATAAGACCACAATGCAGCATGAACCTTCTTATCTCATGAGCTTTTATCTTCCAAGACCTCAACCTCCTTTGTACTCATTCTACATAATGTGTGATTAGCCTTCTCGACCAATCCATTTGTGCTAGGCTTATAAGATGTGGTGACACGATTCTTAATAGAAAACCTATCTGTCAAAGCTACCATTAAATCACTAAGAAAGTTCTTAGCTTGGTCAGACACTATCTCCTTTGGGAACCCAAAACGAGCAATGATCCTTTCATACATAAGCGTGCAATCTCATCCCCTGTTGCACTCTTGATAGGTCTTGCCTTAGCCCATTTGGTAAGATCCTTGATGGCTTCCACAATAAACCAATTCTGCTTAGGTGTGACAAAGAGTGGCCCAACAATATCTATCCCCCATTTTTCAAAAGGGCTAAGAGGAGGGAGTGGTCCCTATGTAGTTAACCCTATTTGCAAAGGTGTAACAAATATTACAAGTACGACAAAAGGCAAAAGGATCCTTAAAAAGAGAAGGCCAATAATACCATACAGTAAGGGATTTTTGAGCAGTAGCCTTACCGGCATAATGACCTCCACATAATCCTTCATGAAACTCCTTAAGAAGATTTTTACCATTTATATGAGAAACCACCTTATAGAAAATCACATCACCACCTTAGAAATAGAGGTTATTTTCAATTATTGTAGAAGGTTGGCTTCTATGTGCAATGCTTTGCTTCTTCTTCTTATCTGCATCATTAGGATATTTTCCCTTTGTAAGACAATCCTAAACTTCTTGAAAACCCTATAGAATAACATCTATACCCATAGTGTTAGCATAAGAAAAATGATCATCCTTTGATTTATTCCCTACATCATCATATGCTCGAGATCAAGTATATGCATTAATATGATTAGACACTGGCCTATCCAAAACCTCAAACTCATATTCTTGCAAAAAAATTATCCACCTTGTAATCCGACAAGTTGGATTAGGCTTATTAAAAATAACCCGTAAATTTCTATGATCAGTGACAACAATGAACTTGTTTCCGATGGTGAAACTTCTTCACAGAAAAGTTAATAGCAAGAGCTTCTCTTTCAATTATATAGTAGCTTCGTGTTGGTATGAGTTGCCGACTTGTAAAACAAATAGGATGGTCATGCCCTTGTTCATTCTTTTGGCTCAAAGTACTCCCAATAGCTTGAAAAGAAGCATATGTGTAACACCAAAAACTCTCTCTCCTAGTTAGGTGAACTCAAAATAGGTGCAATGAGTGCCACCTTTAGCTTCTCAAATAAGCAGTCTCATTGGGATATCAAAAGGTGAGTCCTTCTTCAAGAACTTTCTCAAGTGCTAAGAAATGTGAGCAAAACTTGCATTGATGCCACTTCTCAACTCCCTCCTCAAGGAAGGATCCAATGCAACAAGTTGTCCATGTGCGATGCTTGCCTTCTGCAATCCCATATCTTCCACAATGGAATAAGACCCTTGATCCTTGGAGAGGCCAAAGTTAGCAACTCCCAAGTGCCTTCATAATGGAATAAGGCCCTTGATCCTTAAAGAGGCCAAAGTGAGAAACTCCCAAGTGCCTTCTTCTTCTTCCAACTTTGGTGCTTTCACCTTTTTCCTTCATTTGCTACTTCTGAAGAGGCTTTTCCTCTTCTACATCCTTATCCTTTCTAGATCTCTTCTCTTGAGTACACATATCAATAATACCTTTACCCTTATCTTCAACAACACATTCTTCCTTAGTGGCATCTATTAAATTTACAGGATTGGAGGAAGAAGAAGCTCTCATAGGACAATCTCTCTAATAGTGCCATGAGCTTGTAGAAGATCAAGCCGCAAACTGATCCATTCTTTGCCATGAGTTGAGACACCACCGCATCAAGTGCATTGGAAGTGACCACTTTAGGAGCATTAGAAGAAGGTTTAACCATTGGTGGAGGCAAAATCAACGATACATGAGATTTTGGTTTATGTACATCTTTCTCCTCAAGATTTGATTCCCGACATAGGGCTATCTTCAAGGCCCCAACTAAGTCTTTAGCACCTTCATACTTGGTCATTTGTCATATCTTAGGCTTCAACCTAGAGAAAAGTTACTGTAAGATCAACCCAGAGATAAATTGTCGCGTCTTAGAGATAAATCGCTACAACATTAACCTATCAATCCCTACTATCATTAATGAGGCTTCCTTGACCTTAGCTCTGTGCAAATGTTGTTCGATGTGCTCTCTCAACTTAGTGGTTCGTTCATCATAACCCTTCACAAATTTATTGCTCCAAGAAAGATGTGAGACCTCAATTAGCAATGGATCATACTTCTCATTAAGTAAGAATTCATCCAACAAGGTTGCACTTAGCTTATCCTAGTCACTCAACGCTTCTTCATCTTGCTTCTCTACCACTCAAGAGCCCTTCCCTCTAAAAATGAAGGTAATAATCCTACACAGTCTATAGATTTCCTATCTACATTGCTAATTCAACCCCTTTTAAACTCATGAAGATAAGCTTTTGGATCCTCCCCACCATGACTTCCATGAAAGACAGGTATATTTCCCATTATAACTTGGATGGTATAGAATAATAAAAAATGAAAAGGAAAAGAGAAGCAAGAAGATCCCCAAAATAAAATATCTCCTTCTATATATATAGCAAGGATATAACACACCCCTCACTTGCAAGTCTATTTGGCATATTATGCATACTATATGTTCTATCCATGAGTCACACACCCATAAGAAAGAATCCTCACTCCTCTCAACAAGCAAAGGGTTACCATGCATATTGGCATAAGAGATAATTGATGCATAGAGGACAATAGCACATATCTTCTTTCCTTCTTGATTAGGGCTCGGATAAGGGGTTGAGGTGATTGTAAGATTTTCCTTAATCCCTCGGAACCAAAAAGAAAACAACGCGTTGTTGATGAAAAATATTGTCTCATTATAAGATTCATAGACAAGGTAGGGGAGGGTTGATTAGGTTGGATGGGAAGATTTGGAAAAAAACATTGAGAAATGAAATAGGTTTTACATCCCCTTTGAATAAGATTGAGAATAATCTTGGCTATTGTGATTTATTAGCCTTTGTGTAGTGCCGTTAAATCTCCCATACCAATTTGGAAGAAGTCCGCTTCAATTAGTGGTGATGAAGAACCCATGATCAATGAGTTCGAGGTTAAAATCTCTCCTTCTCCCTTAAATTTGATGAGGTCCTAACAATGGAACCAAAATGTGTGCACTCTCACCAATATAAATGCTAGGGCTCCTCATTTATGACCTTGTTAGGTGCACAATTATTGAAGTACAATGAGAAGTGAGAAACAAGACTCAATTAAACACATGTTAGAAGAGATAATGAGAAAGACACAATAAGAGACAACACAAATACAAGCATGAGCCACTTCACATATATATTTAGACAAGCTTCACATAAGGGGCCTAACCCAAATGAAGGAGTACCATAAGGGAGTATCGTTTTGACCCCTCTATCTAACATCCACCCCCATGAGCTAGACGTGTTCAATCATCAGAGAAATCTTCTCATGGACTTAGTGGGAAATTAGCTAGTGGCACAGAAGAGAAAACCCATTTGATAACCAAAAATCTTAAATTTAGCCTTGCCAAAAATGAAAGCTCTCAAGAATTTTGGGTATTATTCCTAGGAATCTATGATGGAATCTTGGAAATGGACTAGCTTTCAGCAAAACAAGCTGATATCTTGTGCAATTAAGGAATTGTGACTTTTAGGGACAACTCTTTCAATAAGGTTCAAATTCAAGGGAAATTCAAGGGAAGCAAGGTCACTCACCCTTACAGGTAGTGCAGATATCCCGACTGATTAAGGGATTGAAGAAAGGATATATTATTTATATTGTTAAGCTCAACAAGCCTAATACTCCTTATGCAGGATATGAACTAGATTGGCTTAATGATTATGCCGCTGTATTTCTAGATGAACTCACTACTCTTCCACCTCACCATGAAGTAGATCATGAAATCAGTCTTGACCCATGTAGCAAAAAGAGCTTATAAATATATGTGCCTAAAGTAATCAAGTTAAAAAAGGCCAAATAAAATAGCTCATAGACCAAGGATTTATAAAACCCAGTGTATCTCCATGGGGAGCTCCTATTCTATTTCAAAAGAAGAAAGACGGTTCCCTTAAATTATTTGTAAACTATTGAGGCCTTAACCAATGCTTTATTAAAAATAAGTACCCTATACCTCACATTGAACGAACTTCTTGATAGACTTGATGGTGCCTATTATTTCACAAAGATAGATCTAAAATCAAGATATTAAAAATAAGTACCCTATACCTCACATTGAACGAACTTCTTGATAGACTTGATGGTGCCTGTTATTTCACAAAGATAGATCTAAAATCAAGATATTATCAGACCAATCAAGATATTATCAGATCAAAATTAAGGAAGAAGATATACCCAAAACTGCTTTCAACGATAGATATGGACATTGTGAGTTTTTGGTTATGCCATTTGGATTGATAAATGCTCTGAAAACCTTTAATAGATTAATGGATGATATATAGAGAAAAAGTGGATGATTTTATTCTAGTATTGGGTGGATGCAAGGTAAGGGTACTCACTTTCATTCACTCTCACTAAAAATAGGACATCGACGCAAGGAGAAAAAATCTCGGGCGAGTATCTCGATCAAGGTATTAGTATCAATAATAACTTGACACGTGCCCCTTGAGCCAAAATCCCAATATCTTGATTGAGATACCAATAACAGCCATGCCAGCAGGCTCAAAAGGTTTATCAAGGTCCATGTCACTAAAACAGGTCACCGCCACCTCGATATCTCGATTAAGATATGTAGGCCACTTGGATCCATGTATATGCCACAAGGGATCTCGGTCAACTTGCCCACTCGGATTTACATTCAACATAAACAGTGATGCATATCTCGAACAAGATATGGAAATGTGATCTCAACCATTGATGTATGTCAATCAAGATAGTGATGAGTTATGATCTCACCTGTTCATATATCTTGATTGAGGAACTAAGGTGCAATCTAAGCCATAAATATATCTTGATCGAGATACATCGTTATAATCCGATCCGTCCATTTACCGTGATACCGAGGTGCGATCTCAGCTGTTATTGTATCTCGATTGAGATACGTAGTTCGAATTGAAGTTGTCCGTGTATCTCGATCGAGATACTCTCAACAAATCAAAATCGTTTATTTTTCCAACCCTAAAATCACCCATACATTGGGGCCATTTGTTTCACAAACCCTAAAACCACGCATACGTCAGGGCCATTCATCTTGCAAACCCTAAATGTATGCCACATGACCTTAATCAAGATTATAAAACCCCTAAGTTTCTTTTTTCCCCTCATTCTCTCGTCATTTTCACTGTTTCATTCTCGTTTCTCTCTTGGATTGAAGCGTAATTAGTGGGCTTTGAATCTAACATTAGTGGGGTTTAAGAGCTTTATTAGTGCTAGATTAGTATTTTCTCAGCACTAGGCATTGGACCTTTCACATTAGCCTACTCATCTATGTTAAGCTTAGGGTCTAGCATGGAGTCACTCGAGGAGGTTTGCTCTTCTATTGTGGACCTTATTGTCAGCGGCTATCCGTAGGAGTGCTAGAGATGCACCATCTACTTTACATATCATGTCGGGCATGGAGGCGATGCTCTCATCCCTTTGTAGCCTTCACAATGTTGTTTATGTAGATGAGTGAATAGCACATCACCGTATTACTCCAGTATCACATGGCTTGACATATCGTCAAGTGTCTGAGCTTTTGGTCCTATTAGAGATGGAGCATACTTGCATCTTTTTCTTAATAGCCATGGGATGCAGCCCTAGGGCAGGAAAGCCCTTACTATTTCAGCCTGGGGCAGGGAAGCCCCTTATTATTTCATGATGTTTGCATCCTTGTATAGGAGTACGTATCTATATTATTTGATATGTTGCTAGGATGCCGAACAACCACCAGATCCCCATCTAATTTGTGAAGAAATTTTATGCAGAGTTTGTCTTAGGAGAACAGTTTGACTACATTAGCCATTGTCTCGTCGGTGGCGGTGCTGGTCGAGGTTATCTCCAAGACCAAGGGAGGCAGCCTCCACCAGCCCCTACGTGTAGTTGTTGATGATATAGATCATCTATTTGTACATTTGTCTACTATCGAGACAATAGGCATTCAGGTGGGGATCGACGTGCATAGTACCATTGAGAGCATCCAGCATGTGGTGCATCTTTTTCATGATTGATGTCGACAGATGTCAAGGTATTTATACATATTCATTGCTTCTTTAGGTTTTCATAGTTGTTTATTTACATCTTTATATCTACTTTTCTATATTTTTAAAATTATTGGTGGTTGATTGTGTCACGTAAGGTCCCATATCTACAAGCAAGAGACTTGCACAAGAGTTGCTAGAGGCAAGAGAAGAGATTGATTGTCTTAAAGGAGCATTGCAAACGACAGAGGTAGCCACTATAGAGATGCGTTAGGTGAGAGAGATTGGCATCCACCTGGTAGGTCTCTCTCTTTGTATTTAAAATATTTATAATTAAGATCTAAACTTATAAAATTTTTTAAGTATACCTAATTAGAGAGACTAATCAATTTTTCATATGCTTTAATTTTTGAGTAAGTTAGGGCTGAGGTAGAGCAGCATATGATCATGGAGAGGATTGTGTAGCACAAGGCAGAGTAGTTGATCCTGCATATTCGAGAGTTCCGCAGGTCTTTTGACATGACAATGCCTTACTTACCACGGCCTATTTTACAGAGGTTTTTCAACGACCTCTCCCTCAGGATCCACCACCATTTCTTCGCAACGCCTGCTCTTCTCTATGCCTCAAGGACATAGATAGTACCTACAGATATGCTCTGCGATGTGGACGTTTTTTCCATTTGTCCTATATCACCCAGGACCTAGTATGTTTCTCGGCATGTCCCTCTTGCCAAGCACAAGTCAACCTGGCCACATACAGAGTTCTCGGCATTGACAACCTTCACCCAAGCTTCGCTCGAGTCAATGCTAGGACTGATAGGCCTCTAGATTTTACATCAGCTATACTAACAGTGACTTAGGAGTCGATGCCACTGATGAAAAACTTCAAGAGCTGAGTGCCTCCAAAGATTGATGGATACTAGAGAGTCCTTCAGAAGAGCTAGCTCACAGCACACAAGCATGTGGGTAGTGCTGGTCCTAGTGGCACTTCGAGCGATGGTAGTGATGGCAACAGTGCTACTTCACATGAACAATGTGTCCTTACAGTAGAGGAGTTTACACACACAGAGTGGTAGGCTCAAACTATTATTGATTACAGATTTTAGGTTTAGAGATAGAGACGTCTTGTAGTAGCACGACATAGGCACACGAGCATGTGGGAAGTGTTGGTCCTAGTGGCGCCTCGAGAAATGGTAGTGGTGGCAACAGTGCTGCTTCACATGAGCAGCATGTCCTTATAGTAGAGGAGCTTACAGGCATAGAGTGGTAGTAGGCACAAACCATTGCTGATTACAGATTTTGGGTTTATAGATAGAGACATCTTGCAGTAGCACGACATCGAGAGAGGGAGAGGGCTATAGAAGCTCCCAAGTACACTAACACCATCTTACGATCCTGCCTTTGAGATAGACTTCCCCCCCTGCTGCAGAGATTCAATGACCCCTGCATCAGAGCCGGCATAGCCTCTTCAACGTGCACAGTATCCTTGATGTGCATGTCGACCACCATTATCAAATATGATATTGATTGGGTGCCCATCAATAGTGACTAAACTCAACCTAGCTGGGTTAGCTCACTTATATTGTACTTAGATTTATTGGCAGTGTGACTAACCTCACACTAGCTTGGGCAGCTCATTTACATTGTACTTTGATCTATTGAGAGAGTGGCTAAACCTAAAGTAGATGGGTTAGCTCACATTTTGCTGTACTTAGTTGATGTTTATATTTTATGAGTTATTTGTTTATTGAGAATCATTACATTTTGGTTGATGTCCATGGTTTTTGGATTTTTTGCACTTTGGCTATCATATTATCTTTATTGAGAATCATTGCATTTTAGTTGATATTTTTATTGAGAATCGTTGCATTTTAGTTGATATCTTTATTGAGAATAATTTCATTTTAGTTGATGTTTATGGTTTTTGGATTTTTTACACTTTGTCTATCATATTGTTTGTTGAAATATCCCGTTCTTTCCCATGCCAAGTGTCAGGCTAAAATCTGAAAGGTGTTTTTGATCAGTGTACATATGGTGCGTGTGGTGTGTGAATAAATTTTGCCCTGAATGCCCTGGCAAGTGTACAGGCTGAGTGGTTTGGCAGAAAGTTGGTTTATGCACGTGTTTTTTTTTGGGAGAAGATGCTGGTAATCTGGAGTTTATGGCATCAGTATGGTGTGCGGATGGTTGCTAAAAGCAGAGCACCGAGACTGGAAATTGATGGGCTTGGTAGTCATGATGCTGATGAGCGTGGCCGGGAGCAGTTCTGGTATTGGAAGGTTATGGACGCGGTAATAGGATTCGAAGTGGAGAAGCCATTGAAGCTATGGCCATTATTAAACCTTTTTAAAAAAAAAGAATATATATATATATATAATCCACGTGACCACTTTAAAAATGACCACATGGAAGAAGGGTTGGCCGCCAGCTCAATATCTGGAAGATGGGAGAAGGTGACGAAGCGAGGGAGGATAGCTGGCGGAGGTACTGCAGAGAGAAAAGAGGGTCGCTTCTTGGTGTGGAGAGTAGAGGGCAACTAGGAAGCAGCGTGGAGGCGCTTTGGAGCCCGCCAGCGTAGCTACAGCAAGGTGATGTGCAGAGAGATGGGCTGACAGAGGCCAGAGGGGCTCTCTGGGCGCAACAGCTGGGAGCATGGAGCGCAGCTGAAGAGAGAGGTGCCTGGGGCGCAGCCGCTTCGGAGATAGAGAGTGGACGATCGCGTGTGTTCTGGTGGCTGGTGGCAGCTTAGCGTGGGCAGACATGGTTGAGGTCGCCGGTGGAAGCTGGAAGCGGAGCGAGAGAGAAGCCGCTGCAACGACGCTAGCTTTGGATTGTAGAGGGGCTACGTGTGACTGAAGAGTGGAGAAATCGCCAGAGAGTCACGAAGGTGTGAGTCGTGTGGTTGCAGAGGTGAGTAGCCGAGGTGGTTGCCAGGCGAGTCGGCGGTCGAAAAAGGGAGAAGTAACCAAAGGGCTGAGAGAAGGGCTGAAGTAGAGCAGTGGCCGGTGGGCGACTGGAGACTGTAAAGATGGCCGCCCTGGGGTACGAGAACTGGTGAGTGTGGAGGACACACACAGAGAGACAAGTGGGCTGCAACGGAGGGGGGGTCCAAAAGATGACGCTTGCTGGAGTTATGCAGAAAAAGAGGGCCGCCTAGGAGCTACTGGTGGTGGCAAGGTGAACAGCTAAAGGGCTGGAGTACAGCCGGGTGAGCAAGAGAATCAGGCTGGTGTGGGCCTTGGATGATGGTTAGTGTGGGCATCTAATTGGAGCAGCAGAGAGGGCTGCTGTGAGGAAAGGATTGGGTGATGTGGCTTGGGCTAGGTGTCTGAGGATGCTGCGGTGAGCAGTGGTTCGTGGTGTTGAGATTGTGCGAGGCTCTGGGGTTGGTGAAGCTGCTGGTCATGACATACAGAGAGTGGGAGCTACTGAGTGAAGGTTAGCTGGTGTGGGCGCCTTCTGGTGAGAGTAGATGGTCTTGTGTGGGCGGTGATTGCAGGCAGTGTTGGATGCTGACCAGAGAGGGAGCCTTGGGTTTTTGTGTGTGTTGGATGCAGAAGTGGTGCTGATGTGTGGGCTGGAGACAGTGGGGCTCGCCTACGACAATTGGCAGGTAGCAGCAGACAGAGAGTAGCCGGGCTACAGAGAAAGTGAAGAAGGGTTGCTGGTGTGGGCGCCCTCTGGAGATTACAGGGACTGGGAGACAGAGGCTCGGTTGTCAGACGCAAATGGGTGTGATTCCCTTGGCAGTAAATCCTGGCCAGAGTCCTGGTCTTTGGTGTATGTGCTGTGTTTATACAGTGTGTATGGTGCTGTGTGTTTTGTGGAATAATCATCCGTTCGTTGTGGTTCTGAGCTGTCTTATGGTGTGGGTGGGTGGCGAATGTTGAGAGAGTGTTCCAGCCGGTGGCTGGTGGTGCCCCGTTCGTGGTAGTTTTTCCAAGTTTGGGAGGTGGAAGAGCTATAGAGGCAGGTTCTTTCTTCTTTTTTTCACCTCACATCCTTCTGGTGCCCCCACTGAGGAGTTGCTCAGGCATTGTGTGACTGAGGAGTGGCTCCTTCTGGTGCCCCCACTGAGGATTGCTCAAGGATTGTTCCACTGAGGAGTTGCTCAGGCATTGTGTGACAGAGGAGTGGCTCTTTCTGGTATAGTTTGACTGAGGATTGCTCAGGGATTTCTCTTACGAGGGTGTATGCCCCAGAGTGAAAGATTGAAGGAAGGTGTTTTTTGGTTTTTTTTGGGATTGGAAGTGAAGTTTTGGGGTTAAGATGATGTCTTACCCAGAGTTTTATGGTGGTCCGAATGAGGATGTGGCAGACTTCTTGGAAAGGATGGAGGTTGCATGTATAAGCAACCATATTAATGAGCAGGTACAAGTGTTGCGGCTGCTGAGCATCTGTTTGAAAGGGGATGCAAGGACCTGGTACAGGGCTTATGAGGAGTCGTTGAGGGATGCTGTTCCACGCATTGAGATGAGCGAGGATGGATTGAAGACAGCACTCAGCAACAGGTTCAAGAAGGTAGAAGACCCCGACAAGGTTTGGCATGAGGTGCAAGCTCTGACACAAGGTGAGTTTGAATCAATAGATGATTATATGAAGAAATTTTCTTTGCTATGGGAGACTCTATGCAGGGCTTTGGGAGAAGATCAGGTGCCGCCTGATATGATGAAGAAGAACAAGTTTGTGGCCGGGCTTAAGAGGAGTATTCGCTGGAAAGTGGAACTGAAGAAGCCCAGGTCTTTTGAGGATGCGGTGGAGATTGCTAAGTCAAAAGATTGGAAGTTACAGCGGATGAATCAGCTGGGGATGATTCCAGTTGTAGCACAACCGGAGATTCGGAGAGTGGAGGCTACACCCATGAATGCAGTGATTGAGAGGATGAAGCCCACTGAAGCCCAAGCTATGCAGATGGTGCCTCAAGCTAGTCAGGGAGTACCTATGGTTCCTGCAGGTTCTGATGAGGGATTGCGACAGGATATGAAACAAATGGTTGATCTTATGAAGAATTTGAGCTTAAATTTAATGGGAAGTACAGGTGGTGGACGTGGTAGAGGCCGAGGTAATAATTATGAGGGGGGAGATGGACAAGCAGGGTATGGACGTGGTCGCGGTAGGGGCCGTCATTTCATTCCTACATGCTGGAACTGTGGTGAACTTGGTCATCTGAGTACAGATTGTGATAAGCCTCAGCGTATGGGTGGTGACATGTACCCACTACCTTCACAGCTACCTGATAGGTCGAATGATTATGGTATTGATATCAGGGATCAAGCAGGTCCGAGTGGAATCACAGCTGAGGAGAAGGGAAAAACTAAGGTGACAGATGTGGTCACCCTTGAAAAGACGAAGGAAGCAGAAGCTGATGTGATGCCTTTGGGGAAACGGATGCCACGGGAGAGAGAAAGCAAGGATGCTGCAGGGCCCAGCAAGAAGAAAGGTAAACTGAAGGAAGGAGAAGATGTGAAGGTCAAGCAGAAGCAGAAGCCTCGTAGGAAGTTTCAGGTAACTGATTTTCCACTAGGGGGTGGGCAGGATAGTTATAGTTTGCAGGAGGACATGGCTGGAAGGAAGGCTAACATTACTTTTGGGCAATTGATAGAGTTAGCTCCCAATTTGAAGCGTCAGTGGAAAAGACTTGTGAACCCGAGAGAGAGGGAGCCTGCCAGGGGGATAGTGACTGTTCTATCTATCCAGGAATTGCCTGATATATGTCCTGTGGTGGTGAATGTTTGGTATAAAGGGAAGAATCTGGGAGAGGCATACATAGATGGTGGAGCACAGATTTGTGTGATCACATTAGCTGCTGTGGAGAGGCTTGGTCTTAATTTTACTGAAGCATCTGGATTTCGTATTCGGCTGGCAAATCATCAAAAAGTCAAATGCTTAGGTATGGTTAAGGAATTAGAATTGGAAGCTTTTGATGTGAAGGTGCTTGTGGATTGTCATGTTATGCCTGCAGGAATGGGTGCATTCCCCATTATTTTGGGAAGACCATGGCTGAGAGCAGTGAAGGCTGTTCAGGATTGGAGGAAAGGGGTCATTACTCTGTATGACAGGAGAGGGGATAAGAAGCAGTTTAATATGGATAACCAAAAGCCTGTCAATGATGAAGAGGAAAGTGAAGTTGATTCGAGTGATGACACGACCAGTACCACTACTAGTGAGGAAACAGAGGATACTTCATCCAGTGAGGAGGATGCAGAGATGGATGCCCTGGTTATTGATGAGGAAATGCTTGGTGATGAAGTTGCTGAACAAGAAGAAGCCATACATGAGGAATGCGAGGAGGTACAAGTGGATCATGAGCAAAGGTATACCTGTGATGTGAAAAAGCTTGCTTTTAAGTCTTTGGATAATGAACTTTTGTGGGATGAGTGGGATATAGACAGTCTACAGGATGATGAGCCTGAGTTGGAGCTGGATTATGAGATGTGCATAAATGTTAAAAAAGCCATGATCAGAATTGAGGCTATGAAGGAAGAGAAACACCAGAAGGCTTTGAATGATGCTGCTGCTATAGATGAGTCTATGGATGCTGTAATAGATGAATTTCTTGGTGGTTTTGATGAAGATGAGGATACAGGAACTGAGGTGGATGCTTTGGCAATGGTGCCTGTTGAAGAGGAGTTTGTTTTGCCTGTAGTAGCTGGTTTTGATGGTGAGGCTTCTTATATGGATGGACAGGAAAGTGTTATGGAACAACAGGTCTTTTTTGATGAAGCTTTCATCAATTTTTACCCCCAGCAGGAGTTGTTGCACTGGTAATCCGATATTGGTGCTGATCGTAACAGGGATTTTGGGTTTGAGATGAGACGGGATGGTGTGTATGTCAGAAGCTTTGCTTCCAGAAGCTCTGGTGTTACGTTGTGGGATATGGGATGGAAAATTATGCCTGTGGTGGAGGATGACAGAGTTTCTTGGATCACCTGGAATAGAGATGTGCTGGTTACACTGTATGATGCTCAGAGAATTGATGGAGGGAAACGTGGTCATATGCTTTCTGCTGATCATAAATGATTCAGCAGGCTAGGGGTTGGGCAAAGTATGTCAGGCTAAAATCTGAAAGGTGTTTTTGATACATATGGTGCGTGTGGTGTGTGAATAAATTTTGCCCTGAATGCCCTGGCAAGTGTACAGGCTGAGTGGTTTGGCAGAAAGTTGGTTTATGCACGTGTTTTTTTTTTTGGGAGAAGATGCTGGTAATCTAGAGTTTATGGCATCAGTATGGTGTGCGGATGGTTGCTAAAAGCAAAGCACCGAGACTGGAAATTGATGGGCTTGGTAGTCATGATGCTGATGAGCGTGGCCGGGAGCAGTTCTGGTATTGGAAGGTTATGGACGCGGTAATAGGATTCGAAGTGGAGAAGCCATTGAAGCTATGGCCATTATTAAACCTTTTTTAAAAAAAAGAATATATATATATATATATAATCCACGTGACCACTTTAAAAATGACCACATGGAAGAAGGGTTGGCCGCCAGCTCAATATCTGGAAGATGGGAGAAGGTGACGAGGATAGCTGGCGGAGGTACTGCAGAGAGAAAAGAGGGTCGCTTCTTGTTTGGTGTGGAGAGTAGAGGGCAACTAGGAAGCAGCGTGGAGGCGCTTTGGAGCCCGCCAGCGTAGCTACAGCAAGGTGATGTGCAGAGAGATGGGCTGACAGAGGCCAGAGGGGCTCTCTAGGCGCAACAGCTGGGAGCATGGAGCGCAGCTGAAGAGAGAGGCGCCTGGGGCGCAGCCGCTTCGGAGATAGAGAGTGGACGATCGCGTGTGTTCTGGTGGCTGGTGGCAGCTTAGCGTGGGCAGACATGGTTGAGGTCGCCGGTGGAAGCTGGAAGCGGAGCGAGAGAGAAGCCGCTGCAGCGACGCTAGCTTTGGATTGTAGAGGGGCTACGTGTGACTGAAGAGTGGAGAAATCGCCAGAGAGTCACGAAGGTGTGAGTCGTGTGGTTGCAGAGGTGAGTAGCCGAGGTGGTTGCCAGGCGAGTCGGCGGTCGAAAAAGGGAGAAGTAACCAAAGGGCTGAGAGAAGGGCTGAAGTAGAGCAGTGGGCCGGTGGGCGACTGGAGACTGTAAAGATGGCCGCCCTGGGGTACGAGAACTGGTGAGTGTGGAGGACACACACAGAGAGACAAGTGGGCTGCAACGGAGGGGGGGGTCCAAAAGATGACGCTTGCTGGAGTTATGCAGAAAAAGAGGGCCGCCTAGGAGCTACTGGTGGTGGCAAGGTGAACAGCTAAAGGGCTGGAGTACAGCCGGGTGAGCAAGAGAATCAGGCTGGTGTGGGCCTTGGATGATGGTTAGTGTGGGCATCTAATTGGAGCAGCAGAGAGGGCTGCTGTGAGGAAAGGATTGGGTGATGTGGCTTGGGCTAGGTGTCTGAGGATGCTGCGGTGAGCAGTGGTTCGTGGTGTTGAGGATAGGCTCTGGGGTTGGTGAAGCTGCTGGTCACGACATACAGAGAGTGGGAGCTGCTGAGTGAAGGTTAGCTGGTGTGGGCGCCTTCTGGTGAGAGTAGCTGGTCTTGTGTGGGCGGTGATTGTTGCAGGCAGTGTTGGATGCTGACCAGAGAGGGAGCCTTGGGTTTTTGTGTGTGTTGGATGCAGAAGTGGTGCTGATGTGTGGGCTGGAGACAGTGGGGCTCGCCTACGACAATTGGCAGGTAGCAGCAGACAGAGAGTAGCCGGGCTACAGAGAAAGTAAAGAAGGGTTGCTGGTGTGGGCACCCTCTGGAGATTACAGGGACTGGGAGACAGAGGCTCGGTTGTTAGACGCAGGGGTGTGATTCCCTTGGCAGTAAATCCTGGCCAGAGTCCTGGTCTTTGGTGTATGTGCTGTGTTTATACAGTGTGTATGGTGCTGTGTGTTTTGTGGAATAATCATCTGTTCGTTGTGGTTCTGAGCTGTCTTATGGTGTGGGTGGGTGGCGAATGTTGAGAGAGTGTTCCAGCCGGTGGCTGGTGGTGCCCCGTTCGTGGTAGTTTTTCCAAGTTTGGGAGGTGGAAGAGCTATAGAGGCAGGTTCTTTCTTCTTTTTTTCACCTCACACCAAGCCTATGCCATTATACCCCAACATCATCCGATGGTGATCAAACTTTGTGAGCGAGTGGGGGAGGGCCCCATATGCTTGCAAAGTTTGGTCAAAATCGGATGATGTTCGCTAAGTCAAGTAGCACCCCATGTGCAATTTTCAAGTCTCTTAGTACTCGAGAGGCCATGGAAAATCCAACTCTTCACCATGCCATCGTACCCAAACATCGTCCAAACCAAACTTTGCGAGCATGTGGGGGGATGGCCCCTCGAGCACTTAGAGACTTGAAAATTGCACACGGGGCACTACTTCATATACCAAATATCGTTCGATGGTGACCAAACTTTGCGAGCATGTGTGGGGGGGCCTCGAGCACTAAGAGAATTAAAAATTGCACATGGGGTATTACTTGATATACCAAACATCGTCTGATGGTGAGAACAAACTTAGCAAGCATGTGGAGGGATCATCCCTCACACATGCGCAGCAAGAGGGCGTAGATGCCTAGACAAGAAAAGGTCTGCATGTAATAACACCAGCACACACACCATAGGCAAGCACACTTGTGCCTTGACATCAATAGAGTATTTGGTGGAACCGGTGAACCACACATTCACCCGCGTTGTTGGTTAAATGCGTTGGACAGAGGGCCAATAGTACCTGCGTCTTTGATCAACAAAAACTGCATGAGTGAGGTCGTGGACCAGATCGCCAATAGGCAAGTTCTCCCATGGCAAAGGACCTGGTGAAATTTCCCATAAGGCTTAGCTCAGCAGGGATATCAGGTAAAGCATAAAGCCTTTTCCCGACTTCTAGCCTCCCCTCAGAGCCTCGAGGAAGTGCTTGAATTAACAAAAGGGAAGGGGCCTAAGTCCGCACATGTCGTACACTCAAGTGTTCTTGGGGAGCAACACCGTACTCTCGAATGAGATACGGGTGGGTGGGATCTTCTTGCCTGGATAGGTTCTCCCCACATGCTCGAAAAGTTTGGTTGCCATCGAATGATGTTTGGTATATCAAGTAGTGCCTCTCGTGACAAATTTTCAAGTCTCTTAGTGCTCGAGAGGCCATGGAAAATCCCGCTCTTCTCCATGCCATTGTACCTAAACATCGTTTGATGGTGACCAAACTTGCAACGTTTGGCCTAAGTCGCACATGTCGTACACTCAAGTGTTCTTGAGGAGCAACACCGTACTCTCGAATGAGATACGGGTGGGTGGGATCTTCTTGCTTGGATAGGTTCTCCCCACATGCTCGAAAAGTTTGGTCACCACCATCGAATGATGTTTGGTATATCAAGTAGTGCCTCTCGTGAGACAAATTTTCAAGTCTCTTAGTGCTCGAGAGGCCATGGAAAATCTCACTCTTCTCCATGCCATTGTACCTAAACATCGTTTGATGGTGACCAAACTTGCAACGTTTGGTCACCACATCAAACGATGTTTGGTATATCAAGTAGCATCCCATGTGCAATTTTCAAGTCTCTTAATGCTCGAGAGGCCATGGAAAATCTAACTCTTCACCATGCCATTGTACCTAAACATCGTCCAATGGTGACCAAACTTTGCAAGCATGTGGGGGGGCGAGCACTACGAGGCTTGAAAATTGCACACAGGGTGCTACTTAATATAGCAAAAATTGTCTGATGGTGACCAAACTTTGCAACAAGCATGTGGTCACCATCGAACAATTTTTGGTATATTAAGTAGCACCCCATGTGCAATTTTCAAGCCTCTTAGTGCTCGCGAGGCCATGGAAAATCCCACTCTTTCCTATGCCATCATACCCAAACATTGTCTGGACGGTGACCAAACTTGCGAGCATGTGGGATGGGACTCCCCCATATGCTCGCAAGGTTGGTCACCATTGGACAATGTTTGGTATATCAAGTAGTGTCCCGTGTGCAACTTTCAAGTCTCTTAATGCTCGAGAGGCCATGGAAAATCTTGCTCTTCCCCATGCCATCATACCCAAACATCGTCCACGATAGTCACCAAACTTTGTGAGCATGTGGGGGTCTCCACATGCTTGCAAAGTTTGGTCACCATTGGACGATGTTTAGTATATCAACAAGTAGTACCTAGTGTGAAATTTTCAAGTCTCGTAGTGCTCGAGAGGCCATGGAAAATCTCACTTTTCACCATGCCATCGTACCCAAACATCATCCGATGGTGACCAACTTTGTGAGCATGTGGGGGGGTTCCCCCCCCCCCACATGCTAGCGCAAATTTTGGTCACCATTAGATGATGTTTAGTATATCAAGTAGTCCCCTATGTGCAATTTTCAATTCTCTTAGTGCTTGAGAGGCCATGGAAAATCCCACTCTTCACCATGTCATCGTACCCAAATATCGTCCAATGGTGACCAAATGTTGCGAGGATGTGAGGGGGGACCCCCCCACATCCTCGCGCAAAGTTTGGTGTAGCGTCCCATTTGTAATTTTTAAAAAATATGAAATCTTTTTTTTGGGACCAATATATATATATGTACTTAAAAGCATTGTATTTACATCTTACATATGCATTAATATACTTCAGACCCTATTTAGCAAAGCATAAATCAGTGTCCATCTCTCATCCTCAAATACAAAAGAAGATTTTTCCCATGATATTTGGTATCCAAGCTATATACATGCTTCAATTAGGCCTTCAGTTGTACATCCTTTGAGTGACTGGCTACTCCAAGATCTCTCCCTTTTTAGACCACACTTTAACAACTGGTCTAATACCAACTGGGTTCTCAATAAATGCCACAAAGGTATGGTCCACTTGCTTTACTTTCTTGTACCATCTTTTAGTCCTTGGTCCAAATTTTACTGGTCTTCTCCTTGGCTTTAGTTCTGTATATACCTGAATACAAAAATAATAAATGATTAGGCTCAGCCTAGTATGCCTGAGTGTTTCCCCTTCCATGGATAGAGGCAAGATATGGCTGCCTGTAGGGCCTGAATCATTTGCACCATCTCATCCTTATTCAGTTTATTAACCAAATGTATAGACCAACACATATGAACACATTTGTACATCAATCCTATTACATCCAATCTTGTATCAACAACCCTTTTAAATACAATGCAATTCCTAGTATTCCATATTTCCCAAAGGCAAAAAAATCTGATTATGTTGAAGCCAAGATCAGCATACTCCTCACTAGATGCCCATTTTCCAATCAGCCAATCCTCCCATTGTCCATGCATCCCAGTTCAGCTATATACCCATCTGCCAATTCTAGACCAAATGTCTTTGATAGCTGGACAATCCCAAAAGGCATGTTTCCCATCTTCAAGAGCAGTTTTACATTTGGGACAGCACCCATTAGTGAAGTTTCTCTGCACCAGTTTGATCCCTAAAGGAAGAGCTCCCATACATACTCTCCAAAGAAAAACTTGACACATAATAGGAATATCCAATTCCTAGATAGTTTTCCAGCTTGTTCTCCAAATCTTATTACAATAGACCACATTCTCTTCAGTTTTCCTTGATTCCTTATATAAATTATTGGTGGTCCCCCTGTCTAGCTTAACCCCATTGTACCAGACCCAATCCTTTACCCAACAGGATTTATCATAGGCAGTAGAAAACCATCCTTTTTACACCTCTTCTAGCACAAATCTGACTAATTGTCCTTCCCTATAATTCAAATTGAAATCCACATCAAGTTGTTCTAGATCCTTCCATCCCACCAAAGCCCTATCCCAACACTCAGACAGTTTCTTAAGGCCTTTATTATTCAAGCTCCTAGCAGTTTTGGGATCCTGGAAAGCTAAATGAGGATTAAATTTATGTGCCAGATCCCAAGGCATAACAAAGAGTTTCCTGAAGCTCTAGAACATCCCTCCCATCTCATTAGCCCTAAAGTCTCTTTCCATTTTTCACTCAACATCCTGGCAAGAGAGGAGTATGTGATCTTAAGGGGGGCATAAGAGAATAACTTATATTTCCATTCTAAATCTTGCCATTTGCCTCCAAAAGAAACATGAGAGCCTTCAACAAGTTCCTTAAGCATCTTTGTCCAGACCTCCTTTTGTTGAAGACATTTAGGAAACAAAAGTGCTATTCTAGCCATTGTGTGAGAGGGGAGGTGGATAATGTCAATGCCTCCTTCTTCCTTGGAAAAAGTCAATCTATCTCATGCTAACCAAGCTAGGGCCTTCTTATTAGAATTACCATTCCTCCATAAAAATTCTCTTATAGGCTTTATAATTTTATGCCAATGACCTTTCCCAAAATCTAGCATTGGGCATAAGAACATAAATAATATAAGCATTCAGCACTGTGTTGCATATAGCTACTCTATCATGAAATGGAACTCTAATACCTTCCCATTTTTTTAACTTCAGTTGAAACCTGTCTAGGGCCCAATCAATAAGTTGTTTATTAGTCACATCCACCCCAAAAGGAACCCCTAAGTGTCCAACTATCTGCCCTCTTTTGATGACCTCACAACCCCATCTCTCTAGATCAAAATCATTGCCCTCAGAGAGACTTATAATTTTGGACTTATGTATGTTGCATTTAGATCTTGAGGCATCATCATAATCCTGAATAATACCCAGGGCCTCCTCACATTATCATTGTCAGCTTTCAAGAAGAGAAGAGAGTCATCAGCAAAGCATTGTATTACCAGCTCCTCCCCATTATTCAGCTTCAACCTAATTATTTTCCCTTTAGCAGCAACACATTCCAAAGCAACAATTAGAGGATGAGAGGTAATAGCAAACAGTAAAGGAGCAAGGGGGAAACCCTGCCTCACAGACCTGTTCACATCAAACCCCCTAACAACCCTACCATTCAAGAACAATTTAGAATGTCCTCCAAAAGTAAGAGTATATATGCAGGTGGCCATCCTCATACCAAATCCTAGTTTTTCCATTGCCCTTGCTACAAATGACCAATGTATTGTGTCGTAAGATTTCTGTAGATCTAGTTGTAAACAAAATGCATTTCTGATTTGTCCTCATGGCTAGATCTTTGCCCAGCATTGCAGCATAGGTACTATCATATATAGATCTTCCCTTGATAAAGCCATATTATTTTTTCAAGATAACATCCTAAAGAACATGAGTACTCCTGATAGCAATGACTTTAGCCATGACTTTGTAAATGACAATCATCAGTGTGATAGGCCTCCAATGATTGAACCTTTCATAAGCAGCTTAATCAACCCCTCTTTTAGGTCCTTGTCTAAGTTACCTATCCTGAAAGCCTCTTTACAACCAAATCCTTCAAAGATGGCCAAAAATCTATAAAGAATTCTACAGACAAGCCATCCCACCTAGGTGATTTTTCCTTTCCCATTTTATGAAGAGCATCCCAACATTCATCCACTTCAATGTCCCTTTATAACCATTTAGCCTTATCTAGATTTATTCTAGTGTTAACTAGTTCAAACAGTTTGTTCTCAGCTTGATACCTTTTGGCTGACCAATCCTCTCTTACACTAAGAGTAGATCCCAGAAATTTCACCCATTTCTCAACAACAATCAAACCTATACTATCAATCTCATGCCCATTCTCATCTAATACCTTCCCCATCACCTCTTTACAACCCTTAACCTTAGTCAACTTAAATAAATGTCTATCAGGCTTCCTTTCACTATTGAATATTTTCCATTTACATCTACTATCAGCTCTCCTAGAGCAGTTCTCATCTTCACTCTTTAAACCTTCTTGGCATTTGAGATACCAATAAACCTCTTACTCAAATAATCCCATTTTTCTTTTTTTTTTTGGAGATGACTTAAGAGCTCACTCCACCTTCCTCTTTCCTGTCTCTTTTCCTCAGCTCCCCTAATTATCCCTTCCATCTCATTAGCAAAAAGTCTCCAAGAGCCTTGGGAGCTCTCCTTTTCAACCTTTCTATGGCCTCTTCAGTTTGTGTCTTAAAGAGCTCATCCTTAAGCAGCAAGTTATTTACTCTTAATTTCTTGGTTGGGAATCTATTCAACTCCACCTCACCCCATCCCATAACATGCCAACTCCATCTAAGAGGCATATGGTCAGACAGAGCAGTGCTAGAATAACGATTCAGCTTTATTTAAGCTTTATTTAAATAGGACCTCTTTTCCTTTGTTCCCCTCATCACCCCCCTTATCCACCTCTTCCCCTCTAGTCATGCTTTCCTTACCTTTCCCTTCCTTCTCTTTCTCTCCATTATTGGGTTTACTCTGACCCCCTCCCACACAGTTTCTAGCAATGTGACCAAACCCACTATATTTAAAACAAGCTCCCGGAAATGGACCAAATTCAAGGGGAAGCTCTAATTTTCCCATCTCACCCAAATCAACTTCTACTGTTTTAGGGATTTCATCTAACAACGTATTCCAAGATATGTACAGAAATTATTAGCTTGTCATCCTGACACATTGTCATGTGACAAATAAAGCACCGGGGCCAAAAGCTGTAGCTATTTCACTCAACGTAGGCCCCAACCAAGGTGGTAACCCCACAACCTCTACCCAAATAGGACATGCTTCCACTAAGCTCATATTTACATCAAAGAAAGGATTAAAGGGAATTGCATGCACTAGTTTCTGATTCATAAATAGAGGGGCTCTGGCAAACAACTTGGGAACTACCTGGCCATTGATAACAGAACATTAAAAAAACCTTTCCCTAAATAAAAGCCTTGCGAGACAACTTTATCATGAAAAATCTCTTCCTGTAACCATTTTCCAACGTCTGTTTTTGATGGGGGCTTGCCCGAGCAGAAGAGAATAGCACTACAAATTGAGAACAGACCGACTTAATGCTCAACCAATTCAAAAGAAACCTTTAAGAATACCTTACTACCCCTTGTATGAGGTCTATGAGCATGTCCACCAAAATGTGTGTTTATATAAGAAAAATAGCTTATCCACATCACGTCTCATTGGATTTCCTAGCCTCAATCTACCCAATAAGTGGTCTAGGCACAAATCAAGCCCAAAAGGCAGGGTAGAAGCAAGATTATATAAGAAAAAATAGGCAAAAACTGCTCCCTAGAAAGTCCAATTATCAACCTATCAAATCCACTCATTGGCCCCACCAAGGTCCAATCGCCTAGAATTAAGCAAATGACATGGACTACAAAGTCTAACCTCACGCAATTTCTGGTCTAAGGCTACAAATGGTAAAAGAATTTGCTAAATGTGGAGTAATCTTAGTTACTGTCTGAATCTAACAAAGACCAACATGAAGGGATGTGCACGTTCAAAATATATCAAACTGGCAGTTGTTGATGAAAAAATAGTAAGGGGGCGTGCACATTGAATGCACACAAATCTAGGAGATTTGACAGGCGCAGGGTACTGACACACAAAAAGTGCAATCATCGGATAGTTCAATCACCCACCAATGGAAACAGTCCAATCATTGATTACTCACATGAGCATCCGATTCCTTAAAAAAGTGCAATCGTCATATGACCGATCAGGTGGATGAGCAGCTCAATTATCGACTACCAATTCTCCAATCGTGGGCGTAGACCGATCGTCCGTCTGATCAATCGTTTACGAGCAATCATGTATAACCAATTACTATACGACCAATCATCCCGACGTTGATCGGTGAGTCCAATTGTCTTCAAATTTCTAGTCCTATTTTCAAGAACAGTATAATCGCAAGATCTCTTAAAAAGGATGAGTGAAAAGCTGACAAATGGTATAAATAATGCGACCTAAGTTTGGGAATTCCTAGTGAAGGCAAAAAGAACTAAGGATTGCCTCAAGGAAGAAGATGACATCCACATTTTTCTATTGTGCCCTAACATAGAACCAATGGTAAAGAAACTCAATGAGTATGTGGCCAGCTGGGGGAAAACTTGCTTATCCTGGAAGCATCTGCTCATTGGGGAACCCATAGGCTGCTCTACTGAACTATGGACAGTATTAAGAACAGAAATCCTCTGGTTCTTCTGGATTGAAAGACTAGCGGACCTACACAACGGTGATACCCGGAATACCTGCTCCCTCAAAAGTCTCCTTGTCCTTGCAGGGGAGAGGTTCTACTTGAGGAAGATCACTGACATTGAGGCCAGAATTTCAAAACTAGTAGGCCCTATTGGAAGCACTCCAAAGAATGTCACAGATAAGATTCTTCAGCTTCAAGAGAAGAGAGAATATCTTATAAACGTGGATCTAAGCTATGTGATGAAGCTCCAATACCTCTAGAGCCTAGGATAGAGACCGAGAGGGTCATTGCTCGTTGCTGATTGCCTAGGATAGTGAGAGAAGTCTCGGCCTGAAAATGGCCTTGACCTCTATTTGATGTCAGCCCGACTTTTGTAACTTGTCTCGATTTTCTTCAATAATAAAAATGCCTTTATTGAAAAAAAAAAAGAACTAAGGATTGGGCCCAAGCTCTATTGAGGCAAGCCAAATCTTGAGAAATGATGGAAACTTAAGTAATCTTGTTGTGATGATGAATATGTAACTAAAGATGTTGCGATGATCTTGTTTAATAAAATAACTATTTTATTTAATAAAATACTATTTTTAAGAGTCGGCCTTATTTGTGAGGCGGCTGTTGAGGATCCTTCCAGTAATTGTTATGGGCCAATTTGCATGTGTTGTCGACCGATGTTGCCCAACCAGCACATGGGGATTGACTGTTTGCAGGCCAAAGCCTTCCCTGTGGTAGAATGTTAAGGGTTATGTCACCCATGTGCTCCCTTGCATAGTGATTGTGGTGGGGACCATCTACTAAGGTCATGAACCCTTGGTAGAGCCTGTAGGGTCATGTCACCCAAGCAAATACTTGCATGGTAGCCTTGTGGACCATCTACTAAGGTCGTAACCCCCTTGGTAGATCATTTATGAAAAGGGAGTTCTTAGCACACTTGGAGTGAAAGTCTAACTCGGTGTGGCATACTTGGATGTGATTGTGAAAGAAGATATGATTTTGATTCTATAATAGAATATGGATATGGACTTGGATGATGTTCCCAAGTGTGTAATGAGCCAAATATTATGACAAAAGTGTTTTAGAGAATGACTGCCTTTTCAAAAAGTAGTGTCTTTTTTTGGATTCCCTAAACTCCCTTGTGTTGGGCTACGGGGCCTAGGAACTTAATGCCCTTGTACCCGAGCACAACCTCCCCATTAAATAGTAGATCCATAATCAAGTGATTGGGTGGGAGGCTAGACCAAGGAGTTGAATGGGTCTAGGGTCAATCTATGGATCTGAATAGTACTAAAAGTAGAAAGAAACAAAAAAGTGATTGTAACAACTTAAATCTTGTCTTTTTTCTAACATAAGCTTTTCCATCCCTTATTGAAAGTGAAATAATGGGAAGCTCAAAATCAAATGTAGCACCTAACTTTCAATTATGAACAATTTCCCATGGCCGCTTAATGAGAAACTTGTAGATCATCTTATGACTAACTCAACAATTACGCAATGCTAGTTGATTGACCCTCAGAACGAGACTTATAGGTAAGGGAATCCCATCTACTTTCTCTCTTACACGTATTAATGCATCTCAATCTCGTCTTAGTTCTTTGCTAAATGACTAACCATAGCTTTTTATGAACAAATCTATGTTGACATTTTGAAACTAACCATGTTAACCCATGACGGACATTGAGACATACTATGTTTTACATCATTAATTTAAATATTCTGAGTCATGGGCCGGGCTTGTCGGCACCATATGTTAAGGATAAAGGGATTGGGTGATCGCCGATGAGAGGTGCACCTTGAATATCAGCAGGGTTAGGGTTAGGATCGGCCGGCCATGTATGGGCGCCCATGTGTGAACGGCCAAGTCACCTATAAGAGTCAAATGTAACCCTAAAATCTTCATTCTCATGTGTTGTGAATACAAGAGTGCTCTTGCCTTATCTCTTTGGTTTCCTTCTCCTGCGTGTGTGAGAGAGAGAGAGAGAGAGAGTGAGTGAGAGAGCGATCGAGCACTGTGTAGCGGCACGGCGGCGGAGAGGCGGTAGAGTGGCGACGGCGGCTCCTCCTTCACGGCTGCGACGCGGGAATCCTTCAAGGCGGCGGTTGAGCGGTGAGTGACACACCCTTTGGAATTCTGTTTGAGCTTCCTTCCCTGGTTGTATGCTTGCAGCCATTCGTGGCTCGCATACGGTGTCCGGCAAGTCCCCAGCTACGACCTGTGCGGCAAAAGCGCACATTTTTGGCGCCGCTGTGCCGGGGAGTTGCCCTGCACCAAGCTCCAGTTTGCAGCTCGGCTGTGCTGCGTGAAGTTTAATATACACTGTAGGAAAGCGACTGTGTGTTTGTTGTTGAGTTGTTTCCGTTTTTTGCAATCTGTCTCTGTAATTTGTCTTCTGCATTTCTGTTATTTTTTCGCTTCGCGTGTGGGTGTGCGATCTGTTATCTGGTTTTCTGCGTGTGAGAGGGGATTTCTGAATCCCCAGACCTGTGCTGTGTGCGAACTGCGCCGCGGCCAAGGCTGAACCCAAAGAAACCCTAGAAAACTTCTCCCAAAAAAAATAGAAAATAAAAAATTATAAAAAAATAAAAAATAAAAAATTTTATTTTATTTTATTTTTAAAGAAAGAACCAAACGTGTGGAGAGGAAAGGTTTTTTAATTGGAGAAAAATTTTTTGAAAAGAAAGAACCCCAATTGACCCACGACCCACGACCCCGGCCCCGGCCTCGGGCTCGGTCTTTTGATATATATATATAGGAGAGTGAGCCTCCATAGCTTTCTTTCAAGTGAGAGCTTATGGGAAGTTGTGCCCTATATGTAGCCCACTCCCCAAGGAGTAAAGTGAGCATGTGGGATAAAGCCCTCACCCTTTCCTCCACAAGCAAATAGGCTTTTGCCCCTTCCCCCATAGGGAAACGGACTGTTTTGAGGACCACAGGAGCTCTGGATAGGCGAACACGGTGCTGTAAAGCACACTAGGACCCTTTGAACGATACGCTCGTTTCGAGCTATCACACGTCCTAGTCCAAGTTCGACCGTAAGTAAGGGGGTCAAAAACGAGTTAAAAACAATCTAAAAACAAGTAAAAATGGGGTACGAAACACCTAAGAAACCACTTGTGTGAGTTTCAAGGGTAGTTACCAACGCACGTAGGGTACCCACGTCACATGCATCTACATTCTGGTCGGGTGCTAGAGCCTGAACCACTAGAAAGCGTTTCAGTCTACGCAGGCTCACACCATCCCTCCACGTTGGCATCTTGGCCTTCGGCTAGAACCCAAGGGAGTGCAACCCAAGATCCACGAATAGTGGATAGTGACTCATCCTCTAACTAAGAAGCCATGGAAGGGCACCCTACCAAGAACCCTGAGGAGACAAGCCAAAACATGCCAGTGTGGGTCCCACAACCCGGATCTAGCATGTTTAGTCGTCTAATAGAGACCTTTAGTAGAGCTACACGCTCTGAACATGCGACAAGCAAAGTAAATGAGGAAGGAGGGGTAGTAGATTCGCCATTCACATCTTATGTAGACCCTACCCTCCCAAAGAGTGTCCATGTGGATATTCTACCCACTTCGTTTAATGAGGGCCCTACTGAGCTACCACATTCCGATGCTCTTCCTAAAGTAGAGGTCCCTAGAAGCCAATCCATAAGAAGTGACATTGCGTCCACTTCAAGAGAACCGTTTGGCACACCAAGTCTAGATGGGATATTTCTCAATGAAAATTGGGAATATGATCTACACACAGAGACTCTAACGGACCTATACACGGGTTACACATACCATGTAGGTTGGTTAGAAGTCCTACGATCTACATCTAGCGCCACTAATCTAGAAGAGCAACAGCAAATGATATGTGAGGTTATTCATAGAATTATCCAAATTGAGAGGCAAAATAGGGGAGTGGACCTAGTTTCCACTGGCCCTATGAGGTTTTTGGATACGGGCAAGGCCAAACAACCAACCCTATCACAATTGGAGACTCCCTCGGTGAGTCCCATAGACCCTTCGTATGTTGTTTCGCCTGGAGTCTCAATGCAGGTTGAGCCCACGAGTAGTAACTTTAGCTTTCCAACCTTGGCTCAACTTTCCATTAGGGAATCCGCAATGCCTACCCCAATGATGAGCATAGCTGAAAGTGCACATGTTACCGCTGTAGTTAGTACGACACCGCTACCTAGTGGAACAGTACCTACAGCAGTGCGTGCCAGTGCCTATCAACCATATGTACCTATCGCTACTCATGCTCATGTAGCTCCTACGCCTCTTAGTATGCCAATGGCGTATGCTCCACGACCACCTTATCAAAACCCTTATCCAAGAGGAGCTAGGCCTAGCTACATATCATATCCTACGTCATTTGCCAACATACTCAGACCAACGCCAACTCCTATCAGCCAGGCTATCCCAGAAGTGCCTCCACCAGCTATGCCTGCTCACCTAGGTGATCTCGCAGCGTTTGCTCAGACGATCGGATGATCTATTACGGAAAACATGCGGGGTATGCCTGAGAGAGAACCTAGAAGCAAGGCAGTACAAGTGGCTAAGCTCACTCAAAACTTTAGTGGTAACGAGGATGTTAGGAGGCACATTGAAGTCTTTGAACACGTGTGTGATTCCTTGGAAGAGCACAATGAGCTGCATAAGTGTAAAGCCTTAGGCTTAACCTTAAGTGGGAAGGCCGGAGATTGGTATCGAACCTTAAGGGTTGAAGAGCGCACTCACTACCCCACTCTCAAGAGATTGTTCTTGAAAGAATACATACGTGAGGGTGTGCTTTGGGGAGTAGCATCTCAACTCCAAAAAGCTGAACGCGAGGAAGGCGAGTCAGTGATTGACAGACTTTATAAGTCGATTGAAGCATCTAAATTCTCGCTGCACTCCCGACGAGCGCTTCAATAATAACCAACTGCTCGATAGATTTATCCGAGGATTGCGCCACGAGGACATTTACAATGGCCTAGTCATTAGAGATCTTACAACGTGGGAAGCAGTCACTGCCAATGCAATCCAGTTAGAAGACAACTTGATGATTGCAGGTAAAAAGGTGTCTTCAGAAACAAAATCCGTTAGTTTGCAAGTATCTGGGCACGAGCCAATGACAGTAAAACCTATTGCTAAGGAACCC
The DNA here is from genome assembly GCF_041138505.1 of Cibotium barometz. Classification (NCBI taxonomy): domain Eukaryota; kingdom Viridiplantae; phylum Streptophyta; class Polypodiopsida; order Cyatheales; family Cibotiaceae; genus Cibotium; species Cibotium barometz. Next base: position 50,954,489 of record NC_141055.1, read on the forward strand.
AAGATATCTGAAATGTCTGTGGACCGACCTTACTAAGGCTCTCCAAGAATACTTTAGGGGTAATCGAGCTCCTCAGAATAGCCATATGTACCCAAGGAGAGAGCAACAATGGTGTTCGGTGTGCTTAGGACCACATAGCACGAGTGAATGTCCCACATTCAGGGTCAAATTCAATGGGAATTGCAATGCATGTGGTAAGTACGGCCATCAATCTAAGGATTGCCTAGTACTTAAGCGAATGTTGGCAAATCAGACACCACTGGCCTAGTCAAACACACCTCAAGTACCCGCGCTAATGCCTGCACAACCTGTCGAGCAACCGTCACAGCACATAGTTCCAAGGAATCCGAATGTAGTCCAGTCTGTGCCGTTACCACCGCCAGTGCGCTAGGACCACAACCTCCACATCCAAGGATTACCCCTGTAAACCAGATGGGTTGTGAGTCACATAGTGCATGTGGGGATTATGAAGAGGAGATAGACCCCACTGCTCCATACGGGATTGATACGTTTGAAATGATTCCCCAGTACTACATGGAGGATCATTTCAGGCAAGTTAAGCCTGTATATCAAGCGGCTGCTCTCGCCACAAGAGGGCAAAACCTTAATACCTTGGCGAGGAGACCACCTCTTCAATGCTACGAGTGTGGTGGACCGCATCGTGTAGCAGAGTGCCCTAATAGGCTACAGAAGATCGCTACTCATATGCAACCAAATCAAGGGAGCACATCGGGAATGCCGGTACTTACATGTAATCGTTGTGGCATAGATCATTTGATTGCTCAATGTCCACATAATCCTAATGCACCCAAGATTACGCCATTGAATTTGGTTGAGGTCACCAACCAAGCACGAGGAACCACACCCGTTGTACCCGCGAATGTAGTTACACAGTCAATGCTTCAAAATCAAAACTACATTCTTGAAGAGAGGGATACTGCATCAATCGCTCAGGCAAAGAAAAAGAAAACACGACGGAAGAGATCGCTTAATGCCACGAGCTCCAAGCCTAGTTCAAAGACTAACATAGGGACAGGAGACGACCCCGTGTATATGAATGATCCTGAAGATGATTCCGATTCAATAGAAACCATGGGGACCAAAGCCACTACCTTAAGGGAGGAACCCACTCGGGAGCTCAATGAAGGAGAATCAAGCGAGTACATAAATAAGGGAAAACAGAAGGAAACTTCCTCGGTCCCACAACCAAGTCAGTTAATGCCCTCTCGACCACCCAAACGACTGAGACTCCCCAAGACAAGCCACGTGGGCCAAAAACCCTCAAGAAAAAGATTGGAACTTACCCAAACCCAGTTGAGGAGATTGAACAAGTGCAACACTTAAGGGGTTTGGTGGAAGAAACACAAAGATAACTGGAGCCAAACCCAAGAAAAATCAAAATTCCAGACACAGTGTTTCCTACGCAAGTTCAGCCTCACCGGAACCATAAACCGTAGCTATACCTAGTATCATTCGGGAAGAAAGTGAGGATCGGACATCCGGAAGTGGGCAAACACCCTTCTCGCTGGAAAGAATGTTTAGTGAGGGAATGCCTGACCCCATTGAAGAGGAAGTGATTCCATCTTCACCAGTCCCTAGTCAAGGGGCGATGTCTCGAAAAGTACCGTTGAATGTGTCTAAGCTAATGGATTTCATGTCCTCTGAGATCAGAACCACGATCATATCCAAATTATACGGAGATCCTGAGCTATTCTTAGCTCTTCGGGCATTTTTCAATGGAGAACTAAAGGCGGGGCTACCACAATTTGCAAATATGGATAGACCCGACATGCTTCAAGATGAGGGGGAGCATTGGGATCTACAACCCAACTTTGATGAAGATTCGGTCGTGGAAATACGTGTGAACAAGTTGGGACAGTACTTTGAAGGTGACGAATCTAATGCCACCCTCCCCATTACTACCAAGGGATTAACTCTAAAGGGAATCCTTGATGGTGGTGCTGGAGTGAGCATTGTGACTAAAAACTATTGGGAATCTATGGGAAGGCCTCACCTCGAAGTCACAAACATAGTGGTTAAGATGGCAAACGGAACCATAGCTAAACCTATTGGAATGTTAAGGGACCTCAAGATCAAGGTCCTGGGATACAAGGTAAAACATACCTTCATTGTAATGGATTTCTCCAAGCATCCTATGTCATATCAAATGATCTTAGGACGTCCTTTCATGAGGGAAGCACAAATGGTACATGACTGGTCGAAAAACCATGTCTACCTACAATTCCAGGACTCTGTCATTCGAGTTGATCTTGAGAATGGTCGTGCACATCCTTTAGGAAGCAAGGTTATCATTGATAATCGATCGGATAGCTATACATGCAAAAAAGAGATTGATGATGGGAAAGATTCTCCTTATATGGATGTCCTACCGGGTATGACTGAGTCGGATAACGTGGATTGGGTACACCTAGCGGCAACCATAGACACATGGGGGAATAGAGGCACAAGCTGGGTAACACCTGAGGGGCAAGATATGCCACCGTTAGTGCCAATAAACATGATAGGTGTTATGCACTTGAATCCTGATGGCGAGAACGTGGCAAACTCCACCGACACTGAAAGTAGCGAAGACTCGGACCAATGTAACTCTGAGTATGAATCTCAAGAACAAACTGACCGTGAGCCTGATGGGGGGGATGAATCAAATATTCACCCAAATGTGGAAGCAATGTGCTCAAGGCCTAGGACGGTAACCTCCTACAGTTCATCCGAAAGTGAGGGGGACACAAGTGAAGATCGACCAAGTGAGTCCGAATCTGATAGAAATAGAAATCAAAAACTTGGTAAGAAGAAAACGAGACATAAGCGCCAACGCTATCGAGCTAATGTATGAACTGCAATAAACAAAGAGAGATCCACTGCAGAATGGCTTAGTTATGTAGGAGCCATTGATACTCATCGGAAGTTAGCGGATAATTGGGGAAAATACCTCCAAAGTGTCATGTGGTGTATTCCGCAACCTCATGACGCCACCCAATTAGAAATCAAAGAGAAGCCGAAACTAAGTCGTACTGCAAGAAGGCGACAAAACCAAGAGTTAGCTCAGCAACAAAAGGAGGCGGAATTGAAAGAAAAAAGCCTGGCACAACAAGAACCAGTAGACTTACACCCCGCACCCGAGCATTTCAAATCATTCACCACAGGGGAACGTAAGGTGGTCTGCACAAAAGCCCAACGAACGCCTACCAATGGGAGTAGCGGTGTCTACGATGGCCCTGCGGTAGTCAAGGAGATAGACTTAGCAGATCCGGGTGAGGAGTCTAAACCAGTTTTTATTACTCAAGACCTCACCAAGGCGGAAGAAGCTGCACTTACGAAGCTTCTTAAGGAATTCAAGGACATATTTGCCTGGACATATCATGATATGAAGGGTGTCCCACCCTCGGTGGTGCAACACACGATTCCAATGATTAGCACTGCTAAACCAGTCCAGCAACGTCCCTACCCAATGAATCCTAAGTACGCAAAGATTGTACAAGAGGAAATTGAAAAGCTAGTAAAATGTGGATTCATATACCCAATTGAGCACTCAGAATGGGTTTCTCCGATAGTCATCGTGCCAAAGAAGAATGGGAAACTCAGAGTGTGCGCTGATCTCAAAAAGGTTAATGCAGCCACCAGAAGAGATCATTACCCCTTGCCATATTCTGAACATGTGCTTGAAAGAGTGGTCGGCAAGGAGGCATATAGCTTTTTAGATGGGTACTCGGGTTACAATCAGATCACAATTGCAGTCGAGGACCAAGCTAAAACAGCATTTATCACGGAGTTTGGAGTGTTTGCCTTTCGCGTCATGGCCTTTGGCTTGACCAATGCACCTGCAACATTCCAACGATTGATAAACACGGCCTTTAAGGAATATCTAAGGGACTTCTGTGAAGCTTTCTTAGACGATCTTTGTGTTCATTCCTCTTGGGATGAGCACTTGATGTGTTTACGAAAAATATTTGAAAGGTGTAGATTATATCGCATCTCCTTGAATCCTTTCAAATGCCAATTCTGGGTTAAACACGGAGTTATCTTAGGGCATATAGTGTCCAAAAATGGGATTTCCACTGACGAGAGTAAAATCAAGGTCATTCTGGAATTGCCACCACCCACCAACTACAAGGGAGTCCAACGCTTTATGGGCCACGTTGGTTATTATCGAAGATTTATTCTATTCTTCGCCGAGATAGCTCGACCATTGTATAAGCTTCTCATCAAGTTTATTTGGACCGAAGAATGTGACCGTGCCTATGAGCTATTAAAGAAGGCCTTGGCGAGTGCTCCAATCTTGAGAATGCCTAACTGGGATTTACTCTTCCATGTGCATATTGATGCATCAAACTTTGCTATTGGTGGGTGTGTGTTAACTCAACCTGGAGAACACAAGCTAGACTACCCCATTAGCTTTGCCAGTCGCTAGTTGAACGATGCTGAGATGAACTACACCACTACGGAGCGAGAAGGGTTGGCAATGATATATGCAGTAAGAAAATTTCGTTATTACCTCCTTGCCACCAAGTTTGTTTTCTATGTAGATCATCAAGCATTGTTGTATCTGGTAAACAAACCATGCTCCACAGGAAGAATCACACGATGGCTATTGATTCTTCTTGAGTTTGATTTCACTGTTGTTGTGAGACCTGGCAAAAAACATGTTATGGCTGATCATTTGTCTCGCATACCTAATGGTGAGGCTCCTACGGGGGTTGATGATGACTTACCTGACACTTCCCTGTTCATGGTGGAGACAATGCCTGAATGGAGTGAGAAGATTGTTAACTTTTTGGTTAATGGCTTTCCACCCAAGGAGCTTCGTAAAGATCTAGCTCGAAAGCTGATCAAAGAATGCGAACCCTATTGCCTGATAGCCGGGACTCTTTATAAAAGAGGAAAGGATGACGTTCTTAGGCGTTGTGCCCGAGAGGATGAGTATCTATACATTTTGCAAGAGGCACATATGGGCGTAGCCGGTGGTCACTTCTCAGGAGACTTAACTGCGCAAAAGATCTTACAATCAGGGTATTGGTGGCCCACTATGTTCCAAGATGCATCACTCTTTGTGAAGGGTTGCGATGAATGCCAACGATACAAGAAACCCCAGAGGAAAGATCAGATGCCCCTACATCCGATCAAAGTAAACCAACCATTTGAAAAGTGGGGTTTAGACTTTGTAGGTCCAATTAGTCCAGCGGCCCGAAACACACAATCTCGCTATATTATTGTGGCCACTGACTATATGACCAAATGGGCTGAAGCGAAAGCGACACGTAAGGCAGATGCGAGGACAACAGCCAAGTTCCTCTTTGAAAATATAATCACACGATTCGGTTGTCCTTTTGAACTTGTGAGCAACAATGGTACGCATTTTATAAATGAAGTGATTAAGGAGCTCACAACAAATTTCATGATATCCCATCATAAATCTACTCCTTACTATCTGCAAGCGAATGGCCAAGCCGAGAGTACCAACAAGACTTTAATCTCTATTTTGACAAAGACAGTTGAAGCTCATCGCACGGATTGGGATCTAAAGCTTACGACAGCTTTATGGGCCTATCGTACTGCGTACAAAGTGGCTATTAATTGCACACCATTCAAAATGGTATATGGCCAAGAAGCAGTCATGCCGTGGGAATTTGTCATTCCTAGTCTTCGTGTTGCTACTCAAGAGGGTTGGGATGGTAATCCCTTAGTAGAGCATCTATATATCCTTGAGCGGCTAAACGAAGAAAGACAATTGGCTGTATACAATGCCCTTGTGGAGAAGGATAGGAGGAAAAAATGGTTTGATCGCCATCTAAAGGACAAGGACATCAAGGTTGGGGATAAAGTCCTGATGTATGGAGTGCGAAATGAAAAGAAGAAGCTCAAATATGCTGGTAAGGGACCATATAGAGTATGTGAAATTACCCCGCAAGGTACCATCAGAGTGGAGACTCTCGACGGAGTTGAAACCATTGGATTCCTTAATGGGAGTAAATTCAAACGATACTATGACCCCCTGAGCCAGGAGGAGTTACATGCAATCCATCAAAAGAAGGTAGCTAAAGAACAAGCTGAGCTTAAAAAGATACAAGCAAGAGTCGAAGCCAAAGAACGTCAACAGCGTGCTAGGAGACAACGAGAAGCCAACTTGGGAATTACGCAAGTATTTTTCGAGGAAGCAGAAGAGGATGCACTGGAATCTGACCCACCTCTAAGATACCCAATTGAGTTACAGAGTCCTTACGGGGAGGTGCTGTATAATGCATTATTGGATACAGGAGCTCAACACAATTTGCTATCATATGGCGTGTGGTATCAACTTGGAAAACCACCTCTATCCAAGAGTTCTATCCAAGTTCAAGGAATCAACAAGAAGAAAACCCCTGTCTCAGGAATTCTGCACACTCCGGTTGCCTATGACAAGGGAACCATAATTCAAAGCTTTTTGGTTATGCCTGCTCTGGTACCATGGAAGGGACTGTAATCTTAGGGCGCAAATGGATGATGGCCACCAAGTGCAATATCGATTGGGCAACCAGACAAGTCACAATGCAAGAACCAACACTAGGTCTGACCGCTCAAAATCCCACACCTAAGTCATCCACTCAAATATTAGATAATGAAAAATCACAAAGTCCAGTGGCAAAACCATCTTCGATTGTTGGCCACCCCTCTAACGCTTCAACGCCAAGAGTGGAAACAGGCAAGGTGGTCCCTAAAGCTTCGCTTACTATGCCAAAGAGTACATACAAATGGGTCCCCAAAGCTTCGTTAACAGCTACTTCCCCTGCTCAATCTCGTTCAGCCACTAAGAAGCCTCGTAAAAGGAAAGCAGCTACCCACCCGAGAAAGGGCAATGTAACATCGCGATGGATTCCTAAAAAATTATTAGTAGCCCAAGGGTACTACGAGGGAAATGACCAGATTTGGGTCCCTAAACATAAGCTGAATCCCTCTACATCACCTGTAAAACCTTGCAAACCAATTGTTGCCACCCCAACGATAATTCAAGATCGTGGTAAGGGAAAGGTAACAGAGTGCTCCACACCACTTCTTCCAAAGTTCGTTTGGATTCCCAAACGATATCGATCATTACCACCTAGCTCAGGAAGGGGGGAGCCACATGAAGCTTCTAGCTCCTCATGCCAGGCACACGCTGATATAGAAGTTTCTACATGCTCTACACCTACTCTTGCCAACACCCAACAAAAAACCGATGAGTCTACGTCTCCCCTTGTAATAGTATCATCGGAAACCATTTCCTCCATTCGTCAATGGGAGCGTACACTACCATCTCTGCAATTGGATGTGGCCACAAGGGTCATAAAAAGCTATCTGCCCACATCACAACCTATGACCCGCTGGACAAATTGGTTCCAAGAGGCTGCAACATCATTGCAAATAATATGATCTACCCAAGGAAAGGGGGAGCATGTACTCACGCTCGACATTCTAATGCTTCCTCCTTATAACCTTCTCCTCTGACCATGTAATTGCCAAATTCAAGGGGATGTATATATATAGCTTCATACATTTTTTTTAAAAAAACAAAGAAAAGAAAAACAAAAAATAGTAAAAAGAGCAAGAGCACAAAAACAAGAGAAATATCCGTATACAATCAAGAACTAGATTGTCCTGTCATAAACCTACTGATGCTATATCTGTGTTTGCAGATATGGCAGATGCCCGATCATCATACACTTCATCCACTCCTACCTTTGGTGAGAGGTATCATCTGTACCTTTCTCAGATATTCCACATGTGCTATCCTGTAATTGAAACTGAATGGGATCATATAGATGTACTAGCCAGAGAGGAAAATATTGAGGAATTAGAATGGCTAATTCGCCTATTGACCATGACTGACCCCTACTCCGTAGAGGACATATCCCCGATAGCCCAATGCTTTCCTTTTCCACAAGATGACTATCCTCTCATGGTAACATTTTTGATGAGTTTATGTGGATGGGAAAATGAAAAGGAAATATCTGACAATGATGAATGGACGGATGAAACTCATGGCACTACTGAGGTTGACTTTATTTGTTTGGATGATGCGGATAGAGGCTTAGCCTTAGGGCTAGAGCCAGGACTCTACAACATCCTCTTACCGTATCCTTAGTAGTAGTGTGGTGACTGGTAGGTAGGTTAGCGTTTTCAAGTTTTTTCTAGTTTAGATTCCTTAAACAAGTCTTGAAATTTTCACACTGATGTGCCTCTCGAGGTATAGTGCTTATTAGTTGATTGTACAGGTTAAAAAGTTTGAGGTGGGTTCGCTTTCAAGTCCTGAGACTACAGCAACGTTCATCAAAATATATCTACATCAAATTGCAAGCTGTCTCGTCAAATCAAGGAGATCTCCAATTACAGGTGTAATTCTTCCAGACCCACTCTCTTTCGTTTTTACTGTTCAATTAATTGCATAAACTATAATGCATGACCACATGGAAATTGTCAATGTACTACTTAGTTTTTGAAGTTGCTTGCATGCTAGTGTAAATCATTAATGAGCTTAACTTTATTGGAAATATTCCTAGGGAGCATGACGTCTTTAGTTAACCTTGGAATACGATTGTCTTAGGTCTAGGGTCAAACCATCTTAATGTTTAACACCTGGCCATGTGTGTGTTGACCTCTAGGACATAGCTATTACCCCTTTGTCGAAAGGATGCAAGACAAATTATAGTTCAGGAGCGAAGATCAAAAGAAATAGATTTTTAAAAAAAAAAGCCTACAATAAATGGCAATACCAGTCTATGATGTGCTTTAATGTTGGCCTATCGCCTTATTGATACTTGGTAGGCGAGGAGTATTCTACTCCAGACCGATGCCTTGGTTGGTAGGGGGTAGCCTGGCCTAAGGTGAACTAATAGATTCCTGGATAATGCCTTGTGTTAAACATGGTACCAGGATCGATGTTAGTTTTGCCTTAGGAAGGTCGCCATTGTGTAAAAATTGTCACGTGCATTTTTTTTTTTAAAAGGGCAAAAGGCTCCTGTAACTCTAATGTTTCTTGTGTCCCTAGACTCGTGGTATTAACTTGTTCTTAGAGTAGACACAGTGTGGTCATCTGTTTATTTATTAAGCTTGGTTATTTTCCTTGGGCCAGTTATAAACCTTGATTAACCTTTGACAACTTGCTAACTCTTGATTTACTTTCAATAATTTTAAACTCCTATTAATTTGCTACACTAGCTCATTCATGTGACCCTTAAACTAAGTTCTCATAGCAACATCCATTGTGGTCTAACATGCTTGAATTTATACACTTTATATCTTTTGAATTCCAGCATACTTTCACTCTACTTCCCTGTTTTGCAGATGGTCCACCACAACAACCCTATCGAGCTTACCATACCATAGCTTTCGAGGACGGAATCTACATCAGGAAGGGGGGCATGTTAACCCATGACGGACATTGAGACATACTATGTTTTACATCATTAATTTAAATATTCTGAGTCATGGGCCGGGCTTGTCGGCACCATATGTTAAGGATAAAGGGATTGGGTGATCGCCGATGAGAGGCGCACCTTGAATATCAGCAGGATTAGGGTTAGGATCGGCCGGCCATGTATGGGCGCCCATGTGTGAACGGCCAAGTCACCTATAAGAGTCAAATGTAACCCTAAAATCTTCATTCTCATGTGTTGTGAATACAAGAGTGCTCTTGCCTTATCTCTTTGGTTTCCTTCTCCTGCGTGTGTGAGAGAGAGAGAGAGAGAGAGAGAGTGAGAGAGCGATCGAGCACTGTGTAGCGGCACAGCGGGCGGAGAGGCGGTAGAGCGACGACGGCGGCTCCTCCTTCACGGCTGCGACGCGAGAATCCTTCAAGGCGGCGGTTGAGCGGTGAGTGACACACCCTTTGGAATTCTGTTTGAGCTTCCTTCCCTGGTTGTATGCTTGCAGCCATTCGTGGCTCGCATACGGTGTCCGGCAAGTCCCCAGCTCTACGACCTGTGCGGCAAAAGCGCACAAACCAATTTGCAAATACTTTCACTAGAGGATAATAACATCATGAGTTCAAGAGCTGAGCTTGCTCACCAAGTTCAATTCTCTTGACCTCTCTGACAACCAACTTAGATAATAAGAAAATAATAGTTTTTTTGGCCAAATCCTCCATCACTAGCTTCTATTAGAATATTAGTCTGTAAGGGTTGATTCTAAAAACCTATTGTTACAGGACCACGGTACATGGAGATTAGATTATTTCACAAATTAAATAATAAAAGAAATAAACCATAACATCAAAGCTTAAATCAAGAGCATGAAAATCAAAGAACACAAGATTGGGTGCAATCTCCCCCCCGACGTGTGGCTCCACTCCCACACGCGATATTTAAATCATATTAATAAATTTAGCCCTTGGAGCTATAAATAGCATAGCTTTTTCCAAAATTAGGCTTTTATAAAATTGAACCTTAGTTCAATGCTTTTAAAGCATCTCATCAAAAATAAACCTTGCCCAACATGTGTACAATGGGCCAACCCATACAAAAATCAAATATTTAGCACACGTGCTTGGCTAGATAATCTCGTCTAATGTCCACCTTGGTTGTCCCAAACTCATAATCTATACTCAACATAGTCCACAATGTTAGATCACAATTACTTTGGAAACACTCACAAAAATAATTCTAACAAATGGAAATCATTCACTACCATGATTCACACATGAACCATGCATCACACATAATTAATTGGATTCACTCCCATGATAAAATATTCTAAAAAATCTCACTCACGTGACAGTCCTACCGTTTGAGAAGACAACCGTCCTCGATTGCAACTATCAACACACACCAGTGTGATCGAACACATTAATCGTTTTCACATTGGATTTCACTCACAGTGTCATTATGTATTTAAGTGGATTCACTCTCATATAACCTTTACACGCATCACACGTGTCTTGAGTTAATTGGAGACACTCACAATCAAACTCGTACATGGGATTCACTCACAATGTTTTCATATACGCATCACATGTATTCACAAAGTATACCACACGTTTCACACGTGTCACAGCTGGTTGGATTCACTCACAACCAACTACGGTCACCCTCATCAAGAATTAATTCAAAAGAGTTGATTGGATTCACTCACAATCAAACTCACACATTTCTTACATACGTCACACGTCGCAATTGGTTGGATTCACTCACAAACCAAATTAATCACTTGGGTCACCCAAGATATTCTTCACTTATTGGATCACCCAATAATAAATTAATTATCGTAACACCTATGGGTTAAAATTTTTCCTACATGAATAAGGATTTTTCTTTCTTGTTCTATTAAAGATTTCAGTCTTCTTGACAAATCATGGGTGATATTTTTTAGAAAATACAAATGCCTCAAAATCAACAAAACTGACTAAACCACTTTTGGAGAGCTTGGATCGTGATATCAAAGATGCCTTCCATAAAGGCTCAGCCAAGACCCTTCAAGGACAAAGGGAAAAATTTGGGGAGCCAGTGGTGAAGACTTGGATAGACTCCAAGGATGAGAATTTTATTGTGGCCAATTCTAATGAAAGGAGCAAGATGGCTCTCACCTACCTCAAGATCATTGAGGTAGCTCGAATTAGGTGTGGAGGAACTTTGTTGTGGCCAATTATAATGAAAGCAGCAAGATGGCTCTCGCCTACCTCAAGGTCATCGAGGTAGCTCAAATTAGGTGGAGAAACCACTGAGTCAAATGGATGGGAACCAAGCTAGCTAGAAAGTATTTGAGAAAAATATTATGTCTCCCAAAGTTCCATGAAGAAAAAATGAATGAATTCTTAGTGTTAGCACAAGAGGTAAAACAATCAAAGAGAATCACCAAGCTTATGTTGATCTCTTTTGTTTTACCCTAACAATGGATGAAGATCCCCTTCAAAATAGATTTGGAAAACCCTCAACGATAAAAATGCCAAGCGCTCTTCCATTTTTGAGGTGGAAGTAATGGCTAAAGACTTTGCCAAAGCTTTCTCTGTCAAGCTACCATAAAAACCCTTGCCACGTATCACCTATTGGAAAGTACAAGAGATCTTTTAGGAATAATTCCATGCCTCCACCTAAGCGTAATCAAGGCCAAAATCCAAGTCAAAACCAAGGGATCAAAAAGACAAGGTTTGAGGAAAGAACCTTCTTAGTACCTCAAATGTCTTGTCTCCAAAGTGTAGCAATAGAAGAGACTTTACCACTGTGAAGACATGTTTTAGATGTCAATAAATTGGACACTAAATCGAGGATTATCCTAATCAACCGAGACCCTTTTCTCGTGGCTTGCTCAATCAAGGATCTAGATTCTAAAGAGTAGCTCCTCAATGCAAAGTAATCAAAGTCAAGGGAACTCAAGAGAAAGAGTTTTAGGTCAACCACCCACCTCCAAGGCACTCGCTAAATGATATTATGGAAGAAGAGAAACGTAAGATCCATGCACCCATTACGTGCCACAATCTGAACAAACAATTCTCCATAGTTCAAACCCTTGCATACTATATGGGTAAATCTAATAGTACCCATTCTTTCATATCACCAAGATGTATGCATAAATTAACTCTAGAACAAAAGAAAGGAAAACCCATTCAAGTAGAACTAGCTAATGGTAAACTTCTCTTCACTCACCTCAAGACAGATGCAATTTAATTTTTATTGGATGGAAACTCTACTAAATGTAGGTTCAATTCAATATATTTGTATCTTACCTTGTTATAAGAATAAAAGATTGAAGATGAAGCCTTCATTTATTTATAACTATATTGATATAAACATTATATTTTAACAATATAATATGTACTATATTTTCACCTTTGTTCAACATGTTAATAACAATAAATGGATTTTTGTAGTACTTAACACAAAGACATGTGAAACTAGATTTGCAAGGCAAAACATAATAAAGAACAAATACTTATTAACAATGATATTTAAGACTAGATTTGCAAGGCAAAATATGATAAAGGAAATCATACAAACCAACTAGATAACAAGACAATTGTCTAAGGACTACAAGAATTAAGTTTTTACAATTTAAAGAATCAAGAATTACTGTTTTTTATATTAATTTTATAAACATCATTAAAGAATTATACTCAATTTTCTTTTAAGGTCGTACCTTCGCTTTTATGTAAATCCATCTACCATATGATGAATAGAACATAAAGTCCATAATTTTATATATATCTTGAGCCGAGTTATGATATCATGTCATTTATTCTTTTCCTTATTTTGTCCAAGAATGCAGAACATATATCTTGAGCCAAGTTATTATACCATGTCATTTATTATTTTCTTTATTTTGTCCAAGAATGTGGAATTAGATCGCATGCATACAAGGTGTTTACAATAGTTCATATCAAAATTTTCTTTATTTGGATTGTGTTTTATTTTGATCTCAAAGATTTTAGTTGTGTTTGTAGATGTGCTGCTACATGTGCAAAGACAGATATTTAAAGAACCACATCACAAGGCAAAGTCAAACTAGAACCGATCATCTGATAAGTCTACTTATGATAGTAAATGCCATTTGCTCACTTTATTGCTATACTGGAGACCCAACAAGCTCCCATAAAACTAATGGCATCCATGAAAACCCCAAATAAGCACTCAGGTTACACAAAAGCGAGCAGAATTATAATGACACTCATAGCTGACCCCAACAAACTGAATTGTGACACCCTTGAAGAATCCCCACCTGCTTATTGGTGACACCCGTGAAAAACCCCAACAGGCATAATCATAGTGGCATCTATGTAGATCCCTACAGAGAATTATATAACCCATAATCAGATTCATAAGAAGCAGCACAGGCATCCAGATTCACGATAGCATCAGTGAGAAACCCATTCAGCAAATACCCAAAAAGTAGATTAAAGATGGAACCTGAACGAGGCATTCATTAAACCCAAAAAGCAAGGTTGAGAGTGACTTTAAACTGCCTATACATTCATTATCCACATGAGAATCCCCCCAAGACCCTCACCAGTTTTACTATGTCCGTAGAACATGTAAATACTAAAAATAGGACAAAAGGCAGCTACTTGCATGCGAATTAACTACACTATGTAGGTAAGGGATCTACATCCCCAAAACCAGATTCAGCTACTCAAGTGCTCCTGGAATGTTCAAATGGCTTTAGAAGGTGTTGCTGGCGATTCACGATCGAAAAGCAAACCAAAGGCCATGCCTGCCTGCAAGCATGATTAAGTCACTCAAGCAACACAACACTGCAAAATCCTAAATGGACTAAGGGTGGCTATTCTGCTACTTACACATAATCAAGCCTTCATTCCCACTGGCTGAGAAGCCTGAGCTTGTGGCTGAGAGGTGTTGTTCATTGCTTGCTGCTGATTTTGTTGATAATTCAGGGGGCGTCGAAAGAGCATAATGTGAGGTTCTGGCCTGTGAATAGCATAGTGCACCCAACCACGGGACTGCTGAACTCCAAGAGCTCGCCATTCACTCTTTCATAATGCCACATGTAAAGAAAAAGGGAATTTAATACTATATTATATATATATATATATATATATATATATATATATATATATATATATATCCTGGGCAAGGAATGAATGAGCAGAATTTTGGACTTTTAAATGAGACTGAAAACTAGGGTGAAATGATGCAACAAAACTGGAACAATATACACACTGACAGTAATGGAGCTGGGCAGGAACAGCATACCTCTGATAGTAGGCGATTCTTGGGAAGCAATTTGGTGATTTCAGGGGTCAAAACCACATGCCTGTAGAAGTAAAGAAAATATGCATTTAAATCGGTAGACATTACTGTCCATGAATAAACAACATCACATATATGTACAGAATGCAAATGCATACACGCCATATCCATGTGCATACATACACTCACGCCTACCCTGCATAAAGAACACACATCAATATATCCATGCGCATGGAGCAACAATATCCTTGAATTAAAGGCATACACATCTACACATACATGTGTAGAGGAAATCTTAGGTTTGTATCGGAAACGCACAGATACATGCAAGCACACTCGTGTACATATATAAGGAGCATTAGAGAAAATGCAAAGCTTCTCCAACAATAAATGCTATCTATTATCACTGGTGAAAAGCTTAGACATGACCTTAAAACCAGCATTACATGCATAGGCACTTGCACACTAGCAAACATGAATTTCGGTAGAGAGCAAATACAACCTTGTTTCAAAAACATGACATATCAGTGACTGCGTCTAAGACTTATATAATCATACACAGGGGAACGTTAAAACTTTCCCCAACAGCCAAACAGGGCAAAAGAGCATTTGAAAGCTGAAGAAAACCCTCCTCATCCATAACAATGACCTCCCATTGGTGGGTACAAGAGCTGTGTGGTTAAGATGGCACACTTCTCCTCCCAAGATGAGCTGTGTGGTTAAGATGGCACACTTCTCCTCCCAAGATGTGAGTTCGATTCTGGCCCATTTCTTACTCCACAAAGGGGTGAAAGAGACTGTCCACAAAGGGGTGAAAGAGACTGTGTTGCTAGTACACACAAAAAAAAACAGACCACCAACCCCCCCCCAAACCCCAATAATGAGACCACCCTACACGCTGCAACGACCCAAGTACAAGGCATAAGAAAAGCCCGCATCATCCCTAGGTTGTGACTAATCCTAACAATGACAGTGTAACCCCCCCCCCTCCCCCCCCCCCCCCCCACACGCCCCAATCTCTGAAACAGAAGGTGCAAACCCTAACTACTGTCTTTACACATTTCAATGGCTGATATGAAAACCCTAACTAGCTGATATGAAAATCCCTACAGCAATCTCGAATACGACAATCTCAGGAGGATAGAAATCTGCACTAAAATAACAGCATCGACAGAATTCCAAAAGATGATATGGAGACGACGAGATGAGGATATAGCAAGACGATCTCTAGAGTTTCAAAGACAGAGTCGCAACCCTGACAGCGCAGCCACGACAATTTTCAAGAGTACAAAGGAAAGCCCTATCACAGCAACCTGAGAGTGCAAAAGAAAATTTAGCCGTAGAACAGAAACCGTAGCTGCAATGGAAACCCTGACAGCTAGCAATGCAACAGAAACCCTAGCAGTGCAGCAGAAACACCGACATAGCAGCAAAAAGTTGAAAAGTAGATTAGGGATCAAACTTGAAAGACCAAGAGATAGAAAAGATGAAACCCTCACCTCAGATCCCATTAAAGAAAGCCATCGACAGGGGAGGAGAGTTCCAAGAATTTGAAAGACTAGCAATCAAACACACAGAGAGAGGGTGCCACAGACCTATATTCGTAGACATCGTCGAAATACTTCTCGGAGTACTGTATCTGAGGCATAGCTGGAAGACAAGGAAGAGGTCGGCAAGAGCAGGAACCCTGTGGAGGTCTGTACAAAACAAAAAACTACAAAATTAAAAATGTGGGAGCGGCGGCAAAGAGGATTTGACGACTCAAAATAGTGGGAAAATGAGGGGGTCACATTTTCAAACCTTACAAATGGATCACATTTCATTTCAGTTTCATTTCGTGGGTTTTTTACCACCTACATGGAAATAGCCTCTTTTATCTGGGTTGTATATTCACAACTTTTATCTGTGTTGTATACAACACTAAACATGGGCAATGTCATCCCCTATTTCAATAAAACCTGGTCTTTCAAGACTCTTCATTTCCTTGAACCACTCACCGTGACTTGTCATGTGGTTCGAAGCACCTAAATCAACATACCATACATTGTCCTTACATGCTGCTACATCATTTTCAGACACAACATTAACAACATGTTGCATAACAAACAACCTCTCATTATCCTCATTATTTTTGCTAGAGGACGCATAGTTGTTTTGTTACACTTTTCTATTTTGCATGTTACTCTGCTTCTTATAGCAATCTGTCGACACATGTCTAGGCTTACCACAGTAAAAACAGTTTCGTGTATCGTTTGTTGCCTTTGCCAATTACCACGACCTCGTTGACTCCCCCTACCTCTAAACTGGCCTCTTCCACCTATGTGTTGTTGTTGTTGTGAATCCTGGGACGACTGTTGCGCGGCGGCGGGCTGACCACAATTGTGATTACCTTTTCAGCCACTACCTTGGCCACGTCCACAACCTGTATCTCTTCCTCTACTTGAACTTGTGTAGAAGGCCTGATGCTTTGAACTGTTTTTGTTTTGTGAAGATTGTTGATCTTCACGCAAATTCTTATCTTCAATGATTAGCACATTGACACCAAATCTGTGAACTTGGGAATGTTCTCTCGAGTTTGAATAGATGTCTTAAACACCTTGTATTGTGGCCCGCGACCACGTAGACACACTTCCACCTTATCATCATCATCAACACATAAACACCAATTGATGCAAGGGATTCCACAATTCCCTTGATTTTCAAGGCATAATCATTCACAGACATGTTTTTCTTCTCCAGAGTATGAAGCTCATTCTTTAACTGAATCTTTCGTGCCTTGGTGTTAGTTTTATATAGTTGCCTTGTAGCTCTACTCCCGCGAAGAAAGCTTCTCAATCAAAGTTCATTTGTCAATGCCTCCCAAAGAGCTCTCGACAAGGGTGTAGTAGCTAACACAAAGGGGGAAGAGTAGATGAAGCTCTTACCCTCGTATCGCTTCCTGTGCTTCTCTTGCTTTCCTTAGCATGAACCAAGCTCTGATACCATGAAAAGATACAGGGAAGAAGAGAGCTTGAGCTCTTGCAAGCACACACACACTCACACAAACCCTGGAAGAGAACACACAAGGTGAGAGGCTAAAATTTCTTCTTTTCTTCACACAACAAAAGAGGTCTACAAAGAAGATAAAGTGACTAACACACATAATGGAGTATATACAAGCGGTCTATAATGTGAACACGCTAAGTGGAGTGGGTAGGTGTGGACTAGTCGGTGTATTCCAACTGTAGAATCTATGGCGCGAAGATATGTCGGTGCCAGCTACCAAACCTGCTAGTGATGTAAATGTCGAATGATCATGCAGACGCCTCGTGCGTGTCAACTCATGTTGAGCTTGACATCTCAACACCCTCGATATCTTACCTCGATGCACTGGCATAAGGTTTGCCACAGTAGATGGGCAAGAGCTTACATCAATATACATGCTCAATTCAGCATACTTGCCTGATGTTGCCACCTAAGAGCTTGAACAGGCTGTTAGAGCAAAGCCATCAGGGAGTACACGCTCCCATAGAATTCATAGGCCTGAGGGATTCTCTGGGTTGGAAAGTTATGTCTTCCCAAACGACTCTGAAACCCACTGGTTGAAATATGTGGGTGCTATGAAAGCGCAAGAGCATTTCAATGAGATGTGGCAAAAAGAGTTTGCAAACATCTCTCTTTTGGTCCACACTACCATCCCACAGCCAGCAAAACCCACCGAACCTAAACCAACCCTAGAGAAGCTTTGCCGCTCCGCACGCAAGGCACACAACAAAAAGTTAGCACTACTGAAAAAAAAGCCAAAAGGCTAATTGATGAGGAAAGTGCTAAAGTAGAAGAGACAAGAGACAGGTGCCCAATCACTTTAACACCTTCCACATGGCCGACCGATTTGTCCATTATGATTCGGCTCAGAGGTCTGATAGTGGGAAACCTAGGACCTCATATAACGGTCTAACTAAGGTCAAGGAAGTAAACTTAGTAGGCTTGGGTGAAGACTCGAGGTCAATATTTATTGCAGAAAACCTTTCAAAGGAAGAAGAGACTGAGCTCATCGCTTTATTGACTGAGTTCTAGGATTGCTTCGCTTGGAAGTACACAGACATGAAAGGTGTACCCCCAGAAGTAGTTCAGCATACCATTCCCATGGTTGATGTGTTGAGATTCAAGCTCGATGTCAGTGTGAGCCAGCTATGCTATGTGCTGGCATGTTAGGTAGGAACATGTGTGAGACATAAATGACCGCGTGTCCAGCTGGTCATAGTGTGTGGACATTAGCTAGGGTTAGATGTGTGTGGACACAACTCATAGTGTGTTGTGTGTATTATGGATTATGGCATTATGCTTTGTGTGAGAAGGAAGATGGCTTCCCTCTATGGTTAGGGTTTGCAATATACATTAGGGTTTGCTCCTGTGTGTGTGTCTCCTCCCCCTCTACCGTTCTTTCAACATGGTATCAGAGCCTTGTGCTGTTTATTAGGGTTTATGATGAGTGAGTGAGAGAAGAGGGAGAAGAAGCTGTGAAGAGAAGCTGTGAAGCTTGCCATTGGAGCTATGAAGCTTGGAGCACACCGATTCTTATCAGATCTGAGAGCTTGGCCTATCGGGTAAGGTCTTCTAAACATCCTTGAGCGGATTGCAATGTGATACAGGCAAAGACAAAGCAAATTAGAGCAAATCAAAGTAAAGAAAATTTTTGGTTTTTGGAAGCTTTCATTTACGCTTGGAAACACTGATGTATGGTGAAATAGAAGTGATTCTGGCAAAAGACACATGTATTTGACAAAGAGGAATGTATTGGCAACTCCTATGCGAGCCCTAAACTCATTTTGGAGCAATTTGGATGCATATGAATGTATGGAAATTTCTGTTTTTTGAGCTCTCACAAAACAGAGAAAAGGAGGTGAAGATTTGATGCATTTGGAGCATGTTTTTGGCAAAAATCCAAGCATTGACTAGTTGCACACATACCCAAGTGTGTTTGGGACTTGAATACATCATCAATTAGTATTATAATCATCCACAAATCCCTGTAGAGCAGGCGGCACAGCTCCTACAGAGAAACAGGGTAGAATTTTGACTTTTTTGCTACGAGGAGGTCGATTATTACTCGGTTGCTTGATTACCTTCACAATTGCTTTAGAAATTGGTTGCTATACACATTGGAGAAGAGGGCTACATGGTTGGTTTGATCAATTATGCTTAATTGGGCTGGGAATGAGCTGATTAAACAGGCTGTCCACTGGTTGCAGAGAAACAGAGCAATTTTAATTGAGTAATTAATCTTTGGTCTTAAACAATTGGACAAATTCCTCTTACATGGAGTTATTGGACACTATTGCTAAGCTAATGAATGCCTGGTTGCTCAATTTGGATAAATATTGAAGAAATCAGAGCCATTTTACTACTGGTTTTTTTAGTTTTTTCCAAAACAGAGAAAGGGGTTTTCAAAAAGTTGATATGTACACATGTCAGATGGTGTTGATACTCTACATTGAGGTTGTTTAGGTGTCAATGCAAGTTTCCCATACTTGATTGCACCACTACATTGTGATTTGGAGCCTTGGAAACCGTATTAAAGCAGGGTATCCCGGACTGTGTGAGTCAGTTCATCTTGGATGCATACAGGTTTATTTTCTACATCAAAATTGAAGACTGTTGGCTACTTTGGAGTATCTGGAACACTCATTGGAGTGTGGTTGAGATGAGGAAGGCTCGGTTACAGATTTAGACGAGTGCGGAAGGTGCACATTGAGCAAACATGTCGGATAATCCAGTACAGATTGTTGGTGAAAAGCTGGATACGAAGAACTTCCAGGCATGGAAGTACCGGATAAAAAGTTTCTTGAAAGGAAAAGGATTTTGGAATCTCATTACAGGTGCTGAGCCAGAGCCTGAGCTACCTCGACAACCTACACAACAGGTTATTGCTCATAAGCAATGGTCAAAAAGAGTATTCAAAGTGCTGCATTATCTATCTATATGTATTTCTGATGCTATGCCTATACACATACAGGATGCTGAGAATCCCAAAGATGCATGGGATACTTTGGTTAAGATGTTTGATACAGACACGAGTACTCGCAAGTCTCAGTTGACAGCAGATACATAATGTGAAAAGGAATAAAAGGAGCATCCATGATTATGTGCAAGAAATAAAGAAGTTTGCAAATGCATTGGCAACAATAAATGCCCCCATGCCTGATGATGATTTGGTGGATATTACCTTGCGTGGTCTTGGCAAGGAATATAAATCATTTGATACATCTATCTCAGTTCAGAGTACAGGTTTACCAGACTTTGATGAGTTGGTTTCACTCTTGCTGGTTGAGGAAATCAAACTCAGTGATTCATTTCTGGATGCATATACTAGCCATGATGATAATGGCAGAAATCAGGTTTTCTATTCCCAAAGGGGATTTAGAGGCAGGGGGAGATTCGCATCACGTGGACGTGGTGGTAATGGTCATGGATGGCAGGACAGATCACCACAATAGACTTTTCAGCCTTCATATGGTGCTCGAGGTGGTCGTGGATATACACCTCAGAGAGGTAGAGGTAACCCCCGTGGTAGAGGTAACCCCCGTGGTAGAGGACGTTGGCAAGGCCAACAAAATTCTATGCAAGATGTGGAATGCCATTACTGTGGCAAATTTGGACATATGGCAAGAGATTGTTTCCGCAAACAGAATGATTTGAGAGGGGGTAGAGCACAACATGGTGGTCATTATGGTGGAAATTATGCACAACATGGTGGTGGAAATTATGCATCAAGCAGTAATGATGGCACTGCAAATCATTTGTTTGCCATGAAACATGTTGTGGGATCCATGATGACAAATGCTGAGAATGATGATACTTGGTATATGGACTCAGGAGCATCAAACCATATGACATGTCATGGTGAATGGTTTGAGCATATGAAGCCTATGGATGTGAAAGGCTATGTGGAAACAGGAGATGATACTCAGTATGCCATTACACATGTTGGAAGTGTACCATTGGTTATGCACAATGGTCAAACAAAATCTATGTCAGATGTATTGTACGTGCCTTCTATCACAAAGAGATTGGCCTCAGTTGGTCAAATGGTGGAACAGGGATTACAGGTTCGTTTCAACGAGCATGGTTGCTTCGTTGGAGGACTTCAAACATGGATGTAGAGTCATTGCTAAAGGCAAGAAAGAAGGCAGGTTGTTTAAGCTGGATGCTGGAATTCTTGAGCTAAAATCAGCCATGTTCTCTAAAAGCAGGAATGTGGTACAGGACATTGATATGTGGCATAAGAGGATTGGACATGTCAATATACAAAGATTGAAGAACATGCAGACAAGAGGCATTGTCAGTGGATTGCCTAGATTTAAATATGATGGGAATATGCATGTTTGTGAAGCCTGTCAGTTTGGAAAGCAGGCAAGGTTGAGGTTTCCTAGAGAAGGAAATATGAGTAGCAGGCCACTTGAGATCGTACATAGTGATGTATGGGGTCCTGCACAAAACCCATCTATCAAAGGCAGTTTATACTATGTGACATTCATAGATGATTTCAGCAGGATGACATGGATATACTTTCTCAGAGAGGAGTGAAGTGTTGGAAAAGTTCATGGATTTCAAAGCTTTTGCAGAAAAGCAATATGGCTGTTGGATTAAATGTTTGAGAACAGATGGAGGTGGTGAATACACCTCAAAAGCTTTTGAGCATTTCTTGAGGAAGCATGGAATAAGAAGACAATTGACTTGCAGGTATACACCTCAACAGAATGGTGTGGCTGAGAGAAAGAATAGAGTCATATGTGAAGTGGCTAGGGCGATGCTCAATGAAAAGAGCATGCGAGATTACTATTGGGCAGAAGCATGTGCTACTGCAGTGTATATACTGAACAAAACACCTACAGCAGCCATTCATGGAAGCACGCCAGAGATGCGGCTTACAGGTTATATGCCAGACATTGGACACCTCAAAGTTTTTGGATGCATAGCTTATGTACATGTGCCTGATGAAAGAAGAAGGAAGTTGGATCCTAAGGCAGAGAAATGTGTATTTGTTGGATATGCACAGGATCGAAAGGCATACAAATGTTACAATCCACAAACTAGACAAGTGGTCATCTCACGAGATGTGGTGTTTGATGAGCTTGCTCTAGTTGGTACAAAGCAAAAGATGAGGGTGTCATTGAGTCACTTGAGGCTGATGTGCTTGTGAACTTGCCACAAGCAAGTTCTAGTTCTACTTCTATGTCTGGGCCAGCAGCAGCAGAAGCTGAGAGTAGCATTGTACGTCCATGGTCAGGACGTTTGAAGCATGAGAGTGTGAGCACTGGGAGTAGTGCTATGGATAAAGGCAAAAAGAAAGTCGAAGGAATTGGAATTACAGGTTATGAGTCATCTAGTTCAGAGAGTTTGGATGAGGAGCTTGGCATACCTGTTTTATGCACACCTAGTGCTAGACAGGATAGATATGTGCCACCACATGCTAGAGTGACAGGTGTACAGAGTGACCCGCATGCATTGCGGAGATCCCAGAGGGTCAGATATCCCGTTGACAGGTTGACATATCGAGATTTTGCTATGCACTATGCATATATGACATCTATGGTGAAGCATGTAGAACCTACATGCTATACAGAGGCTATTGGAGAGCATGTATGGGAGAAAGCAATGGATGTTGAGATGGATGCATTGGTCCATAATGACACATGGGACTTGGTTGCATTACCAAAGGACAAGAATGTTATTGGCTGTAAATGGGTTTATAAAGTGGACGCATTGGTCCATAATGACACATGGGACTTGGTTGCATTACCAAAGGACAAGAATGTTATTGGCTGTAAATGGGTTTATAAAGTGAAGTGCAAATCTGATGGTTCTATTGAGAGACATAAAGCTAGATTGGTAGCAAAGGGTTATGCACAAACCCAAGGTTTGGACTATGATGAAACCTTTAGTCTAGTGGCTAAGATGGGCACAGTGAGAGCAGTCATTGCTATGGTTGCAGCTAATGGCTGGGAAATGCATCAAATGGATGTCAAGAATGCATTTCTAAATGGAGATCTACAAGAGGAAGTGTATATGGCACAGCCAGAAGGGTATGTACACCCAAGATATCCCACTCATGTATGCAGATTGAAAAAGGCATTGTATGGTCTGAAGCAAGCACCTCGTGCTTGGAGTGATAAGATGAGCAGATATCTTATCTCACTTGGTTTTCAGATTTCTACAGCAGATTCTTCACTCTATGTGAAGAAGACACAGCATGGGATTGTTTTACTCGTCATCTATGTGGATGACTTGATTATCACAGGTGATCATGGTGCAGATGTGATGCATGTCAAGAAAGCATTGAGTGGGCAATTTGACATGAAAGACCTTGGTGAGTTGAGATACTTTCTTGGAATTGAAGTGGTCAAAGATCATGTAGGTACATGGTTAGTACAGCGCCAATATGCATTGGATATGTTGGCAAAGTATGGCATGACAGGGTGTAAGCCTATGAGTACACCTTTGGAGCAAAATGTGAAGTTGCGGGCTGATTATGGCGAGGAGTTGGATGATCCATCTATGTACAGAAAGATGGTTGGTAGTCTCATATACATGACTATCACACGCTCGGATTTGAGTTATGCTGTGGGGCTAGTAAGCCAGTTTATGTAGAGCCCCAGAAAACCACATTTGGATGCAGTGAGACGCATTATGAGATATGTGAAGACCACTGCACATTATGGTCTACTTTATGAGAGTGGTAAAAGCTTGGACATACATGGCTACACAGATGCTGATTGGGCAGGTAGTGCATATGACAGGAGGTCTACTAGTAGATATGCTTTTACACTTGGAAGTGCCGTGGTGAGTTGGAGTAACAAGAAGCAACCTACAGTTGCTTTATCTAGTACGAAGGCTGAATACAGAGGTGCAGCCATTGCTACTTGTGAGGCAGTATGGTTAAAGAATCTCTTGGCAAATTTGGGTGAGCCTATTGATGGCAAAGTTGTCATTCATTGTGACAATATTAGTAGTATACAGTTGGCCAAGAATCGAGTGTTTCATGCGAGGACCAAACACATAGAGGTCCATTATCATTTTGTTAGAGAGAAGGTGCTGGATGGTACAGTTGATCTAGAGTATGTGAAGACTGATGAGCAGGTGGTAGACATCTTTACAAAGCCACTTAGCAGGGAGAAGTTTGAGTACTTCCGTACTATGTTGGGAGTACATGATGGGATGAGCTTGAGGGGGAGTGTTGAGAGCCTTGATATCCCAAGCTCATCTACATCTTCATCAGCAGTACATCATGAGCTTGAGAGGGGCTGTTGAGATTGAAGCTCGATGTCAGTGTGAGCCAGCTATGCTATGTGCTGGCATGTTAGGTAGGAACATGTGTGAGACATAAATGACCGCATGTCCAGCTGGTCATAGTGTGTGGACATTAGCTATGGTTAGATGTGTGTGGACACAACTCATAGTGTGTTGTGTGTATTATGGATTATGGCATTATGCTTTGTGTGAGAAGGGAGATGGCTTCCCTCTATGGTTAGGGTTTGCAATATACATTAGGGTTTGCTCCTGTGTGTGTGTCTCCTCCCCCTCTACCGTTCTTTCAACATGATGGAGCCAGGTCGGTCAAGCAATGAGCTTTTCCTATGAACACTAAGTACTCCAAGATGGTCTGCGAAGAGATTGAAAGACTTATCGATGCGAGATTCATCTATGAAATCGAGCATACAGAGTGGGTATCACCAATCGTGATAGTACACAAAAAGAACGGAAAAGTCAGAGTGTGTGTTGACCTCAAAAAAAAGTCAATGCTGCCACCATTAGGGACCACTATCCCCTACCGTTCACTGAACATGTGCTAAAAGAGTAGCGAGAAAGGAAGCTTATAGCTTCCTTGAACGGATTTTTAGGATACAACCAGGTGCTGATTGATCCAAAAAAAGACCAGCCCAAAACAGCCTTTGCCAACTGAGTGGGGTACGCATGCATATACCGAGTCATGCCCTTCGAGTTGACCAATGCCCTCGGAACCTTCCAATGCCTCATGTGTACGGCTTGCAAGGAATATCTTTGGAAGTTCCTTGAGGCCTTCATGGATGACCTTTGTGTCAATTCCTCTTAGAAGGAGCACCTAGCATGTCTACGCAAAGTGTTAAAAAGATGCAAGCTATATTGCATTTCATTGAACCCTCTCAAATGTCAATTTTGGGTTTGACATGGTGTGATCCTGGGACACATTGCCTCCAGGCAAGGAATTTCAATAGATGACAGTAAAGTGAGGCATTCTCGAGCTGCCCCCACCTACAAACTTCAAGGGTGTCCAGCGCTTCATGGGACATGTCGGCTATTATCGGCGATTCATTTTCATGTACACTGATATTGCTTGACCCCTTTACGACCTCCTTATTGTTTTCAAATGAACTAAGAATGCCAACAGGCTTACACCACACACTCAAAAAAGCCTTGGCAAGCATTGCAATCCTTAGATCCCCCAACTGGGATCTCATCTTCCATGTCCACATTAATGACTCAACATTTGCCATAGGATGCGTGTTGGCCCAACCAGCAGGCAAACACAAGATGGACTTCCCCACCCATCAGTTTTGCCAGCCCCGCCGCCGCCGCCGCCAACTCAATGAAGCTGAGAGAAATTACACCACAACCGAGAGAGAGGGATTAGCGATGGTTTATACGATTAAGAAGTTTTGCCATTATCTTTTTGGCAACCAATTTTGTTTTCTTCGTAGACCATCAAACCCTTTTGTACCTAGTAAATAACCCCTATGTATGACAGGGCAAAATCACCAGGTGGCTGCTTGAGTTCAACTTCACCATACGGTAAGGAAATGCTCTCAACATGCTCTTGCAGACCATATGTCAAGGATCCCCAATGGTGAACAGCCCAATGGGAGTAGACGACGATTTACCAGATGCTGCCCTATTCCAACTTTACTTGATTCTATCTTGGTGGAAAAAATAGTAAATGTTGCATATCTACAAATGGCAAATTCACTACTAATTTCACAATGATGCATGGATTCCTTCATGGTTGCTAAAATTGATCATACAATATTTCAACTCATACTTCATGCTTGTTGTGATTCAAATTTAAAGCCAGCTCATCAAGCATTAAATGTGAATTGAGAAAATATGCACATCAATTACTTGATTATGAACTCCGATCATCTACGATTCTCTAATCATTGCCTGTGAGAGAATGACCAATTATGGCAATTACTGTCACGACTTCATCCACCATTCTTGGAGAGATTCTTGGAGGAAAGAGGTGGAGAAAATCAAGGAGTTAATAGAGGAGAGGATTAAGGACCTTAGCCTAAGGGTCTAGATTTTCAGAAATTTTTGGATTATGGTCCAATTAAGATTCCTATGGGCCAATAGCATCAATCCATGTGTAGGGAGGAGATAAATCCAATTTTGTAAAAGAAGATACCCAAAAATGAGTAAATGCTCACATAAGATGAAGAGTTGACTATGTACAAGGTTTATTAGTAAGAAACTATGAGTAATATCAAAAATATGAGATATTTTGGGTATCCAAAAATGAAAAAAGCGGCCCCTTACCAACTTATCGTGGGCCAGGGCAAAGACAAAATCCTACGACGTTGTGTTCGGGAAGACGAGTATGTATTCCTCCTTGAACAGGCTCACTATGCCTGTGCTGGGGGGAACTTTGCATCAGATATCAGTGCTTGCAAGGTTCTCACAGTAGCTGGGCTATGGTGGCCCACTGACGATGCTGAGTATGTAAAATGATGTGATGAATGCCAGCGTGCAGCGATTTCTCATTTCAAGGATCACATGTCCTTGAACCCCATCGTGTCTTTACAACCATTCAAGAAGTGGGGCATAAATTTCGTTGGACCTATCAGTCTGGCAGCTAAATACACTCAAGCCTGATATAGAATTGCTGCCACCACGGATTATTGTACCAAGTGGGTAGAAGCTCGCGTAGCCCGCAAGGCTGATGCTTGATCAATGGCTAAATTTCTCTATGAGTTAGTGTGATCACACGCTTTGGTTTCCCTCTCGAGCGACAACAGGACACATTTCATCAACGAGGTAATTAAATTCCTCTTATAAGAGTTCCTTGTCACCCAGAGAACGTCCTACCCATATTACCTGCAAAGAGAATGGCCAAGCTGAAAGCAGAAACAAAATTATGTGTACCATTCTGACCAAAATTGTGGAGGCTAGCCGCAACAACGATTGGGAACAAAAGTTGTCGGCTGCACTTTTGGCTTATCGGCGAACTTCATACAAGGCAGCAACCAACGCTACCCCTTTCAGTTTAACCTACGGTACTGAAGGAGTCATGATCATGGAGTTCTTAGTCCCTAGTCTATGTGTCGCAGTGCACGAAAAACTCACTAAAAATGCTATGAGATGTCGCCTATTTGAGCTTGAAAAACTCAACAAAACACGCCTTTTTGCAATCTATAGCATGATTGTAGAGAAGTTAAGGCACAAACAATGGTTTGATGACCAACTCAAAGATAAACAGATGAATGAGGGAGACATGGTCCTCTTATTCAGTACCAAAACGCACAAGAAAAAGCTCAAGCTCAGAGGCTTAGGACCTTTCCTAGTCTTTGAGATAACACCACAAGGCGCGCATTGAAACACTTGATGGTGTTGAGATGGCTGGTTACTTAATGGTAGCAAACTTAAACGCTACTATGGACCTCTCATAGAGGCCACCTTAAAAGCCATCCATGATAAAAAAAAAACAACAAAATAAGAACCATGAGGATATGAAAAAAACTATGCAAGAAGAGACCAAAGTAAGGTAAGCCAAGCTTAGGCAAACACATATCATGGTCAACATGGCCCAAGTGGTCAACTTAGAAGAACAAGATTGGGAGGTGAGGCCAGCTCGGTTGTGGTTAGGAATGACCACCCCGACAAACTTTGTCCAAAAATTAGCTCTTGTTGATATAGTTACAATTTGATGTCATATGAAACTTGGCATTCCCTTGGGGAACCCACACTAAAACAAACCCCTGCCACTATCACAACAGTTGCCTCATAGCATGTTCATTTCATATGCACGGTCACACTCTTATTCCACATTGAAAATAATCCCTTGGAAGGGAAGTTTTATGTGATGCCTGCAAGAACAATGTGTGAAGAGATCCTCCAAGGCAGGGGGTGGATGGGAAATAACCGATGCAACATCAACTGGGATGCATGGAACGACCCTACAGAAGTTGGCATGGATCTGGTTGATTGACCTTGCTGGTCCTCAATGGATGAGTCCATGGCTCTTTTATATGGATCTGTTGGTTGATCTTGCTGATCTTCAGGGAGAGTCCATTTGGATTTTTATAAGTGAATATACTTCCGGGTACTATGAGCTAGGAACTATTGAAAAGGCCCCTGAGTGGACAGGTGGTGAGCGTTCTGGTTGCCAATGATGCCATAGGTACAGCGATGAAAGAATGATTGAAAATTAGAATTCAATCGGATATTTTGGAGGATTATGATCAATGATATTATGGTTTCATTAAAAGATTGTTTTAAAGACAGCTGAATCTGTGGAACAGGCAATTTCATATTGGGTGTGTAAGTGGTGTGACTATCTTGAAGTTTGCATGAAGCGTCGGCTAGGGGGCCCGAGAACTCTTTTCCCTGGTACTCGGGACAAAACATAACCAAATTCCTAAATGGATCCTATCACTACAGTGGTTGGGCGGTTGGCTAACCCATGGGACTGGATGGGGTTAGGCTGGACTGATGGATCCCTAAAATGAGACTCAATTATGTTATGTTACAATAGATGAAGTAAATCCCGAATAGTCCTTGTTCTATGGGAAAGAATCAACGGCTGTGCCTCATGACGAGGAAAAAAGCGTTGGTCTCTATGATCCAAGTGCAAGTCTCTTCCTTGATCTGACCATGTGACTTAATGGTTCGGTCGGATCAGTTTGGTTAGTTAAGACTCTTGACTACGTTAGAATAAAAAAAATATTTTGGAGGAATCGCCCGTGCTTTCTGGGCGAGGGAAGTTTTTTTTGGGTTCGGTTTTGGAAGAACCGAGGGATTAGTCTCTTGTCCGGATATCCGTGGGCGAGGCCCCGAGTGAGAGGCTCTGCCCTGCGCAAGAAGTGCTACTTCCACTGCTAGCACCCCCGAATTTGTTTACGCAAAGCTTAGGATTTTTTCTCCTTGTTTGCAATGAGGCTACATATGCTGTTGCTCTGGACTCAACAACCAACTTACCTCTCCAATCCAAGGACAGTTGTTTGGAATTATAAACCAAAACAGTACTAGATGTTTGGAATAGAATCATAAGAGAATACCTTGCGGGGTTTTTGTTTAGACTTAAAAATCACTTTTAAAGTTATGTAAGTTATTAAACTCTTTTACCAATATAATTAAGAAATGTTTGAGGCCTTCTAGCCAGAATACCCTATAAAAGACTAGAGAGAGAATGTGAGTTTCCCGTTGAATTCCTAATTTGAATTTTGGCCAAACACTTAAGTTCACAATATCAAGAAGAAGAATCTTGCTCAGGTTAGAGAGAGGCTTTCTGTAAAAACACCCCCTATGCCAAGACCATCAATTTCTCTAACGTTCCCAATGGATATTTAACCCAATGAAAATAAATAATTTTTGGTATGAAATACACCAAGAAATTGATTAAAAATGCTCCATATAACACCTAATTTAACGAAAGTTGACCAAGGGATTTCAAATAGTAGCACATGGCTAAATTCATTTAAAAATTAGGAGGGGGAGAGACCAAAAGGAGGCGCCCTCAAGGGGTATTCTAGTCTATTTTTGCAGTAGAAAATAGGAAGTGACCTTGGGATATTTTCAAAGTTCCAAGCCTTAAGCCAACTAGACTCCAATTTGGCCATTTTGGTTCCCTTTTCTTATCTAAATTTGACCAAGTAATAGTCTAAGTTAGTGCCTCCAAAGGGGGGAGCCCTCCTCATCTATAAAAGCAAGGTAGGGCCCTAGAGCAAAAAGATACCTTTGTGTAAAAGAAGATCCTTACTCTACTCCTCATTAACTTCTCCTCCTTTGCCTCTAGGAAGGTTAACCAAAGTCAAGGTACCATGTTTTAAGCATGATAATAAAGCATGTTAGCTGCTTAATTTCTCGCTTTTTAATCATGTTTTAGAAATTATCCTCTCTTTTATAAGGGATTATTTTCCCTTTTGTAAAGATTACAGTAATGAAAGTTTCTCTTTTTTGGGTAATCATGAAATAGTAACCAGATTATGGTAAAACTTTTTGAAGATTAGCATGGGCTGCCAAATAGGGGGCTTACCTTGTGATATTAGGGTAATGCTAGCCTAGGCATTCTCTCTTTTAATGTATGGATTAACTAATAAAGCTCAAAAAGACTAGTGTTAATGAATAGTATTAATAGAAGTTTAGTTGCTAACAATGGTGGTATATGAGAATGACGAAGTCCCCCCAAAAAAGGGGTATGTTTTGTTTTCAAAAAGGGGGCTTACCTTGTGATATTAGGGTAATGCTAGCCTAGGCATTCTCTCTTTCAATATACGGATTAACTAATAAAGCTCAAAAAGACTAGTGTTAATGAATAGTATTAATAGAAGTTTAGTTGCTAACAATGGTGGTATATGAGAATGACGAAGTCCCCCCAAAAAAGGGGTATGTTTTGTTTTCAAAAAGGGGAAAAATTTTCAAAAATCTAAACCGTCATAATTCAATTTTGACACATTAGCATAAATCGTTAAGATCTTGAACCATTCGACTCCATCTGCGATTCAATTCTGATGCATCATCATAAATCATCGGGATCTTGAATCACCAACTTTGTCTAGTGGTCTGATTGTGACACATCAACATGAATCATCGGGACCTTAGATCACCGACTCTATAGCAATCTAATTCTAACACATCAACGTAAATTGATGGGACTTGAGTGTGTGGGGATCTTTAATCGTTGACTCTGTCCAGTGATCCAAATGTCTATTCAAATCTAACATGCCAGCATAAATCATTGAGACCTAAGTCATCCATGATCCTGAATTACTGATTCTGTCTTGTGACTGATTCTGATCATTAGCTTAAATCATTGAGCCTTGAGTCTCGCGATCCTAAATCGTTAATTCTATCTCACAATATGATTCTAACACTTCATCATGAATTGTTAAGAGTTGAATCTTTGCTACACTGTTCTCGTGATCCAATTTTGACACGTCATCATGAATCATGTCGAGAATTGAATTGCAAGACGACCTTGAATCATCGATTCTTCCATTTGAATCGCCAGAAATTGGAATTAGCTTTTAACAAGATCATTTTATGTTTATGCAAAGAATTAAATCATGACAACCTGGTATGTACAAGGAAATGGTTTATGAAAAAGGGTGAATTAGTTTGGGAGAAAAGCTAATGTGAATGGCTAAACCATACCGTTATCAAAACCTAGAAATGTTTAAGAAAAGAGTTTAGGGTAAATATGGATCCATAAGATGGATAAACTGGTATACTTCAAAAAGAATTATGTGTCTTGTTGAGATAATACAACAAAGGATTTTCATGATTGGTTCAACGTAAGATTAAGCACTTGTTTTTTTAAATAAAAAATAAACCATGATGTTAAGGAATAACGTCTTTGCATACACAAGGAAAAAGAGAAAAGAAAGATGCATGCAAGGGTCAAATCCGGTGAATGGCACTTAGCCAACCCTATGAGCATTAACTCTTCGATGTGAAGCTGCTAGGGGCTCACTCCACACTCTCCTTGTCTCACCCAAGGAGAGATCCAATGCTAGGTAGTTAGTAGGAGGGAATGAGCTATGGAGAGCTCAACCTCTACCTCATGCCAATCGTATGCAAATGGAACATGGTAGATAGCAATGAAGTGAAGAGAAGGGAGAGCACTACCATTCCAACTCACATACACCAACAATCAAAACAAGCAAGCAATCACACAAGCAAACAAGCAATCATAAGCTTAAATGAGAGAGAGAGAGAGAGAGAGAGAGAGAGAGAGAGAGAGAGAGAGAGAGAGAGAGAAGGCAAACTCAATTAAGACAAATGGGATTGTCCCTTTTCATATTTCATAAAATGTCTTATATACATGAGCTCATATTTACAATGTCCGGCCACCCAATTACAAGTGGGGGCCCAAAACTAATCTTCCTAGTTTTGCTAGCTCTATGTACATCAAATCCTCATGACCGGCATTACACATGTCATAAGCTCGATCATTGTCATGAGAATATATTTTAAGTCCTCTTTAAGAATATTAATTTTTTTCTCTTGAGTAATTTGGGGACGCCTAGGTTACTCTTGCGTCATGCCGGCTAGGTTAATATCGTAGGTGACACCACTATAAATATTAATACGTGCGGTATATGACGTATGCTTGGGACTGCCTATGATTATTTCAGTTAGGTTTGTATGGCAGGGTGATTCCTGGGGTACTTACGCCTGGTAGTCATGAGTTGGTGATGGTTTGTGCCTGTTTAATATTGTGGGATTAATTTAATTATTAATTGGGCTTATATTTTCAGGTGATGAAGATTACGAGGATTGATGAATAATGTCGAGGAGAATGTTTTTTATGCGCATCATATTTAGTAACCTTAGTAGTTGATTTTTCCATTTTGATACATTGGGAAAAATACATTTATAATGTTGAATTTATTAAAGCCTAAAGGCTTTACCCTAGCCCCAATTTTTGGGACACTCTATTTTTGTTGTGGAAGAGTGTCGTGCTCTCTAAAAGCACATTTTGTATATTTTTGGGGGCTATGGCCTATTTTTGGTTGAAAGCTAATAAAAATACTCTTGTGTGGGGAAGGCCACGCACAAGGGGGGGGAAGATTGCACCCAGCATGTTTGTCTTGGAGCTAAGTATTATGTTTGCTATGCTTTTGTTTAATTTATTTGGTTTTGTTGAAACCTGCAAAGCATGTGTTTTCATGGTTGAATTTATGTGTTGAATTTCTCAAGTGTTCCACAAGCTATCCTAGAGAACGATTCTGTTTTCAGTGGTATCAGAGCTTGGGCTAGGAGATTTGTGGAAAGGTGGTAAAGGTCTTCATCAACACAACTCTCAAGAAAGTTGCAGGCTTTTAACCGGTGGGCAAAAGAAGGGTTTGTGGTCTTTAACCAAAAATTCAAATTCTCAAACTAGCTCTACTTCTCAAACTCACTTACCTCTTCCCAAAACCATTCTTCTTCATCAAAAAGTGGTTTTGCTCAAAGCTTCATGAATTTCAGATCTGACCGTACAGATGGATTCCCCATAGCCAAAAACCTTCTTTTGCTAGTCCAAGAGAAATCACTGAAACTAAGTGAAAAATAATATCAAGAAATTGATTTCTTGGAATCACAATCTCCTACTCAATCTTAATCTGCACTGTAAGTAATGCGCCCTACTCAAGAGTACCTTTGATGTACCTAAGTACTCGCATCCCTTGCTTCCACAATGACTCTCTTGTATGGCTTGTTGGAAAACCTACTCAAAACACCAACAATGAAGCTACCATCAAGCCTAGTTTTAGTGAGAAAAATTAAACTCCCCACTAGCTTCTTGTACTTCTTGATGTCTACTAATGGTGAAGATTATTTTGCAAAAATCTTCACATTCATTTCCATAGGTGTTGATAGAGTTTTGTAGTCAGTCATCATCCCAAATGCTATGAGAATCTCCCAAGCATACTTTTGCTATAATATGAAGATCTTACCTAACTCCTGCCAGACCTCAATCCTTAAGCAAAAATGCATAGGACCCAAGTCTGTCATCTCAAACTCACGGCTCAACATATCCATTGTGTTGGATCATTTCTTCATTGTCACCTGTGATGTTCAAGTCATCTATATAGAACAACCAAAGCAATCTTGCCATATTTTTTTAGAATATACAATTAGCATCAGCTAGTAAACCCAATCTTTTTGAAAAATTGGCTTATCCTATGATACCATGCCCTTGGGGCCTGTTTCAGCTGATACAATGCCTTCTTCATCTTGAAAATTTTATTTTCAGATTCAAGCATCTCAAAAAATGGTGGTGGCTAAGCTACAGATACCTCCTCCTTGATATGTCCATTTAGAAATGTTGATTTGACATATATGTGAAAAAACTGGCCATGAGCAGCCACCAAGGCAAGTGTACTACCCTGATAGTTGTCATGCGAACTGTGGGAGAAAAGCTTTCAGTAAAGTTGAAACCCTCCACCTGTGAAAAAACCTTGTGCAACCAACCTAGATTTGTATTTTTCAAGTGAGCCATCAACCTTATACCTAGCGTTCCAAACCCATTTGGTACCAATTACCTTTTTGTTTTGTGGTTTTGATCAGCTAGCTCCTAGGTATTATTTTTTTATGATGATGTCATACTCAGACTGCATCGCGGCTTTACACTTTGCATGTGCTAAGGCTTCGTCCAAGTGGCTGGCTCCTTCGTTATTCCTATCATCGTAAGCATCAAGGCCATGTTGACAATGAGATTAGATGCTCTTCTCTGCTTCTCTATTCTCCTTGATTTGCGTGGTCCATCTACTGAAGATTTTGGCATCTCAAGTACTGGGTTACGCTCATTAAAGAGCTACTGTGCTCATTAAAGAGCCACTGTGCCCATTTTGGAAGTGGCTTTCCATGTGGTGTAGCAAGGTTGGTGTGATGTGTAAGAGTCTTTGTCCCTTGAAAACTCCTCCTCCTTGTGGGTTGGGCTCATGGTGGATTTTTTCTCCGGTTGATGATAGAGTGGATGGACCTATCTCCTCCACTGAGTGTGGTTACTCTACAAACACCACATCTTGGTTGGTGATTATCTTCTTCTACTTTGGATCATAGAGTAAGCCTTTGACTCTTTGACTATATCCAAGAAAGATACACTTCTTGAGTTTAGCATTAAGCTTCTTCTTCCTAGATGCATCTGGTACATGTACATAACATTCACAGCTAAATGTTTTGAAATGAGACATTGAAGGTTTCTTACCAAAGTAGGCCTCTTGCGGTGTGAGACTCTTGAGCATCTTTATGTAGCTCCAATTGAGGATGTAAACTGTTGTGCTTATTGTTTTAGCCCAAAAAGTGTCTTGTAACCCTTTCCCTTTTAGCATGCATCTAGCCATCTCCACATCGGTTTGATTACAACATTCTACAATATCGTTTTGTTGAGGTGTGTGAGCAGTTATGAGTTGGCTCTTGATGTCATTCTCCTTGTAGTAGCTTTTGAATTCCGTTGAAAGGTATTCTCCTCCTTGACCTATATGAAACTTTTTCACCTTCTTTCTTGTCTCATTCTCCAAAAGCTTATGCCACTGTTTAAACTTGCCAAAAGCTTCAACCTTATCCGAAGGAAATAAACCCACATCTTTCTACTTTAATCATTGACTAACAACATAAAGTAAGAAGATCCCCCCAATGGTGTAGTAGACATCTTACCACAAAGATCAGCATGTACCAACTCTAGAGGAGTCTTTGCCCTATTGCTACTCTCATGTGGAAATGCCTTGCGTTGTTGTGTGCTCATCATGCAAGCCTCACATGGTTCCTGCAATTCTAAAAATGCAGTCAAATTAGCTACCATTCCCTTTTTGTGCATCTCATGCACTACAAATCTGATGTGATCAAATCACTCGTGCCAAAGCTTGCTCGTGCTCTTATCTACAGTCATTCCTGTAAGGGCACTCAGCTTGTATAGATTGTTGTGCCGACTACCTTGTCAACAGCATCTAGAATTTTTGCCTTAGCTTTTTTAAAGCGTACTTCAAGTCCACAATTTGTCATCACAGCAACAAGCGATATTAGATTTCTCTTGATTTGAGGTACATACAGCACGTCTGATAGCTTCTTCTCTTCACCTGAAGCTGATGGTTCTAGACTTTTTGGCTGGACATTTAGGATTATTCCTAACAACAACAATATTGATGGGTTTCTATAGAGGCTTCCAAGAACTATACTAGCCCTTTTTAGTGGTTGTGTTGGGATACTTCACTATCCAAAATCCATAAATCATAAAAAATTAGATGAATATACCTCTTCAATGGCGACCCAAATTTCAAGCTCAGTCTCGACATTGTTAACTGACTCCTTTTCCTTCCATTAAGACTTTAGGGTGCCGTTCTTCTCATTAGCTTGCTTCTTTCTATAGTCTTTGACAGCGTGACCCTTCTTGTCATACTATTAACAACTCCCTTTAAACTTCTTCTTCTTTGACTTATTTTTCTTGTCATTAAAAGATGTTGTGTCTTTGCCTTTAGCATTGGCCAAAAATGCAGCATCATCACCATCACACGAGTCTTTAGCCGCATCTCCTCCTCAAGTAACATAGCACTAAATTCTTCAAATGATAGAGGTGAAACTCTAACCTAAGTGTTTAATGCTATAACCAAGCCATCATACTTTCGTGAGAGAATTTAGATGCACCTTTGGGCTAGTTCTTCATTGGTCTTTGTAATCCCCATTGTAGCTATTTGATCCCATAGATTTTTAATCCGCGTGATAAATGCTTTAGCAACTTCTCCTTCAACAAACTTCTCAGTGTAAGCTGATTCTCCATGTTCTAAATTCTCGTTTGATTTCGGTCTCATACTAATTCCTTAGTATGATCCACGCCTTCGATGCCTTAGTTGTGTGTTGAATCAAAGTAATAATAGAATCACTTACATTGGTGATTGTTGAGATGTCAAGCTCAACATGAGCTAACACTCATGAGACGAGGCGCTTGCATGACTATTCAACATTTACATCACTCGCGGGTTCGTAGGTGGCACCGACATATCTTTGCCAGAGATTCTACAGCGACTAGTCCACACCTATCCACTCCACTTAGCATGTTCACATTATGGACCGCTTGTATATACTCTATTATGTGTGTTACTCACTTTATCTCCTTTGTAGACCTCTTTTGTTGTGTGAACAAGAAGAAGAATTTTCAGCCTCTCACCATGTGTGTTCTCTTCTAGGGTTTGTGTGAGTGTGTGTGTGTGTTTTGCAAGAGCTCAAGCTCTCTTCTCCCCTGCATCTTTTCATAGTATCAGAGCCAGGTTCATGCTAAGGGCTGAGTGGCAAGCAAGAGAAGCACAGGAAGCAGTACGAGGTTGGAGCTTCATCTACTCTTCCCCCTTTGTGTTGGCTACTACTACACCCTTGTTGGGAGCTCTTCGGGAGGCACCGGCAAACGAACTCCGAATTGAGGAGCTTTCTTCGTGGGAGCAGAGCTATGTCGAAACTATAATGTTTGTTGGATGAAAATTTTCAGGCCAAAAATGTATTTTGGGCACTTCTGGACCTCCATTTTTCAGTTCGCAGGCGTTTCGGGCGAGAAGTGCGGGTAAGTTTCGACTCTCTGCAGAACTCAATTTTCTGAACTGTAGGAAGGGCGTTTGGTTGTGCATACACTGTGTGTACTACAACAAAAAAGAGGTCTTTG
This sequence comes from Cibotium barometz, assembly GCF_041138505.1. Taxonomy (NCBI): domain Eukaryota; kingdom Viridiplantae; phylum Streptophyta; class Polypodiopsida; order Cyatheales; family Cibotiaceae; genus Cibotium; species Cibotium barometz. Next base: position 50,992,517 of record NC_141055.1, read on the forward strand.
TGTTGTAGACAAGATGTTAAATGATGGAATAAACTAGATTGTTGGCAGAGAAGCTTGACAAGAACAACTTCCATGCTTGGATGTTTGGATTGACAAATTTCCTAATGGTGGGAAAAGGTTACTGGGACTACATTTGAAGGTGAACATGAGGAGGCACCAAAGATACCGGAGATTAATCCAACTGCCTATAGATGTAAAAGAATTCAAGGATTGGAATCAAGGAGCAAGGAAAGTCATGTATTAGATTTCTATCAGCATACATGACACTATGATTAGGCGTATATAGGATGCCAAGTCACCTAAGGAGGCATGGGACACCTTGGTGTGACGCTATATGAAACTAACACTAAGGCAACACGAAAGATTCAGTTGAATAATGAGCTTCATACTGTGGAGAAGAAAAATATGTCGGTGAATGATTATGCCTTGAAGATCAAGGGCATTGTGGAATCCCTTACATCAATTGGTGTTTTTGTTGTTTGCTGATGATAAGGTGGAAGTGTGTCTACGTGGTCTCTCGGGACACAATACAAGGTGTTCAAGACGTCTATTTAGACTCAGGAGAACATTCCCAACTTCATAGATTTGGTGTCAATGCTGATCATTGAAGAGAAGAATTTAGGTGAAGATCAACAGTCTCTTCACAAAATAATAATAATTCAGAGCATAGAGGATGAGGTAGAGGTTGTGGATGTGGTGGCCAAGGTGGTGGTTGAACACGTAATTAGAATTATGGTCAGCTCAGCAACAGTCCTAGGATTCACAACAACAACATGTAGGTGGAAGAGGCCAGTTTAGAGACAGGGAGAGTCAAAGATGTCGTGGTAATTGGCAAAGGTAGCATAATGATACATGAGGCTATTTTTACTGGTAAGCATGGACATGTGCACATAGATTACTATAAGAAGCAGAGTGATGCGAAATGGAAAAGTGCAACAAAATAACTATGCATCCTCTGGTAGAAATAATGAGAGGTTGTTTGTTATGCAACATGTAGTTAATGCTGTGTCTGGAAATGATGTAGCAGCATGTAAAGATGATGTATGGTATGTTGATTTAGGTGCTTTGAACCACATGACAAGTCATGATGAGTGGTTCAAGGAAATGAAGAGTCTTGAACGACTAGATTTTGTTGAAATAGGGGATGACATTGCTTATCTGATTGCCCATGTTGGAGATGTGCCATCGTCTATGCAGGATGGTAAGGTGAAGTAATTCATGTTCTGAACATTACAAAGAATTTGGTTTCAGTTGGCCTAATGATTGAGCAGGGTTTGCAGGTCCGATTTAACCCTGATGGCTGTTATGTAGAAGACTTTAAAGATAAGTGCAGGTTAGTTGCAAAAGGCAACAGAGTGGGCAGAATGTTTACATTGAATGTAAATATGTCTAAAAGCGAGTGCTACAATGTTTGCAAATGGTTCAGGAGTTGTTGCAAATATAGACATTTGGCATAAGAGAATTGGGCATGTAAATGTGCAAAAAGAATGAAGTCTACACAGACTAAAGAAATTGTGATAGGGCTGCCTAATTTTAAGGTTGAAGGTATGCAGAAAGTATGTGAAGCATGCCAATTTAGAAAGCAAACAAAGCATGTATTTACACATGACAGAAATATGAGCAAGAATGTGCTAGATGTTGTGCATTCAGATGTATGGGGCCCTACAAAGACTAAGTCTATGGGTGGCTGTAGGTACTATGTAACATTCATTGATGACAACACGAGGAAAGTGTGGGTGTATTTCATGAAGGAGAAGAGTGAAGTGTTCACTCTCATTGATGACAACACGAGGAAAGTGTGGGTGTATTTCATGAAGGAGAAGAGTGAAGTGTTCACTCATTTTCAAAATTTCAGAGTGATGGTGGTGGCTAAAAAATAGACAGGAAAGCATGTGAAGTGCCTAAGGTCAGATGGATGGGGATAATACTTCTCCAATGAGTTCTCTGAATTCTTGTGAAATAATGGCATTCAGAGACAATTTACATGTAGATACACTCCGCAAACAAAATGGAGTTGCTAAGTAAAAAAAATAGGTACATTGTAGAGATAGCCTAAGCATTGATTATAAGAATATGCCGCATAGCTATTGGGCTGAGGCTGTGTCTACAACAGTTAATATCATGAACATGACTCCTACTGCAGCCATACATGATGTAACGACAAAGGAGAAGTTTATTGGTAAGAAACTTGATTTGTCTCACTTGAAAGTTTTTGGATGTATTGCATATGTGCATGTGCCAGATGAGTTGCGTACTATGATGGATCCAAAGGCAGAACAATGTGTGTTTATTGGGTATTCCCTTGAGAAAAAGGAATATAGATGCTATAATCCTACTACACGTGAATTGATGGTAAGTAGGGATGTTGTATTTGATGAGATGAGTAGCTGGTATGCTACTGAAAAAGATGTTGTTGGGGCTAATGTAAGTGGAAACGTGGTTGCACAGAATGCAAGTCAGTATAATCACAGTCATTAAGTGGACCAGGAGAGTCCTCATCTAGCGGTTCTATTGATAGACCATGGAGTGGCAGGTTGCATCATAATACTAGTTGAAATGTAGTTGGTACATCACATAAAGCCAAAGAGAAAGTGGTTGAGCCCCTTGGTATGCCTGATATTTTTGCAGGGCATCTCTTGTTGATGGAGAGTCTAGTGGCTCGGAGTCATAGCCTTGATGAGGAGCTAGGGATTCTAGCACCAATGAGAAAACCTGGTGTGAAGAAGGCTATGGAAGCCATGAATGCAAAGTTACAAAGTTCTAGAAGAGTCAAAAACCCTGTGCAAAGGTTGACTTATGATGGCTATTATGTGGCACATCACTATGCTTATATGGCAAAAGTTGTGCAAGTTGTAGAACCCACATGTTATGATGAGGCTATTGGAAATGTGTGTTGGGAGAAAGTTATGGATGAGGAGCTGGATGCATTGTATGGAAAAAGAGACTTGAGATTTGGTGCCATCGCCTGAAGGCAAGAAAGTTATTGGTTGTAAGTGGGTGTATAAGGTGAAACATAATAGTGATGGTAGCATAAGCAGGTACAAGATTAGATTGGTAGCCAAAGGATATGCACAAACATATGGGATTGATTATGATGAGGAGACATTTGCCCCAGTTGCAAAGATGGCAACTGTGAGAGTTGTGATTGCAGTGGCTGCAGCTAAAGGTTGGATTTTACATCAGATGGATGTAAAAAATGCGTTCTTGTATGCTGACTTGCAAGAAGTGTATATGGATCAGCCACCTAGTTTTTAGGATACAAGTCACCCGGAGTATGTATTTAAGCTTCGTAAGGCTTTGTATGGGCTGAAGTAAGCTCCATGAGCATGGCATAACAAGATTATTGAGTATCTTGTCACTATTGGTTTTCATATGGCAGATGCAGAACACTCTTTGTATGTGCGCAAGAGTGATAAGGGTATTGTGATCATCACCATCTATGTAGATGATCTTATTTTTGGGGGTGACAACTTGGATGAGATTGAGCATTTAAAAGTCTTCTCAAAAGAAAGTTTGAGATGAAGGATTCGGGAGATCTGCACTACTTTTTGGGAATTGAGGTCATTCGCACACCTGATGGTATTTGGCTGGTACACAGAGACAATATGTATTGGACATGTTAACCAAGTATGGGATGGCTGATTGTAAGTCAATCTCAGTGCCATTAGATCAAAATGGCAAACTTAGTGTGGATGCAGGTTATGTGTTGGAGGAGTTTGATCTATATCATGATCAGTAGGCTAGATTTGAGTTACACTATTGGCTTAGAGAGCCAGTTTATGCACGTTTTGTGCAAACCACATCTTAATAGTGTGCGATGCACACTTTGGTATTTGAGGGCCACTGTTGATTATTATGCATTGTTTTATGTAGCAAGTGTACCATTAGAGCTATATAGGTACACATATGCAGACTGGGCAGGTAGCATCTCAGACACTACCAGTGGATTTATGTTTTTATTGGGGAGTGCTATTGTGACATGCAGCAGCAAGAAGCAACCCACAGTTGCCTTGTCGAGTACACATGCAGAGTACAGAGGAGCTGCGGCGGTGGCAGCGTGTGAGGTAGCTTGGTTACATAAGCTACTTGTGCTTGATTTGGGGTTGCATGTGGAGAGAAAGGTTGTCATATATTGTGACAATATTAGCAGTATATAGTTGGCCAAGAATCCAGTTTTCCATGTGTGGACAAAACACATTGAGGTACATTACCACTTTATCAGGGGGGAGAGTCTTGGCAGGTGACTGACTCGGCCTACATTAGCACACAGGATCAGGTTGCTGACATCTTCATGAAGGCCTTGGGAGCTGAGAAGATCCATAGATTTCGAGATATGCTTAGAGTTCATGAGCTGGAGTTGAGCTTGAGGAGGAGTGTTGAGATGTCACGCTCAACATGAGCTGACACTCATAAGGCGCATGCATGATTGCTCAACATTTACATCACTGGCGGGTTTGGTAGTTGGCACCGACATATCTTTGCCAAAGATTCTAAAGCTAGACTACACTGACTAGTTCACACCTACCCACTCCACTTAGCGTGTTCACATTATGGACCACTTGTATATACTGTATTATGTGTGCTAGTCACTTTATCTCCTTTGTAGACCTCTTTTTTGTGTGAAAGAAGAAGAAGAATTTTCAGCCTCTCACCTTGTGTGTTCTCTTCTAGGATTTGTGTGAGTGTGTGTGCGCTTTCAAGAGCTCAAGCTCTCTTCTCCCCTGTATCTTTTGATGATGGCATAAAGTGCATTAGCATTGCGTCTCATCCATGCCTGAAGAAGTGTAGCATCTAGTGGAAGTGTGTTTGCACTGTTTGGGGTCAGAGGGTTCCCACTGGTTTTGCATATGTTCCCAAAATAGTTTCTAGAAGCTCATAAGAGTCTAGAATGGCATTGATTTTGAATTTATAGAGAGCGTAGTTTTTTCCATCAAAATCTTGCCTTGTGTGAAGGTTGGTGGTAGGACTGGTGTAGCAAACAGCAGCATAGCAAAGGTAGAGGCCATCACTCATAGTATTCTATGCAAAGAAAAACTAGACTTTATATAGTATTTCTACTAAAATCACCTAAGCTCTAATACCATATAAGAATATAGCACAATGGAAAGATAGATAGCTATTAATAGATTAACATGCTACCTCAAAAGCACAAGAGAGAAGAAGAAGAGAGTGCATGCAAGGGTAGAATCCGATGATTTTTACTCGGCCAACCCTATTAGGGTTAACTCCCTGCCGATGTGAGGCTACTAGGGTTCACTCTACACTCTCTTTGTGTCACCCAAAGAGAGATCCAAGCAAGCTAGGTAGGAGCAAGAGGGAAGGAGATATGGAGAGCTCAACCTCTACCTCATGCCAATCGTATGCAAACAAGACAAGGTGGAGAGCAATGAGAAGGGAGTGAAGGAGAGAAGGGAGAGCAAAACCATTCCTATTCACATACACCAACAATCACAAGCAAGCAAGCCACCATAAGCGAGAGAGAGAGAGAGAGAGAGAGAGAGAGAGAGAGAGAGAGAGAGAGAGAGAGAGAGAGAGAGAGAGAAGGCAAGACTCAATTAAGACAAATGGGATTGTCCCTTTTCATATTTCGTAAAATGTCTTATATACATGAGCTCATATTTACAATGTCCGGCCACCCAATTACAAATGGGGGTCTAAAACTAGTCTTCCTAGTTTAACTAGCTCTATGTACATCAATCCCTTATGACCGGTATTACACAAGTCATAAGCTCGGTCATCCCATGTCTCATTTACAATTGGCTCTTAGCGCGGTTACAAAAGATGAATTACAAAGGAGGTATAGTAGTCACACAAAAGGTCATGTTAACCAAAGTGGTTAACATACCCCCATCTCGATTGTAGGTCTGTCCTTGGAACTAGTCGAAGAACTTATCCGTAGTACATAGAGTAAGTGTGGACAAAGTCCCATCGCGAAGGTAGGAGCGGGAGGGGCATGATGGAAGATGTGGTGGCTCGTCCAGGTCATCTCCATCATGTCTTCAAAAGTTTGGAGCCGCCAAGTAGGCATCCACATGACTCGTTCTCGTAGTGGCCGAACATCTACTTGAGTGTGGGCCCTTTGTTTATGTTAAAGGCGAGGCCTTGGGCTCCCTCAAAGTAATGGTCCCATGTTGGGAAGGACTCCAGCAAGGTGATGATGTGGTTGAAGAATCGAATCGTGGAAATCACCATTGGGTCGAGGACCTGGTCATAGCGGCGGATGAATTCGTGGAAGCACCGGACCATGGATTCTTCAATACATGGATGTTGTGGGGTGATGTGGGCACAAACCATGGGAAGTTGAATTGCAACTTCGGGTTCTTCTGTTGCTCATCATGGAACGTCTTCCATGCCCACCGTCTTTGAATGGGAAGGTAATTTGGGCTGATCCTCAGTGCGCAGGGGGGGGCGTTATAGTAGACTTCCTAGATGAAGGGTTTGTTGAGGAAGGGTCATCCACCAGGCTGGCTGCTCACCCATGAGATCAAATGTTATGGGACGAATAGTGATGGGTGGCCGGTGGTATCCACCCCGCCCGTCGCCCATCGCCCGCGCGGGTTCGGGGTGGGTGATCACGCCGCCAGGTTGTGTGCTTGGCATCGAGGTATGGACGAAGGAAATGGATGTCAAGGCAGTCCGGTGATGTGGGTCATGGGGTGATGTTGGAGCTGTCAATCGAGTAGGATGGCGATTGGCTGCTCGAACTCCGTGCGGTCCAGAGGATCATGCCAATTCAAAGGGTTTGGTGGAGGGTCGACTTCCTCACGCTTAGATGGTGGTGGTGGCGGGATCTTGCCTTCTTTGAGTGGTGGGTTGGTGGGTGGTGGAGCCGACGATGGGGTTAGAGGGGGTGTCGATGATGGAGGTCGGGTGGTGGGGCTTGCCTCATCGAGAAAAGGTGGGGGCTTGGTGGAGGTGGAGGGAATATCCCGGAATGCTGTGTGCATTCCTAAGTTGAGGGATAGTGAAAGTGGTGAGGGGGGTGTGGGTGATGGGGGTGGAGTGGGAAAGTGAAGGGGGGGAGAAGAAGGTGGGGCACTAAAAAGGGTAAGAGTGGATGTTCTTGAGGGGGGTGGTGGGGGTTGTGTGTGAGGAGATGCAGACAAGGAGCCTGATGGGGGAGGAGGGGGTGGTGGTGAAGAAGATCTTGGGGGTGGAGAAGGCAAGCCGCTCTGCCCCCATCAGTGCCGTCATTATTGTCATCTGGGTGGCCAAGGCCAATTGCAGTGGTAGCCTGAGGATCATGGGCATAGAAAAAATTGACTAGCAGCCTCGGCTTCGCTGTACTCCCATGGAAAGGCGATGTGGGTGTCATGAATTGGCATATGCCAGTTCATAATCTCCAAACTGGCCTTTCTTAAATCGTGATGCTTTGCAAAATCCATGGTGGTGCGGGCTAGAGCATCCTCTGTTGTCTTGGCCCGGCTCATGGCCTCCTGATGTAGTCTTTCAATGACTGTGAGCTCTTTTTGTGCCGTCCGACTGCTGCTGCTGCATGGGCTTGGTTGACTTGTTGCTGGAGCTTAGTAATTCTATTGATAGTCATGGCCAACTGCTTTGTTTGTTGGTCAAACTTTTTTTGTAGCTCCATGAACTGTACATTGGTTTGGTATAACTCCTCAGACACTACTCTCTCCTTGGCTTTGGCTAATAGCAATTTCTCTCTATGAAAGTTGGGCTACTTCTTGCTGTCAGGAGATGTAGTTTGTCATCTGTTGGATGAGCTCCCGTGCCATGTTGGCAAAGTCGTGTTCCAAAGTCATGTTCCAACCAGTCCCGCGAGCTCGTGGCCGTTCGCTCAGCTTGCCATGGCTGTTCGATCCTCTTGCCACACCCGTTCACTCACAGCGTACGCTTTACAGTCGCACCCGTTCCCTGAACTTGCCACGGCCGTGTCTTCTTCACAGGGTTATAAATATGGGCCCCTCCTTCCATTTCCTCACTTTTCACTCTGAGCCTAGCCAAACTCTTGCAAAATTTTTCCCCAAGCCCTTACCCTCATAGCTAGCATTCAAGATGTCAGAAGCTTCCGACTCCTCCCTAGAGGTGCTCCACCACACCTCCCTCTCAGGAGGAAGAGACCTACCACAGCGACCGCTTCAATGAGTACACGAAGCACCCCACCTAGGTGAAGCACTGATGAAGTAGGTCAATGGACACACTGTCCATTCGCTAATGATCGTAAAGTTGAGCACAAGCTCCTTTACTACACCGGTCCATGCTATGTAGCTTGTAACTGACCCAGCAGTGGTGCATAAGTTTGAGCCACTTGGATTAGGCCGACTTCCTACCCTGGAGCCTTGGGGGCCGACTTGTATAACGCCTTATACTTCACTGAAACTTATGATGCAAATCAGCACACCGATGTTATCTTGGATATCGAGGGCTGCATGCATCTAGCCGAACTCAACGTAGGGCTTGTGCGAAAGGCACTTGCACTCCCACATATGGAGTAACCATATGTACGCCTAGTCAATGCCTTTAAGCTCACCCACGACCCGTATAGGGGGGGAATGCTAACAAAGATGGAGTTGAGTGGGAAAACATTGCCGAGGATGACCTCGTGATGCCAGCACAAGCTCTACAATTCTCGTCTCACCACTAGGTGGACTGATAGGTTCAACAAGTGTGCAGCTCAACTACCTTAGCTCATGTACACCAGGGGCAACATGTCAATTTGTCTGACTACCTCTTCTTCCAGGATCTCCATGCTGTATGCTCCAACCCCCAAGGCAAGTTGGCGGCAGCAACATTACTCACACCAGGGTTCTCTATTATGTTGTGGGATTTGAAGAGCTGCCACATGCAATCCAATTGAGCGGACAGAATGCTGCTATTTCTTCTTTATATCTTCCATCCACCCCTCGTATTTCCCCACTAGCTAAGAGGCCACACTATGAACCTGCACCTACAGAACAGGCTCAGCCACCCCCAAGCCCCAGGCCCACACAAGAAGATCTCGCTGCCCGCCTTGCTGCTGTGGCAGCTACAAAAGCCGCCAAGAAGGCCACCGAAGAGGAAGAGGAGCACTAGAGGTCGGATTTTCTTAACATGAGTTTATACGAGACCCCACCCCCTAACAGGTTCACGGAGATGCCTTCTCATGATCAGGTTGGGACTTCATCCCCCAACGACACCCAGAATACAGTCAAACACTCTCCGTTGGGCTCACGCAGGCAGTTTTAGTTTCTAACCAGAATACAGTCAACACTCTCCGTTGGGCTCACGCACGCAGTTTTAGTTTCTAACCAGAATTATTCAGAGAGCATCCATGCAGCCTGCAGAGATGTGCCTAAGCCGAGGACTTTTGAATAGAGAGTCGGCATGGACATGACAGTGTGCGGGAGAGGGAACGACTGTTCCAAACAGGGAACGCCCATGGAAATCTAGACTTTGAGAAGGGAACGGCCGTGTGAAACTTGGAACGGCCTCGAGCTTCGGGGCTTTGTGGTTGATGAAGGAATGATCATGGCACTTAGAATATGAGAAACGAACGGTCGTTGGCAAGTTTTGTTTTGTTTTGTTTTTTGATTATTATTTTTTTGGTGCACCCTGTAACCAGTTTTGTACATAGAGGCTATGCTGCCAGTACCCCATTGCGGGTTTTGTACTGACCGTGTGCCCAATTTGTCAAAGAAAGGAGTCTATGCCAATTAGGTAATGTTGAAGTAGGGGGTGGCACTTCCTGAAGAGATTCCGATGAGGATGGCAAAGGAAGTTGGGCATCTAATTGTACCTTCAATTATCATTATAAACTTGTCAAATCACCTCAGGAATAGGCGGCACAACCTGTAGGGAAGAAACAGAGTAGTTTTCTCATCCTTTTGAAAAGTGGAGGCCAAATTCTACTTGGTTGATTGATTAAATTCAGAATTTGCTTAGCAATTGTGTGATACACATAGTTGAGGAGGTTGCTATATGATTGGTTGGAGCAATTATGCATTATGGGGCTGATTATGTGCTGATTAAACAGGCTGTCTACAATGATTAGTGAAACAACAGAGGGTGATTAATCGACTAATTACTCTCTTAACTTAAACAATTGGTCTAATTCCTTTTACATGGAGTTAGTAGACATCAATGCTAAGCTAATGAATGCTTGGTCTCTCAATTTGGACAAGAATCAAAGGAATTAGAGTACTTTTACTACTGGTCTTTTTTGGTTTTATTGGTTTTTCTAAAAACAGAGAAGGGGATTTGATAAATTTGGTATATACGCATCTTGGTTGGTGTTGATATGCAACATTGAGCTTGTTTAGGTGTCAATGCAAGTTATCCACACTTGATCAAACCACTACATTGCAATTTGATAGGGTGTAAACCAATGAGTACACCTTTGGAGCAGCAGAATGTGAAGCTGCGGGATGATTTTGGTGAAGAGTTGGATGATCCATCTATGTATAGAAAGATGGTTGGTAGTCTTATTTACATGACTATCACACGCCCGGATCTCAGTTATGTTGTGGGGCTAGTAAACCAATTTATGAAAAGCCCCAGAAAACCTCATTTGGATGCAGTGAGACACATTATGCGCTATGTAAAGACCACTACACATTATGGTCTTTTTTATGAGCATGGTAAAGGCTTGGATGTACATAGTTACACAGACGCAGATTGGGCAGGTAGCTCGTTTGACAGGAGGTCTACTAGTGGTTATGCCTTTACATTTGGAAGTGCAGTGGTGAGTTGGAGCAGCAAGAAGCAACCTACTGTTGCTTTATCTAGTACTATAGAGGCTGAATACAGGGGTGCATCCATTGCTATACGTGAAGGAGTATGGTTAAAGAGTCTCTTGGTGGCTGATTTGGGTGAGCCTATTGATGGCAAGGTTGTCATTCATTGTGACAACATGAGCAATTGGCCAAGAATCCAATTTTTCATACGTGGACCAAACACATAGAGGTCCACTATCATTTTGTCAGAGAGAAAGTGTTGGATGGTACAGTGGATTTGCAGTATGTGAAGACTGAAGAGCAGGTGGATGGTACAGTGGATTTGCAGTATGTGAAGACTGAAGAGCAGGTGGCCGACATCTTTACAAAGCCACTTAGCAAACAGGGAGAAGTTTGAGTACTTCTGTACTATGTTAGGAGTACATGATGGGATGAGCTTGAGGGGGAGTGTTGAGAGCTTTGATAGCCCAAGCTCATCTACATCTTCATCTATGGCAGTACATCATGAGCTTGAGAGGGGCTGTTGAGATTCAAGCT